>NC_134587.1:28275000-28922500 GCF_037038515.1 Microtus pennsylvanicus | reverse complement strand
AGGGAGGACCATACTGGGGCCAGTAGGAGGGAACCCATACTCCCTTCAACATGGAGTCCAGCAGCTAATTTGGAGACTGGCAGATGCCACCTACTGCATGTATGTCATGAAGCAAGTCCTACCCAGTGGTCGTAGGTAGCGAGGGCCCATTCTGGGCCATCTGGAGTTTTCAAAGCTCTCTCTGTGTGGGGGACCAGAGGCAAGGCTTAGTCTAGAATGGAATGGCTTCTTTTACAGTGACTCAATGCCCCTGAATATTCGTAGTGAAACCAGAGACTTTTGAAACCTTATTCTTCCCCCAAACTACAGGTAGAAGTAGCACTTTTGAGTCAGAGCACAGCGGCCGGCCCAGCATTGCCCATGTATAAGCTCGCTGGGTCCAGCCCTGTGATGCTGAATGAACAGGGCCCAGTGCTTGCCTAGGAGCTGAGTTTCCCAGGTTCATGAACCTCACAGAGCATGCTCAGCAGGAGCTAGCAAAGAACATTCTGCCCTCATGACATTCAGTTTCATGTTTCTGTTCTGAGGCAAGCTCTTCTACCAACTTATTTCTTACTAAGAAAAGACTGGTTGCTGATGCCTGACAACCAGTTGGGGTAGAGGCTTGGGATCCAGGAAGTGCATTGTAGTCTATACTCGGTTGAATCTTTTACTTATTTATTTACTTTATCAGACTTAGGTCCACTTGTTCAGGCCTGGGTTTGACTCCAGAACTGCTCAACCCAGTAGACACAGCATTTAATGCTACGCAGTTGGTATTGGCTCTTGAGCTGAGGGCAGATTACTGTCTTTGGTTTTGATGGATTATTTTTGCTTGACTTCTTTCATCAATAACATTCAGAAAACAGCCCTATGATTCTTGGCAAGGTGACTCTCGGGTTGCTATCCCTTGGCCTCGGCAGGAGAAAGGCCAGGCTAGCAGCGGAGGCGTGGCTGCCTGCTGAGGGTGAGACATTGGCCTTCAGTAGAGGTTGGGATCCTTTCCTCTGGCCTCATCCCTGCCATGTTACCAGCAGTGTGGCGGGTGCAATGGCCTAGAGGCCCTGCTAGACTTACTTGTAAGAAGAACTGACTGTTCGGCATAGCTCATTCGTAGGCATTTAATTCTTTCTCTTCATTTCCTTCAACTCCCAGGATTTATCAGCCAAGTCTATGTCATTTCCCTCAACTCCCACCAAGATTTATCAGCCAAGTCTATTTTCTTATTATGTGCATTTAAAGATGGTGGCATTATAAAAGTTGCTATAAAAGGCTAAATGAATTAATCTTTTTTAATATACATTTTTTATTTTTATACATGTTACAATATGCATGCTATTTATACATGTATAATATGAGAAACATGCTCATACCCATCCCTCCTGCTCCCTCCAAATTCTCCCTTCCTTGATTCCCTCTCGACTTTGTCTTTTTTTTTTTTTAATAACCCATTGTGGTGACTTCAATGAGAAGTGTTCCCCGTAGCTTTGTATTCTAATCAGTGTTCTGCGGACGTGTCTTCCCTGCCATGAAGGACTTTATCTATATGGGGCTGTAAGTCAAAAATACACTTTTCTCTGAGTCCTTTTGTTCATGGTATTTTTCATCACAACAACAGAAAAATAGCTAATAACTGACTAATTCCAATTCGTGCTGCCTGCGTGTGTGTAAATGGGCGTGGTGGAAAGCACGGGGTGTGGGGTATCGAGCAGTGGCCTCATATTAAATGAAGCAACCTTTGAATTTATTAATATTTTGGAATATTTGAAAAGACCCATGCATATCATGGCACACACTATAATCCCAGCAGTCAGGATGGAGATGTGATGAGATCCTATCTCAATATACAAACAAGTAACAATAATTTAGAAAATGCCCAGGCAGGAAGGGCTGTTAGTTATCCAGCATTGAGCATGGAACAAAGCAAGCAGTCTGCTTCTTTTCTGCACTAAGCCTCGCCTCTCCTGCACCCAGCTCTTTTCACTGTTTGAAATCTACCCGCCCATTGTTTGAACCAAGCTTGTGATTGCCCTACTTTCTCAGGGCCTAGCTGTGTCTTCAGACAGCCCAGATAGTCAAGCCTCTTAAGGAACAATCGATCCTCTTGTTAGGTCTCCTGGTTTCAGTAACTCACCTTGACTTGAAGTTCATTAGCATCCCATTGGCAAAAAGGGCACACTTCCAAGTCTGCCAGTCACTCAGCCATTCATCATTGCCTAAACTGGGGGATGTTGGGAAAGCTCTAAAGAACTGCTAATGATCCCCTTTCTCTCTCTCTAGACTCCTCTACACCCCCATGGAAGTACAGTTGGCTGAGCGACTGCACAGTCCAAAAGCTGAGACTAGAAAGGAACTGGGAAGTGAAGAGTCACGGGGAGGCTGGTCACGCTTGCCAAGTCTTGTAGAGTTGGACCCGAGGCTTCACAGCATCAGGTCAAGGGTTCAAAACCCAACTCAGGCACTGCCTGTCAGAAGTTATGCTGACCTGGAGAAATGAAGGCCTTTCAAATTCCTCACATAGGTACTTTCCTCTCTCTGAGCTGTGTGCGGGGCAGAAATGACCTGGTCTGGAGCTGAGACTGTCTCTTATCCACTTCAGCCGCTGGAAGAGCACAGAAGCCCCGCGAGAGAGACTGCCCAGGGTAATAGTTTAAGGTGTGTTTTTATTTGAACCATCTTAGACATAAGGATGCTTTCCTGTTCAAAGAAAGGAAGAGTTTTTATTAAACAAAAATACATAAAGGAAAATTACTTACTTTTTTGTTTTTAAAGCAGGTAAATAGAGATAGTGATTTAATATAGTGGTTCTTAACCTCCGGGTCATACCCCCCTAACAAACCTCTATCTCCAAAAAATATTATGAGTCATAAGAGTAGCAAATTTACAGTTATGAAGTGGCAATGGAAAAAATTATTGGCTAGGGGTCACCCCAACATTAATAACTGTATTAAGTGGTTATGGCATTAGGAAGGTTGAGAACCATTGCTTTAGCAAAACCCACGCTGTCAGTGGCTCAGAGCTTATTTAAGAAGCCCAGACTTAGAGTAGGTGGGGGTCACTACAGCATGAATGTGACATCAGAGGACAGCCTTGGATCTTGGTTCTTGCTTTTACACTGTTTGAGACATGGTCTTGCCTCTGCTTTTGCCAGGCTAGTTGGCCTGGGGTTCTCCTGTTTCTGCCTCTAGTCTTGCACTGGGCTTATAGGCACATACTCCTCTGTCTGGCTTTGCATGACTTCTAGGGATTTGAACTCATGTCCTTACACTTGACTTTATGAACTGACTTGTCTGCTCAGCCCCAGAAACATAGGATTTAGTGTCGGACCTACGATGAGGTGAAATCACTGTGAGGCGGAACGGCCCCACAGAAATGCAGGTTTCTGACACTTTTGTTAAGAAGCAGAAGAAAGGGAACATTTGCACCGTTGTGGAGGAGCTGAGTTCAGGTGGACACGTACGTGCATGTCTCAGTGTTTACCTTTGTGCTTGTTCCCTAAACACAAGCTGGGAAGCTGTCTGCTGCCTCGGAGCTCCCGAGGGTAGGACTAGAAGACGCAGTGAGAGAGCTATGCAGAAATCAGCAATCACCACCACATTCCTTTCTGAAGGGCTGAGGTAGCTGTTCGAAGCAAAGTTCTGGGAGAGGGTGGCGGTGGTACTGGGATGACGTGGAGGGATGGGGGATGGGGGATGGGGGATGGGGGGTATCTGTAAAGTGGGGCTTGACTCAGGCTCCCTTTATGAGTCCCTCTGTCCTTCCTTCTTTCACTGTTGCTGACTTTCTTTCTCATACCTGAGGGCACGGGACCCGGCAGACTTGCTGACGTTCAGATCTGCCCTCTGCATTGAGCAGCTTGCTGCAGAAATGGCAGCATGGGCGCAGGCTTGGCCCAGACGCAGGGAACTCGGGGCATTGTTCTCAGTTCTCCTGAGTGAAACAATACAACGCACTGTGGAGATGACTGCAATAACAGCATTGTTTGGTATCCAGTGGCAACATCAGTTTATGTCGACACAAAGAGAAAAGTGTCGCCTGATATAATCTCAGAAAACTGCTGCCACAGGCCTTTGGAACAATTAGTTTAGACTATTTCACAGGACATTAAGCCTAACAGTACCAGTCTGTTCCTAAATGCTGTTCAAGACATTTTTGAAATGAGGCCAAACTTTAGGTTGGCAAAGGGTGACCTCAAATAGGCAGGCTTGCCTTATTATTTTTAACAGCTTTTCAGAGGTGTAATTGACCTACGATAAATTGGCATATTTAAAGCATATAATTTGCAAAGTTTAGACACCCATTGTCTGTGGTACTATCAGCACAATCAAGGTAATGAACACATTTATCACCTCAAATGCTTTCAGGTCTTCTTGGAAAGTCTTGCCTCCGGCTCCTCTCTGTCCTCTTTCCTGGCAGGGAGGTGCGGTCTGTCACTGTAGGTTACTTTGCATATTCTCTAACCTTAAACTAAGAGTGTGGTATATTCTCTTCTTTTGTTCTGGTTTTGTTCACTGTAGGTAATTTTTGTGAGCTTTATGCATATCATTTGTATCAGTAGATCAATCCGTTTTACTGCTGAAAGATATTCCATTGGTGTTAATATCAGGGTCTGTTTGTATGCTCACCTGGTGAGGGGCGTTGAGGTTGTTTTTAGCTTTGGGCTATTAACATAGAAAGCTACTGTGATTGTCTGTGAATAAGTCTCTATCTATCTATCTATCTATCTATCTATCTATCTATCTATCTATCTATTATCTATCATCTCTGTCTGTCTATTTATCTATTTATCATTTCATTTTTCTCAAGTAAACACCTAGGAATACAAGGACTGGGTCCTATGGTAGTGATGAAGTCATTGTTGCTGTTGGTTAAATGGTTAAGCCAATTTAACAAACTGTCACACCGTTTACCAGGGAAGGCAATGTTATTCTTTGCATCCTACAAGTGGTACACAAGTGGCCCATTTTCACTGCATCCTTACCCAAGCAGACTGTGCTGCCTTGTGCTGAGGATTCATTATGGGCTCTTGATTCCTTGCGTATTTTCTTTGGTGATGTGTCTGAACATTTTTATAAGTTGTGTTGTTGGCTTTTCCATTTCTGAGCCATTTTATAAATTCTATACTAAGTTTTTTATTAAAGATTTGCTGGCAAATATTTTCTTTCTCCTCTGTTTTATCTCTTCATGTTCTTGTAGTATCTGACAAAGAAGAGAAATTTTAAATTTCGATGAAATTCAATGTATCACCTATTTTATTTTGTAAAAATGTCTTTTGCATGTGAAAATGAAGAAATCATCCCTTAACCCAAAGTTACAAAGATTTTTCTCCTATATTTCCAACTAGAGGGTTCCCCATTCGGGGTTTTAATTTTTACTCTATGATCTACTTGAGTGATTTTCCACATAGGGAGTAAGATCTGGCTCATCGTTTGCAAATTCCTATTTGTTCCACGCCTCTGTTGAAAGTTGGTCCTTTTCTCTATTGGTTGGAGCTGCACATTGATCAGAAATCAGCCATTTGCCTGGTTTTTCATCGGCTGCAATTTCTGGACCCCTGTTTCACTGATATGTGTGCTGATTCTGTCTTGACTGCTGCAGCTGGGTGCTAAGTCTTGAAATCAAGCTGTCTTGACTACTCTGGGTTCCTTTGCATTCTCACATAAATTTTAAAATGGGCCTGCCAGTTTCTGCAAAAGGCTGGGTAGAAGTCTGATCGACAGTGGGACTGTATAGATGGATTCGTGGAGAATGACCACTTTACCGGCGATTCTCTTCCAGCCCACCAGCAGCGCTGTGTGGTTCAGTTTGCTGTCTGGACTCTTGCAGCAATGTAATATCGTTTACAGTGACCAATCTTTTCACATTCTCCCAGGTTTATCCTTCACTGCTTCTTTTGGAAAAGTATAATAAATGCTTTTTTTGTTTTAAATTTTAACTTCTGAGTATTTGTTATTGGTATATAGAAATAAAAGTGACTTTTGCAGATTAATCTTGAACCTGATAACCTTATATAGGAGCTATAGTTATAATAGTTTCAGTGTTCTTGGAGGCTAATTTTTATCTCTGTGAGCTGGGTGGTTTGAACTGGTTGGTTTTCTCCTCACTATGATTGTATCATTCTGTTTCTTATTATGACTCGTAATCTTTGCCTGGAAGCTTTACATTGTGGATTTTTATTGTGTGCGGTGTTGGCTATTTTTTGTATTTCTGTAAGAATTCTTTTTAATAATGCTTTCCTTTATTCTTTGAGAGTTTCATGTGATATGTTTTGATCATATTCCTTCCCCTCCCCGAGTTCTTCCAGATCCTCTCTCATATTCCTACCCACCCAACCTCATGTTCTTTCTCTTTCTTCAGACAAACAGACATGGAGTTTGATTTGTGTTGGCTAGCTAGCTACTCCTGAGCAGGGGTTCTGACCTAGCGTGCTATGGATGCATACCTACTGTCCCTCCATTGAAGAAGACTTTCTCTCTCTAGCAGCTACCAATTGCTAATGACTTCTTAGCTAAGGTGGGTCTTCATGGCCCCCCCCCCAACTGGGGTTGTGCCTGGCTTCAGCTAGTCAGATCTTACCGTCCCCCCTTCTACTATGTCTGGTTTCAGCTAGTCAGTCTCTATGAGTTCAAATGTGCATCAACTCTGTTGTGTCTGGAAACTGCTATTTCCCCTCTGGCTCTTAGATTCTTTTCGTCCCATTTTCTACATGAATTCCTGAGCCTTGCGGGACCTTTATATATCCTGAACTTTGTTCTAGGATGCCTTCAAAGTTCTTGGAAACAGTTTGCCACTTTTGGTGTTATTTGGATATTTGCTAGATGTGACTGTTAGCAGTGTTTAGTTTAGGGCTAATTCTCCCTCTCTATTAGGGAACATCTCTTAGTGACTATCTTCTTGTTATCAAAAGTGACAGCATAAAGTGGAATTAAAATGAAGTCTGGAATGTGGAAATGCTTGTACGTAAACCCTCCTCCAACACACATCACCACCATCACCTAGGCTTGGTTTCTTTATTTGGACATATTTCTTTATTTATATGGACAGAAAACCACTGCCACCATGCAGAATGAGTGTGAGACTTAATGAAATAATATGTGCTAAGTGCCCCGAAATTACTAGATTTGTGACCATTATAGTATTTTTCTAATTTTCTGTATTTTTAATGCTTTAAAAAGAATGAACTAGCCATATATGACTACTGTAATTTAAAAATGGAAACACTGAAAGCATTCCGGAACAACAGTTGCCGGATGTTAGCATGTTTAGTTCTAGGTGTTGAGAATAGAACTGAGTCATTTTCTGTTCATTTGGAATATCGATTTTTTTTTTCAATTCAACTGTCAACAGAAGGAGTTTTTAAAAATGCCTATAGTAGGAGCAAAGGGTCTAGATGGGCCAGGTAGTTTATGCCTGTAATTACAGCACTCAGGCAGCAGACAAAGTGACTTCCAGGACAGCCAGGGCTACACAGAGAAACCTGTTTCAAAAAAAGCCTCCAAATTAACAAACAAACGAACAAATACATGCTTAGATGGTACCTACAGCTTGAAAACCAGTTGGATAAAACTGAATGCACCGGAAAAAAGAAGATGATTAAATTTGGGATTTCTGGTAGAGAGTATGGCCTGGTGGCAGAACACTAGCCTAGCAAGGACCAAGGCACTGGGTCAAATACCTGGTCCCCAAATCTAAAAGTTACTCCATTTAGAGATGAGGCTTTCAAGCTTTCCTCTGGTATCCAAGCTGAAGTCTTGGATGTGAACCTGAAGGAAGGTGACTTGTAAGTTTGTCCCTGTTCACGTTCTGTGGTGTCATTGCCCCCTTTTATTCAGAGAAATGCCCACGTTGGGGCAGTAAATGCTATGGTACGTCTATTTTAGGAATATGGAACCCTTAAAGGTTCTTACACAACCCAGGAATGCTCTTGGGTAGGAACTGTGCATATATCCTTCAGCAGGGAGTTGGACTATTGGCCAATGAAATTTAAAAATAAAAAAAAAATTCAAGATTGGGAGCTGGAAAGATGGCTCAGCAGTTAAGAGCATTGGCCACTCTTCCAGAGGACCTGGGTTCACTTCCTAGTACCCTACATGGCAGTTCAAACTATCCATAACTCCAGTTCCAGGGTAGGCCGGACACTCTCACAGAGACTCACAAGCAAGCAAAACTCCAATGCACATTAAAAAAAAAATTAAAAAAGGTCAATTTCTGGATTCCGAATTCTATGATGAAGTAGTGAAAAATGAACCGCACTCATAATGGGAAGCCACTTTCCGGTGGAAGTTTCCATCTTGGCGAAGCGAGCAGTGTAGGAATGAGCTCTTACAGTCTAGGGAAATGATAGCAAGGGAAATATGTTGCAAACAATTAGGCCTGAAAAGATTCAAACGCAGTCTTTTCATGCATATGATCCCATATGAGTCTGTTCAGATTCTCTAGTGGTTAAAAAATACATGTGTGGGGGGCTGTCTGAAAGCAGATTGATAGAAGAATAAAAAACTAGATCTCTCAGGCTTGTGAGCACCTCCACCACATACGTACGCTGGCAGGGCCTTGTAGGACAGCCGAGTGAGTTGAGAGGTGGATTCCTGCATTGCTCCTTTGCTTCATAAAGCATTGAGAAAAAGATGAGAGTTGGTTCTGAACGTACCCGTTCATTTCTGGGGTAGACTAGAAGTTGATTGAGAGCTCTGAGATTTTGTTACGTGCCTTTCATCTTGACATTGGAAACACCATCCCTTTGTCTCTCTGTTCAAAAGCCCAGGAAACAAGAACAGGAGGCTGTGGACAAGACTTCAAGGGCTTGACTTGGTACCAGCTGAGGCTCTCTTGTTTAGTACTTCCCTCACACACCAACTTATGAATTAACAATTACTACATGGAATTTAAAGATTGAAAGAAATAAGAGCGTATAGCTAATCACATACTCTTTGTATAGCTAATCACATACTCTTTGGAGCAACGTCTTCCCATCCTAAGTAGTCCTTTTATCTCAGTGCCAAGTGATATTTTGTTTTGATCTTGGAATCTGGAGTTTTCATAAATATTTCTTTGGCAAAGTGTTACTTCTGTGCTGGGGAATTAGTAACCTCGCGATAAAGAGACCCCCCCCCCCATTGTAGCTCTTCCCTGCTTTATTAAAACTGTACCAAGACCCCACATATCTGAGAGAGGCAAAGTGTATCTTAAGGCTTAACACATAAAGGCTGGCTTCCTTAACGCTGGGCTGTCAGCAGCCTGCAAATTAGAACTGTAGGGAGTGTGGAAATCCAAAGTTGGTCATTACCATGAAGGAGGCGCTCACACAACTCTTCTGAGGGCTAATCTTCAGTGACAGGTGCAGAGACAGGAGACTCAAGTGTTATTAGGAAACGCCAAGCCTTCTTCCATCCTGAGCCCTTTTGGCTTCCATTGTAGGCATTAGTCAGTCACAGCCAAGAATATGTCGGAAGGAACTGATCCCGGCCATGTCAAAAGGCAGTCTTTCGCATAACGTGCATAGAGAATTGTAGGGTGTTGCAGTCTATGGTATATATACCATAAGAGCTAAGATTTCAATCACCTTGATTTTTTTTTGGTCTTAATATCAATATAAACTTGTGAAAAGAAATCTTCAGAAAACTGAGAGACAGGCCTCATTATAGAGGCTTGAATCTTGTATTATCACTAATTAGGTACATTGATGGGACTTTTGATACTTCAATTGGTTTTTCTATTTAAAAGTTCTTGTTTTGTTTATTGATTTGCATGCATGTGCCTGAGATAGTCAGATGGTAACTTGTAAGAGGAGTAGGGTCCTTCTTCCCTCTATGCAGGGAAGGGCAGGTCCCTGTTTATGTTTGTGCATATGAATGTTTTGTCTGGATGTGAGTCAGTGTTCTGTGTGAGTGTGCCTGATGCCCATAGAGGCCAGAAGGGAGTACTGGATACCCTGAGACTGAAGTTACAGACAGTTGTGGGTCATCACGTGTACACTGGGAACTGAACCTAGACCCTCTGGAAGAGAAGTCTGCATCCTTTATCACTGAGCCATCTTTCCAGTCCACTTGTCCCTGTTTTGAACTCTGGTCATTAGGATGAGCGGCAAATACCTCTGCCCGCTGAGCCATCTCACTGACCCTGATCCTTCAATTTCTACATCTGTAAATGTGCTTAATACACATTGTCTTGGGATGTTGTCATGGAAATGGATGATTGGATATCAGGCCCTTTGAGGAACTGGAAGTCTGGTTGTGATGGAGCTTTTCATGTTCACCTCTATTTAGTTGATCATATGGAAAGATTCCTCTTCCTGGTTTGACAGGTCATGAAACTGGCCAATGGGTTGTGGCTCGACAAGAGTCACTTCTGCGTTAGACGATTGAATTGCTGGTGTGAGACCCTTAGAACTCTCATTTTGTGCTGTGGTGGCTAATCAAATTTGTTCCCTCAGTTTAGAGCCACTTGGGATGTTAAAACATAGGAAGCTAGGATATGGGAGAGGTGCCCTATGGACGAAGTTTCTGTCCTGCCCGGTCCCACAGTCAGTCCCAAATAAATACACAGAGGCTTATGTTAATTATAAACTGTTTGGCCTGTTGTTCAGGCTTATTACTAACTACCCATAATTCTTATCTATGTTTATCCATGTGTCTTTTCTCAGTAAGCCATTCTCATCTTGCTTCCTCTGCTTCTAGATGACAACTATGTCTCTGACTTTCCTCTTTCCAGAATTCTCTTAATTCTCTTAGTCTGGTTACCCTACCTATACTTTCTGCCCCACTAGTGACCTGTCAGCATTTTATTAAACCAATACGAATGACAAACATTTACAGTGTACAGGAGTATTAGCCCACAGCAGTGCCCTGACCCACAGTGGACTCCAAGTAAGAAGAAATAGACCTAGATTGAGAAATCACTTGTTTGTGTCTGTTTTTCCCTTCCTTCCTTCCTTCCTTCCTTCCTTCCTTCCTTCCTTCCTTCCTTCCTTTCTTCCTTCCTTCCTTCCTTCCTTCCTTCCTTCCTTCCTCCCTCCCTCCCACCCTCCCTTCCTTCTGTCCATCCACTTTTTTTTTTGACAAGACTATCACTGTGTTGCCCTGGACAGCCTAAAACTAGCTTTTTAGAAACCCTTAGTTAAGCTCTCAGAAGAATGAGTTCTTAGACCCTGGAGCTTGACCCCACCCTACCAGTTGCTCTCTGGCTTCCCATCTGGTAATGCAGTGTCTTCCTCTGCTGTACACTTGCACCTTTGTGATCCTGTCCATCATAGGGCTAATGTCATGGCTTTTGGACTTCCAGCTTCCAGCCTGTGAGGTACACAAACCTCATTTGCTTATAAAGAATCCAGTCTGTGGTATTGTGTCCTTAGCAACAAAAGATGAATGAAAACCCTTTTGAGCCCTTCTCTCCTAGACTTCAGAATGTCCTCATTGACCCCTTATCGCCTGGCCACTCATCAGTCTTTTTGCTGAATTTTCTTTCTTATCCCAAATAGCAGAGTGCACTTGAACTCAGACTTTGGACCACTTTTCTTTGACTCCTTCAGTAATGTCTGCTTTCTGTCTTATTATTGAACAATTGTTTTTTAAAATTGATTTGTCCATTCTCTTATACACAGAGAGTAGTAACTCTCTGCCTATTCCACATTGCTAATAGTTTTCCTAATAACCTGTTGGATTTTAACTTTATAGTTTTTTCATCTATAATTTACTTAATTATACAAACAAATATATCATTTAAATGTTTGTAGACTTTTGGAGTTAGTGTAGGATTTTCGTCAATTATCTTTGTGTGAAGTGGTTAAAATATGAGAATGGTCTGTGTATGAAAACCACTCTTCTTTGTAGAACTGGGCCATGTAGCCCATCCATCATTTTTTGGCCATGCTCCTTGGGTTATGCAGCTCTGTGCTATTCTGAGCCACATTCTTGCCAAATTTCCTTTGTTATTATAACAAGTAGTCATTGCTGTATAACAAAGCACTAGTAATAATTCATTATCTGTCATGGTTTCTAAAGGTTCGGAATCTGAAGTGACTTGGTGGTACGATTCTGGGTCATTGTCTCATGATGTGTTAGTTGGATGTTAAACAGGGCTGCGGTTATCTAAAGGTTTCCTAGGACTGGAAGATTTACTTCTAAGGTGGCATACCTGCTAACATTTGATACTGGCCAGTAGGTCTCTTTCCATGCAGGCTTCTGCACATGGCGCGTGCTTGACTTTGCTGAGAAGGCTGTCTAAGCAACCAAGAAGAAATTTTAGCTTAATTTACTTACAGAAGTCACATGTAGTGATTGAAATGTCTAAGTATTATATTATCAACCTTTGATGAATAATCGGTACTGATGCTGTTTCCTAGATATGATGAATAGAACAGTTGTCAACACGGAAGAACAAATACTTTTATAGAAATATAAAGAATCCTTCGAGTTTATGCCCTGATGTGGTAACTGGGTCATATGAACAAAACACTTTAGGTTTTCATCCTCGGATCTTAGTTTCTAGTTTATGTCTGTGTATTTATGTGGGAATGGCTGTGTAGAGATGCCAGGAAATTAGAAAGAGGCCAGTGAAAGGAGCGAGAGTTTAGGGACTAGAAATAGCATGGGTAACAACATGTATGATGTGAAGGTGGAGGCGGGAATATTGGGGGAGGGAGGGTTGGACTGGGAGAGGGGGTGAGGAGGTTTTGGGAAGGAAGTAGGGAGAAGAGCAACTAAAATCAAGTATAAAAACACTACAAGGAAACTTACTACTTTGTGTGCTAAAAATAAGAGAAAATAAAATCTCCTGCCAGGTTTGTGGCAACACAAGTTTATAATCCCAGCATTCCAGAAACTGGAGGCTGGAGCATCAAACATTAAAGCTCTATTTTAGCTAGACTGAATAAATGAGATCTCCATTCAAAAAACAAGAATTTAAGGCTGCTCACAGTCTTGATGCTTTGTATGCAGTTTATTTCTTCTCTCTGGAAGATTCAAGATGGCTTACCATCTTCTCAGGAGTTAGACAACTATATGAAGTGATATTGGTCTGTGCCGACTCACAGTGTAAGACACTCAATGGACTCTTTAAATATAGAATTAATGTCTTTCCTTTCTGGAAAAAAATTAAATTGTTGGTTAAAAAAAATTATGGGCTGGCAGGATGGTTCACTAGGTAAAGGGGTGTACTGCCAAGTTGACAACCTAAGTATGATTCCTAGAACACATGTGGTAGAAGATGAGAATTGAGTCCAGCAAGTTGTCCTCTGATATCCACACACATGCCTTGGCACCTCCCAAATAAATAAATAAACAAATAATATGTTTTTGAAGTTGCATATCATCATCTCTACCTGATTCTTTTGGCTGTGTAATAGACTCTGCATACTTCCCTGTGTATAGCGGGTACCAAAGATGTGAATACCAAGTATGCTTTGGGGACATTGTAGAGTTGGCCGTCAGGTTGACCAAAGATAATTATTTGTTTGAGATATTTTCTTGTATTTGATCAACAGTTTTAATCAGAATTCAGGGATGCCAGCTGGTGAAGTACCGCTGATCTCACGCAGGACTCAACACATGGGAACGGATAACTTTTCGTGAGTCCTTTGCTGGAGCAGCATCTGAGGGACAGAGAGTGGCTGAGACTGTAGGTCGCAATGCCTTCTGGGGTAGTTTCCCAATCTAACCTTGTTATTTGTAACTCTTCTCACTCTTTTTGCTCTTCTCTGAATCTAAATATTTTAAAGAAAATGGCTCAGACAGTAAACAAGAGGATGTTGAGAAGACAGTAGACATAGCATCCTACACGAACAAGCGCTCTGGTGTGTGCCAGACCTTTTCTGTAAATTTCAGCTTCTCTAGCTCTTCCAAAGGCCATATTATCCCCATTTTAAATCCAAAAAAAAAAAAGACAGAGTAATACTTACAAGGCCATGCATTAGGTGTGCATTCTGAGACTTGAACCAATGTCTGTCTGTCTTAGAAGGCCAAGGTAACTCTACTGCTTTTTATTGTTATTGTGTTAGTGTTCACACACAGAGAGACACAGATACACAGACACACACACACACAGTTTCTTTCAACACACACACAAACACACATATGCATACATACATGTGTACCCACGCATGTGCCTACGCACATGCTCACAGGCATACACTTGTACACACAAAGACATGCACGCACACACACCTCTCATACACATGCTATCACATGCACTCACAAAATATTTAGTCATCCAAAAACTGAACAGACTATGAAGCTCTGCGTTGTATGGAAGGCCCTGTCAAAGGTATAAGGTAATTCCCGGTGTGAAAACATTTTAAAGCTGGGAAGTGCATTATGAGCGCATGATCCCAGAGTTATTAATCAGCTCAGAGAATGGGGGGAAATGAGCCATGCGTAATTTCTGTGTTTCTTTTTCAGCCAGGTGATGATAGAGTGCCTGCCCATCAATCCTTGCCTTATTAAAACAATAATACCCAATCCAAGGGATACCCTAGAATTGATGTACAGTTCCTGTAAATTTCCATTTGCTCAGATGTGGAATGGAAATAGCACTCTTTCGAGTCAGAATATATTCTATATGGTAAATGTTTTAGACAGGCAATCCTGCTAGGCTCGAAACTTTAGGGCAATGTCAAATCATCAGTTCACCGCTGAGGCCTGAAGAGAAGCTTGCCCGTGAAGCGTTTTGCTGTAATGTCAATATGCTGTCATATTTGTTTCCAATGGGAAGACATTGCCTTTGTGACAACTGGTATTTCAAGAAAATAGGCCTTGGGTATGGGGAAAGCACCTTTCCCTTGGACTGCCCACCCCCCCAGTTCTGGCATGTTCTCCGGTGGCGTAGCGCATTAACGGTGAACTTGAAGACAATCTTGAGAGTGAGCGATGATATGCGGCCCTCATTACATTGCCTTGGCACCCTGCCCATAGACAGCAGCAGCAAGAGCCTTGATTTCATTTTAAAAGGAGTTAGAAGAATGCGAAGAAGGTCACAGCCATCAATCTGTTATCACCGTGCTAGATGGGATCTCTTTAAGGAGGAGTGCGAGGCACATCTTAAAGCCTCCAACGAGGGTTCCAATGACAGAGCTCATCCCACCACTTCCTAATGAAAGTGTGCAGTGTCTGAGAGAGCCCACAAGCCCTGCGCAACCGAAATTGCCTAAGAAAATGCTTTCGTTCTAAATTGTTCCAGCTAGAGTCAGCAAATACTCAGTATATGCAGCCAGACACGAATATAAAAGTAGGAAAGCACATCCTGCCATCCGATGAGGTTTTATTACCTTCGCATCCTGGCGAGTGGGTCGGTAGCTGCCCTGCCGAGGCTGAGCAGCCCCCGTAAAACTGAGGATGGATTGGAAGGCCTTGAGGAGCCTTGGTCTCCCAGAAGGAACCCCTACCACACCAGCTGGGGCCATGAGGTTTCTCGGGAGTGTGTCATGCCCCTTGTCCTATTCCCTTTGCTTTACTTTAAAGGATAAGCTAGAAAATAAGTTTATAATACTTAGCATTTTAATCCTGCAACACAGGGCTCTTATCTCTGTGAGGTTTTATCTCTTTTAGACCCACACATGTTTTTATATAATTAAAATTCTGGTGCATTTTCAAATACGTTTTATTTTTCACTGTTAATATAAGCTTCTGAAGTTATAGAGTTTGAACATTAATATTTCATAGTGGTGTTTTAATCTATCAAGCTGATACGCTACAATTCACCTATTCTCTTCCTTTTGTACATTTATGTTGACAATTTCTTCCAGTGAATATGACAATGTAATAAATTCCTTCGTAAGGACACCTTTTGAAACTTTTCTAAAATGTTTTCTTAGGCTAAATTTTTGAAGAATGGATTTAGAAGGTCAAGGGCATTTTGTTGTTTATCCAATTTACCTTTATAGGTTTGTTTTTCTGATCGGTACCAAGTGAACTTTCTTCTTTTATTTATATTGTTGCTGCTTTTGGGGAGTACAAACAAGTATTTAGGAATAGACATAGTATTGATCTGCCTAACCAAGTGTGATAATTGTATCAATAATGGCTCCAGCAAGACAAAGAAGTTACACCATTGGTTTTTCATTCCTTCCTATCTCCGGACAGTAACTCCCCTGCCCCCAGGGTTAGAACCCAACTGGAAGCCCCCTGGCACAGCACGTAGTTGATACTTCCTCAGAGAGTGATACCATCACCTGAATAGCGATATGAAATGCCCTTCATAGACACCTGCATTTGAATCTTGGTCCCTGTTTTGGTCCCCAACTGTTTTGGGAAACTGTAAAACCTTTAAGAGGAGGGCCCTTGCAAGAGTTCTAGGCCAGCCCCACATCCACTGGAGGCCTCTTATGCCTCCTGACTACCCTGTGATGTAACCAGCTGCCTCCCTTCTCCAGCCCATGTCATTGCCGTCGTGGCGGACTGTATTCCCTCACACTGTGAACCCAATTAAATCCTTCCTTAAGTTGGGTCACAGGGCTGGGAACATCAACTAATAACCAGGGGTCACCCTTCTGGGACACAGAGCAGAGAGAACAGTGGTAGCTGAGGGACAAGTGGCAAACAAACAAAATCAAAACCAGTCAGGACAATAATGCCAGTCAGTTTGTGTCCCCAGCAGCACAGGACACGATAGAATCAAACACATTTGTGTTATGTTTCATATCTCTCTCAGAGAGGCTCGGAAGGCTTCAGGGGTTGCCTTTCCTTCATTATAAAAGCTATGTCCCAATGAAACCACTGAAGGCTCCTGAAGTATCTCTCAGGAAGATGAGAGGAAGTCACGGGTCTGTGGGCTGTGCCCTTGCTCCCTGCGGTCTTGTCCTCCACAGCACCTCTGGCTTTGTGCCTCAGAACAGCTTGTCCACCTCTCCAACCCTCCAGCCTGCACACTCAAGCTGTGGCGGCCCGAAGCTTCCAGTGTTGGGTACTAAAATAGCTTGTCTCGGAAGGAACTCCATGGCCGGATAGCGTTCCGGAAGATGGACGAAGGCCTCTGGGCGTTTTGCAGATTGGTGAGCCTAATATAAAAACAAATTCTCGATTATTAGAGTTCTATCTTAAGCTTGAGCACTGGGGCCTGATTTTTGTTCCTATACCTGTAGGGAGGTTCAAATCAGTGTCAGGTAGAACTGCCTTTAACGTGAAGGTTCTCTCCCTCCCCCTCTCCCTTCCTTACCTTTCATTTTCTTCTCTGGTATTGGGGCCAAACCCAAGCAGAGCGTTGCACATGCTAGGCAGATACTCTACACTGAGCCACAATATGAAGGTTCTTCCTAAATGATTCCAACACACCGTTTTCAGTCAACAACCACTGCTCACAAAGCCAAGTGAAGAAAAGTTATACGGTTGTTCTAGGAACAGTGGTGAAGCATCCATTCTTCACTTGGAACATGGAAGGAAATGCTGGCAGATGGCAAAAGAACTCATGCCGTAGTGAGCAGTACTGGCTGTATTCTCATTGGACAGCAGCATGTTTGACTGATCATCATTTAACAAGTTAACATAATGGGACTAATCTGGATGCCACTGGCTTTATGCCTTTGGCTGTTTGCTTCAACCTGTTCTTTTGTTGGGGTAGATTTGGGTACTAGCCCTGCAGATTTTGTCCCTGAGTTCTTGTTGGCAGTTGTCTAGTCAGCACACTAATAAGAATAATTAAGGTTAATACTAAGGTTTCCAAGGCAACACTCTTCTTTTACTTACAGTTCAAGTTATGTAATTGGTGTGCAGAGGTAAGAACACCAAAATGGTGACCTCGGCCTCTGTGTACTGACTTCAGGAAGGAAGAGAAGGGGACTTTTAAAAAACACCTTAAAAAGACCTTATGAATCTTTCTCATAGGAGTTTGAGTGACCTAGTGGTTCGTATTTGGGAATTGTCTGCATGATATTAGCCACCTGGCTCACTTGAGCTATGCCGTCTACTCTTCTCTGTGAAATACACGGGACGGTCTTTGCATATCTGCATGGCTTCAGCATGAAATCTCTTAGTCACTGCCTTCTGTTTCTTTCCTTCCTCCCTGTCTCCCTCCTCTCTCTCTTTCTCTTTGGGTCAGGGTTTCTCAATGTAGTCCTGGCTGTTGTAGAACCAGGCTGGTCTCGAACCCAGATACTCTCCTGCCTTTGCATCCCCAGTGCTGGGATGACAGGTATGAGCCACCTCTGCCTAATGCCCCTGGTTCTTTTTCTAGGGTTTAAACTCCACAGTATTATCTCTGTAAGAATGTGGTCGATGAATTCCAGACTTCTTGGGGATTACCAACATGTAGTTCTCTTTGGGTATAGAACTGCAAGCTTTGTTTTTTCTTGTTGCAGGGAGGACATAGTCTCCAGATTGTTGGCAGTGGCTGTAGACTCAAGCATCTAAACATGGATGGGAAGCCATCCAGGGAGTGTGTTGGGCATTCCGTGCGTAGGTCTGTTCTGCAGCAAGGGTTGTGAAACATTTTGTACGTTGGCATCATATGATACTATGAACAGGTGAGCCTGTTAGAGCAGCCTGGTGTTTCCATCCAGACAACATCTTTTGTCCTTAGCAACCCACAGAAGTGGAATCCTTTCTGCTGCTTCTGAAGTTGAGTCGCAGGGCCGTTACCAGTTGTTACTAGGGCTGCGCACCAATTCCCCTGGTGGAGTTCATCAGGGTGAGAGATAATCCAAATAGCAGATAGTTCATTAATCATGTCTCCCTGTCACAGAGCTGTGAGTTGCAGTTTCTCTCCAGCCAGTGAACTTTCTGCTTGTTTGTGTTAGGATTATGAGAAAAAGAGCCCGGATTCCATAAGTTCAGAAAGCAGTGTCAACACTGCTCCGCCCCTCTCCTCAGACCAATCCGGCAGCCAGGTAGCAGGAACGGTAATGAAGGAATGCCCATTTAGGGCCTCTTTAGTAATTCATCCAGAGCTGACCATGCTGGGATGGGTTTTCTAAGAAGAAAGTTGATGTGGGTTGTGATTATTGGACTTCATCTGCTAGAACCTCCGGCAGGAAGTTTGACTTTTCTAGCCCAACATACTTTTCGCATCACCTCGGGGGTGGGGGTGGGGGGCTACCACCGAAACCTCCTCCCTGGCAAAACCCAGGATTGCAAACACAGCCTTGCCTACCAGTCCGCGCGGCCACTTTACAAATTGCTAATCTCAAAGCCTGTTTGCTAGCCAAACAAGGCCCTCCTCAGCAAAGCCTTCCACAAACAGAGCCACGCCCAGCCTGCAGTTAGAAGGAGGGGATTACTTTCCGGACTTGGGAGGGGTTTCAGCTGCCAGAACACAGTCTTCCTCTGCCTGGAAACCAGCTCTTAGCTGCAGCCCCTCCTCCTCGCTCAGGGAAGCCGCCCTGCCTTCAGGGGGCATTCAGTCTGTTAAGCCGGCCTGGGAGAGACCAGCTTAAGGAAGGCTTAGGGTGGGAGGAAGTGGCAGGGTGCCCTGGTGCTGGTCCAGGCGACTGGGGCCTTGAATCCTGGGGTCTTCTGCGATCCCAGGCAGTATCCAAAGGGGATACCGCAGAGTTCTCTAATGCACCCAGCCTCTCGAATTACACGCTCTTCTTGCCAGATCGTTTTAGTTCCAATCAGCTTAGCAGCACATTGTAGACGTGAGTTTTGTTATTTTATAGAAACAGCTGGAAGCATCCATTTAAAATTGCCTACTCATCTCCTGCCCTTTCTACTCTTTTGCCCGACTTTCCTGCTGGGCTTGCTTTCCTCCTTCCTGAAGTATAGTCTGGAAGTCCCTTTCCTGAGCTTCCATTGGTAGTAAAAACCAGTTTTGTTCATAAGGAGCTGCATTCGTTTCTTTCTCATCTCTGAGCCATAACTTTGTTGTGTGCTTTACTAACAGCTGGGAGCCTCCTAGCTTGACCTCTGCTGTTGCCATAGAAACCGCTGCCACTCAAGTTGTCCTGGTTCTTTTCTGTCACCGGCACTGTGTTTGGTCCTCTGCCATGTCTCCTCAGCACTCGCTGATGAGGAGCACTTTCATCTCTTCTGCTTGGAAGAGGGTCTGGTCTGGGCATTTCTTTGTAGTACGGTTTTCCATTGGTTCCACAAAGTTCTCAGCCCTCCCCAACCTGTCTCCTGCATTCTCACCGTTTCTAGAACATTTACCAGGTTGGCAGTTCTTCCTTCAGCTATCCCGAGCTAGAGCGGAACTCTGTCTTAGTTAAGGTTTCTACGCTGCGATGAAACACCATGACTGAAAAGCAAGACGGGGAGGAAAGGGTTTATTTGACTTATACCTTCATATTGCTATTCATCATTGAAGGAAGTCAGGGTAAGAACCCAAGTAGGTTGGGAACCTGGAGCCAGGAGCTGATGCAGAAGTCATGGAGGGGTGCTGCTTATTGGCTTGTTCCCCATGGCTTTCTCCATCTATGTACTTATAGAACCCAGGACCAGCCCAAGGATGAAACCACACGCCGATTGCCCGGTGTACTGCAACAGGATGCACTGCAGAAGGCTGTTTTTCTGTTTGTTGCTCACATGGTGAAGGCGTGTCAATAAGAAACCCATCACTTACCTTTGTTTTTTGTTTGAGGCCTACTCTAATTAGTCTAGCTGCTGTTCCAATCCCCCTGATTGTAAACCAGATGAGAAAAATACAAGCCACCTGCCTCAGCAGGGGAGTGAGGCAGGCTCACCTGGGTCTCTTCTGTCGTGAAGTAGTGAATAGTTCCTGATTGGTTGCTCAGTGCTGCTGGGTGGGTGAACAGCAAAGGGCAGATGGAATTTGGGTGTCAGGTGCCTGCTTTCTAGAACTCTACCTAGTGGGTGTATTTCAGAGCCAAAGAGGGCCTCTGATGATCGTTTACCGGAGACGTGGAAGGCAAGAATGAGCAAATGCAGGCATTTAGAAGGATTTCTGAAAAAGCCGTCTTCTTTAGCTTTCTAAGACCATAATAAGAAAAGGAGCAGGGAGATAATTTTTAAATTCCCAGGAGCTATAGTAGCTCTTAAAGTACAGACAACATTTAAAAACACGAGGAGGGCCAGTGAGATGGCTCAGGGGTACAGGCACCTGCCATCAGTGACCTGAGTTTGACACCCGGAACCCACACGGCAGAGACCTGAGTTTGACACCCGGAACCCACACGGCAGAAAGGGAGGCCTAACTCCTGCAAGTCCTCTGACACCACATGTATGTCATCGTATGTAAACACACAGTGGATTTTATAGACAATGAAAATGAATCATTTACAATTCATAGCCATAAGGATCTCCCTGATATGATACAGACAGACTAGGACGAGTGGCCTCGGTGCCTTCTGCTTCCTTCAGAGAATCTCCCCTCACACTCTCTCCAAACATCTTTGAGAAGCATGTAGTGAACACCCTCATGCAGAGCTGTACATGGACAGCAGGCTGCCGGGTTCCTGCTCTGCTTTCTAACTGCAGCTGATCTTTGAGGCAATGCTAGGCAGCTCCTGTGCAGCCAGCAAGCCTATCTACGGGGTGGGAGAGGCTGCCGTTGACGACTTAGTGCCTTTTGGAATCAGGGACCTCTCCTGGGATGCCAGCAGCATCTCCATCCAGCGGTGCTTATCATGGCCAGATGCACTCTCTCCAGCTTTCTTCATGGAGCTTAGTTTCCAGACCTGACACCTTTCACAGGTGTTCCTCGATGCTGATAGGTAAGTCATAAGACCGTGATAAATAGAAAAATGCTACTACGTGAAAACGAACTTATCTCTAACACGTTGATCCTCCAGCTTAGCCATCTGGTTCTGAGTCCCGGCGCCTTCCCCTTCCTTCTGATGGCACAGTTGATGGGGAGCCGCATGCCTGCTGCTGTGGCCCAGTACCATGAGAGCGCATCTTGCGATATTTGGCTAGTCTGGGAAAGTGTTAGAAATCAAAGATTCAGCATGTAGTTTCAAGTGAACATGAATGGCTTTCACAACCCACAAAGCTGAAGATTAGTAAATGGAGCTCTAGTTAGGCAAGATCCCTCTGTTTAAGTTTCTTCATTTTGTCTATTGCCAACTCAGGGCGTGGTGGGAGGCTGGAGCTCCAAATATTGGCTGTAGAATGGGACCAGAGTCCTACCTGCCTGCCTGACGGGCTTTGGTGTCCAGGATAGAAGGTGAAAGAGTGGAGAAGATGGGAACCCCGTCTGGAGGGGCTAGGGTGTTGAATACCAACACTGTCTCGGACTTTGTTAACAGCTTTCTGCTTTGTGTAATAAATGGCCTTCTTGTTTTGTGTCTTTTTGCTTCCCTACACTCTTGCTCGTGTGCCAGGCTGTGGTCTTTGTTCAGCGTCTTGTGCTCTGCTCAGACAAAGGGGCCGTCCCACCTTTCCCCAAGTGCTGCCCCCCCCCAGAGGCCACTTGGCCAGGAAGCCACTCTCACCTCTGCTGCTCAGGACCCAGTGGAAGCCGCTCTTGCCTCTGCTGGTCTTGCTTCTTTCTTAGATTTCTGGAACACAGCCAAAGATGTTGTTCTACTGCTGGGCCTTTGCTGAAGTCAGTGATTGTCCCCCAGGTCCCAGTACAAATATGGCGTATTCCCAGGTGAATCGTGTCACCTTGTTCTGGAGAGAAGTGTGACTTTAAATGTTCGGTCAAGGGAAGGAGAAGGGAGAATGGCACTATTAGAATTTAGACATTAGGATAGTTTGGTCTTTGTCTCATAGCTATACCACATTTAAGCAAACGTTCATGGAATAACTTAACATCTAGATATAAATTCAAGATTTTTGTTCAAAAACAAAGGCTTCTACATTCCAAAGTGGTATCTGGCCTGGTCTAGTTGACTCAGGGCTGAGCGGGATGGTGAGGAAGGGAAGTACCCGCATCCTCCTCCCTGTGCGGCCTTCACTGACCATTTCCACCTGTGCCTTGTATGTCCTGGCTGGTTTTTCTTCCTGGGGACAACAATGTACAGAATCTGTGTGTCATTGTACTCGGCCTTTGAGTATGAAAGGCTGTCATGCCTAAAGACCTCTTCAACAACTCGTCCTTGGCCTTAAACCCCTCTTAAAAGCCTTTTATCCCAAATGTCTACAACGTCCATCATAATGATACATTCCTGTGCCCGCCTACTTAGACCACACTTCTGCCTGCCACTGGCAGCCCTCCTGGACTTGCGCTAATCACGTGGGGGTTATGAGTCTTAAGTCCATAGGTCAGTGCAGAGAAGATAGCCCGATTGAACAGCAAATCCTCACCACACGAGTGATTCTTGCGTCTGGAGAATGCGTTAAACAGCTCCGCTCCGGTTTTATTAATTGCGGAGATGCTGCTTCTGATGTTGGTTAAAAGCCGTGGTTTGGGTAACTTCTCCTAACCTTATCAGCTTCTCATGGGAGAAGGTTCAACAGAAAGCTGTGTTTAGAATGTTTCTACGAGGAGGCAGTGCTTGATCTAATCTGCCGTCCTGAATTCATTTCATCTCGTGAGCTTTTACGTTCCAGCTCTCTTAGCGCTGTTAACACGAAATGCTTCAGAAGCTTAGAGACCTAATCCTGTGGCTGTGCTCGGTGAAGATAGGCGGTGATTTCTCATTTGATTTTATTTCATCACGGGTCACTAATGGGTCTAAATAAGCTTGGCTGTACCGGCAGGACCCAGCGAGAAGAGAAGAGCCAGGAAAGAGGGGGAAAGAAAATGAAAGGACTCCCGAGGATGTGAGAAAGAACAAAGCAGGGAAGAGAGAGAGAGAGAGAGAGAGAGAGAGAGAGACATGTTGGCTGCTGATTGCTTCAGGGCTGCGTGTCTGCTGCATAATAAGCCTGAAATTAGAGAGACCATGGTCAGATCCTCAAAAAAAAGTACACGGGGGTCTGTGTGGCCAGGGCTGCTGCTTTCTTTAGTTTGATGATCAAAGGATGGGAAGGTTGTCAGGACCCAGGATGACCAGACAGCTGGAAATGCCAGGGCCTTAATGTCCAGGTGTGCATGTGAGGTGCCTCCCCACCGAGAGCTCATGGGTGGAGGCTTATACCCCCAGTGTACCCCAGAGCTGGAACCTTGGGAAGAGGTTGGATCCTGAGGGTCAGTCCTCTTGAATGGGTTGCACTGTTGGCCTCATAGCTTAATACAAATGTTTGGGGGATAAGCTTTGTTATGAAGTTTATTCCCCCTCCGTCCCTCCCTTTTTTCACTTCCCCTCCCCTTTTCCCATCTTTCCCCATCTTTCTCTCCATCTTCCCTTCCTGGCCAGCGTCGACTCTGCCACGTGTTGTTACCCAATAAGCTTTTGCTTCATGATGGATCTAAAAGCAATGGAGAGTTAGAGCAGTCCAGTCCACTATGGACTGAATCCTCAAGCAGACCTTTTCTCCGTGAAGTTGATTTCTCTCAAGTATTTTTGCCAGAGGTGGAAAGCTGACACACTCACTCACGGTGATCTCTTGTGTGAGCGGAAGAGTCACATGGAAAATTTCTCAGCAGGGACATGTGACCAGCAAAGTCTTCATAAGAAAATAAAAATGAGGGACCAGAAAGAACTGATAATGGAAAATGATTCTTCCAGAGAGAAAAACGGCTCTGAAATATATACAAAACCACAGGGCCTTTGAGGAGTTGCCGCTCTTAGTCTAGTCTCATCTCTGTGCCTTTCGTATAAGGAAACCGAGACCAGGAAACTGGAAATGGTGCAGCCCAAAGCTGTGGGTACAGCTGTGCTGTCAGTGTGGGTACAGACAGCTGTGCAGTCAGCGTGGGTACAGCTGTGCAGTCAGCGTGGGTACAGCTGTGTAGTCAGTGTGGGTACAGCTGCCTCTGTGGGTCCTCTTCACATTGTTACATAGACAAATCAGGACAGATGAGTTCAGTTAACTGCCGTTATAAAGAAGAGCCAGTCCTAGGATGAAGGTGGGTTTTCGTGGTGTTGAAAGCTTCAGCTTTCCAGGCCGTGCCTGACACCCTGTGTGTGGCAAGCAGAGGTGACATTCTGCAGCCTGTGCAGCCTGTTCAAAGGGCTGGTATGGGGTAGGGCTCACTTCCTGCATGTCATGATTCAGTTTCTACTTGGTACAAATAGAAGGGGTGTAGCAAAGGTACCTGGGTTCCTAAGAAGTAGAGCATGGTTCTGAAGGGATTGGATGCAACCCAGCTACCCCAATATCTGGCTGATGCCAGTGGGCGCTGGGCGAAGCCCATACTTTCGCCGTTTCTCCTTTGCTGCAGATGGAAATGAACTTGTTTCCAGCTGCACGTTGACAGGAGAAAGGCTTCGAACCCTATCAGAGCTGCTTGGTCAGGAGAGTTACTGCTGAAGCACACGGGCAGCTTGTTTCCCTCTTACAGAAGAGCCGTTTGTTAGCTGCGCTTGGCCCTGCCCCGCTAAATTAGCCTTGCGTTCTCAGTAGCTTGTTGAAGGAATTGCTGGAGCTCTGCTTCACTGCTCCTTGGCAGGCAGTTTAGTGGAAGACTTTGTTAGCAAGCGCCAAGATACAATACTGAGACTTACAATTAAGCCGGCTCAAAGCCAAAGGCTTTTGTAGACAAATGTTTTCTTATTTATTGACTTATTTAAAATTTATTTTTCGGTGATGTGTTCTGTTGTAGTGGCAGACTGAGAATGATTACAGGTCTGGAGTTGCAATGTTTGTTTAATCCCCTTTCTAGCTCTCTTTTACTGGGTTCTGGAATTCCAGTGACCCTGGGTGATCCTGACTCTTCATTTCTGTGAATATTGGAATAGTTTTTTCTTTGGTCAGATTTAGCAAAATCTGAAGAGTACGGTAGACTTATATCCAGGAAGCAGAGTGGTTTTGATTATTGAATAAACTGGGACTGTGAGGTCCACTTGAAGAGGTGTGATTGATATTGTATGCAGTGTGGTTAATGATTACGGCTTGTCTGAGTCCCGTGCCGCAGCCACAAAGGGAGTCAGTGCATCCAGTAGGCATCTCTTTCAGTTTGAGATCTTAAGTAGATACTGTACCTAATACGTCCTCCTAGTGGGAAACTCCCAAAGAATGAGCTTGGGAGCCCGCAAAGTAGGTGTCAGAAGTCGGCATATATTAACCAGGCAGTCAAGTACAGATGCAGGACTGTTGTTGACAAGGCTTCTCCAGACGTCTTCTTAGGTTGGCCTTGGCCTTCTGCAGAGAACTACTCTTTGCAAGAACCAGCATGAGCAGGAAGTCAGAAAGACATTCTTTCCACCTTCGGTGTGCTTTGGTTTCTGTGTAGAGACCCACAGATTGGATGTGAGTGAGGACTGGAAAAATTCATCTGTCAAACGTTGGCTAAATGCCTATTTGGTGCCAACTACTGGAGACAAGGTCGTGAACTAAACATAACCCTGCTCTCAGGGCACTGTTCTGGGTGAAGGGAACGGGCAAACGATTACTGATGATAAGGATGTGCAATGCAAAAAGAAGTGTGTGTGTGTGTGTGTGTTGGGGGGGGGCTTTAAGGGTGGACAAAAGAGCAAACCATTGAGCTGGGGGAAGGATCAGGAGTTACCATCTTGTACAAAGGTGACCAGGAAAGGCCTTTCTGACAGGTGGCTTTTGAGCCCAGAGTCCTGAGGACATCAGCTGAGAAGGCAGGCCAGGGATTATCGAAAGGACATGACCAGCCCGTTTCTGTAACTCTTCCCTAACGCCCCATCCATTTCCTTGCTAATTCTGATTGAGAAGTGGGACGTTGTCTTTTCTCATAACTTTATGAAGTCACCACTATTCAGGAAGACTCTTGTGTGGAATGGGTTTTATTTACGCAGTTGTTAAGCACCAAATTCATGATATTATGCAGAATTCTGGCATCGTAGAAAGACACGAAAGAGGACTCCAACTTCCCAAACTTTTTTATCGCTTTCAAGGTATTTGTAGGCACAGAGAATCATTCCTTGGGGATGGGATGCTTGCTTAAATGTAGAGTTGTTTTACTGCCTCTTGCCTCTACTCTGTAGATCACTAGAGAGTTCTCATTTGAAATAAAAGCAGTTTTGCTCAGGGATAGATTTGAATCAATGATATAACTTGAAATTATGCCAGCAGCCCCATTCTGGGGCAGCATATGATATGGCAGAGGGTAAAGCTAGTATAGGAGCTAGCAAAGGAATGCTTTGACTCCGCCTTAGCCACATCTGGAAGAGAGCCAGGATCTGGAAGCCACATAGCCAGTCTGGGTTGTCAATCACCATCTCCTGGCCCAGAAATGCTCTGTAGAAACCTTTGCAGTTGGTATGTTGGCTTCATTGGTATTCCAACAGACATGGTTAAGAGTATGTGAAAAGGAGCCGAAAGGATGAGTCAGCAGTTCTGAGCACTGGCTGCTCTTCCCGAGGTCCTGAGTTCAATTCCCAGCACCCACATGACAGCTCACAACTGTCTATAACTGCAGCCTCATGGGATCCCATGCCCTCTTTTGGTGTGCACAGACAATACACCCATAGGCATAAGTAAATCTAAAAAGAAATAAAGAATATACTAAACTAATATAATACCTTCATGTTTAATACAAATTTATTTTGGAATCACCAGAAATATCCACAGTAACCAGCAACTATTTAAAAATTACTTCTGGTTATGTCTGATTTTCCCAGAATCCTTGTTGAATGAAATGAGGACATGGCCACCCAAGGTGTGGTTGAGGATAAGGTTCTTATTATAGATAGAGGGAGAGCACAGCCAGGGGAATCTGGAAAAGTCTAGAGCAGGAGAGAGAGTAGTAGATTAAACATGACATAGGCTGAACTGGACCATGTGTGTGTGTTGGGGGGAGGCGAGAGAGGAGGAAAAGAGAGAGAGAAGAGGAGGGAGGGCCAAGAGAGGGGACCAGGAGGGCAAAGAAAACCAAAAGGATCAAGAGAAGAGAGGGCAAAAGAGAGCAGTTAGCCGAAACGGCGAGGTTATATAGGTCAGAAGCTGGAAGGAGGGAGGGGAAGTCCATTGGCTGGAGAGGCTTAGAGTAGAGGGTAGGATAAGAAGAACTGAGAGGAACCGGATGCCAGCACTGGACTCTAACAGGTACCTGCTGAGAGCCTAGAGTTCAGCACGTGCTTTGGTCTGCTAATAGGTATCACAGTTACCCTGTCCCGGGTTTCTTTTGGACTTGACCCTTATAATGCCTGATACTTTCTGTTATTTTTTTAATTTTAAAAGTTTTATTTGGGTTGGAAAGTTATTACTGTATGAGCTTTGTGTATATGCTCAAATATGTCCACATGAATACACGTGTATTTCTCAAACTTTTTATGGGGGTTTAAAATTTTTATTTTTTAATTTTCAGAATGGGTCTTTTTGTGTTATCTAGGCTAGTCTCTAATACTGGGTCTAAACTTTTCTGTTCAGTCTCCCAAGTAGCTGGGACTGCAGGTGCATGCCACCACACACCCAGCTAGAGGTCCTGCAGCTGCATGCCACCACACACCCAGCTAGAGGTCCTGCAGGTGCATGCCAGCACACCCAGCTAGAGGGACTGCAGGTGCATGCCACCACACACCCAGCTAGAGGTCCTGCAGGTGCATGCCAGCACACACCCAGCTAGAGGGACTGCAGGTGCATGCCAGCACACCCAGCTAGAGGGACTGCAGGTGCATGCCAGCACACCCAGCTAGAGGGACTGCAGGTGCATGCCAGCACACCCAGCTAGAGGGACTGCAGGTGCATGCCAGCACACCCAGCTAGAGGGACTGCAGGTGCATGCCAGCACACCCAGCTAGAGGTCCTGCAGGTGCATGCCACCACACACCCAGCTAGAGGGACTGCGGGTGCATGCCACCACACACCCAGCTAGAGGGACTGCGGGTGCATGCCAGCACACACCCAGCTAGAGGGACTGCGGGTGCATGCCAGCACACCCAGATAGAGGTCCTGCAGGTGCATGCCACCACACACCCAGCTAGAGGGACTGCGGGTGCATGCCAGCACACCCAGCTAGAGGTCCTGCAGGTGCATGCCAGCACACCCAGCTAGAGGTCCTGCAGGTGCATGCCAGCACACCCAGCTAGAGGGACTGCAGGTGCATGCCAGCACACCCAGCTAGAGGTCCTGCAGGTGCATGCCACCACACCCAGCTAGAGGTCCTGCAGGTGCATGCCACCACACACCCAGCTAGAGGTCCTGCAGGTGCATGCCAGCACACCCAGCTAGAGGGACTGCGGGTGCATGCCAGCACACCCAGCTAGAGGTCCTGCAGGTGCATGCCAGCACACCCAGCTAGAGGTCCTGCAGGTGCATGCCACCACACACCCAGCTAGAGGTCCTGCAGGTGCATGCCACCACACACAGCTAGAGGTCCTGCAGGTGCATGCCACCATATCCAGCTAGAGGGACTGCGGGTGCATGCCACCACACCCAGCTAGAGGGACTGCGGGTGCATGCCACCACACACCCAGCTAGAGGGACTGCGGGTGCATGCCACCACACAGCCAGCTAGAGGGACTGCAGGTGCATGCCACCACACACCCAACTAGAGGTCCTGCAGGTGCATGCCACCACACAGCCAGCTAGAGGTCCTGCAGGTGCATGCCAGCACACCCAGCTAGAGGTCCTGCAGGTGCATGCCAGCACACACCCAGCTAGAGGTCCTGCAGGTGCATGCCACCACACACTCAGCTAGAGGGACTGCAGGTGCATGCCACCATATCCAGCTAGAGGTCCTGCAGGTGCATGCCACCACACCCAGCTAGAGGGACTGCGGGTGCATGCCACCACCCACCCAGCTAGAGGGACTGCAGGTGCATGCCACCACACCCAGCTAGAGGTCCTGCAGGTGCATGCCACCACACACCCAGCTAGAGGTCCTGCAGGTGCATGCCACCACACACTCAGCTAGAGGGACTGCAGGTGCATGCCACCACACACTCAGCTAGAGGGACTGCAGGTGCATGCCACCACACTCAGCTAGAGGGACTGCGGGTGCATGCCAGCACACACCCAGCTAGAGGGACTGCAGATGCATGCCACCACACCCAGTTAGAGGATTTAAGAGCTTGAACATATTTGCCAAGAGAGAACTAAGAAACCAGAAACTAAATTAGAGATCATTGACCAAGAACCAGTGCTGATGCTGTTTTAAAGGGTCCCTGTCTTTTTTTGTTTCCCGTGTTTCCTCTCCAGGCCAGGCTGGGTGAGATGCTGCTCTTCTGGGCTTCTAGAGAATTCTATGCATCTCAATTTTAGTAATGACCAGCTGTGGACTCAGTGTCTTTTCCTGGCTCCTTTGAAGGCCTGCACTGTGTCTTTGAGCCCAAAGTCACCCACCCCTTGCATGGTGTTTAACTAGAAACAGGGATCCCATGTATGGTTGTTGATTTCACAGATGAATAAATGAGTTACTAAGACTCATGTCTGATATGGAGCCTTCTGGTAAGCCAAGCAAAACGAAAATTATATTGGCTTCCAGGTTTCCTTAAGCCTGTAAATCTCAGCAGAACATTGCTTCAGATGATACAGTTGTTTCCCACTCCTGGCAGTAAGCTCCTGACAGCCTGTGATGACCAGACACCATACAAGGATATTGGGTTTCCTAGAAAACACAGTTTTCAATACATCCTAAGTGCCTTTGCCTCGACCAAGTGAAAGAACCACCATGGCCTTTGGAAGAACCTGAGAGCGGGAGGCCAGCTCCAGCATCAGGAAATTGGGGTTCTTGATAGCTTCTCAGTGCATTCACCATTGGAACTTCCCTCTCCAGAGGGCAGTGAGCCCGGAAGCCAGCTTATTTATGCTGCGGGATTTTATCTCTCTGTTTGCAACCATCTGATAGATATTCTACTGAGAATTTTGGCTGTGCTCACTCTCGGGCTGTGGCATTAAGTGGAATGTGGGTATTAAGGAAAAGCATCAGCAGAAACAAATGGCAAGGGGGGTGTATGCGTTCGGAACTTGCAAGATGCTTGACAGGGCGTGCCTTCCCACGGCTGTTCAGAGGAGTCTGTCTTGGATGACTTAGGCTGTATGGGAAAGTGATTGTTTTGTGGAGACAGATGGGAACACAGGTGAGGGGAAGCTAATGCACTCTGTTTCCTTAACAGTGGTCCCGAAGCAGCTTCATCTATGAGGAAGTAGTGCTAAGAAACACAAAGCATCCGTACAGAGGGCCAGAAGATTAATTGAGTTCTGCTTGTGTGGCTAGAAAGAGAAAAGAGAAAGGAAAATTAAAAGTCCTTTGGTCTAGCACAAACCATTCCTCACTGAAATGTTTTTTTGATGTATATATTTTCTTTTAAATTGTATAATAAGATACAAGACAAAGGCAGCCGGTGGTTAAATCCTCAGAATCAGCCATGTGGGGAGAGAAATGAATACTTCTGACATCTTGTAAAGAGTTTAGTATTTTTTTTTTTGTTCTTGAACTCTTTTTTTAAATGTTTTTTATTATTTATTTTGTTTTATGTGTGTATTTTGCTTGCACTTATGTTTGTGCGCTGTATTCATGCCTGTGGCCCATGGAGGTTAGGAGAGGCCATTGAGTTCCCTCGACCTGGAGTTTCAGAGGGTTGTGAGCCATCATGTGGGTGCTGAGAGCCAAACCTGGGTTCTCTGCAGGAACAGCAAGTGCTCCTAACTGTTGAGCCCCGGTCCTTTAACTCTTATTGGGATCCTGAGAGTCAGTGGTATCTGGATTGTCAGGTTAAATTCACTGTTGGTTCCTGAAGCTAGTGTATGCTATCAAAGCCTGAGTCCCTGTGCACACTCTGGAGTCACTGCCTTGTCTTTAAACAACTCCGTGCTTCCTGCTTCATCAAGTAGGCACTTAAAGAAGCCCAGGTCTCTTTGTAAAGTGTTCCTTTAAGGCAATCTGGCGTTATCTAGATGGAGGAAAATGTATAGCTGCCAAATAGGTTTGTCTCTATTTTAAAAACGGGTAGCCATTTGGGGGTTTATCAATTAAAATTTTGTTTTAGAAAAAAAAAAGCCAGGCAGTGGGGTGACCTTTAATCCCCCAGCACTCGGGAGGCAGAGGCAGGCAGATCTCAGAGTTCGAGACCAGTCTAGTCTACAGAGTGAGTTTCAGGTCAATCAAGGCTATACAGAGAAACTCATGTCTCAAAAAACAACACACACAAAATGTTTTTGGGCTGGAGAGATGGCTCAGTGGTTAAGAGCACTTGTACACGGGCAGAGGACCCAGGTTCAGTTCCCAGCATCCACAGGGTCACCCACAACTCCAGTTACAGGAACCTGATGTCCTCTTCTGACCTCTGAGGGCACCAAGCCAGGCATAGATTCAGAGAAAACATTCCTACATGTAAAATGAATAAATAAATCTTAAAAAAAGTATTAAAACATTGCATCTAGATAGTAAACTCAAGAAGGATATGGATTTGGCATGTCTTATGTAACTCATGTACCTCATACCCAACTCTGCAAAGCAGATGTTCAGTTAACATCTGTGTATTCAAGAGCAACATTATAGTCTTTTGAAGCGGGGGTGTGGTCACATACACCTTTAGCCCCAGTACTTGGGAGGCAGAGGCAGGGAGATCTTTGTGAATCTGAGGCAAGCTTGGTCTACATTGGAGAGTTCCAGACCAGCTAGAAATACATAGTGAGACCCTGTCTATAATAAGTAAACAAATAAGCCATGGTTCAATTAACAACAGTTCTGTGAACAGATACTTGGATTATTTTTATTTTTCCATACGTAGCACAAAAAAATTCCCCATATGTTTATCTTTATACTTTATGAAGAACTGTTCTATTATTTTGCTAAAACACATGCCAAGAACTTGCTGAGTCAAAGAAACACACATTTAAATTTTAAAACCTCTCTCTGGGGCACTGTCTTATGAGATTGCTGTTAAACTTCATCTTGGCTGACCCAGGAACCAGTCATTTCACCCTTTATAAGCTGCCATTAAATTCCAAAACTCAGAAGGCGGATTGTTTCCTCTGAGTTCCTTTATCCTGCTTAGACCCTAGGACAAAATAAGGCAGTGTCGAGCTTCCTGGGTATAGAATGTATATGTGATGTTATTCACTGGAGAGTGTGTGTGTGTGTGTGTGTGTGTGTTCTGCGCACTTGCACCGTGTGTCCATGAGCCCAAGGCTGTCAGAGATGGGGTTGGATCCTCTGGAACTAGAGTTACAGGAAGTTGTGCGTTGTAGAGTAGATGCCTGCTTCTGTGCAAGAACAGTTAGCATTCTTCACTGCCGGGTCATTGCTCCAGTCTCAGAATTAGTTTTCTTACACTTAAATCATACACTCTCTGCTATTCTTTGCAGCCGTTTGAACATGTAGACTATGACTCTCGTGTCTACAATGGAAAACAAGTCTAGAACCAGGACATGGTGAGCAAGTGGTACCTGACCTCTTAAAAATTTGGGAATTCATCACCACTTCAGCCGCTGGTCCTGTTCTTGCCCCTGTCAGCTAATGGGAGTATCGAGTTCCCACAGCACAAACATAAAGACTGGCAAGGATGCCACAGACCTTGATATTTGCCATGTAAGTAGGTATGGGTAGTCTCCTGATTGGTTTTTGTCAACTTGACACAAATCTAGACATATCTAGGAGGAGGGGATCTTTATTGAGAAAATTTCTCCATCAAGATTGGCCTATAGGCACATTTATTGGGCATTTTTTGATTAATATTTGATGTGGAAGGGTCCAATCTGCTGTGGATGATACCACCCATGGGTTGGTGGTCCTGAGTTGTATAAGAAACAGGCTAAGCAAGCCATGAGGAGAAAGCTAACAAACAGGGTTCCTCCATGACCTCTGTTTCAGTTCCTGCCTCCAGGTCCCTACCTTGAGTTCCTGCCCTGACTCCCCTCAGTGGACCTGAGGGCTGTAAGCTGTCATAAACCCTTTTCTCCCTAAGTTGTTTTGGTCAAGATCTTTATCACTGCTGTAGAAACCTATCTAAGAGAGAAATTGGCGCCAGATTTGTGGGATATTGTTGTGACTGACCTGATCATGTTTTGGGGAGGATCGTGGAAGGACTTTGGAATTTTGCCTTAGAAAAGCCAAGTTTTCAGAGTTTAATGAGCTACTATGGGAACTTAAAAGGTAATGCTGACAACAGTAAAGACAATGGGGGCCAGGCTTCCAAAGTGTCAGAGGGAAGTCTGAGAATCACTTCAAGACTCCATGGGGACTGTTTGATATTTTGAATTAAGAATCTGTGGTTCTGGTCAGCTGGGGCTAAGGAATCACTTGTGATTAACAAGAGACCAGAACCAGTAAAGTGAAATTTTTGTTTGCTGGGACAGTTGATACTGATCAGCTTAGACAAAATCTTCTGTGATTAAGAAGAGAACATCATCGAAGGGAAATCTCGGAAGTGTTTCCTCAGGGTCAGCACACAGCAGCTATGGTTCAGAGGGAGTCAAGACTGTACCTCTTGCTGGTAGCCAGACTTGGTAATATGTATGATTTTCCCAGGTGGTACTGGTATGGAAGGCATGAAGGGGTCAGGGAAAGCAGGCTAGTCTTGGCACAGTAAGAGGGCAAGAGAAACCATTGGCGAAGGCGCAGCCTTGATCCCCAGAATTAAAGGTGTCATGGAGAGTAGTCTTGGTATCACGTGGCAGGGGCAGAATCCCTGAGGAGAGCATGGGACAGGCTGGTAGTGAAAGGACAGTCAAGTTGCAGTGGGGACCCCAGTATTTTGGAGATGCCAGTGCATGGGCAACTACCAAGGACAGCATCACGGGTGAAGTAGGTTGTGGCTTGAGCCTCTGATGTAAACTGTGTGTTCTTTGGATAGCAGAGCCAAAGAAGTGGAGCTGGCGAGACCTTTTGGAGCTCACAAGATCCTGAGCAAATCCCAGGTATCTCACTTTGAGCCCCTTACACCACTGGATTTTGGTTTTGCTTTGATCTGACTGCAACTCTGTCTTGGCTCTTCCTTTTTGAAAGAATAAATCTCTAACTTGTTTTTTTATTTCATGTGAACCACAACTGAGCAACTGAAATTTTAAAGTAATTTTGGATATTCTGGAGAGGCTCAGAGTGTTACAAAAGACAGGGTCTTTTAAAAAAAAAGTGAACTTTTAAAAGAGTTTGAATTTTTAAAAACCGTGCCTTAAAAGTTGAAATGTTTTATTTTGTGATACGAAACGAATATGAGCTCTTGGGAATAAACAAGAAAGGAATAGTTTTGGTTGACTGGCCATCTGTGTGTCAAGTTGACAAAGGGTCAATCTGCTTGGCTGGTTCTGTCAACTTGACACAAATCTAGACCTATCTAGGAAAGAGCGAATCTTAATTGAGAAAATTCCCCCATCAAAGTTGGCCTACAGGTGAGTTTATTGGGCATTTTCTTAATTAATGATTGATAAGGAAGGGCCCAGCCTGCTTTGGGTGGTGCTGCTCATGGGCTTGTGGCCTGGCCACTGTTTCAGTTCCTGCCTCTAGGTTCCTATCTTGAACTCCTGCCCTGACTCCCCTCAGTGATGGCGTTGGGACCTGAGAGTGGTTAAGCTGTGATAAACCCTTTCCTCCCCAAGTTGCTTTTGTTTATTTTTCCACAGATTTCTGCTGAGGATTTTAGGATTATATAGAATCAGATGCTCAGCACTCTTCAGATAATGCTAGCTGCCTTGTGTCTTCCGAGTGATATTCTTTCTCTCTTGCACACACGAGAATTGCACACATCAGCATGATTTTCCATTTGCTCGGGTATTCAGGAAATTCAGAACCAAGTGCAAATCTTAATAGCTCATTTATTCATTCATTAATTCATTATGTAAACCAGTGTGGAGGGCCACTGCATACCAAACACCATGAAGGCTGATTCTGGACTCAAGGACCCAGGTGAACCTCTTCCAAAGATGCTCGGGTTTCAGACAGGAGCAATTTACTGCACTTTGGAGTCTCTTGCTTTAGATGCTCGCCCGGGGAGGTTGAGCACACATTTTCCCGTGGAACCTAACCCCTTCTCTGCTCAACTTATTAGCACTTGAAAGGAGGTGGTTCATTTTCCTCTGAGGTGTGGACAAAGGCTGCTGTTGTCCAAGGGTCAAAGGCCTTTCGGTGACTTGATTACCACACAACCTGGCTTGTACCAGTTTTTACCTGAAGATTAGTGGACGTCATTTGCCACCTCATTAGGCTGACACTCTTCATGTCCCCCTTGTGTATTATGTCACTGGAGGACATAATAATTTTAGGTAAATGCTGGAAGCACACACTCCAGCAGTAACCCAGGGTCAGAAGTGACAGATGCTCCAAAAAGCAGCTGTTGGCTCACCCGGCTTGGTGTAGTGTGCAGCGGGCACAGCAGAGGGGGGCTGGTTTAAATGCTTGAGGAGCAGAGCATGCAGTGATCCAAGACTTTTTTAAAGAGTCAGTTTTTCGAGATTAAGGGGGTCCATGAAATAAGCTGGACAGTCACCTTGGACTTTGAGAAGAAAACTTGCTTATTCTAAAAAAGAAGACAGAGAGAGGCCATGGGACATTTCATATCACATAATATGGACAGTGTTTAGGAACTCTGTTCCATTTCCAATGGCAGTGGGAACCATATGGCTTCTATTGGCTCAAAGAGGACGTATGTTACACTTGGAGAAGTCCTTCCTGACTAGAGACTCAAAAAGCCCATGAAGAGAAGTAAAGAGCATTTCCCTAGTCTTGCCATCTTTTGTTGTAGTTATTGTTATTTTCTTTACCAGAGTAGATTCCCAAACTGGTTCTTTGGACTGACACCAGACAGTGCTCTAATTCACAACTGCGAGGAGCCACTCTCCTTGGCCAGGTGGAGGCAGAAATTGTTCGGGGACTTCTTTCCCACACTGGGATATTAGCAGTGGTCTGAAGGCCACTATCGTGGGGTATTGCTCTCCCATAGTAAAAACGACCTTCTCGGTGGGACACAGCTGGGAGATCAAGGCAACCAGCCAACGTGGCACTTGGTGCTTAGCAGGATGCGCAGCTCTCACTGAACCCTAAGAGTTGGGGGTTGGGGTTCCTTTGGAGCAGAACTGTTGAGGTGTGACATGGTAGCCAGAGTTCTCCTGGCCCAGCGATGCTCTCAGGTAGTCTAGGGCCATTTCTTAAGGAAAGCGTAGAGGAGATTCATGGGATCCCAACAGAGGGTTGGCGTTGGCAAGGGTGGACCCGTCCAGTCCAGGGTTACACTGGAGGTCAAGGACAATCTCTGATTCTCTGAGACGTGGATGGATTTGACACACATCCACTGGGCCGTGAAAGCCAAGGTCTGGATTGGACTCCAGTTCAAATGACAAGGTTTTAGGACGTGTCTGAAGCACTGTGCTCTGCCCATACTGTCTGAGAGAAGGTTCTCCGTCATTCTTTGAGTAAACAACAACCACAACAAGAAAATGTCATTTCTGAATTACTATCATATTGGCCTGGTGAATTTTAAGAAAACGGAGCACTGTGGTGTGAGTTCTTTGTCCTTCTTTTAATGCTCTTTCTTCCTAAGGGCCTTTTCTCCACCTGTCCTGTGCTTGCTCACCAGCTAGGCCAGAAAGATGAGAAAAAGCCACAATTTGAAAAATCAGACACTCTGGCGAGGGGCTTAGCCAAAAATTAATTGTGCTGTAGGTTTATTACCTGAATTTTTTTTGTTAATTAAATTTTTAAAAATTTCCTTTTACATTTCAATGACAGTTCTTCCTCCTACTCCTCCTTACACCTCCCTTGCTTCCCCTCCAGCCCACACCCCAGCTACTCCTCCCAACAGGTAAGGGCTCCCATGGGAAGTCACCAAAGTCAGACACATTAAGTTGGGGCAAGACAGAGCCCCTCCCCCCTGTATTAAGGCTGAGCATGGCATCCCACTATAGGGAGGGAAAGGATTCCAACAAACTAGCTCATACATTAGGGATAGATGCTGGTCCCTCTGCTAGGGGACTCTCAGATAGTCCAAGCTTAACAATGGTCTCCCACACACAGATAAACTAGTTTGGTCCCATGGAGGCTCCACAACTGTTGATCTAGAGTTCCTGAGTTTTCATGAGCTCGGTTCTTCTGTCTCTGTAGATTTCTCCATCATGATCTTGACCTCCCTTGTTCATGTATTCTCTCCTCCCTCTCTTTGAATTTCGGTAGCTCTGCCTGGTGTTCGGTTGTGGATCTCTGCATCTGGTTCCATCAGTTACTGAATGAAGGCTCTATGAAGATGGTTGGGATGGTCACCAATCAGATTACAGGGGAAGGCCAGTTTGGGCACCCTGTCCACTATTTCTTCGGTCAACCTTGTAGATTCTTGGGAATGTCCCTAGCACCAGGTTTCTCTCTAACCACATAGTGGCTCTCTCTATCAAGATATCTCTTTCATTGCTCTCCCACGCTATCCCTCCTGACTTGACCCTCCCATTCCCTCATGTTCTCATTTCCCATCCCCTTCCCTTTACCACCCTGTTCACCCCCAGTTTACCTCATCTAATTTCTCTTCCCAGGGTGATCCATGGGTCCCTCCTAGGTCCTCCTTGTTACCTAGCTTCCCTGGAGCTGTGGATTGTAGTCTGGTTATCCTTTGCTTTCTATCTAATATCCTCTAATGCGTGTGTATGGGCCGTGTTTGTCTTTCTGAGTCTGGGCTACTTACTCAGGATGGTTCTTTTCTAGTTCCACCCAGTTGCCTGCAAATTTCTTGATGTTATTATTTTTTACCGCTAAGTAATACTCCATTGTGTAAATATATCACATTTTCTTTACACATTCTTCATTTGAGGAACATCTAGGTTGTTTACAGGTTCTGGTTATTATGAATAATGCTGCTATGACTGTAGTAATATGGAGCGGAGGGGCTGGGTTGCGTCCCCAAAACCCCAGCCGCCTGCCTGGCTCGGCTAGCTTATGCCCCAAATAATTACACGGACACTGTATTCTTTTAAACACTGCTCTGGCCCATTTCTAATCATCTGTGTAGCACCCCTAGGTGCGCTTACCGGGAAGATTCTAGCCTAAGTCCATCCTGGGTCGGAGCTGGGGCATGGTGTGCGTCTTCCCTGGAGCAGGTAGCATGGCGTCTCTCTTGCGTCTGCTCCTCAGAGGAGAGCTGCCGGGTCTGACCTCACTTCCTCTTCCTCCTGGCATTCTGTTCTGTCTACTCCTCCCACCTATCTTCTAACCAATGAAATGGGCCGAGGCAGTTCCTTTATTGCTTAGCCAATGAAATCAACAGATTGATATATGACACTCCCATATCACTTCCCCTTTTTCTGTTTAAACAAAAAAAGGAAGGCTTTAACCTTAACATAGCAAAATTACATATAACAAAACAGTTATCAAGTAAAAGTTACATCAGAAACATTTATACATATAACAAAATTGACCGTAAATCTCTATCAATAATAGTGATATGGGAGTGTCATATATCAATCTGTTGATTTCCTTGGTTAAGCAATAAAGAAACTGCTAGGCCCATTGGATAGGCCCACCCTTAGGTGGGTGGAGTAAACAGAACAGAATGCCGGGAGGAAGAGGAAGTGAGGTCAGACTCCACAGCTCCGCTCTCCGGAGCAGACGCAGGAGAGACGCCATGCTACCTGCTCCAGGGAAGACGCACGCTATGAAGCTCCGACCCAGAATGGACTTAGGCTAGAATCTTCCCGGTAAGCGCACCTAGGGGCGCTACACAGATGATTAGAAATGGGCTAAATTAATATGTGACAATTAGCCAGTAAGGGCTAGAGCTAAGGGCCAAGCAGTGTTTAAAAGAATACAGTGTCTGTGTAATTATTTCGGGTAAAGCTAGCCGGGCAGGGCAGGCGGCTGGGGTGTTTGGGGACGCAACCCTGCCGCCGCCCATATTACTACATATGACCATTGTTGAGCAAGTGCCCTTGTGGTATGACTGAGCATCCTTTGGGTATATGCCCAAGAGTGGTATAGCTGGGTCTTGAGGTAGATTGAGTTCCAATTTTCTGAGAAACCTCCATACTGGTTTCCAAAGTGGCTGTACAAGTTTGTACTCCCACCAGCAGTGGAGGAGGGATCCCCCGACTCCACATCCTCTCCAACATAAGCTGTCCTCAGTATTTTTGACCTTCGCCACTCTGACAGGTATAGTATGGTATCACAGAGTTGTTTTGATTTGCATTTACCTGATGATTAAGGATGTTGAGCAATTCCTTAAATGTCTTCTGGACATTTGAGATTCTTCTGCTGAGAATTCTCTCTTTAGATCTATACCCCATTTTTTAATTGGGTTACTTGGTATTTTGGTCTCTAGTTTCTTGAATTCTTTATATATTTTGGAGACCGGCCCTCTGTCAGATGTGGGGGTTGGTGAAGATCTTTTCCCATTCTGTATACTGTTGTTCATTTTGTCTTATTGACCATGTCCTTTGCATTACAGAAGCTTTTTAGTTTCAGGGGGTCCCATTTATTGATTGTTGGTCTCAGTGTCTGTGCTACTGGTGCTATATTTAGAAAGTATTCTCCTGTGCCAATGCATTCAAGGCTACTTCCCACTTTCTCTTCTATCAAGTTCAATGTAACTGGATTTATACTGAGGTCCTTGATCCACTTGGACTTGAGTTTTGTGCATGGGGATAGATATGGATCTATTTGCAATCTTCTACTTGTCTTGTTGACATCCAGGTATGCCAGCACCATTTGTTAAAAAGGTTTCCATTGTACCATTTTGGCTTCTTAGTCAAAAATCATGTGTTCATGTTTATGTGAATTAATGTCAGAGTCTTTGACTGGATTCCATTGGTCCACTTGTCTGTTTTTATTCCAATATCAATATGTTTTTATTACTATAGCTGTATAGTAGAGTTTGAAATCAGGGATGTTTCTGTGAAAAATTGTGTTGGGATTTTGATGGGGATTGCATTGACTTTGTAGATTGCTTTTGATAAGATTGCTATTTTTATTATCCAAGAGCATGGGAGATCTTTTCATTTTTTGATATCTTCTCCAGTTTCTTTCTTCAGAGACTTAAAGTTCTTGTCATTACAGGTCTTTCAGTTGTTTGTTTATAGTTACCCCAAGATATTTTATATTTGTGGCTATTGTAAAGGGTTATGTTTCTTGGATTTCTTTCTTGGCCTATTCATCATTTGTATATAGGAGGAATACTGATTTTTTTAAAAGTTAATCTTATATCCCACCATATTGCTGAAGGTGTTTATCATCTGTAGGAGTTCCTGAGTAGAGTTTTTGGGGTCACTTATGTATACTATCATATCATCTGTGAATAGTGATTTTTTTTTTACTTTTTCCTTTCCAATTTGTATTCCCTTGATCTCCTTTTGTTGTCTTATTGCTCTAGCTAGAACGTCGAGCACTATATCGAATAGATACGTAGAGAATAGACAGCCTTGACTTGTTCCTGATTTTAGTTCTTACCTGCAAATTTTACTCCACATGTAAGAATATTCTTTTTCAGTGCCTCCTGTGTGCACAAGGCTACTAGCAGCTCATGGTAAATGCAGACCATGGCTTCCTTGTAGCTTTTGGTGCCAAGTCTTGCTGGGTAAGTGATGGCAAAAGAAATAAAGAGCAAAAAAGAGTTAGAGAGGCCAAGAAGGTAGCACGCTTCAATATGCTGGTTATAGCGGACCTTTCTGATTAAGTGGCATTTTGGCACAGCCAGGTAGACTGAGGAAGTACACAGCGTGACTGTGTAGGGTGGGGGCTTTCCAGTCCAAGGTCAGCATGTGTGTAGTATGCCCACGTGACTAAGGAGGGGAGAGAGCTCAGAGGGGCGTCCGGGGTCAGCAAGTGAGGTTTGCTATAAAAGGAAGCTGACTTCCATCGGCTTGTCCCACTCCTGTTCCGCAGGACCTGGCTGAGCATGTGCCAGTCAAACACTAAAGCTCTCCGAAACCTTGTTGAACATGTTTTCTGATTAAATTGTACAGACACGTTAGCCAACAGAGGGCTGGGAAGGGAATGCGTGAAGGAATGTGGATCTTCTGCAGTGAGTTCATTAGGCTTCCCACCAGACAATTTGTCTGGTGAAGATGTTGTGTTTTAAATGAATAAATAAAATGGCTAGAGGCTTTTGCTTGTTTATTGTTGGGATAGTAATACGTGAACTGTGTAAAAATGCGAGTGCTAGGGAAAAATGCTTAGTGCACATGGGTCTCTCCTGCGTGTGTTCTGTTTCTCAGAAGCGACTACGGCCTTGGAGTGTTTCTGCACATCCTCCTGTCCTTAGAAAAATACAGCATGGATGCTGTCGCGTTGTTATGCTCTTGCAGATCTTGGAGCTTCTGTTTGTCTGAAAGTACACCAAGTTGTCCCTTCTTGTTGGCAGCAGTGATGGGGGAGGACCACAGTTAGCCCCTGCCCCACTGATGGCCACTGGAGTGTTTGTCTCTTCCGTTTTGACAAATACTATGAAAAAAAGACTCACATGTACCCTCTTCATTTTGCATATTTGTACGTGTTTCTGTAGGAAAACTTCCTCGAAGTACATATTCTAGACAAAAAAGAGAACTATCTTGTTATGTTTTGTTAACATTTCTTTCTTTTCCCTGAAATTAATGTCAGGCACCAAATCACAAAGGAACACAATGCACTATTTAAGAAACACACACATGTGCGAAGAAATTATACCTAAACACCATTCAGACTCCAGAACATCAATGGAAAAGGGAAAGTTCCCGAAAGAAGCCGGATGTAAACAAGCAGGTGATCTACCCAGGAGTAAGGAACAATAATTACACATGCGGCGTTTTCAAAGAGCTCCTTCTCCGTGCAGCAGGAAGAGAGTGAGCGAGACAGCACTAAAGGAAAGCAGAGGCATAGATTTCTGTGTTCTCACAGCCTACTCTGTAGAGGCCGAGGAGAGTCAGGGCGGTGGCTCACATCTATAATTCCACATAACAGGCCGAGGGGAGGATCACAGATGTGAAGCCAGCCTGGGCTACACAGCAATTTCAGAGCCTGCGTGGGCAACTTGATAAGATCCTGTCTCAAAATAGGAGAATGCTTTTTTTTTTCCTTTAAATATTTCACTCCTATTGAACTAGATCTTTTTTCTCCTCACAGAATACATCCTGATTATAATTTCCCCTCCCTCTACGTCTCTAGTTTATCCCCGCCTCCCTCCCATCTGGGTCAACCCCCTTTGTGTCTCTCGTTAGAAAATAAACAAGCTTCTAATGGATAATAATAAAATATAATATAATAAGATCAAACAAAACCTAATACACAAGAGTGTGGCAAAACAAACAAAGAGAAAAGATCCCAAGAAAAGACACAGAGATGCAGAGACCCACCCGTTCCCACACTCAGGACTCCCCTGAAAACGCTAAACTGAAGCGAGACTATACACCCAAAGGACTTGGAGGGTAAGAAAAGAGGGAAAAATATGAATACGATAAAAATAAAAAAAATAAGATTAAAAAAAAGGCCCCGACATGAGATTCTGAGAGAAGGAACCTCCAATGATGCTTTGGGTTCATTTTCTGTTGACCATCTGCAGCTGGGCATGCAGCCTACCCTTAAGAGTAGTTTGTTAAATGTCTAATATTCAGTAATGAATGAGTACACACTATATTTGTCTTTCTGAGTCTGGTTTCCTCACTTAGTATTTTTTTTTTATGATTTCTAGTTCCGTGTATTTGCTTGTGAACTTCAAGATGTCATTATTTTTTACTGCTGAGTAGTATTCCTTTGTGTAAATGTACCACATTTTCTCTATCCATTCTTTAAAGCAAAGGATAACAAGCCTACAGTCCACAACCCCAGAGAACCTAGACAACAAAGAGAACCCTAAGAGAGACATTCATTGATCCACTTAGGATGGAGAGAAGGACAAGATATCCTAAGTAAATCGAGACTGTGGGGGACAGGGAGAGAGTAGAAGGGGAGAGGGGAGGAAGGAAGGAGAGTGGGAAAATGTACAGCTTAGTAAAAGCAATAAGAAAAGAATACTAATATAAAAAAGAATAGTTTGTTTTCTCAGTGATACTTCCCTAGAAAAAGCTGAATTTACATTTGCAAGTGGCCATCAGTTAGGAGCCAGCTTTCGGGTGAAGAAATGGAGGCATGTGTCCGCTTCTCCTTTCAGCTGCAGACCCGTGCAGACCTTGAACCGCCTCAGTCTTTGAGTTCATGTGTGCATCAATCCTGTTGATTTCGAGAGTCTTGTTTCCCTGGTGTCCTCCATCCCTCTGGCTGTTACACTTTTTCTACCTACACTTCTGCAGGGTTCCCTGAGCACTGAGGGAAAGGATTTGATGGAGACATCCCTTTAGGATCCCATTAGGACTGAGTGATCCAAGGTCTCTCAGTCTCTGCACATTGTCTGGCTGTGGCTCTCTGTGTTTTTCCTCTATCAGCTGCAGGGGGAAACAGTTTCTCTGATGTTGGCTGAGCAAGGCACTGATCCGCTTTTCTACCTGCTGGAGTGCAATCTCTCTCTCTCTCTCTCTCTCTCTCTCTCTCTCTCTCTCTCTCTGTCTCTCTCTCTGTGTGTGTGTGTGTGTGTGTGTGTGTGTGTCCGTCCCTGTGACCAAGGACCAAGGGATTAAATTCAGGTCAGCAGTCTTCATGCAGGTGCTCCTGTCCACTGGGCAATCTCACTGACCCTAAACAACTATTTTAAATTTTGGTGGATCTCCCCTAATTCCATCAGTTCACACTACCCCTAAGACCACGAGCCCCGCTTTGTTCCGTCCTCAGCAGCATACCACATTGCTGTTCTTTTGTGCTTGCTCATTTGCTGTAGTTTATTTAATCTGCATTCCTCTCCAAGTGACGTAGACTTCAGACAGGAAGTATTTGCCTTTGGTCCAGGACTGTTGTCTGTGATTATGTGAAATTTACTGAGACTTCTTAGAAATCCGATGCACGAGAAACTTCATAAGCACCTCTATGTTCTTAAAAACAGAACGTGACTTCTGCTCATAAGGAGTAGACTTTATTCAAGCCAGTTAATCTCGATGGTTAAACTGTCCCATCCTCTGTAACCCTACTCATTCACTTAACCTGTGTCTTTTCTCACTGTTTGTCTCAGAGGAAAATAGCTCCCATTTTGAGTCCAGGTTTTCTATTCTCCCTTACAGTCTACAGTTTTATATGGTTATAGGTTCTGTGGTGTTAATAATGCCATTGTTATTTTATACGGTTATAGGTTCTATGTGTTAATAATGCCGTTGTTATTTTTTGGTTTTGGCACATTGTCAGCCTGGATTGTTCCTTTACTTTGTATATGTGTGTGTATGTATGTACATGTGTGTATGCATGTATATGTGTGTATGTATGTATATGTGTGTGTTTATGCAAATGTGTACATGTGTATATGCATGTGTGGGAACAAGGTTATGCAAGTGCATGTGGAAGCCTAAGATTGACATCGGAGTCTTTCTGGATGGTTCCTCACCTTCTTCACTTGGGCAGGGTCTCTCTGTTGAGCACAGAGTTGGTCATTGTGGCTAGCCTAGCTAGTCCTCTCACACCGGGGAACCCGTGTCTGCTCTCAGAGTCCTATCATTGCACCACACACACCCAGCATCACACACACCCCATACCTGGCACACCTCACATCTGTACAGCCAGCATCACACACACCCAGCATCACAAACACCCAGAGTCACACACACCTAACATCACACACACCCAGCATCACACACACCCAGCATCACACACACCCTACACCTGGCACACCTCACATCTGCATACCCAGTATCACACACACCCTGCATCACACACACCCTGCATCACACACACCCTGCATCACACACACCCTGCATCACACACACCTCGAATCACATGGCCTCAGCATCGCACGTACCCTGCACCATGCACACCCCACCCTCATGTGGCATCTGAGATGCTTGCTGCTTGAGAGGCAGGTGCTTTATGCTGACTGGGGACCCTTAAATAGTAACTATAAGCCCCACCTTGTTCTTCCCAGAAGTGTGGACCTTTAGCATTTACAGAAGGGTTCAAACCAAGGGGTCACTTAGAGTCTGTTAACTGGTTAATTCGAAGTCACAGATGACCTACCAGTGTATTGCTGGAAAAGTTTAGGAGTGAGTAGCACATTAGAGGTTTGAGCCAGAGGCTCTACAATCCTAAAACTCATCCTTCATTGCCACCAGTTGGTCTGTGTTTGCTGTTCACATTGTGTGTTGATAGACATCCTGTGCTTGCTTCTTGTGTTTTTCAGGGGTAAACAAAAAACACTTGTGAAAAAAAAACTCCATCTCTGTCTGATTTTCAACTACCTGTCTTAAGGAACTAAGAGTATTTTTAAAAATTAACAAACCTCATACTTCCTTTACAGAAAAATTGAAAAGAGAGAACTGAGAACTCACATCCCCTAAGCTGCTTGGGTTCTGCTGTTGTTAATACCTTACATTTGATTGTCTCAGTTAATGAGGCAATAATAATCTACTAACAGCCCTGTGTCTCAGAGATCTGCAGTTTCTCCCTACAGTCCTTTATTTACCCTACGATTCCATTCTAGGGAACCCAAGAGCATTTACGAACTACCCTTTATTTTACATATTCCATAAATCCATTTCTAGCAAAATCCAAGTTAATAATAAATCAACATACTGTTGTTTCCCTTTGTCTTTCTGTACCAAGTTTTTGGTTAGGAGGGTGAATGTTTTGGTTTTCTCTCTCTCTCTTTTTTTTAGAACTCTAAATGCCAATGAGTGTGTCTACTGGGCAAGGATAACTGGTTAAGATATGGCTGGAGATGTGAGCGAAAACCAAGTCTGCAATGCCCATTGGGGCTGTATAATTTAGAGACCTTAGAAGTGTGCAATCTGAAATTACAAAATGATGCCAGAGAGAGAGGGGAGGGGGAAGACAGAAGGAAGGAAAGAAGGAAGGAAAAGAAAAGAGAAAAGAAAAGAAATCCATCTTCCTTCACCTCCAAAGGAAGACAAAGGAATCTGGCTGTCGGTAACAATGACATCACCCCGTCCCTTCAGTGGCAGCCTTCACGATCTAGTTGTCCCTTTTGACAAGCATAAAGACAGAACCATCCGGAGATGAGTAAATAATCCCCACAGAGTTTAATTGTTTTTTTAAGATTGCAATTATGACTAATTAAATGCTAAGATGGGAACAGCTGTACAAGAATACTTCACAGTTCTCTTGCCCCTCCCCCCGGTTTTGATAGTACCGATAAAGGACTGGCTTATTGAGACACATTCTCAGTGGTTATTTTATGTTTCTCATCAGAAACTGAAAACCAACCTGAAAATTGGCAGAGAAGACCTCTCTGGTTCTTGTCTAAACTCTTTGTCATAGATCTCTGCGGTTAGTGGACAACATGATGTAGGGCCTTAGAGTGGTCACTGGTGACTACCAGTGAGGAGAGAGATCAAGCAGGAGCAGGTGACGTCCTCTGGGCAGTTTCTTCCAGGCAGCACCTTGAATGTGTACCCTTCACCTCTGCCAAATAAATGTGACTCCTGCCTTGAAGGAGCATGTGGTGTGCAGGGGGGGGGGGTGACGGCCACCAGTAACTGCGACCTGCAGGCCAGAGCCACCCCCTACCTGCCAGACCTGTGTGGGTACTCCTGGGTTAACATCTGTCGAGATGAAGCAGGACCAGATGTGGGGTCTCTTGCACTGACTTTTTAGGTTTACATTCCTGGGCAAAGGGGAAGCTCTAGCTGGCCCTTTAGGTGATAGACCAGTGTTTTGTGGGTGTAAGTCACAACAGGAAATGAGAGAAGTCACCCAGAAGGGGAGCTCTGTAGAAGCACCCATCTGCTTCCTTCACAGGCCGGCTCGAGTTTCCATGATTCGGTCTGGATTTATATCTCCACTTGGGAGTCAGTTGCTTTTCAGCTTTCCCTGTGGAATGTGCAACAGGGTCTCCTCGCACGGAATCTTTCGGTGGGGGCCTTGAAGGTTGGGCCGCTCTCACTGAAAGCAAGCATATGCATGTGTGATCTTTCTGGAGGGAGTGTCATGGCTCGAAGCAGATTCTCCCAAGAGGCCCCCATTTCAAGTTTTTGAGAGGTACATTTTGGAAGGTTTTTGAAACACATGGGAAGGAACTTCTTTTAGGGTGATTCAAGTAGAAAGTGTTACAGTCAGGCTAGAGATCATTTGAAGGGTGTGGTCAAGAAGGTCCCCTCAATCTGCAGTGATGTTTGCTTGTTAACTATTAAGCAATAGGAAGGTATTTTTAATGATGCGTCCCTGCTAATAATGTTGGATATCTCTTGCTTTGAAATCCAGTGGTAGTCAGTAAAGCAGGTGATTGGTTCCCACATCTGGCAGAGCTGCGGACTGAATCTGGAGTCAGTGGCTGTTGGAAACTGCAGACTCTGCTTTGGGAAACTAGTACCACAAATGGGTGTCAAAAGTCACACGTAACAAATTAGTAATTACCCCTGCCTTTTTTTAGTATCAGACTTTGAGCTGATTAGATAATAAGCCTTGTATCTTGTCTGATGTCCTTTCCCAAGCTTTTTACATTGGTGTAGAAGTAATCCACACAAAAAGGAGTAATAGTCTAGAGTCCCTTTGCTTGCTTGTGAAGTAAAATCTGTTTGTTTGCAAAGACATGCTCTAAGTCAAACTGAAAGGTTCTAATAAACATTTGTTTCAGACCTTGGACTTTTTTTAAAGAAGGACCTCTCAGCTTTAGAGTCATGCTAGAACTGTGGTTGTGGGGGCTACTGCCATATTAATCACTAGCATATTAAAAACAGCCATAGTAATCACTCCAAGATATCTGAAGGGAAAATAACTCCCTGGGGCCGGTGGCCATGGGGTTAAAAGACTCAACTAATTTACCTGCTGGCACTAGGAACTTTTCTCAAACATTGTGTAGGTTTATCAAGGCCATCGTTTTTCTAAGCTTCTTAGCAATTCTGTCAGGCAGAATTAGAAACTGAAGGTGCTCAGGTGGAAAGTTCTAGAATTGAGCCTACCTGCAGAATGCATCGTACTGAGGACTTGTTCCACTGTCTCCTAGAACACAGACTAAGGTACCAGTATTATGCTTCCAGAACAGCTTCTAGAGACTCTACACAGGTCTCAACCTCTGGGTTTCAACCCTGTCCCTTTCACAGCGATTGCATATCCTGCATATCAGATATTTACATTATGATTCATAACAGTAGCAAAATTACAGTTATGAAGTAATGACAAAAGCAATTTTATGGTTGGGGTCACCACAGCACGAGGAAGGGTACTAAAGGGTTGCAGCATTAGGAAGGTTGAGAACCACGGCTCTAGAAGGTCATGAGGTCTGTTTTAGCTGTGTAGCTAAAAACCCCTCTGTACATTGTAAATGAAACCCAGAGCAAAACAGTGAAGCAATTGCAGAGAAAACTGTTAACGGTCCCGCCACCAAGTTACCTTTGGCTTGGTATGAGCAGAAGAATCCAAGTCGTTAGCCCAGGAGAAGTTGTCTCTCAAGGACAGACTTTGAAAAACCTCTTGAAGAGCTCTGGGGAGGAACATAAATTAATTCTGTATTGTGATTAGTTCCAGTCAGCGAATTGTTTGATGCTTTAGTATGGCTACAAGAAGCTCCATGATTGGCTAGGGAAGCTTGGTTGGTTAGAAGTTTATGAAGTATGTGGACCAGACTATGTGGGGTGCACACACAGACACATGCACTTGGTTTGAGTGTGCCTACCTATCAAGATGGTGGCAGTTGTGTTCAGCCACGGCACGTTCTGCTTCTCTGGGTCTCCCGGGGTAGTCAAGGTGGCTGCACAGGTAGGCCTCTTGGCTCCCTTGGGCAAGAAGTCACAGAATCTCTCCCTGCAAGATCCCAGTCAGTCCTCGCCCATTCCCAGTTTCCTGAGGTCTGCATTTCCCTGCTGAGCTGGGCAGTTGTAGGTGAAAGCTAGTTTGGCGGTTCAGATCTTGGCAAGCATTTTAGTAATTCTAATTTGTGTGATATCTTTCCAAGTTAGAGGGGTGCAGGGCCTCACAGCTGAACTGGAACAAATCGGGGCAATTTAAGAAAGAGTTCTGGAAGGGACTTAGGGTTGTAGCACATGTCAGAAAGGGGCTTAAAGGAATGGAATTCAGATCTTCACTACAGGTGTGGGAGGCGCAGAGGGAGGGATGCTTAGAAGCAGACATAATGCGGGGAGGGAGAGGCACTTGTCTCTGCTCTCTTAGGCTCCCTTTGGGCCACAGACCTTGAACAAACTCAGAGCAGCTCCAGTTCCTCACCCAGAGCACTGGAACTCCCATTCGGACCGGTTTGTCTCTCTTCCCCTCACCCCAGATTGGGGGGAAGTCTGCAGTTGCTCCATCCTTTGATTGTTCAAGTGAAGTTAGAAATCTATAGATTTGTCTATGAATGCTTTTGTTAAAATACGCACACACACACACACTAGGCGAGATAGGCAAAGGCATCCCTGGGACCTACAGAAAAGGAGAGTCGACTTCCTTAAGTTGTCCTCTGACATCCGCATCATGTCATGAGTACGACCTCTTGTCTGCACTCCCATAAATAAATGTAAGTTTTGAGAAAGTAAAAACCACCATTTTCCTTAATGGAGTGATACCTGGTATACTGACCACATTCCAGAAAAGACCCACACCTGGGAGGAGTTGTCCATGCCAGATCCACTTGCTGCTTTGGAAACAAAAAAATCAGAAAAAGAGAAAATGAAGTTGGGTGGGTAGGAGAGGATCTAAGAGGAGTCGCGGGCGGGAACTGAAGATGATCAGTATACGCTGTGTAAAATTTTCAGAGAATAAATAAAAAAAGTTAAAGTAAAAATAATGCAAACAAACAAAAAACAGTTGGCACAATCAACCTCACAGTTCTTTTTGGCACCTAGTTGGCCCTCTTGGGTCCTCTTATTTAAAAAAGTTCTGAGGAAAACTGAACATATGAGAAGAAGACCATCATTGGCCCGCAAAAGGTACATGCTCAGTATAGGATAAAGGAAAAGACTTGTGTTACCACCTCCTACAGCCTGGGGCTGAAAGAATCCCATTCCTAAGCCAGAGGCCTAGAGGGAGCTGCTGTGAGAGAAGATATCAGCTGAGACTAATTTAAAGTGTGTGCCGGGAAAGGGGCACGGAAGGACCTCAGAGAAAATGGTTAAAATTGCAGTTTGGAAGCTATGTGAAGATGGACTGGGAGCAGGAAGGAGAAACGTTCCAGGTGTTCAGCGGTAGACAGGGCTGACCAGAGTCTAGAAGGAACTTGATAAATCTTGTGTCCAGCTTCTCCATAGCATAGAGAAAAGTAAAACCAGCTTCCAAATGAAAATCTACTTAGAAAAGTTTCCAAAAGAAATTTTTGTATGTGATTTTGATATTTTTTTTCGTGTTTTTGACTTATCAAGCAAATTAGTCTCCTTCTATACTTAGCTCAGTTCCTATAGAACACACACATGCATGTTCACGCACTCACATACACACGCACACATACATACATGCACATGTTATATCTGCACAGTGATTGCTGGCTGCTTTTTGTTTGTTTTAAATTTGTTTTTGTTTTAAGATTATTTTATTGTTTTTACTGAGCTATACATTTTTCTCCATTTCCCTCCCTTCCTTTCCTCGCTCCTTCTATCCTCTCCTGTGACCCCCACTCTCCCAATTTACTCAGGAGATCTTTTCTCTTTCTTTTTCCTATTTAGATCCACGTATGTCTCTCTTAGGGTCTCCTTTGTTGTCTAGGTTCTCTGGGATTGTGAATCTTATGCTGGTTTTTCTTTGCTTTATGTCTAGAAGCCACTTGTGAGTGAGTACATGTTATATTTGTCTTCTGGGTCTAAGTTACCTCACTCAATATTTTTTTTCTAGATCCATCCATTTTCTTGCAAATTTCAAGATGTCATTATTTTTTACTGTTGTGTAGTGCTACATTGTGTAAATGTACCATGTTTTCTTTATCCATTCTTCAGTTGAGGGGCATCTAGGTTATTTCCGTGTTCTGGCTATTATGAATAATACTACTATGAACATAGTTGAGCACATGTCCTTGTGGTATGATTGAGCATCCTTTGGGTATATACCAACAGCGATATTGCTGGGTCTTGAGGTAGATTGTCTCCTAATTTTCCGAGAAATTACCATACTTATTTCCAAAAGTGGCTGTACAAGTTTGCACTCCCACCAGTAATGGAGGCATGCTCCCTTTACCCCACATCCTCTCCAGCATAAGCTGTCATCAGTGTTTTTGATCTTGGTCATTCTGACAGGTGTAAGATGGAATCTCAGAGTTGTTTTCATTTGCATTTCTCTGATGGCTAAGGGTGTTAAACATTTCCTTAAGTGGCTGCTTCTTTAAACATTCAGCTTGCGCTTTTAGCATAGTTACTGAGGGTAAGTCCCTATGGAGGAAGTGCCTGTTTCCACAGAACTTATACTCCAAGAAGAGGGGTAGTTTGTGCTGTCATAACAAGGATTCCTCCCTTGCATTTTTTTCCCAGTGTGACCTCATCACATATGATTACCCTGGTGTAATCTCTACTGCCCATATTATATGTGGCCACCCTGGACTTTGCTTCGTTTCACCCCATCTTCAGAAACCATTCTGGGGCCCCTCCCCCTTTTCTTCTTGTAAATGGTTATATATAACAAGAGCCCAGTGATGCTCATTCTTAGCTCTAGTCTGTAGAGACCCCTTCTCTATTGCTACAGTGTTTCTAGTTACCTTGGGACTGATGTTCTGTGAACTCACAGAGACTGTGACAGCAGGCACAGGACCTGCACAGGTTAAACATTGTGTTCATTGCATCTATGGAACAAGAACCAAGTGTTATTTGAAAAAAATTTTTTCCGCAAATATTTTTTTCCCTGTTTGGGGTGTGTGTGTGTGTGTGTGTGTGTGTGTGTGTGTGTGTGTGTGTTTTGTCTGCATTCATGTGTGTGCCTGGTGCTGGTGACATTCAGAAGAGAGCATCAGATCCCCTGGAATGAGTCGCAACTGGTTGTGAGATACAATGTAAGCGCTGGACATCAAACCCAGATCCTCTGGAAGACCAATTGGTGTTCATAACCACTGAACCATCTCTCCAGCACTCTTTTTTTTCCTGATGCCTGCTGTCATCTGGTGGGAAACTCGTCAGGAGTGCTATAACACAGTTCGTGGGAAGCTCTTCGGAGTGTCTTAACATAGTTCTCTTCTTTCTTTTGGTATCCTGCTCTGCGCTGTTGCCAGGTTCCTAGGCTGTGTTGTCAGGGGCCATGTGCCGAGCGTTGTTTTCCTCGTCTTTATCCTACAGTTATTTCTTTTGTGTTGTCTTTGTTTTAATAAAGAAAATCTTAACAGAATTAACTAATCATATTTATTATTGTGGGTAAGGGAGATGAAGGATGGATGTGTGTATTACTTTTTCCTGATCCCAAACCCAACAGAATACCTGTGCTTGTCATCAGTATGACAGAAAATCTGAAGTAGTGAACTGATAAGAAGAAATGATTAACTCATGATGTCGGTCCACTGTCACTTAGTCCTGTTCCATTTGGGGGTGTGTGGGGAGACAGTACAGCATGGCAGAGAATTCATTGTTGGGGACACAGGTCACTCCATGGCCTTCAGAAAGCAGAGAAGGAAACAGAAGCGTGCCATGTCCCGACATTCCCTCTGAGAGCTGCTTCAATGGCTCAATTTCCTATCTTCCACCTCACATTAGCACCGAATCTGGGCACCAATCTTTAACGTTCAGTGCCAAACTTTAGCAGAACCTTAATTAATCTATTTTTATGTTTCCTTTGCTGCCATAGTTTCTCTACCTCTGGCTCCCCCGCCTCATATTTAGAAAATACAGTTACCTCTTGTCTTAAATTCCAGAAATTATCCTTCAGATAATTGCTCCTAGGACTCCCCGTGGTTGCCTGACACCAGTGGGTTGTAAGTGGCTGTTTTCAAAAGCTTTTAAAACTCCAGCAGTCCCTGACCTCTTCCCCATGATTACGGTGACTATTTGAAGGGTCACCAGTTCCCTAATGCTCCTTCAGCCCCTGCCTTCTTCCTCATACTCTGCCACTGTGGGTTTCTACCTTGATTCTTCCTGTGGCTTCCTGGTACCAGCTGCCCATCCACTCTGGCCATGTCTGTTTCATGAGCTTACCTCATGTGCTCACCCCTGAACACGTGCTTAGCTTCATCGTCCCCCCCCATCCCACCCCCATGCTGAAAATAATGCATCCATTGCTGGGCAGGCAGCTGTTTACAGAAATCCTGGGCTTGCATGGCAAACTTACCCTGTTACTTGTGGGAGCCCAATACTTACAGATGCCTGTTAGTAATCCTTACACAAATATCCTACTAAAACCTCAGACTCACACATCTAGTCCCAAATCAGATTTGTCTCCTGCCCAGTCCTCCCTCAGATGCTGTCCTTTCATCTCGGTGGTATTGCCATCCCGTGATCCATTCAACTCAAACATGGTGGGGCCGTTTCTTAGCTAATGTCTTTTCTCAACCCAGAATCCAGTAGTCTCTAGTCTTCATGGAGCTTGCCCTTGCCTTTTGTTTTTAAGCACCGTTGTCTTGGTTATTAATGTGTATCACCTCTTGCTTTGAGCCAATGGGACACATTCTTCATTCTCTTCCCACGTCTGACTTTCCTGTCTTCCCTGCATCATCCTCGATGCTCAACTGAAGCCATCCAGACAAATGGAACTCTTCTGCCTGAGGGTTGTGAATAATGAGATCTGAGTGGGAGGCAGGACCGAATTTTAGAAAACACTTTAGAGAAATACAGCCCACTTGTAAGTATAACTATTAAACTTATCATTTACATAACCGAACACAGCAGCAATGGTATGTAGTCTTTGGGCCTGTGCACACCTTTCTCTTGGTGTGGACCAAAAGGATAACTAACTTGGACTTCATGAAATGAAATGGGACTTCATGTGAAAGTGTACAATATTTGTCCTAGACATTTTAAGTCACAATGGCAAATATCAGCATGGTTTTATTATCAATCATTTTATTATTCTATTTTTTTGCATAAGGAAAAATTGAAGCCACCCAGATGAATCTGCTGTTGGGGTCTGTGGTACCATGTTCAGTGAGCACTGGAAAATGCATAAGTGACCCCATGAGACTTTCTGCGTTTCCCACCTGCCAGCTTCCGCCCTTTGCCATGGCATTCTAGACCCTTACTAGTCTGACTTCTGCCACTCACCGCCCCGCAGTCGGTGGAGTCAGCCTGGAATGTGTCGTTAATTTTACTTGCTTTGTTTCTCTCCAGACACAATTCCTCCAGTCCCTTCCCAGACTCCCCGACATTTGTTCTTTAAATGCTGTCTATCCCTCAAGCTCCATCCCCTGTTAAGGCCTCCATTTCCAACAGCTTTCTTTTCCTTGCTTCTCAGAGAAACTAATTTGTGTTTCTTCTATGATCGATGATATTATGTTATGAATCACCTTCGTGTTTATTCCATCTTCCCCGTCCCAGATGGAAGCTGCTTTATGGCAAGGACTATATTGTTTTCCTACAGCGTATGGCTTTTGCTGAGCGAACAAATGGAAGCTACTCTATGGCAAGGACTATATTGTTTTCCTACAGCGTATGGCTTTTGCTGAGCGAAAGTTGGGCACTGTCACACCGTGCGGGAGGTGTCTGCTGGTCAGCAGAGTTCTGCCTGTGTTGTTTTAATACATGAGGATTACCAAATCCTCTATGGAGGAGACAAGAATCCTTCATCTAGGAGGCACGCGCTTATATCTTATTTTATTTTATGATACATATACATAATACAGGATTGGGGGGGCAGCTGCTTGTGTGCTCTGTGTAATGGCACATGTGGACACAGACAACTCTCAGGAATGGGGTCCTGTCCTTCAGCCACAGGATCTAATTCCTGTCTTGAGGCTTGCTTGACAAAGCACTTTTAGCTGAGTCATCTTGCTGGCCCCGATGGATTTGGGAAGAAGAGTCCGGTGAGGGTGGTGAAGCTGAGGTGAGCCGAGGGGATGTGAAGGAATTATCGTTTGGGTTGTAGACAGGGAGATGAGGCAGGCCTAGAAGAGGCAGGTGGAGGTGACAGCTCTGAACTTCGTCACGGTGGCTCAGAGCTAATTGGAATTGGAAAGCCAGAGGCTGCAAGCCCTTGAGGATGATTCAGATCAGCCTGGATCCTGACTGGGGGATTTTGTGAGGGTGGAGATGTTGGCAGTGGAGGTGGCGGGGCTCCATATCGCTGCCCACAGCAGCCTCGGGATCCCCTTTCAGAGAGTTTTTTCTCAGGTGAAGATGGGGTTCTTGGCTTCACCTAAGATGCAAAGTTGGAGTTCTTTAGGAAGCCATTTTAACCTAGACTTAAGTCCAGAATTGGGGTGTGGTTGATAGAGAACCCCCAGTAGAGGATCAGACACACCCAGATATGGGTGTGGGCTCCTTAAGCGAGAAACACGATTAAGTGTCTTTACGGTAGCCTCACACGCGGTTTGGCAGCTCCTGACGTTCCATCTCAATCGTTGCTAAGGAACTTCTCCTTCTTGGTAAATGAGCTCATAGGCTGGTTCCCGATAGGAGTTGGATAGGATCACAGCTGACAGGGGAAATCCCTACGTCAAAGCAGTTGCAGGGGAAGTTAAGTCTTGGGGCCTGCAAGATTGCTCAAGGGGTAGGAATGCTATCCACCAAGCACATCAATCTGAATCCCATGCCTAGACCCCAAGCAGTAGAAGGAGAAACTGACTCCCACAAGTTGTCCTTGGATCTGTGTGTGCAGACACAGTCTTTCTTCTTCTCCTCTCTCTCTCTCTCTCGATAGATAGATAGATAGATAGATAGATAGATAGTATATTAAAATTTCTATTGTGTTAAGCAACCCACTTTTTATTTTTTAAGTTCCTTTTTTAAAATACATTTTTAAAAATTTTTAATTTTATTTTATGTGCACTGGTGTTTGCCTGCATGCATGTCTGTGTGAGGGCACCAGACTCCTAGAGCTGGAGTCTCAGACAGTTGTGCCTTCCCTGTGGGTGCTGGGAATTGAACCTGGGTCCTCTGGAAGAGCAAGCAGTGCTCTCAACCGCTGAGCCATGTCTCCTCCCCCAACCCACTTTTTTTTTTTTTATTAATTTCTTAGATAGCTCTGAAAAGCAAGTCAGGTATGCTTAGATTTAAAATAGCGAGCAGGAATTAGTAACCAATCTTGTTTTAACGTTGTCATTTTCTGTGATCCACTGAGAAAAGAGATGTTCGCTGTGAAGACCTCAGCCTGGATGCTGACGGTTTTGCATAGGGGCTGGGGACGTGATGGTGATTTTCAAAGGAAGCAGGTGATACTGATTTGCTTCTCTACAGACAAACCTTTTCCAAAGCAGAAGCAGCCAACAGTTGAGCATTTGCAGAGTTTTGGCTCTCTCGAATGCACCAGTCACAGGAAGGGACAGAGACAGGATCATAAGATTCCATAGGACCCCTGAGTGACCACAGCCCAATCAATAAGTAAAACCATCGCGCTAAATCAGTGTATAATTAGTGGGGAAAGATGGAAAGAATATTGACTTGGGTAAGGAAGCATAGCTACTTTTCATTTTTACTCTTTTTTTTTTTTAAATCTATGTATTTATTGGTTGCGTGTGGTCTTAAAAAAAATTCAGTGCTTAGAGTTTAAAAAAAAAATGTCATCGCATTGGAGATTCTGTGGCAAAGCCACACAGCAGGGTGTGTCCCTTGACCCTTTCAAGTCAATCGCCCCTTGGCTGGAGGCCTGGTGTTAGCTGATTTAACAGCAGAGTCCTGTAATTTGTAAGCTCTGGAAACCATCCTTTCTTTCTCTTTCTTCCCGGTCGGAAATGACTCCCAAGGCCCGCCTGATCGGCAGGGGGTGGAAAGACCTGAGTAATGGGAACTGAATCAATTGAGGACTGTCTTATCTCTGGGGTTGACAAGTTCCCTGCTCACCTGGCTAATTGCACCAGTCTTCTCTCCTTTCACTGCAGGGGATTGGCAGGTATGAGAGTCAGCAGCCCCCTGTGGCTGGGACGTGCACTTAACAAATATTCCCAACCTCTTGATGTAGCCAAAAGCAACAGGATTGCACACTCATTTCTGTACACTTCTGGGCAAAGCTGTACCTACTCTTCTTTTTTTAATTAAAGTTTTTCATTTATTTTACATATGAACCACAGTTTCCCCTCCCTCCACTCCTCCTGTTTCCTTCCCTCATCTCCCATATAAGCCCCCTTGGCCCATCCATCCTCCTCAGTCTCCATTCAGAAAGGGGCAGGCCTCCCATGGGAGTCAACAAAGCTTGCCCCATCAAGTTGAGGCAGGAACAAGCTCCTCCTTCTGCATCAAGGCTGGGCAAGGCAACCCAGCATGAGGAATAGGTTCCCCAAAGTCAATTCAAGTGCCAGGGACAGGTCCTAATCCCACTGCTAGGAACCCCACAAACACACTAGGCTACATAACTGCAGAGGACCTAGGTTTGTCCCGTGCAGGCTCCCTAGTGTTCTTGAGCTCCCAGGAGCTCAGCTCAGCTGTCTCTGTGGGTTTCCCCATCCTGACCTTGATGCACCCCCTCATTCCCCCCTCCCCCACCTCAGTTCCTCCTCCCTCTCTTAACAACACTCCCAGAGCTCAGCTAGGTCTGTGTGCCTAGCTCTCAAGGGTCTTGTCAGGAGCTGGGAAGTCACCTGAGCAAGGTCTGCCATGGAGCCTGGTGGATCTGAGACCTGAAGACAGGCAACATGGTCTCTCATTTGCCCTTGGCACCCTGCCTTTCTCCCAGAAGTCGATCTTTCTCTGGTCTTCTGTAGTTACTCTGGTCCTTAATCTAATCCTCTTTGAGCCTGTCCACTGTGCTAGGCACAAATATTATCTGTGGAGGGCGTAGAAAATTAAACTGTAGTGTTTGTGACTCTTAAGAAACCACCGTCAACACTCAGTCGGTTCTCCTGAATGAACATTTCCGATGAAAGCAAAAGCAATTACTTGTGGGTTAGGCCTTGATGCAACTGGGAGTCTTCTTGTTCCTGAGGATTTCTTGCTCTGAACTTGACCTTTGTCCTCTGTAAGGCCCTTGTTCCTTGCTTCTTCCTCTACTCATCCAGGGAGGAGAAGCAATGGAGGCAGAAAGAAGCTGGCTAAGGCATCTTAGCCATAGCAAGGCAAGAGAAAGAATATGGCTTGTGGAGATGGCATCTGGATGATGCTCTTTGCAGGGTCACCTCTCAGTGACACTCAGTATTTGGTAAAGGCAGCCAGTCCTACACTGTGGAGGCCAGAGGGCTCGGGACATGCAAGGGCCCTCCATGTTGGGATCTTCTTATTCTCTTTGGATTTAGAGATCACACTGGTTGGAGCTGAGGATGTGTATGACGGTGAGCTCCTTGAGAAGTGTAGGAGAGTTCCCATGAGACCTTTCTAGATTCCTCCCTGGTGGTCCTAGCAAAGAAAAAGACAGCGGGAGGGCTCCTGGTTTTCCTCAGGTTGTCAGTAACACAGTACCAGAGACCAGTAGCTTAAATGGCAGAAATTAATTTCCTCTCAGTGCTGGAGGCTGAAGTTTAAGATGGAGTTGTTCATCAGGCCTCTTCTTCAAGGGCTTCCTCCTCAGTGTGGATGCTGCATCTTCCCACCCGTCCTTCCATGCATATGCCTGGTAGCTGCTTTCCTCAGATAATCTGGCCAGTCGTACCATATTAGAGCCTGCTGTAATGACCTCATATTAAATTAATTGCCTCTTTAATTTAACTTACTTATCTCTAAGTAAGTCACATTCTGAGGTGCTAGGGTTAGGGCTTCAGGATGCGTGTGGAACAGGCACAATTTACTTCATGGCAAAAGGGAGTTGACATTTAAACAAATTCCAGTTCAATTTTATTAACCTTTAATACCTTTTTTGGAGTTCACATTCTCAAAAGATCTTTTTTTGTTTTGTTTCATTTATGAGTATTTGACTGTACAGGGGGTATGTGCACATGAGTGCAGTTTCCTGAAGAAGCCAGAAGATGGCGTTGTAGTTGCAGGCAGTTGGGAGAGGCCTGCTGTAGGTGTAGGGGATCAAATTTAGATCCTTTCCAAGAGCAGAGCAGACTTCTTACTCCTGGGCCATCTGTTCTGCCCTGGGGCTCCTTTTTCCCCCCAATGGATTCAAACTCACGAGACTTGCATTTTGAGTGAGGACATAGGTCGAACATTAGGAAGGGCTAAATGAATTTAATGACAGCCAAAACATTGACATGCTTGTGGAATTTAAAATTCCCTCACTCTGCCTCTTTGTCTTGTATCCCTCTGGAACATGTTACTGATGCTCTCGGGGGCAGAGGACCAAGCGCCTTCTAGTTCTCGGGGTTCCTGTTTGGGTCACTTGCAGTAGCGTCTGTTTTAGTTCCTTTTCTCATTTCTGTGTCTAAAGACCCCACAAAAGCAGCTTAAGTCAGGGAAGGCTGATTTTGGTTCAGAGTCCATTACAGCAGGTGATGTACCAGATGATAGGAAAATGAAGGAAGCAGGTTTTCACAAGGAGAGAGAGAGAGAGAGAGAGAGAGAGAGAGAGAGAGAGAGAGAGAGAGAGACTAGTGTGCTATTTGCTTTACCCTTCTCATCCAGCAGTTGGGGACTCCATCCCATGGAATGCTTCCACTCACATTTATGGTGGGTCCTCCCATCTTAAGTAGCCTAATGTAGACAACCCTTCACAGGCGTGGTTTGTTTCCATGGTGGTTCGAAGTCTCTTTAAGTGAACTATTAGGATTAACTACCATGGGCTGGGAGATAACACTCTTGATAGATTGCCTGGCGTATGAACATAAGGTCCTGGGTTCAGATCTCCAGAAAGCCAGGTAAAAAGCAGCTGTGTGATGCTGGAGGAAGGAGCAAAGGTGGAGACAGGTTCCTACAGCTCATTGGCCAGCTCCCATAGCCAAATCAGTGTGCTCTGGTCTCGGTGAGAGACGCTGCGCTGTCTCAGAAAATAAGGAGAGCGTGATGGAGAAGGGTAGCTGCCACCCCTGTGGGATCAGCTTCTACAGCCCCTAGAAATGTATGTTTCTTGTTTTAAAGGTGATGCATTATTTACCTGCATGTTACAGTATCCATTTTGTCTTTATATAAAACAAAAACTTTGGCTTAAAAAAAAATTAGTCTTTTTTTTTTTAATTTCTGAATTTGACACAACTTTACTTGCTATGTAGCTGAGATGGGGCTTGAATTTCTAATCCCCCTGCCTCTGCCTCTTGAGTTCTGGGATTGCCGGGATGAGACACCCTGCCCAGGCAGGAAGAACCAAGGACTTGATTCTCAGTAACTTTTCTTATCTAAATGATATGTTATCAGCTAGCTGACTGCAAAGCTCAGAATGAACCTCAGCTTGGCCAAGTGCTGCCTAACGTGAACCAGAGCAGATCCTCCAAGACGAGACATTTTGCTGGACAAAGTAGCCTGGGTCCTCAATGGCAATGGTTGGCAATTCTGTTTCCAGGGTGCAAAAATGGTTATTTTGTGTTGACTTCCTGTGGACATCGTTCGAAGCCTCCTTGTGAGCCACTGGTGTGCATTCAGGGGTGCGGTGGCACCCCACTTCCCACCATCTGCTCCTCTTTCCATGTTGCAGTGAAAGCCCTGCTAGAGTGGAGTTCCTTTCTGTTACTCAGTTTTCTTGCTGGAGAGCTGTGCTCCTCTGAGGACTTGTGTTTCTCATGGAGGCTGCTTACCTTCTTTGTTTGCCCTAGAAATGACGGCTTTTGGGTGGGCAGCAGGGCAGAGGAAGGCGTGCTTTTTCTTTGACTTCCGGAGGCTGTTCTGTCTGCTGGATGGGAACCATTGGTTCATGGTTCTGTGGCTTCTGACTTCTGGGCATCAGGCATTTTGATGCAACAAGTCCTAGGCAGTGTGCTTTTAGAGTAGCGGCGTGTACTGACTATAGATTTGGGGATGGCTTAATTTCACTTCTTCTTTAAATATGAAGACCATTAATTAAGACTGCATGGCAGGATTTACCAAACCCTTAGGGAAGAAAAGCTATTTAATGATTTTTGTTTTCTTGCCACTGCTGCTGATTCTCGGGGTGGGATTTGTATAATTAATTGGCTCCTGGTGGAATATAGCTCTTCTGCCTCCTCCAGGCTCCCCATTCTCAGGGTAAAGTTAGTATTCAAAAGAATTAAGACTTTTCACGTCGTAAATGTTCAGTAATTACCTGGTGAGTTAATTATGTAAAAAAATGGGTTCCAGAATAAATAAATCACGGCATAGAGCTGATGAACTATGATTTATCTACGAGAGAGAGGCGTTCAGACACATGCCGTAACATGGAGGAATCTTGACCATGCTGTGGAAGTAGAACAGTCTAGGCATAAAAGTGTGGTTCCATGGTTATAACATAACCCAAACTTGCAGAGATCGTGTGGAGACTAGAACTCACCAGGGCTTGGGAGTTCTTGGAAACGGGGCTTAATGCTCGGTGGTTTCAGGGTTCCTGATTGGACAGATGGAAAGTTCTGGAAGGTAGTGCTCAATATACAGTCACGCCAAGTTAGAGGTCTTAAAAACAGCTAATGGGTATACACGCACTTGGAAGCTTTAAAACCCCGATTCTGATGCAGGAAGAGTAAATAAAACATGTACAAGTTGAAAAAACACACAAACTATTTTTTTTATTGCTTAGGTATTTATTACCCAGGCTTCTGGACCTGCCTATGGGCAGTTTTTCTGTGCATTTCTTTGTTGTGGCACAGATGGGCATTTCTTGTCTCACTCTGGCCAGGATGACAGCCTCAGACAGTTGTGGTACAATTCCTTCTCAACTTGGGAGAAATCATACTGTTTATGGAAACTACTGCAGAAATCTGGAATCCCTTAATCCTTCTAGAAATTTTATCCTTGGAACAAGCCAGATGGTCAGGTCGCTGCATGCTTGGTGCTTGGGTGGGTTTTGTTGTTCTGTGTGAACCCCTTGCTGAATTGCATTAGTGACTCGCGCTTGCCATCGTCCCTCCCGTGAGGCATGTGGTAGAGAAAGTCAATTCATTCAAATTAATAATAATAATGATAAAAAAAAGATCAGTCAGGGTTCTTCATGGAATCCTGTTTTAAGTCCATAAAAGAGAGAGATTTATTTTAAAGAATTTCTGATGATAGAACCTGGTAAGTGTGAAGTTTGAGAGAAGGCCAATGGGCCAGAGATCTGTTAAAAAGCTGTTGTTGACATGTTGAGTTTCATAGTGTAATTTAGAGGCAGAATTCCTTCCTGGGGGAACTAAGTCTTGTATCTTAGAATCTCCTTGACTGAATAGGCCAGTCATGGTGAAAGGTGTTCCCCTAATTCAAATGTTAACACATCCTTTAAATAAAAACATCATCTCTGTAGCATCTCTACTGATGTTTAAACAATGGACCCTGGTATCCTCAGCCAAACTGACTACAAACTAACTGTCATGGATAGGGATATGTCAATTACAGAATTATCTGCAAATCAGGGGTATGCATTGTCTTTTATATTTGCTTCTTTGAGTGCCCGTAGAGGAAGATTCCAGTTCCCTCCCACCTCCTCACCTAGGTTCAAGTCTCATGTTGTCATTATTTCATCAGCTGGCTAGGGCTGACTTCCAAACCAAGGTGGGTTCGGCGGCATAGAGTCTTCATTGTGGATGTGTGGAAGGTGTGAATGTGTGAACGTTACAGCCTGCCAAGCAGGCTGGTGTGAGTCCATGCCACGGCGAGTTCTGCCAGGCAGCCCTTTGGGAATCAGCCGCTTCTGTGGAGGGGTGTGATGGGTGCATGATTTCACCGTGATCGCATCCCCAATTAGTCGGGGCCCAGGTGCGTGTTAGTTAACGTTAGCTCACTCTCTGTTACACCAGCGACCCCACTTTGACCTGATTCCGGGGACCTTCATGCATTTGACACTGTTCGATTCATTGTGAGGTGCTGCTCTCTCCCGAAAGGTCTTTAAACCTCTGGAGATCCGCTTGCTTTTTTGTTTGTTTGTTTGTTAGAAAACATTCCAGTTGCTCAAGAAAGTAAGCGAGCAGTGGCAGCTCTGGGACTTTGTCCTTCCCTCTCTTGCAGTTTGGCTCTTCCTTGGATGCAGATCTATTCGTTGCAGAGTAGAGCCTGGCTACCAGGTTGTCTTTCTAAGGTAAGAGCTTAGTTATCATAGACACTCCTGGGCTTCCGTCAGAAGCTCCTGCTTAGCCTAGTGGGCATCTGCACAGACTCCAGCATGTCTTGGAACTCTGTTTTCTTCAGTTTGCCAGATTTCTATCCCAGGCTAGCCTGCTTCTGTTTCTGTGCTGTGGTTCTGGGACTTGGAATGCTAGTTTGGGCTTGTTATATTTTTTTTGTGTGTAGCGCAGGAGGGAGTCTGCAAGCTCAGGGACTGCTTGGTGGATTAAAGACTTGTCTGGCACTACAAAAATCACTTATTTGGTGAGTTAAAAGAGAACTCACCTAAAGTGACCTTCGCAGATCACAAGGTTCTAGGTGGGGCAAGGCGTCATGTTTGCATATAGTCATATCACTAATACACTGCTGGCAACACTCAGTGTATGTGGCTACTAATCATGGAATGCTTGGAACTTTCAGAAGTTTAAATGTTAAGGATTAGCAAACACATACAGACCCCAAACAGGATGAGAGTGTTATTCCAACGAAGAGGCCATGGGCATAAATGCAAGCATATTTCAAGCTCTGTGTTTACCGACGAAGTCATTCGGCTTTACATACTTTTGGCTTTTAATGGTGTGCTTAACACAGAGCCTGCCCAGATTAGGTGGTAGCCCTGACTTCCATCTTTCCCAGGTGAAGAGATCAAAGCAGAGGGCTGGCTTACTGAGGTCAGGCTGCACAAGCCATGCAATGCCATTTTGTGGCTGTGAGGAGTAAGCCTGTGCTGTCTGGTTATCACTCCCTGGCTGTCAGCAATGCCAGCCCCTAGCCCCCGAGGTCTCTGCCTCACAAACAGACCTCCCACCTTGTGTTTTTTGATGGGTGGAAAGGAGGAAGGTGAGCACCCACAGGAAGTTGTCAGAGATCAGGAAGTGATTGGGCCTTGGCCATGTTTACATTCCTTTTCTTGTCCAGGGAGCAGATTGAATTATTAGCGCTGGCGTTTGTTAATGATAATTATACGTTTCAAGTACAAAGCGGGATCCTGTAAAATATCTGGTAGGATGCCTTTCTCTTTGCCGTTCTGAATCAATGACATTGTACGGCTCTAATTAGGATCAGGCAGACAAGCCAGAATCTGTATATTATCATCAGTTTTCCCCGGGGTAAGAGAGAGGGTGGCATGTGAACTGCTACTTCAATTTAACAGCCTGCTACTAGCTGTCCTCCAATTGTGAAGACCAGAGAGCTGAAGGTCCAGCTGGGAGACATGAGGGTGGAGGGCCATCTTCCAAGGCAAAGACATTTTTTTTTTAGCAGTGTTAGGCATAGTTCTGGGACCACAGTTAACCGCCGTGGTAGAAATGAGCACAAAGTGATAAGCAAACCTTTAACCCCAATATTAACCATCATCACCATCACCCCAGCGAACATCATTGGCTCCTACTTCCTTAGGTACCAGACCAAGGTTTTCTACGTGTGATCTCTTATCATCATCATGACATGCCTGGCAGGAAGAGTCTGTTAAAATCCACATTTCATAGATGAGAAAGCTGAGTTACTCAAAGTTCACCAAGCCACCAAGTGTCAGAGTGGGGTGTAGCCTCAGAACACCCCCGAACAGGGCCAGCCTAGTGTAGACCCCTCTGGATGCTCACTGGATTCCACTCCTGCCTTGCCGCATGTCCCATGCATAGCATTTACCATTGGTGCTTTACTCTCCCATACTGGGGAATTTTAATTATGTACGTAGAAGAAAATTTCAGTCGTTTGACCAGCAGAGAATAGAAGCTACCCGGGACTGCTTGCTTTCCTGGTACCACATATCTGGACCATAGCAATTGCGTGGCTATTTATGACCCGCTCCCTAGGTTCTCACCTGGCGTTGCGCACTTTGCGTTGGTTTGCGCATATACTGAGGACATCTGCCCGCTAAGACCCAGGGAATCAAACAACTTCTATTTAAGCTAGAGATAGGTCTGCCTGGTCCTACATTCTGTCATGGCTTACAAGGAACAAAATGTGATTTCCAGAATGTCTTCCTTCAGTGATCTACCTTGGAAAGTCTGTCTCCTTTGCCCCATGTCTCATCATTAACTGGTCTTAATAACTTTTCTCAAGTCAATGTGCTGACTTCAGAGTTCTCACTGGCCCTAGGCAGGTGGAATGAGAGCTTGGGAGCTCCACATGGTGACTGGTAAACTTGTTGGTAGACTGGTGTCCTGGCTTCATGTATGTGGGCATATGCTGGGAATACCATTGACAGCAGGGCCTCATTGTGCAGGGCTATTGACAGTTATCTGTGGCTTAATAAACCACCCTGTACTTGTGGCTTAAAACAGCAAGTGTTTTATTTGCTTGTGGTTCTGTGGGTTTGCAACAGGGGCTAGGCCCAGCTAGGTGGTCCTTCTGCTAGGTCAGGTGGGTCAACCCTACCATTGCACTGAACTGGTACCCAGAAGACAAGGCTTAGGATAACCTTTGTAAACCCACTTCTACTCATGACTACTTTTTCTTGAGAAGTTTTTACACGACTCCAGCCATGTAAGAATATGAATTAGTAATACAAACCAAAGTTACTGGCAATAAATCACAAAGAAATTAGTTTCAAAACAACTCTTTGGTATACCTACAATTTTCCATTTGTTAAAAATGAAAGTGTACTTGTGTACTCAATGTTTTTATTTGTCAAACACCATAAAATCCAATGCCGCACTAATTTGATGTTTACATGCTAAGGAATGACAGTAGGAAAATATTAAGTCTTTGTTTTCTGTGATTAAGTTGTGTTTCTTTGTGGGTATGTTTTGAGTCAGGGTTGCTGTAGCTCAGGCAGGCCTCCGACGTGTTCTGTAGTTGAGGATAACCTCAAGCAGCTCTCCTGCTTCCACTTCCCAAGTGATGTGACTACATGTTCTACCATGCCCCACTTAAATCATTATTTTTCAGTAGGAGTAGAAAACGTTTTACGTACACCAAAAGCACTGCCATTCCATAACGTACAATAGTCACAGCAGAGTCAACACGTTGCAGTATTCTCTGGTGTCTTATGGCAGGACAGCATGCTCGGTGCAAACTGCACCTGCTGTGTGTGCGGAGCCAAAGCTGCAGCCTGCTGTGTGTGCGGAGCCAAAGCTGCAGAGAAATTGAGGGATGCAAGTGAGCGAGCACCGCCACCGTGGGTTCGTTGTGTGTGTGAGTTTTCATTAATTTTTGATCCTGGCATGTTCCAAAGCCTTTTTACCATTGCTACGTTGTTTGCAGTCTCACATCCAGTTATGTGGCCCCTTGTCCCACAGTTTAAAGCTTGCTCTAGGGGACTTAGCTAGAATGACATCAGTAGGCTCTCTAGGTTCTGCCACATGACAAATTTGGCCAGAGAACAAAGCAGGCGGTTCACTCTTGACGCTTAGCCTCGAAAACTACTCAGCCTCGCTTCTGCCTCGTTTTATTGATCAGAGAGTATTTGGGGGTAGGCCCTGTTCAAGGAAAGGAAGTGGAATAGAATAAACCCTACCTATTCATGATGCTAGCTACGAATTATTAATAGTCATTTAAAATACACCAAGAGATTCTTAGGTTTGATTATAAGAGTAACCTGAAATTGGCTTAAAAGCATTTATCTTGTTTGTGTTTTTCAAGACAAAGTTTTTTCTGTAGAGCAGTTCTGGCTGTCCTGGAATTCACGTTGTAGTTCAGGCTAGCCTCGAACTCACAAAGATCCACCTGCCTTTACCTCCCGAGTGCTGATCTTAAAGGCAAGCACAACCACTGCCCAACAAATGCATTTATTTTTACATAATCTTTGAGTAAGGTGATCTTGGCCGATCCATGGGAGGAAGGTGTGGAAAACAGGTCTTTCAGCAACACCTCTTTGCATATGATAATGAAGATGCTGACCACTGTCACCAGCACCAATAACACTGTCAGAGTTAGGGCACAGCCTGCTCTCCAGTGGAGCCAAAAAGCTGGGTGTGGCCATCCATCCTTTAGAAGACAATTAACAAAGCCAAATGGTAAAATGCAGAGAAAGGAAATGGATTCAGTTTGGCCATATTCGGCAGAGGGACAAAGAGATTCAGGGACACATTATTAAAATGTGGGTAAAATCAAACCGAAGGCAAAAGATGTGCATGGTTAAGCAGTCTCGGTCAAGGGGTGGTCCTGCCCATCATGGATTCATCATCATCCCTGCTCTAGACTTTCATCCAAGGTGGTCAAAGTTGTCAGCACTATGTAAAACCCCTTCCACATTCCTAGGGATAGCTCCACCCCCCCCAACCCTTTTCTTCTTTTGTCATTAGATTCTTCGGGAGAATTCTAGTTCACAGGGGTACCTGTTTCACCCTTGTGGCCTCAAGGAGGACAAGGCGCATGGTAAGAGAAGAGATCATAAAGGTGTTTATGTCCCATAGAACAGAAAGCAATTCCTTTTGGCCCACTGACGTCCCTCAGAATACGGGTGCTCAGTGTGGGTTGTTAGAGAAGTAAGTGAGAAACAAGATGTCTAAGGACAGTCCCCATAGGCTTTCCAGTAGTCTCTTAATTTTGGTTTATGCTCCTTAGACTTAGCCCAAAACAGAATGTTGAGTTTATTTAGCATTTTGTTTAAAGGATATCCTGGGGAAAGACAAGGATTCCGATAGCCCCTTTTAGCACAGTCTCTGTGGAAGTTAACTCTTCAGGTGGTTTAACAAAGGAAAATAGCGTAGCCACTTTTTTTTTTTTTTGGCAGCCTAAAAGTGACGATTGTACATATCCTAGCAACTGACCCCCAGTTGCATCCTCACTTTGAGGAATGTAGAATATTCTTGGTGGCCAGGATCAGACTTATGGCTCAGAGTTTCTCACTTTGCCTGTAGCACCAGAGTTTGGGGAGAGACCGCCAATCTACGGCTCAACGGAAGTCACTCTTCCAGTTGGGCTTCTGTCTCTCTCCGGCAGATCCCTGTGTGATACTTTGACTCCTTAGCTTGTTCCCCTGGTCATGCTGACTTGGGCTAGTGTCAGGGACTAGCACCTGTGACTGAACGGTACTTGTGTATGTCAGAACTTGTGTGTTTCTACATATAGCCCTTCAAGCTAGAAAATGCTGGAAGACAGACAAATGGACATGCACATCTCACACAAAAAAAGACAACACAGGCAAGATCTAGGGAGGGCCAGGTTGCTTATGGCACACCCCTTCCTCTACCTCCTCTACCTCTCCCTTCTACCAGGATCAGCTCCAGAGGACAGACAGATCTCTTGATTGTTGCGCAGGAAATCCTAGACATTTTCCTCACACCAGGGGACACTCTACCACCCGCATCCTTTCCCTCAGTTAATCTTCAGAGTAGATAATCCTTTCCTGCATTAAGGACTCCTTCCTCGTGGATGTTTGCTTCTTTTCTCCTCCCCTTTTGAAACCAACTGGAAAAGTGTGTCCCCAGCGTACAGATCCCCAGGCACCTGTAGTCGTCACGATAGGACTTAAGCGCCACTTCCAAACTGTGTTTTAAGGCTGTCGGTGCAGCTGAGCTACTAAGCCTGCTGGTCCGACAGAATGGCCTAGGACAGCATAGGCAGGAAGCATCCTCTTTTTTAGGGCTTCTGGGGGCTGTTCTAGCTCCTGCTAGAAACCTAACTGCTTCCTGGACCGCGTTAGCTTCCTCCTGTTCAGCTAGGTGCTGTTCTTGTGTTCAGCTGGGCTTCAGAATTTGCCTGTTGATTCATGCTTTTACCTTTGGTGTTCGCTAACACTGCAGGCTCTGTGGGGACAAAGTTCTTGTTAAGTAGTATGCGTGACATAAAAATGTGTCTAAGATGTGGAACTGAGGAGAAGGATGTGAACAGACAGGTATGTGCGACGTGGGTATGTGTGCGGAGGGCAGGTAGTGGAGACGCCTCCCAGCCTTCTGGGTCAGTGAATGAACAGGCATGCTTTAGTAGGCTTAGAAAATTGTGGTTTCCACCGTGTGCCCATTGGAGACATGCAAAAGTCCTTGTGTCTTCTGAAGGGGCTTTACTAGTCTAATCTCCAGAGAGGATGCTCCGGGCACAGCTTTTCCTTGATGTCATTGCAGCCTGACTCACCCTGGGATCGCTGGATTTAATGAGTCCCCTTTCTTGTTGATTTTATAACCAAGGTTGTAGGAAAAGAGTACTTTGGAGTTTTTGGAGTGTCCCCCACCCCCCACCGCCTGCAACACACCCTAAGTCAAAGTCATTGCTCAATAGTAAACAGAAAGGGTATTAGAGAAGAAAAGAGCAGAGATCTTTGCTTAAGGCTGGGGCTTGGCAGGGATCACCAGGCTGGGAAGGGTTCTGGGTAATTAGAATGCAAATCAACGCATCTGTCCATCATCGGTCCGTCAGCTTCTGACCCACAATCACAGCCACTTTGGCCACTAGCTTATCATCCCCAGAGTCTCTCTTTTCAAAGGTTGTCACCAAGAGTCCAGCCAGGGCCCAGCATTCTAAGTGTAACCTTAAGCCGCTCTCGACACCCATCCCCAGGGAGTCTGAGATAGAGACGGAAGTTTCTCATGTCAGCACGACAAGCCTATGCTTGAAATGCTTAGCCTCATTACCATCCTTCTCCGTGTTCAACTCATAAGCACTGAACCCTGACTAATTATTAGCCCCGTTCCCTTCTCACTCTGTACTCTAAGAAGGAAAGAAGCTGGTACTCAACAGCGGCTCCATCAGAGAGGGATGCAGAAGATGACAGGTAAAGCACCCACTGCTGGCCAGCCCTCCTTCCCTGAGGTTTACTTTGGAAGCTTAGAGATACACACAGAGAATAACCAACATTACCTCCTGGGCCTGTTAGCTGTTGTCCACCCTATAGTTATGAGGGGTAACATGGTAACATGGAGAGTTCTCTGTCAGATCCCGAGGAATCCTTGGCTTCGCAATTAAACAGCAGTTCAATATATTTCTCCCCAAAGAATAACTTCTAGTTCTAAAAATAATTTCTAATAAGAAATTAGAATAATGCCACAGGGGAAGTTGTGGGGGTAAGGAGACACAAGGCATCGGGGAAATCTCTGAGGCATTCCCTGACCTGCTCTGTTTTGACCCCAAAGGGCCAAGGTTCCTTGGCAGTTGCCAAGTCGTAAAATTTTACTGCCAGGATTGAGGCTCTTATTTTCTCTTGCCCACATACTTGTTTACTCAGTTTCAATAAGACGTTGTGTTAGCTTTATGCAGAGGATTCCTGAAATAACGGGGGCAGTGGCAGAGTGCAGAAAGCCAGCGTGTGTTCCTACCGGCTTTCCACCGGTGCAGGTGCAATAAATGTTCCCTCCGCAGGTCTCACCTACCTCCTGTCCATCTCTGTTATCACTCCAGGCCCCAAGGAGAGCTCTGCAAAATCCTCCTTTGAATTGTGAGCTGAGCCGCAAATTTTAAATAGGGGGGGTTAAGATGTTATAGAGAACAGTGACACTGATTTATTTGTTCAGTTCTTGGCTGGCCCGAGAAACCTGTCCCGCCAGGTAATGAACAACTTATCCCAACTAGTGACTTCAAGAGCGCCTTACTCACCTCCTCATTACCATTGCCCTGAGTCATCCAGGATGCAGTACGGGCTTCCACTGAATAGGAATATTCAGACAATGGGCATGGAGAGCCAGAGTTCCTGTTGAGAACTATGCATTGCATATGTGTTTGAATATGGAGCTGTGTCTCATCCTGGAAAGACAGCCCTGAGATTCAGTCTTCAGTCATGTGTCTATTTGAAAAATGGTATTGGCCAGTATTGTCAAAAGTGGCCATGTACAACCACAAGGGGCATCTGGCCTCTCCAACCTGCTTTAGGTTGTTCCAAGAACATAGGTGCAGCTGTTAGTACAGAAGGTGCTGGCAGGGGCAGGGGGGCACCTCTTATCTGTGCTCTTAGTACTATTGTGCACTGACCAGAGAAGCCAGTGTGGGTCTTGGGAAATCCCTTCAAGGCTTAGGACAATGTTGACAAGGCCATCACGGTCGTCTTGTGCTAGCATAGTGGAGAACGACGGAAAGGCAGCCCAAGTGATTTCAGGTTTATAAATGCCGCCTGTCTTCTGTCATGTCCCTGCCCTGTGCTATTGTTAGATCGTTCCGTGTATACTTCAAATGGAAAAATTGAGATGAAACTGTCCTACATCCAGCGTGGCTGTCTTCCTAGTTACAGAAATCAACATTGATTGGCATGTATGCTCGGTTCATTTCTAAGCTCGGTCCATTAGGAATTGTTTCATATTTATTATCGCCACAGACTGTAGAACTGTATCTTTTTGAGCAGGAGCTGTGTTTGCTACTCAGTGGAGCCATGATGTGTCTGCAGGACAGCTCAGTGTTTCAAGCCTAAAGACTATATTCAAGGAGGCTGCTGGATGTGAGCTTGTGGGTTAATGGAAATCCTACCTCTTCTGCAAATTCTTACCTAATCCTCCTTGGGTTTAAATAAAACCCGCAGTTGCTATTATAACAGCCACCCTGTCACCCTTCTCTGCCTCCAGGCACTTGAAATACATCCCTAAACAACAGCAGAATTAATCCAAGGCCCTTTAGACAGTAGAATGAGCACCTTGGGGCAGAAGCCTGTCTCCATCTTCAATTCCAAAGACTAGGAAAAATGAATGTTTTATAGGCGGTGTGATGGAGTCATCAGTAGCTCTGAAAGTAGAGGAAGTTATCATGCAGAAGGCCTGTTGATTGGCGGGCTGTCCTACAGGGTCGGTGAAATAAGAAGCCGGCCACTGCAGAGACAGCTAGCTACCTTGGAGCTCGTGAGTCAGGCGGCCTGGGAGACAATAATGTGTGCCCTGCAGCGGGTTCATTTTTTTCCACTGCCCATGATTCCCATGTTGAAATAGGAAGGCTCAGCCCAGAAAAATGCTAAGGAAACAAAACCAACTCCTTTATTACTCTTACAACATTTATAGCCGAGTCCTATTCGATGCCCTTATCCTTGGGGCATTCTGACAGTCATTTTAATGATTTATTTTCTTTTTCACAACCAGAAGACAAATAAAATATTTTATTACCTTTTGGGTAGACTTGATGTCTTTCTCTTTACCTCATCACTTCCTAGGTCTATAAAACTCCCCTTACCCTTCAGCTTTTAGCACTCACGGACAGGAATTCTGTTCACTTCATTCCTTACGTGTTGTTGTTGGGTTTTACATGATTAATTTCTTCTTGGTTTTGCATCCCCAGCCTTTTTCTGTTTTGTTTTGTTTTGTTCATATACATGGTAGTTGGGAGCTTTGGAAGATGGAAAAGAGAGTTAAGAAAGGCCCATGTTTGCGTTACACATGGATGGCAGAAAACATGCTTTGAGTTAGAAGAAGCATTTTCTGTTTAATTGTCCACTCTATAGAGATATAATAAGTATATTTTCTAAGTTTGGGGTAATTAGTGCTGAAGTCGTGTTGGTGGAAGAATGCAATGCTCACTACAAGGCTTCTCTGTGTGGGTTCTCTTCCGGGTTTTCTAATGAGATCCAATGTTGGGGTGCCTACAGCGCCATAGTTGTCTAATGAGATCCAATGTTGGGGTGCCTACAGCGCCGTAGTTGCCCCTTTCTGTCCTCAGTCTTTGAAGCCCCTCCCTTCACAGCTCCCAAGCTCCTTGTTCCTCCCATTGCCTTCTCGGCTCACCTCTGCCTCATTTTACATATGCGCCCTTAGGTTAAGATTTCATCGCAGGATCTTCCTTTAACCAGCTGGCAGAAGCCAGGAGTCGATCCTGAACACGGGTACTGATTTGTGAAGGAGATCTTGGTCTGTGAGGATCTCAGGGCTGAGCTGATGAGGCATGTCATCTCTCAAATTCAATAGTACAGTCTGGATATCTGGTTTTTCAGGGCTCGGAATCAGACCTAAGAGGTCTGGGATTCTTGGAGAGCTGGTCAGACATTGTCTCTGAGTATGAAGGTGAGGGTCTTTGTTTGTAATTTGGTGGTTGTTCCTCCCCAAGTTGAGCACTGACCCTTCCATTGAACGTCTGAATAAAACAGAAGGTAATGGAAAGCTGGGTTTGTCCTCCCTCTGCTTGCCTGAGATGAGACACCATCTTCTAGCCTTGGTGACCCTTGTGTTCAGGAGCCCTAGGCTCAGACTGGGATTTACACCACCGGCCATGGGCTGTCAGGCCTTTGTACTACATAACCAGATTCCAGTGTCTCCATCTTAAAGATGACTGATTTATATATGTATACAAATGTAATGTATGTGTACAGTATCTGACTAAGATATTCATGAGAATAATTGTGCTTAATTGAGGTGTTCTTATCTAACGATGAGACTCATTTGTGCATCAGTTCCTCTGTGAAACAACACTCTTGCTGGATGTGAAGAAGACACGGTGTTTGCCAGTTAGCTCCAACGCTCATCTAGACTAACTCCTGTCTAGGCCTTGGCCATTCTGAGCTTGTTTGTTATCTGAACAAAAGTGTAGAACTTTATTTACAGTTAGCTTAGTGTTGAATTCAGCCTGATGCCAAGTCTTTCTTTCAGATCTTGATTCCTGTGTGCAACACACTGGCTGCCCTTCCTGGCGCGACGCCATCTTTAGGTTGATAAGAAGTCTTCTTTTCATTGCTCAAGTAGTCTATAAAAGTGTTAGACAGAATAAATAAAAGCAAGGCTCTACCTTGTGTGGAGCAGTTAGTGTTGCGGCTTGTCTGTTAAGGAAACATTGTTTGGCACTCACAATTTGCTACTCCTTCCCCAAAGATACAAGCGTTATGTAGTAGACTCTTAAAATCTAGGTCCTGTGAAAAACTGCCCTGATGAGATAGCTTGGAACTATGCGGTAATGGAAAGGCAATTTGTCAGGCAATATTTTACTTTAATTTCCTGCCTTACACCTCATTAATCTCTTCTTCCTTTTGTGTCTGTTCACAAACCAACCACTTCTTAACATGCATCTTTATTTATTAATCCAGAAAAATATTGGTTTGAGAATCTTCAGTATCATACATAGTACTCAATACATAAGACATGGTACTCGCCGTAAAAGCATTATAGTCAAGAGAAAGGAAAAGGTTTATAATTATAATACTACATTAGTAATATATACAAGGATGTATTTGTGTGGATTGTGTAATAAAGATGGAGTTTTAGAAATGCCATAGTAAATAGAGTGCCTAGTAAATCTATATGAGAACAGGCAGCTACCTAGACAGTTCAAAGGTCAGAACAGGAATGGTAGCATTGTTTATTACAGGACTCCTTCATTAGTCTCGGGAAAGGGAAAGGGGGCGTTTGTAGAAAGGAATGAAGCCTTCTTTGGTCAGCTGCCTGGAGACTGGATCCTAGTCTCGGCCTGATCCTGTGATTTGTGTCTTGTACATGCTCACGTTACCTGCCAAACTTCTTGTCCCCTTTTCAACCATCCATAGACCTCTGAACTATGTCCGGCTTACCACTTTGATGATGGAGTCCAGGTAATAGGGGTTTATGGGCAGTCAGTTCACAGGACCTGTCTGGTGGTCGCCTACATCCTGACATGACGGCCACCCTGTGGCCTGAATAGAAAGCCATGGTACAATGGCTGTAAAGCACCATGTAGCAGTTATATAGGATGCTCATGTAACACAGTTTGAAATGAGAGAATGCAGTACATACCCTTCGAAAATGACTTCCCCGTTATGCCACCACTCGCCACTAACAGGTGACTTCCAGCCGTCTTTGCCTCGAATATCTTGTGATTCTCATCCTGGGTGGGTTGTCTGTGCCGATTTGGAGTGGGCCATACCAACTGCATGTGGGCTTTGTAGAGCATGAAAGATGGTGTTTCAGTTACAATCAGATGCTCAGGGTGTTCCTGAGTTGTAGGTGGAATTCTCAGCAATGGTCTGGAGAGAAATGGCCTCAAGACCTGTAAGCTGCGTGAGTCTGAACAGTGTCACAGCAGGAGAACAAACCTGGACACCCATTGCTCCTGTCTTCAACCACATTGCCAGCTACTTCTCTTTTGTGGCAGGAAACATTTTCATAGTTTTCATTGTTGGGAGTCTGTTCCTATCAGCTGGGTAGCCAGTTGGCCAAGGTGCTCACTCAGAAAGATGCCTAGGATTCTGCTCCCAGTGTCCTGGCAGTAAGCAGAGAGGTTTATTGTGTTTGGTTGCCCAAGGTCTTCTTCCATCTGGCCATTTCCTGCTGTCTGTTCCCCACTCCCTTTGTTTCTTTGGAGCCAGGAGTGTTGCTTTGTGTAAAGAAGATGAACGTAAATTACCAGGGGCATAAAACACAGGATGCTTTGCCCTGAGATCTGCAAGGATGGGAGGGGATGGTGCACACTCTGTGAGTGGATTGCATGCCTGCCTGCACTTCATTATCCAGAGAGCTTCGGCAGGGCTATGCGGAGCCTGTTCTGAGGGCTGATGGTGGCTCAGCTGACTCTGCCACATCTAACAAAGAGCCCCGAAAGGGTCGTCTTCTTAGACAGCCTGAACTGTGTCCTTGCTGCCAGAGTGTCGCTATGGTTGGAAGTGAAGACCTTGGTGGAAATCTAGCATTTGTTGAGCGCTTACTATGTGCTTGGCATTGTGCAAAACACTGTCATTTTTCTCTTTTCGTTCTCTCTGTGTTTAGTTTCCTTCTCACCAGAGACCTGGAGTGAAGGATCGTTGTACTGATGATAGAGGCAAATTTGAGACTCTGAGAAGTTAATAGTTCCTAAGTGATGATCCATCTTAAGTTCAGGATCTGAACAAGGTATTCCACAGTCTGCTGAAATCCAGAACACATTTATCCTTATAAAGAGCCTGCATATTTAGTCTTCAGGCTTCCCTTCCCTTCCTCCATGAATGTTAGGATTTTAACATTATTTTTTCATCTTTTGGGAAAAAAATCCACTACATTTCAAGGACAAAACCTCATCATCTCTGGGCACTAGAGGTTAGTAAAGCAAAATTAAGTCAAAGTGAGTTTCTTTCACTTTCCTCTGCCATACCCTGCTGGGAGGCTGAGCCTGACCTGGCCCTGCACTGTGGCCCGTTCACAGAGAGTGGGTTAGAATCAAAGAACTCTCCCCCGAGCAGTTCTAGACAGACACTGGCCGCTAGCTCACCTGGCGTTAGACATCAGAAATGCCTTTCTTCCCGGTCCTAATACATGGTCAACATGATCTTCTCAGCCTGTTTTATGGGCTCCTGGAAGCCTGTCTCTCTTCTTTCTTAACCATGGTACGTTCCTGTGCTTACTCTAGCCAGTGGGTCTTCTCAGTAAATGCATCAAAGGCTGGGCCAGTCTGCACAAAGCATGCCTCCCACCTTCCTTAGAGACCTGAAGGGCGGTCTTTAGAGCTCGCCTGGCGGGAATCGCTTCTCTTTACTAGGTGAAGCCTGAAAGTGTATGTCTGCCCCTTCCATTCACTGATGGCCTCTGCAGTGGTCGCGAGATTACATAGTGTTTCTTCGTGAGCTAATTAGTAGTTTTCCAAGTTTGGGTGTGAGAAAAAAAAAGCCTCAGGCTGCACACTGTGATGTAAGAATCACTGACCATGGCAAGCAAGGGATCGAAGTGCATGCTGGGAATCCTGCTTTCCTGCCCACAGTGCTGCTTCAGCGCCAGTTGTTTGGGAAGAATGGAAAAGGGCAGCCTGGGGCCTGAGCTGCCAGGGTGGTGATCCAAGAGGCGTATGCTCCCTCTCCACATGATTGTGGGTCTTTGCTGGAAGTCAGAAACCTCCTCAGTGATGCAGAATTGTACCTCTCAGACCAAGTCCTTTCGTTGAAGTAGCTCTTAGCAGTTAACTGGCAGTGCGGATAACTTGTAAAATCTGGATCTTTTATGTCTGTGAAGTCTAGGGAGCTGCGTGATTTATTAAGCAGATTTTTATATTCCTAACAGGGAAGATTAAAAAGACAAGCTCTAATGCTCAGATCAGCACATATGCCACCGAGATAATTGTTTCTCCAGATTTCTAACTGGGATATATTTCTGTTAGCAGGGCAGGCCAGTTCCTGATTTGTTAGTTTTTAAACCATACATGCTGGAGATCCGGGCATTAATCAATTTGCAGAGAGCTGCCAATTCTTGTCTTCTGGTCTCTTGCCACCAGCAAAATTGCAAACTAAGCCTCTGTCCCCTGCTTCTTCTATCCTGAAGGGTGTGTGTGTGTGTGTGTGTGTGTGTGTGTGTGTGCGCGCTATCTCACTAGAATGCAGCTTTTCCACACTGTCAGCTCCAACGGCCCTGCTTTTCTTTGGTTTTTCTGCATGAACAGAGACCGCCTCACTGGTTTCACAATTCTTTTTGTTACTGGATAATTCAACCATCCTGGTAGGAAAATTTCCAGTCCAGACATAAACAGCTACATCTTCAGTAGATACTTGCTGCAAAATGTTATCACCTGTATTTATTTTCCCCGGCAATGAGAAAAGGGAAGGAGAGAGGCGGGCTGGGAAGTCTAGAGAGGAGGCAGCTTCTGGTTTGCCTAGCTTTTCTCCGGAAGATTTAATCAGCGTGTGCTGTCAAGGCAGAAGGATGCTCAGGCTTCCTCAAGACACTTTGTCTGAAGTGATAAACACAGCTAAGGTGACGGAAGGCCCTGCATGAAAAGCGAGGGAAACTCTTGTTTATGACTGGAATACACAAGGACAGATTTACCGGAGGCTTTCTGGATTTTTTTTTGTTTGTTTGTTTTATCTTCTCTCCCTTAACTTCCTGATTCAGCAGGCGGTGCTGTGGTTGGAACCATCATATATGCTGTTGTACATGAAAAACCGGCCACGTTTAATGATTCCTCACTTCCAGGGGCTCCTGGTTAGTAACTCTGGCAACAGCAGGACTCCACACATGCCTGCTTCCTTATCTTTCCCAAGCACATGCAGCCTTCTCTAAGATCATTTTTGGTGGTGGTCTGGGTGTCTTTGATTTTGACATTGGTCTTAGTGTACAAGAGAACGCTAAAGAAAAAAAGCAAAAATTGAAAAGTGAGTAAGTATGAGAACTGGCTAACTAAACTCTTCTTGTTGAGAGCCTTCTCGATTTATCTGCAGTAGGAGGTTTAGTGGAAGCTCCCTGCTCCAGCTCAGGGGCCTGCCTGGGGAGGGTGAAGGACAGCTGTCTTCATTCCTAGCCATCTCTCTAGAGACCTTTTCTGCCAGAGAAGTGAAAAGGGGGACTTAAGGAAAGGAAACTGTCCCTGGGGCTTCAAACTTCATGAAATGATTCTTAATTGCCCAATTAATGTGGCCCAATAGGTCCTTCAACTGGCCTCCTTTGCCCTATGCCCTTGGACTAGGCCTTTTTACCTGTCCAATCTTGCCTTTTCATCTGTATATGGCCGAGATTGGATTAAATCTATAGGTTTGCAGATGATTTAAGCTTGACCCATGTGAAATAACCTAGAAAGAAAGCTGTTACGCGTGGTCTCTCAGCGGCGATAGGCTGGAGGAGTGGGAGGACCTCCCGTAACAGAAAGCCATTTCAGTCTTCCGTCAGTGGAATTAAGAGGCCAAGAGCAACGGACTTGCAGAGTGCTGTGGAGGCCTCTCTCTCCCAGCCATTATCCGAGTGTCGGGGGCAGAAAAGTTGTACTCAGCTGAGGCGCAGAAGAGCAAATTTTCTCCCGAGGTCATGCCGAGACCTGGAGACAGGGTTCCTGACAAGTTTCAGGTCAGCCAGCCTCAGGTGGCTGTGAAGCACGGGTCTCCTTTTCCTCCTGTAGTCTCTGTCCTAGGTAAGCGGGCTCGGTGACCACAGACAGCAGAGAAGTGGACTGTGGGTTCTGGGCAGTGACACCTGCACTGGACTCTGTCCACCTCCTGATTGGTGTCCCTGCCTGTCCCCTCACCTCCAGTCCCCACTCACTGCCACATGAATGCCATGATGTCTTCCTTTGGGTCAGGTCTCCTCCTGGAAGTCTCCTTTGTTTTGGCTTGAGACCAAGACTCAGCTCCTGATTTTCCTCGTGGGGATTTAAGGTTCCTGTCAAATTCTTCTTTCATCCCGGTCACACGCATCCCAATTCCACTGTCAATCTTCCACGGTTCTCCTCCTCTAAACTCGGGGCCATGCTCTTCTCCCACCCATTTTTCCCCCTAACTACATGAACACACACATGCACACATGCACACACACAAACACAGTGCACTCACACACACACACACACTCACACACATGCCCCCCCAACACACACAGAGGTTTGACTGTATGTTTGGCTGTTGCATAATGACCGCATCTATTTGTGGGGCACAGTGTGCTATTTGAGCATCAGTACATGGTGTATTAAGGTAATCTTCGTGGCAGGTCACTGCAAAGCCAGCCTTCCCGACTAGCTATTTTCAAGAATGTAATTATTTGGAATCAGCTATAATGACTGTGCCATTTGATTAGAAGGATTTTTTTTTTTTTTACTGGTTTTGTCCCCAACAGAACGTCTTTTCATTTTAAACCACACTCTTTCCCCTTTTCGCTCTGTCATTTCAGGTGACATCAGTCCTTTCAGTCAAACGTTCCTTATATTTAAAAATCTCGGTGGCCATCTTCATAGCACCAGGCACACAGAAAGTACTTCTCTGGATTTGTGTAGCGGAAATCGATCTCTAGTATCTTCCTTTCGTGCATTTCAGAAAGGAATCTCTTTCCTGATCCTTTCCTCTCCTTGGTCCATCTGTACTGTGTGTGGATGTGTTCTCTGCAGATGTTCTTATTTTGGGGGCCATTCCTGCCTGAGGGCAGCATCTGTCAAATGCCTCCCTGCCTACTCCAGAGATTTCAGAGAGTGGGCAGTGGGGTGGCAGGTGGCACTACTCCATTGACCCGACAGCAGACTCTCATGTACATGGCCTTCACCACAGTATTTGAATCACTTAAGGGCATAAACCATATCTCATCAAAGGTTTCATTGCTAGTTCCTCCTTATAGTATATATTACAGGATATATGATATACAGTAGGTATTCAAGAATGTGTAATATATGAGTAAAAGGGGAAAATGTCTCAGCAGGTAAAGGTGCCTGCCAGCGAGCCTCACACATGTGTTGTGGTATGTGCATGTGTGTATATATATATATATATATATATATATATATATATATATATTTAAATGTATTGTGCTCAGGTATTTTACTTTTAAAGACATAATCAATTAATGCCTTTTTCCACCAATAAAAATTCTAAAGATAAACTTGGATGATGTCAAAATACAACACTTGGAATCCAGTGTGCAGGACAATTGCCCACACAACAGCAAATCAACAGCATACATGGTGTGGTGGTTTGAATAGGAATGTCCCCCTTGGGCTCATAGATTTGAAAGTTTGATCACCAGGGACTGACACTTTTAGGAGGTGTGGCCCTGTTGGAGGAAGTGTGTCACTGGGTGTAGGCTTGGGATTTCAAATGCTCAAACCAGGTCTAGCCTCTCTCTCTCTTTCTCTCTCTTCGATTCTGCTGCTGCCTGCCAATCTGGATGTAGAACTCTCAGCTACCTAAGACACATGACGTCATCAGTGTGTGACCACCGAGGATTTGCAGAACCTGTTTTCTTTGATCTGTCCTGTTTTTCCTCTCAGCTCCAAGGAGAGAACCTAGGGTTCCCACAGTTCAAGACCCATGCTTCACCTCCCCAGCCCTCTTCCCAAGGGACCAGAGAGCCGAAACTCCCCAAGGAGCATCGGAACAGCTCCTGGCTTCCTCCATGCGGTCTCTCGCTCAGAGCTGTAGAAAGCTAACACTAAGCCATGCACTGTTTCATATCCTGCTGCCCACTGCACATTTCATGGCTCGTTACGGATTAAATTTTCAAGCCTCTGGGATTCCTCTTGATGGATTTCATAACTAGTAAGATTATTGGTTGACAGTGGTTGTTGTGGTTGCTGTTTTCCCGCTCTGACATCAGCTTGCTACTTTTGCACCTTCAACTTCCATTTCCTTGCAAACTTTTCCTGCCTCAAGTTAATGGTGAGAAACCAGATAAGTGTTTTCTCGGTATCTTCTGGAGCCCTGGTCATGTGGCTTAGTGTACACCATGGTCAGGCCTCACTGGAGCACAGCGGATGGGATGGGTGTCCTGATGCACGCATTTGTTCTAAGTGCTCCTCGGAAGAAAATGTGACATTTCTGTCACACCTCATGTCTTCATCCCACAAACATCTGGACCTTTGTTCCATGCCAGGCCCATTGCAGGGGTGAGAAACTTTCGGTGTCAAGAGGCCTCACTATGGCTGGCTACGTCTCCTCTTCCGCATCTTTTCTTCTTTTCACTGAAGAAGATGGTGACATGCCCTGGAACTGTTATGGGCTCTAGAGGATTGTGGAGTTAACTGCAAGCTCCCCACCCCCACCAGTTGATCAATTACAGAGACTATCAAGGAGAATACCAAGGGCTTAAAGGCCAGAGTAGGAACTTCTTTATCTCCCTACACTTGGTAAACAGCAGGCTTAGTTGCCTTCTGCTGACTCAGCCACAGATCTGAGCACTGTGGGCCAGCCTGGCCTCCTGTGGGCCAGCCTGGCCTCCTGTGGGCTGGGGACATACCTCTGATTAGAACAGTTGCAGGGACTCCGGGAACCCCTTCAGATTGGGTTTAGTCATTCCCGTGTCACGGAACTAGGGTTTTGCTTAGAGTTTAGAGGGAATCAGGATGCCAGGCTTGAGGGGAGAGGAGGCAAAAGAAAGACACTGGGGAGTGGGAATTCAAACTGCTTCTCTTCCTTTGCCAGGGTGACAGAGGAAAAGGCCAATGACGTCGTCGGCGACCAGGTGTCAGTATAAAGTGGCTGGTGTGGAGAACGGCTCCTGTGAGTCCTGTTTGGATGAGAATCATTGAGTTCACAAAAGGAAGCAGCTGGTAAGTTCTGGAAACCCTTTTTTATAGAAGCCCGGAATGTGAATAATGCACTAAATAGGTGTATTGCACGTATTTAAATATTTATGTACAAACGGCCCTGTTTCTTAGCCTGCTGTGCCGCAGCCCCACGGCTTGACACAATTGTTTTTAAACTCCCGTTGTCTAGAGGTGAGAAGGGATTGTACAAATGATGATGGAATCCTGTTAGACAAACAAAGAGAAACACAGAGCAGCCCATTCCAAACAATCCGCGTCTTCCCAGGAAACCAGAGGAAAGAATTTGGAAAGCAGTGTCATGGGGGAATTAAAATGGAGGGGTGTGGACCTGACTCCTGAATTCACATTCTCACCCTGACTCACAAGCTTTGTAACCTTGGGCAAGTTGTGTCCTCTCTTTGAACTTCAGATTCCTCACCTGTGAAGTGGGGATAATAATGGTCCCCACCTCGCTGAGCTATGAGAGTTGCAAGAATTAATTGTCTTGGGTGCCTGACCCTTACTAACCTGCCATAAATGCTGGCTTTAAAAGGGAGTTACTGTACCATGAAGAAGTGGAGGAAATCATTATCAAAGTATTGCAGAGTAAGATTTGGGGAGGGCAGGAGGCCCTGTTTTATGAAATGTCCCAGCTATGAATACAATGGTGGCTAAATATTGCTTAAAATTTGAATAAGTGAGTTTGGGACACCTACAGGCATGGATTAGATTGTTTTAGGAAATGAACTAAAGTGTCCATTTGAAAGGAGAGAAGCAGAAGCGGTTGTTTGCAGGGGGCAAAGGTAGAACTAACTCCCAGACTTCTAGCCTAGAAATCATTACTACTCCTTTCCCACTGGGGCAGAGACATCGGTTCCACTTTCTTCCCTAGAAGCAGATGATCTGCGGATGTCCTGTCCCGTGGCTGTGTCTTCCTGGGGACAGCATCCCAGTTCCTATGCACAGAATATGAAATAAAGACCCAGGAGGAGGCAGAAGGGATTATGCTGGAATGACTGCCTACGGTCATTGCTTTCTCCCATCTTCTTCTGGGCCATGAGTTCCATACCCCGTACACAGTGGAGTCCAGGGGCTAGTTCTGGAGTCTAACTGCTACCCAGAGCTATCCACTCACTGTGGATCTGTAACAGACCCTACCTGTGTCTCCTCTGAGCCTCCTTGTGCAGCCGTGGGTAGGTTACATTGGCCTTCTGTGTGCACTTCCCTCTCCCGCTCCTCCTTTCTCCAAACCTTTGCACCAAGGAAGGCAAGGAAGGGCAAAGAATGACCATTCTCTACCTCACCGCAGCCCTAAGTCGGTGCTCTGACAGGACGTGATGAACAAATGCTACCTTTGTGGGGAGACCTGCAGATTTGCCAAAGAAAGGAAGGCAGTTCTGGGACCTCCTGGCTTCAGGATGGTGTAAATCACTCAACAGTGATAAAGTTATGAAGTTTGGTGATGTCCATGCTGTGCCACAGCTAATTAGCCTAAGGCAATGGTGACAGGCTGCATTCCCAAACTTTTCGGGAGGTAATCCTGCGTGACTGGCTCCTGACAGTCTTGCACATAGTCTCTTTCCAAGACGCTGCCTGTGCGAAGCTAGCATTACTGAGGTCTTCCTTCCTCCTCGACATGGTTCTAAGTGCTTGGGGGAAAACATTAACTCACTCTCAGAGTTAATTTATTATTATTATTGGTGGTGGTGGTGGTGTTATTCACTATTTTTATTAATATGCCATTGTTACAAGGGGGAAACTGAGGCACAGCAACTTGTCCAAAGTTTTGCCCTCATGCTGAGAAACGGCTGAGGTAATGGAATCCTGTTTAACTGGCTCACTAAGCTGAAAAGAGGTCTTCTCACCCCAACTACGGGTGTCCAAGGGACCAATGCAGCTTTCCTTTAGGGCAGGCTTTGGATATGGAGTCTTTTTGCTGAGGGCAGGTGAAGGATTTTAAGCCTCCTCCTCTTGCCTGCAAAAGTGGATCTCAGAAGCTCAACTCTAGCCAGGAGAGATCTGAGCTACTTCTGATATGCCAAGAAGCCTCCAATAAATCACTCTTTGATGCCATGACCCGCATGGTTTAGTCCCGAAAACCTGACTGAGGTGATGGAAGAATGAAGAAAGGACAGACACACAGACAAGAAAGCTGGGATTGGATGGGGTGTGCTCACGGTGATGGAGGGTACCTGTGTTTATTATGCAGAGCGGGAGAAGCGAGGGTGGGGGGGATTGGCCGGCTTTGGCAGGAGATCTCTCTTAACAAGCTAAATAGGTTCCCATCACCTCAGCTACAACTCCGTTGTTTTGTGGCCCTAGGAGGAGGAATCTGCACTTGGCATTTTTTTCAGTCAGTGGTCAGTGGTCACCTGTAGTTGGAAGAGAGGAATGCTTTGTCTGGGGGATTGGTCCTTAATAATCCACATTCAGTTCAGGACTTCGTCTGCTCTTTATACATTCACATAAGGACACCAATGCTCCCCACACTTCCAGGGATATTGAAACAATATGGGCCAATGAATATAGAAGACAATTGTTTCTTGCATTTGCCCATATCATGTGATAATGGGATAATTTAATTATCTGGTGCGGATTAGATACTGTTCGTGGCAATTATGCTTCCAGTCTTACAGGATGCAGCGATTATCTTTATAATACACTTTAGATGAGCCCTTCTAGACATGAAATGGGTCTGGAGTGGGAACTAGACAGAAATGGATGTTGGGAATGAACAGTAGCGACTATGGGTCTGTAGCCAAGAGGTGCTGAGTCAGCAATATCACGCTGGCGTGGGTTCGCCCGCCTGCTCTGCGAGGAGGGGATATTTCCCCAGCAGTTTCTCACCTTACCTACACACCAAATGTTCTCATTTCGCACAGCTGTGAATGGCTTTCAGCAAACTGTCAGGGAATGTTACCAACCGGCTTTGAAGAATGAAATAAGGATGCTGAATTGCTGCTTTCCCCCACACCCACCGCCAAGCGCTGCACTCTAAAGCTAAAACAAAACAAAATAAAACAAAAATGTTAGTTTTTAATCCACTGCTTGGGTGTTTTACTTTTAAATTTATTTGTGTGTTTTTACATTGCTACCAAAGCTTCCTCTCCTTCCCCTCTTCTCAATCTTCTCCACCTCCCCTTCTCCTCCGCTGTTTCTCTTCAGATACAGGTGAGCATCCCATGGATATCAACCAACCATGGCATATAAAGCTACAGCAAGACCAGGCACCTCCTCTTCCACTAAGGTTGGATGAGGCATGGATTTTTTTTTCTTACTGCATGTGTGTATTCAAGTGCAGGGCTATGTAGAAGCCAGAGGACAAGGAAGGCCATTTACCTCCTTTTGAAACAAGATCTCTCATTGGCCTAAATCTCATTGAGTAAGGCTAGGGTGCCCAGCTAGTGAGTTCCAGGGATCCTTCTGCCTCTGCCTGCTCAGCACTAGAATTATAAGCTTGTGCTGCCATGCCTGGCAGTTTTTATATGGGGAGCATATTGCTGTGCATGGATGCAGGTTCTCTGCAGGAAGAAATACCCAGAATTAGGACTTGGCGTCCAGGGTAAATGTACCTGACGCTGGAAGACTGTTGTGAATGTTCTTGAATAGCTGGCATCCCATCAGCAGCACGTGTAAAGGCTTAACTTTTGTGGTTCCTCAGAAGAGAGCTTTGACAAGCACGTTGACCTATCAGATTGACCCGAATCTAGAAAAATCAAAATGTAATTTTAATTTTCATTTCTCCTGTTTGGAAAAGCACTCAGCTTTTCTTATGATGTTTAAGGACTGTTTTATTTATGCTCCATAAAATATTTATGTCCTTCGACAGTTTTTCTTTTCGTTGCTCATTGGTTTCCTATGGACTGCTCGTAGTTGCTTCCGTACTAGCAAAATTATCTGAGTTTTTGTCTGTGATTTGAGTTGAACATATTTTCCCCAGGCTGTTACCTGGGTCTTGTCTTTGCTTATGGCATATGTATTTTGTAAACGGGACGTTTTAAAAAGCCTGACTGAATTGCTGGAACTTTAGTTTTCCCTCTCCTGTGTTTTGAATCATAGCTGGAAGAACCTTCACCCACTCTGCGCTCACCACTCTCAGTTTCTTACGCTTTTATTATAAACGTGTTTTAGTTATGAAAACAAGGAATTTTAATATTTTCCTGCCATCGTTTCTCAGCACATAAGTATTGATTTAGTGTATCTTTGAGTTCTATTGGGTTATGATGTTTGATTTTAAGAATTGCAAATTGTGTTGCTGACATGAGCTCCATGAAAATATTGTGAAATGCATTTTGGCTTGGAATGAGGATGGAATTTCCAACAATTTCCAAAATGGCCACAAACATTGCTTTTGCATTTTGTACAGCACATTAATGCAAAGTGGCAATCTCAGCCTTGACTAATAGAAAATCAATACCAGTCAACTAGAAATGGTGTAGACCATCCTCACGTTCTGCAGAATCAAATATTCAGCCAACATTTAATCCTTTTAGACGTTTCTTTTGATATTTATTTTGGGTGGGGAGGCACTCACATGACGTGATTGTCAGCATCCAGGCACACCTGGCCCCACCCCTTGGGGACCTGGCAGAGTGTGTGTGTAACCCCTTTAAAAGGTGGAACTCTGCCTACTTCTTCCTCTTCTTTCTTTTTTTTTTTGTTTTTTTTATTAATTTATTTATTTATTAAAGATTTCTGTCTCTTCCCCGCCACCGCCTCCCATTTCCCTCCCCCTCCCCCAATTAAGTCTCCCCCCAGCCCGAAAAGCAATCAGGGTTCCCTGTCCTGTGGGAAGTCCAAGGAACCCCCACCTCCATCCAGGTCTAGTAAGTTGAGCATCCAAACTGCCTAGGCTCCCACAAAGCCAGTGCGTGCAGTAGGATTTGCTCTTTCTTTCTTTCTCTTCCCATGAGGCAGCTCTGACCTCCCTTTCTCTCTCCACTCTCCCTTCCCTTCCCCTGATAAAACTCCCCATGTAAGCTCATTCTGCATGGCATGTTTGTCCCTCACCCTCTGTGGTTTGGACCCATCATCCAAGGTCCCATCTCATGTTGTATCATAACAGTGACGCTTATCCAGGGGTCAGAAAATAACTCTCTTTTTCTACCATGTATGTTCTGGGGATTGGACTCAGATAGTCATTCTTGGCAGTGGGCATTTTGGCCAGCCCAAAATTTAATTGTTCATTAAAAACAGCGAAGTTTATCCATCTCATTAGTATAGAAATGTACTTTCATCTTAAATGGCAAAATCATCTGTATGTCAAAGAGTTGCTTTAATATAAAATTTGTTTTGACTTATTGTGAGTCAGTTAGATTTATACACCTATTTTACATATCTGGGAATGCCCAAGAGTTTCTCAGACAGAGGAGATCATGAGTAGGAAAAGTTTCTCTGCTCTAGAGAATAAGAAAGGAAACAGTGATAACGAAAAGGTTTGGAACTTGGAGTAGGTAGAGGGTGATGAGGAATCAACTAGAGAAAAAAGGCATGGCCTTGGAGCTTGACACTTGCTTCTCTCTGGGTACTGGCTTACCCTGGTTCTCCTTCTGCAGAACCAGAAAAGCTGACACTAGAGAAAGTTGAAATATTTTCTAGAGACCAGCATGTGCCGCAGAGCAGGGCCCTGATCAGGTGTGTCAAGAAGGCTCTGTCACTGTGTTGCTGCTTTAAGACGTTTACAGTCTCAGAATCCAGTGACACGGAACCCCAGGCGTGCCTGTCCACCAGTGGCTCTGAAGATCTGAGAGTGAGTTGGGGGAAAGTGTGTCATTCTCGGCCTTGTTTCCAAAAGACAGGACCAAAGCTCTCCAGTTACATGTCTTCCTGGAGAAGGACAAGGCTGGTGATGTGAGGCTGAGTGAGTGTAGAAACGACACTGATGGAGTCGAGCATGATCTTTTGTTGACATGCTCCTATCTGCTGAACTCTGCCTGCACCTTCAACAGAGCAGCGTTCAGGGAGGAATAAGTGGACAATAAGTGGTAAATAGGCCTAGATTCTAGAGTGGGCAGAGAAGCTGAGCCAGATTCCTGTACGATGACATCCTTCCCCTGTCAGCATCCTTAATAACTTTAGCACAACCTGTGACCTCCCCAGCTCCAATTCCTCACACCGTGGCTATGACCACATCATGCTTACCTCACAGCCATGTGTGGAGAGATCATTAGTGGCAGACGGGAATGTTCTTTAGGGATGAATCATAGCGTGTTGTGAATGTGCTAATTTAGGCTTCAAGGCCTTTGTTGGGTTGGGATCATCTCCTGTTGCTTGAGCCCAAATACTAAAGGGTAGATGGAAACTGCTCTAGTTTAGAGTCAAGGGAATGGACCAGTTTCCTGGCCATTGGTGTAGAATATGGATGAGATCTGAATGTGCATTTTAAGCTCAACTTTTTTGTTTGTTTTATTTTGTTAAGCGTCCTTGAATGAGAACAGCAGGGAAGAGGAGGAGGAAGACTTGATTAAGAAAGGTGAGTTCAAGTACACAAGGAAGGTGAAGTAAAGCAGTTCCCTTTACTTGGGCAATGAGTGTTTTGAGAACATTGTCCTGGTGGAGGATGGGGGAGGCTTTGGGTGTGGAAGGTGAGATGCCGTAGGAAGAGTGAGAAAACATGTAGTTCAGCTTCTTGTGGCAAAACACCGGGGTGGAGGGCAGAGATCAACTTAAAGGAGAAAAATTTATTTTGCTTGGTGATTTCGGAGGCTCTGGTCCATGTAGAGTGGTTATGTTGCTTCTGCACTATGATAAGGCACAACATCATGGTGAGTCGCAGAGTTGCTTACCTCCTCATGGCCAAAAATCAGAGATCAGAGATGACAAAAAGAGGGGCCAGGGACAAGACATGGTCCCCAAAGACATCCCTCAAGGATGCACTCTCCTCAAGCTTCCAACATCTCCCAACTCTCCATCAAGGTGTGAGTTCATCAATAGACCAGTCCAGTGGTGGGGACAGACCCCTCCACTTTGGGTTCAGTCACTTCCCCAAAGTTCGATCACTGAACATTGTTATATTGGAGACCTTCATTGCATAAGCCATTTGTGGACACTTAAGATCCAAACAAAAACAGACACTTTGGAAGAAGGTTCTTAATTTAAGAGAGAAACCCAATGTCAAGAGGAAAATCCAGTGTTAGTTTATAAAATAGAATATCTTAGGAAGGAAACTGTAGAGCATAAGACAACTCAATAGATGTTTCAGTAGTTCATGGATTGGTTACATTCAGATAGACATGTTTCCATGCAGGTATGTATAAGCACATATACATATCTGTATATGTGTAATGCAATGAGAAGGAGCACCTCTGGGTGTATGCGGCTTCATGAGCTTCATTGCTATGTTAATAGCTGTCTGTGCTCATTTTCCTAATGTCTTTTGTCTGATGTTGCTCACCTCATTATGCTTATTCCATAGTACACTTCAAGATGGTCGGGGTTAGGAATCACTAAGTTTTGTTGAGGTTGTAATATCTGAATGAGGTTATAAAATACTCAACTCCATTTATCTTCTGATAAGAACCCAGTGGTGTTTTCAGTTTCTTATTGATTGATTTGCTGCATTAGCCACATGTTGATCCCTCACAGACTGAGAGAGCATAGTTCTTCCCCGTTACTGGTAACGAGACTTCAGGCACTACTGCGTTTCCTATGATTGCTCTGCTACAGCAAAGGGCAGTGGTGTCCAGAGTTGGTCTCTTCCTGCTGTCTAGAGACTGGATTCAAGATTCATTGGCGTTCTGGCAGGAGCCAGACTACACAATTGACTGCTGTTATTTCAGAAAGTTAACAAGGAGCCATTCACAACGGCCCAGGAAGCCCTCAGCAGATGTACTGGACTGTAGAGTTATCTGCAGAGAAGAGCTATTTCCATATAACTCAGGCCTAGAGGATAAGGACAAATGGTTATTAGCCTCTAAGAAGTGCTAGGTGTGGCATGCCCCCTGGTAGGCAGTGACAGATATAGTGGCACAAGGGAAGTAGTCATGGGGATCGATCCCCAGCCAGGCTTTCCGACCACCTTGCAATCTGTAAGCTGGTGCTGTTGGCCAAGCCAGCCAAACCTGAGCCATTGAGAAAGGAACTCTGAATGGCCTATGCTTGCCTTCCTAGCGCAGATGGGATGGAGGGAGATGGAGGGTGGTGGTCTTGAGGAAAGAGTAAACGAAGTCATTTCCTCTTCTTCACCAGATGGAGCCAGCTGAGGAAGATCACATTGCTAAAGTGTGTTTAAGGGAAGGGAATGTGTGCACTGAACCACAGAAGGCGTTAGTTGCTGAAACTAGAGTTCTCATGGCCTCCAAATGGGAAACTGATTGAGTGAAAGCTTGCTCACTTTGATAAATTATCACAATGGAAATGAAAATTCTGTTTGTAGAAAAGAAAAGATATTTTTAATTGGCAATGCCTTGCCTTTTATGTCTGTAAATCTCGTAGAGAGCTTAAAATCCATTTCCAAGCAAGGATTAGAACTTGTTCTGCCTAGTTCTGAGAAAGGATAGTAGTACAGATTTTTGTTTGGTTGGTTTTGGTTTTTTTTGGGGGGGTGTGTGCGTGTGTGTATTCATATGCTTAAGTACATGCATGTTGGCGTTTATGCATGTGCTCAAATATCTTCCTCAGTCATTCTCCATCATAGTTTTTTGAGGCAGCATCTCTTATTGAACCTGGAGCTCACTGATTGGTCTAGGCTGGTTGTCTAGCAACCTTCACCAGTCCTTGTCTCAGATCCTTTTCTAAGAACCATGGCTAGAGATGCACTTCACTGTTCCCAGCTTTTACCTGAGTGCTGAGGATCAGAACTCGGGTCCTCATACATATCCAGCAAGGAATTTACCCACTAAGTCATCTCCAAAACCTCCAAGGAGGTCAGCCTTGTATCTTACAAACAAGCTTCATGATTTTCTTAGCTAGAAACCATCCTGCAGGCTAGAGCAGATATGAAGGTTTTGTGAATGAGAAATATTTGAACTGGACCTTCCAAGCAGGATGGACTGTGTGATATACATTTAAAGTAATAAAATGATATGTAAGAACGCTTACGGCTTTGTGAATCAAAGGCTTCAAGAGCTCCTGCATGTTTGGTGTGTGTCAAGACTTTCCTTGGGGAGATACAATACGCATGTCTACTGCCCACAACAGACCCAAGTACAGATACTATCAAATTCCAGTTTGGTGAACCGGTGAGTTTTATTGTGGTACTTACAAGAATTTGGTGAGGGATTACTTATAGGTACAGAAATGACTCAGAGACAGCTGCATCACCAAAGCCCACCCTTGCAGGGGTGATAGCTCACGAAAGCTGGGAATCAGGAGCTCACTACACAGCCTGCAGGCACTCAACAGGTTGGAAAGTGTCCTGTCCAGGTAGCTCAGACGGCCTAAGCCCCTTTAAAGTGTCCTGTCCAGGTAGCTCAGATGGCCTAAGCCCCTTTAAAGTAGTTCAGCTGGTTTCTGCTCCTTTGGGGCTGCCTGTTAGGTCTCTGCTTTTTCAGGGCAGCTTGGCTTGTCTGAGAGCAATTCTTAAGCAGTCTTTATTTTGACTTGTAGGGAGGGCGGGATCTAGTGAATCTGATCAGTTTCAGGGACTTCCTGAATGTACACTGAGTTGTTTACTTCCTTTCTTAAGGAGTTTCCTTGGGAGATGAAATGTTTCAATCCAAGGACATCTGTTCCATCTGCTGGTTTTTAGAGGTTTTAAATCATGATTTCATATATCTCCAGATAATCATAGAATTTGAGAATTGAAAGCATACATATTGAATTTGAGTCTTTTCAGCTTTTGAAAATCAATACTGATATTGGCCAGTATGACAATCCATCATGGGAGAATAATTCTCTACATTTAGCGAATTTAAGTTGGCGTTGTGACATCACTTTAGCTTTTATTTCCCTTTAATTTTCTAAACTCTATAAAATGCATGTGTGATATTTCTATTTTACTGATAGGGAAACTGAGTTTCATGGCAATTGAGTGAGAGGGAATAGAGGCAAAAGTCAGAATTTCTGCCCAGGAAGAAATTGGTCTCCAAAGGCCAATTTCTCCCCATTATATCAGGCAGCATCTTCGCTTGACTTTACCTTTGTGGGACTGCGAGCCACATTACCAGCCATTAAATATCATTTTTCATGTTGCAATTAAAACGCCATTTAATGCACATAATTTTTCAGTTTCCTCTGGGAATACAAAATTATGCACATATATATCTTTATATATGTACATTTCCTTCTGCTCCAAGTGGTAATAGTGACGATTTATAATGCTAGTGACACACTGTAACTTTGCTATATATGCAAGATACAGAAATTTTTTCCTTAGGACTACTTTTATAAGCTTGTCAGCTTCCAGAGAGTTCTTTGAAGAATCTGTTCTGGGTTTTGTGACTATGCAAAAGTCAGCACAATCTTCTTTTTGCCATAGTGTGCAGTTTATCGTTGGTTTTTAAACACCCTCCTGTTTCAAAATGATCTCTGCAGATTCGTTGTTTGCTTCTACCGTTTATTTTTAGATGGAGAGCTGAGAATAAAATTGAGCTAGTAGGAGCTTCATAAACAATGGGCGGTAACATAATGCCCCAGGACAGTGAAAAAAATAGGAAACAGGACAGTGTGTAGTACCAGTTGGGTTCTCTTCATGGGCAACTATGGGTGATGTAAGCCATGAGATTATTGGTCACTGGTGGGTGCTGTAAGCCATGAGATTATTGGTCACTGGTGGGTGCTGTAAACTGTGAGATTACTGGTGCACTGGTTACATTTTTGTCAGATTGACACAAGCCAGGGTCATCTGGGAAAAGAGACCCTCAATTGAAAAAAGAATGCTTCCATTAGATTGGCCTGTAGCCTGTGGGACATTTTCTGGATTAATAATTGATGTGGGAGGCCCCAGCCCACTGTGAGTGGTGCCACCTCCGGACAGGTGGTCCTGGGTGGTATCAACATGCAACAGCAATCCATGAGGAACAAGCCAGTAGGCAGTGTTCCTCTGCTTCAGTTCCTGCCTCTAGGTTTCTGTATTGTTTGAGTTCCTGCCTTGGCTTCTCTCAGTGATGGACTGTCATTTGGAAGTAGAAGACGTACAAAACTCTTTCCTCCCCACGTTCATGGTACTTAGAGCAGCAACAGAAAAGCCAACTAGGACTCCCAGAATTCAGTCTCATAAACGGAGTTGTATGTATGCTTTTTGTTAGCGTGGCTTCAGCCATTGAGTCATCCCATATAAAATACATGTATACATTTATACACACACACACAGACAAATGTGTCCAAATGAACTTATCACCTCTGATTTCTGCTTTACCACATTCTATCATGTTAGAATATATTCAGGAGAATTAAAGTAAGAAATTCACGTGTATGAGCACATTACTTTTATGCTCATGTTTATGTCATCTGAGCCAAAGCAAACCGTTCTATACCTTACACATGGAATAATTGAGAATGCTTACTTTCCCCCTTGGCAACACACACAGCTTCACTCAACAAATGGAGAGTAATGGATCTTTAGCCAGCTGTCAGGCATTTCAACTTGGGGTTCTTTTAAGAGAGCTTTGTTTGGTTATTAAAGGAAATATGTTCAGTACAATAAGCATGGATGTGGACCATAAAAGCCATGCGTTCTCTGCCCACCCTGTGTTTCTGTTCAGTTTGCATCCATGCAGTTCTGCCGACGGTACTCAGTTACAGCATGCTATGACCTGTTTGCCTGCAGCACCCTGTAAGACTGTTATCCACTTCAGTCTCTTCCTCAAGTTTAAAGACACGTCTGTTTGGGCTCAGTGGTTAAGAACATTGACTGCTCTTCCAGAGGTCTTGAGTTCAATTCCCAATGACCCTGTGGTGGCTCACAACCATCTACAGTCGAATCCTATAGCCTCTTCTGGGATAAAGGTGTATATGCAGATAGATCACTCTTATACATAAAATAAAAAAATGTACATAAAATAAAAAAGACATGCATCTTCCATGAAGAAAAGAGCTCTTGTATTTGTCTACCTGAGAGCAAAAGAATATGAACTGAATTACCTTTCAGTATTATGCCTTAGCCCTTTTAAAAATTTAATTTATTCATTTATTTATTTTTAATATAAGCAGGAGGGTCTCACCAGGTAGTCCTGACTAGGCTTGAACTCACTTTGTAGGCCAGACTGGCCTGGAACTTAAAGAGACTCACCTGGGTCTGCCTCCAAGTAGTGAGATTAAAAGTGACCACCACACCTGGCTGTTGGCTTTTTGGTTTTTAAAACAAATGATCGAATGACAGCTGCATCTGGCGCCCATCAAATTAGATTTTAGACGTTATCCCATGTCACTCGGTGCCCTCTACTACGGCAGCTCTCAAGGCGTGTTAATTTATTTAAACATTGGACAGTTTAAACACTGAGAGAGATGACTAACGTGTTCTACTGTGTCTCGCTCACCTCCTAAGAAACACAGAGCAAAGGGGGAAACACAGCAGAGGAAGAATGCTGTTCATGGAAGGAAATCCACCTTTTCTGGGCTCCTTTCTATCCTCTCCTCCAGCGTAGGTTTTTATTCAGTACGTAAAAAGCATTAGTATGTAAATGATTTGGCATGAACTTCTTAAAAATCATTTACAGAGGTGAACTGCTAAGCGCTCTTCCACCTATGTGAAGGAGAGTCTCATATTTAGTCAACACATTTGTGCTAGATTCTGCTATAGATCAGATCACAGAAGTCCTTCAGTAGCCTGTGTGTAAGTCTTGATCCCCAGGCCACTGCTCTAGGGACAGATTGTAAGGTAAATCGTAGCTGGGTATACACTTTTAGTCCCAGCACTCTGGAGGAAGAGGTAGGAGGATCCCTGTGCATCTGAGGCCACCTGGATCCTCATAGAGAATTCCAGGCCCGCAGAGTGATTGTCTCAAAACAACCAACAAAAACAGCACAGAGAAAGACGAGGTGGGCAGGACTATTGGAAGGTTTTTAGGCCACGGTGGGGGTGGGGGAAGGGGGAATGGTCTCTAAGGGGATAGTAGGGCCTCAGCCCCTTGTTTTTTCTCTCTTCTTCTTTCTGGCCATGAGGCGAGCAGTTGAGGGGTGCTGTGTCCCCCAGTCACATTGTGCTGCCTCTCCACAAGCTGCAGACAACGAGCCAGATCATCACAGGATGAAACTTTCATTCACGTCAAAGTGAACTTATTTTCCCTTGGAGTTGGTTACTGGGGATCCTTGCTGTGGTCACAAAGCTGACTAATGGAGCTTCCTACCATTGGTCCGTGTCAGTGAAACCTGATAAATCAGTCTGGATCCATTAAAGGAAACCTCCTTGCTATTATTAACCAGATGAGCTTTTAAGTCTTGTCCGTGTGTTTTGCTTTTTACCATCTTCCTCTTCCTGTATCATGAAAGCCTCTGAAAGCACATAAAATCCTATCTTTGACAAAACTGCCGTTGAAAAACTACATCCTGAAAGCATCGTTTAGCATGTTCTCGAAACTCGAATCACCGTTTAAAATTAGGAAGAATCCGAGTTTCATACTTATTGGCCCTGTATTACCTCACAATTAGATTGAAATCGCTTTGCGTAATGAAATTCTTTTAACATTAGCACCGGTTTAGGCATTGCCATTGACCTGGTTCCGTGCAACAGATAAGGAATTACGTCTTTTGAATCACAGAATGTTCAGTTTATGCATAGAAGTGAGGTGTCACCAGTGAGGTTATCCTTTGTTTGATGAAAATTCTTTTTGTTTGTATTTTTGTTGTTGTTGTTGTTGTTTAATTCTTCAAGGCCGAGTTTCTCCGTGTAGCCCTAGCTGTCCTGGAATTTGCTGTGAAGACCAGGCTAGTCTCAAACACAGAAATTGCCTGCCTTTGCCTCCCAAGTGCTGGGATTAAAGGTGTGTACCATCACTGCCCAGATCTTTGTATTTTTTAAAGTGGTATATGAGAATCTAGGCTATTATGACAATGCCATATTACAGCTCCGAGACTTTAGGCATGACTGGAATTCTTCATTAGTATACCTCCATCAGTATCATATGTTACTCAAGGTGGAAGGCGTGTTGGGACACAGTTTTTCACCTTCCCGCTTGAGTTGCATTAGGAAGAACTTCTGAATCCTCTTAAGAAATGAGTTCACAGACCCCAATGTTGTCCCGCCTGCTCCAGATAATATGATGTTTGCACAAGTATATCTTTGGATCTGATCTTTAGTCTGTGATGATGTGCAGAGGAAGGGGAGGGAGGGAGTAGAGGGTGAATTTGGCGCTTAAGATTCTTGAGGTTAAATAGAAGGTAGTTTTTATATATTAATAATCACCCTGACGTCATACCACAGCCTGAGTTAGCAGCGCAAGTCTGAGCCTACTTTCCTTATTGCCAAAGGGGACACTACTTCATAGCTCTGGGTTGTCTGATTACTAACAATAGAGCTGGAGTTTTAATCTGGGAGTTTCTGAAGCCATTGTTTTTCTTCCCCTCAAAGAATATTGTCAGCCATATCCTCCGTGGCTCATGCTGCCACTGGTTTATGGGAACTTTAGGGTTTGCTCCTTCTTACTTGCTTTTTTAAACTAAGTGCTCAGAAGAATCTTGCTGTAAGGGTGTGACTTCAAATTATGAACTCTGAAGATGTGGAGAAGCTGAAACCCTCCACAAATATCATGTCTCAGAGAGAGCAAACCGCCCCACATAATAGAAACTGAAGCCCTGGGAATTGGCTCCAAAGCCCAGGAGGGCTCAGGACCTAGCCTTCAACTCCGCTAGAAGGAGGCCGGTAGACTGTACATCCTCTGGCACGCTTCCAGAATTTAAGAAAACCCTGAGCATCTCTCTTCACCAGCTTGGTTTCCCAGCCAGAAGCAACTCGTACCCCACTCTAACTGTGGATAGTGACGTTTTCTTCTGGCAAGCTTCCCCTTTCCAGAGGGGCATTTTCACCTCTTCCGTTCCTTTCCAGTAAAATTTCAGCACTCATTTTGAATTTCCACTTTGCCTTCAATCCTTTTTTTTTTTTTTTTTTACAAGCGAAGCCAGGCTTATTAAGATTGTCATTAGGGTACCTGCCCGCAGAGTAAGTGGTGCTTGCAGGGAGGTGCAAGCCCGAGTGTTGATGGGCATGTTGGACTTAGAAGGGCTGCTTCCCTTCAATTATCCCTGTTCGTTTATTTCATTAGCAGTTGAAGGTACTTTGTGCTTGCTGACTCATAGTTTAGGAACTGTGTAAGAAATGCAGTGTTCACTGCCCGGCTTTGGTCTCTTGGGTTTCTGTTCGGAGTCCATCCTTTAACAGCTCCAGACACCCTGCCGGTTCTTCACTGCGCTTACCTTTGTTTTACTGGCTCTAGGAGCTCCATCTAGGTCACAGGTAATGAGGCTGGTTCTATTCCAAAATGTGTTTAGTGAGTATGTGTTGTGTGCTGAGCATACAATTGAGGGATATTAAAATAAAAAAAATGTAGATCTTTTACCGCCTCAAAAGATGCTGTGATAGGCTGCTTCCTGAGACCCCCACCAGCTCTGCAGAAGTACCGACTGTGTGATTACGAGGACTGGGGCCTGGGAAGTTGTTCTGCTTCTGAACTACAGGCCCTTTCGTAAATCAAGTCTTTTATTCTGGGCAGGTATGGGCCAGTCTGAGGAGTGGGGGTTCCTTCACTTCAAATCTGGCTACCTGCCATTCTCTGGAATGCCTGAGAGCTGCTTCCTGAGTCTCTACAAATATGCCTGAAAGAAGTCTCTCCCCTCGCCTGGCAAAGAGGCCGTTTGCATTCTGGAGCAAAGAAGGGACTCAAAGCACAGGGAAGGCCGGCACCACACACATGGCGTTTCTGTCCAAGCCTGTCTCTGGAAAACATGGACGAAAGCAGTAAGCTCTCTTGGAGAAAGATGTGTTGAGCTTCCGTTGAGTGTAAGGGTGGTAGACTCACATCCATGGGGCACAGTGGAGCTTTTGTTTTCGTGTCAGAATAAAGAACATTCTCACAGGAAGCCAAGTCATCGACAGCTATATTCTGAAGCAGTAAACAGCAATTTTTCACCATTACGTGGCTCTCGGAACCCTCTGAGCTCCTCCACCCAGGGAAATATCTACACATACAGTTTTACCAGTCACTGTAGGAACCCCCTGGGTTACCCTTCCTCCTCCATGGTGAAGTAACCGTAGTCTGTGTGACGGCCAGGGAAAGAATAGCCTGGGTTCCTGGAGTACATGCTGTAGATTCCACCTCCTCCGTGGAACAAGAGACAGGCATTCCTGTCACCTTGGTTGTGACAGAGACTGAGGGGAGTGTGCCTGCTCAGCAAGGTCTTCACAGCGGTGTTTTAGTCCTGTGCAGTGATTCTCAAGGTCTACCAACTCCACGACACTCTATTTAACCATTTTCCTGTTCATTGCCCTAATGCGACCTGCTTGTAAAAAACAACAGTCTTGGAAATGCAAACCTGTACACTGAAGAAGACAGAGTGAGGCGTTGCTTAGGAGACAGTGGATGGTAATACATTATAAAGCCTGGTCAGGAGCTAGAAGGCGCCTTTATTTCATTCATTCCTCATTTGAGAGGCAAACCTTTTCAGTCTTGGAGACTGTTGCCGGAATAAGGCTGGGCTGCTTCGTTTTGAAGTGGAAATGAAAATACGTTCTGACTGCACAGACACAACACCATGGAACTCAAACCCTTCCTTTTGCCTTTCGCTAATAGTCAGATGGTACCACGTGGAAAACTTTGAGGGGCTATTCGGTCAGTGGTGGTATGCCTGTGAGTCTCAGTTTCCCCAGTTGCACAATGGTAATGACCCAGTTTCTGCAGCACTCTTTTTGAGCATGGAGAATCCAAAAAACAAGTCTTGTGCTTAGATTTGTGTAGGTATGGGGGGTACATAGACATCTACAGGTATGCTTGTGCTTGTGAAAGTCAGAAGTCAAGGTCGCTTCTACCTTACCTATAATAGTGTCTTTTATTGAGCCTGGATGTCACTGATGACCATTTAGCTCCAGGGATCCCCTTGTCTCCACCTTCCCATGCTGAAATTATAGACACCCGCTGCTCTGTCTGCCTTTTTACACGGATGCTAGCGACCACACTCATCAAGCATTTATCGACCGAGCCGTCTCCATTCATTAGTTTGAACTCTCTGGTGGACATGAATTCCGCCTTCCTCTGCCTTCACCATCACTTGCATCCCTTTCATTCCAGGAGCAGCAAACAAAGCTAGGGCTTTGGGACCAATGTCTCTACAGACACAAAACATTTGTGTTGTCTATTTTTCAACTTCTTGATTTTCCTGGCTCCAAATCTTTATGGTAAGTGCTTACAAGACGTAGTTTCATCCACGACCTGACTGTCTGTCCACTCCCCAGCCAGTATACTGCGTGCTCCAGGTACACTTGATACTACCCTTTTTAGTGTGTGTATATGTGTGTATGTGTGTGTGTGTGCGTGCATGGACGTATGTGAGCTGTGTGCATGGATGCTCATGCCTGTGTGTGCATGCAGGAGCTAGAGGAGGAAATTAGATGCCCTACTGTTACTATCCTTCATTCCTTGTTCAGTGAGATCCCAGGAGCCAGACCGACAGCCAGCACGCCCCATCAACCCTCCTGTCTCCACTTACACAGCGCTGGGGTTCTAGGCATGCAAGGGGTGTACCTGGTACTTTTGTGGTGGGCCTGTCTTTTTGTATGTGTCTGAACTCAGGCCCTCGTGCTTCTGCAGAAAGTGCACTTATCCACTGAGCCAGACCCGTTTTCTACAATTTCCTCTGTAGGCTCAGGAGGCTTTTTGTTTTAGCTCTTGTTTCTTCTCATGTAATTCAGTTGTTCAAATATCACTTATTCAGAGAGGTGTGTACAGACTGTCACATTGATACAGACCCCTCCCTTCCTACCAAGTTATCACCCTATTGTTTCACCTTTGGCACTTACAACTGGCTCAAATAATGGACCCCTCTGCTTTGTGTTGCCTTCTCCCTCCAACATGCAGTTTTCATGAGAGGAAAAGGCATCGGTGGGGAGTCAATAAGAACAATGCATGCGCCGGAGTAGGTGTCAACAATGACATGCTGAATGAATGAAAAAGCTGGGAATTTGTTCTCAGAAATAAATGCTTGCAAGAATTAGTCAAAATCCAGGTACACGATTAACTAAATAGATCAAATGATGTATGTCCTTTAGCCAACTCTACTCCCATAGCTTTACAAGGCAGCCTTACTGCTCCCATTTCACAGGCACCAAACTGTGCTATAGAGAGGTTAATGAGCTTGACCCAGGCATCACAAGGGGTGGGTCTAAAAACAGATATTTGAATCAGTGATCTTTACCATCCAATAGAAAGCATTAGATGAATATGGAACTGTAGCTCAGCACGCAGTTTCAGCCTTATAGGCATGAGGCTGTGGAAACCTCACTTCCAAGCAGTAATTGCTATGGTTGTTTTACAGAGAGGGAAGCTGGAATTGGGAATCTTCAATAACATGTCTAAGGTTCCATAGCTGCTCAGTGATGAAGGGGGATTGAAGTGTAGACAATGTGAGTCTGAAATTCGTGTTCTTAGGAACCTTGCCTGTCTTACAAAAGCAATGTGGTTTGCTGTTACAGCGCAAGCTTTCTGAGGTTTGCGGGGAGGGGATGAGAACTCAGCTCCCCATTTTAAAGAGTCTCTCTTGGAATATTGGGTTCTATCCTTTGGCTGCAGATTCATTGTAACTTTGGGATGGACCACTTTATATGTGTGAATAGGAAAAGCAGAATTGTATTTCCATATAACCACCTGATTTGATAATGTCCGTTTCTTCAGGAAGCCCATAAGAAACGTGGAAACATGACCGCTAGAATTTCAATCTTGGTTACTAAAGTGAACTAGAAAAATGTATTTAATATTTCTGGGTCTATGTGCTGATGTAAACAAAACAAAATCTATAAAGTTTATCCCTATTATATTCTTAGAAATGTCATAACAGTGTGCTTTATTTCACTAGCTACACCCTTAGCATTTCGGTCTTGCCTTCACAAAGGTCCTCTGTATGGAAGGCAAGACTTTATCTGACAGTCAGTTCAGTACCCCTGCTTACATGTTACTTACGTGCAAAAATCACAAGAGAAGAAGAAAAATCCTGGAATCCGCACACTATTGCTGCGACTTCAGAAAGAGTTAATGTAAAGAACCATGTGTATATGTGGATATCAAGAGTTAATGCAAAGGACCACGTGGAAATGCAGATATCAAGAGTTAATGTGAATGAACACGTGGATATGCGAATATCAAGAGTTAATGCAAAGGACCGTGTGGTTATGTGGATGTCAAGAGTTAATGTGAAGGACCACGTGGGTGTGTGGCTATCAAGCCATTTTTTTTCCTTTGAAAAGTTTCCTGAGTCACTGAGACCGGTTGATTCAGCAAGAAGAAAATGAGTCTGGCCAATTCTATTGAACTCCAGCATTTCCACAGAACTCTTATTATGTGTGCTTCATTCCGTGCTATGTGATTCTATCTGAACCTGTATTTGACGCTCACAATTATCCCCATGTGTGGGTAGGGTGGGTATTATTAAGCCGTTTTACAGGTGAGGAAATTGAGGTTAATAGAGTTTAAGGAGCTCGCCCAAGGTCAAGAAGCTAATAAACAGCAGAGCCAGCACCCGAACCCGTAGACTCCACGCCGCATGTTGTCTTCTGTAGCCCACACTCCCCTTTCCCTGGCCAGACAGCCTGTCCGTGATGAGACTGCACTTTTAACTACCATCCCCCCACCCTGGCTGGCTTCCCAGGGTAGAACCTGTGGGTTCTAGGGGGCCCCAAAATATCATGTCCTTTACTCAGCACTGTGTACCTATCTACCATTCCATCAAGTTTCGGTCCCATCTGCTCAAAGTTATGAACACAGTCAACAGTGATTGCGGACCAAGGGCATCATTAGATCGTTCCCAGTATTCATCTGGGGCTGTTTCCTCTGGAGCATTCTGGTGGTTTGTCCTTGCACCCAGTGCAACAGGTGCTGGTGGAGCAGGCACCTCAAGTGCCTTCTCTTTCCTTCTCTTCTCTGCCTGTGTGAGCTTCGGGATCAGCAGAGATTTGAGTCCTGACTTATTGAGCTTGGCTCAGTGTTTGCACCATTGACTTTACATTTATGGTTCCTCCCAGGGTTTGATGGGGTTGAAAAATTGATCAAGTGCCTTTGTTTACTCAGGGAAAGGATTTTCAGCAAGAAGTGGTTTAGTGACTTCAGGTAAATAAACCAGCAACCAGGCTTGATTGAAAAAAAAAATTGCAGAATTCAACACAGCATCAACGAGGTAGCCCCAGACACAGAAGGAACCTGGTGTAGGCAGGCCAGTGCTAGATGCTTGTGTGCGTGGAAAGGGAGACTCACCAGATGTCCAATTGAAATTCAATCAGCCAATTGATGGCAATGATTGCTTAATTTTATTCTGAATAATATTTGTGGTACTGACCAATTTCAACAAGTTGAATAACTGAGCTTTCGAAGCAGAAGCAGATGTATAAGATTCTTTTACATCGATGTATAAGAAACAAGTGAACTGACCCCGTCTGTGTTTTATGGCAGACATTTGAGTTGGGCCTGCCCAATGCGGGAGGTCAGAATGCTGCTCCTCTGCCACGTGCTAGCTGTGACCATCCTTCAGATCTTGATCTTCTCAGAAAACTGGGTTTTTGCCAAGAACATTAACTTCTACAACGTGAGGCCCCCTCTTGACCGTAAGTACGGGTTATGGTTCTCATGTCGCTAGTGTGAGAGCACTGTCTCTAATCGTGGCTTAGCGGAGGAAGTCCAGAGATCTTTGTTGACTTCATCAGAGAAGATTAACAGCTATGAAAAGTTTCTGCAGAAGCGATACACCTGCTCTTTCAAATGGCCATTAACATTACTTGAGAACTCGTCGGAAAGTTTGAAATTGGGAAGAGAGTGGGACCTGAGTCTTCATTACTGTTATTCACAATTGATGGTGCACAAGAGTTTTGCCACTAAAAGTAGTCACATAGGAACCAGAGGGGGAGATGCGGAGCATGTTTTTCTTTTCCTTTCTCCTCTGCTCTTTTAAAATGCTTTTCTGGTGCTGGTGAGGCACAGCTGGGGTGGCAGCTGTCTTCATCCTAGCCTTACACAGGTGTATGTCATGACCATTCTTCACTCTGCACTTCCTGTACTATTCATGATGTTACTTCCTCTCTCTCTCTCTCTCTCTCTCTCTCTCTCTCTCTCTCTCTGTATCTCAAATGCCATTATCATCCTTGCCCATTCTCTCAATCGCTCTTTCAGAAGATAAATTGTAATAGAACCACACCATGGATCTTTCAAAGTAGCCTGTGGAGCCATTTTCATTTGTCTGTAACGGAAGACTGCAGTGCTTACTAGAAGGGAACAAATGAAGCAAGCACACATCAGGTGGATAGATCCAGCTTTCGGGACACACACATTCCCAAGAGGATGTCTTGTTTGTTTTGTCTCATCTAACAAAGTTGCTAATTTTGTGCTATCTATGGTGTTTGAAGATGTCGCCTTCTGACCTTCCTTCCTTTTTCTTTAAAGCCACACCATTTCCAAACAGCTTCAAGTGTTTTACCTGTGAGAATGCAGGGGATAATTATAATTGCAATCGCTGGGCGGAAGACAAATGGTGTCCACAGGGTGAGTACACAAGCTTGGAAGACGCTTCTGGATTTTCTGGGTCCTCACTTTCTTTAGGTTTCTCCCTTAGCTGGAAGAGACAGCTTACCATACCGACAGCCCAATGGCTCATTGGCATTCTGTAGGGGTCCTGGGTTTTTTGGGAAAGACTATCCAGACAACAGAGCATCCAGAGAGAACCTGGAAACGGCTGACGCAGCCTCAGCATGTAGCTGTTTGCATCACGAGGAAAAATTTCCTAAAAGGTATTTAGCAAGAAGACAGAAACCACAATGTTGACTAAAGCATTCAGATAATTCCAGAAATGTCTGATACTTGATGATACCTTAGAAACGTCATACTTACTGGCTTAAAGCAAAGAAAGGTTTCTGTACTCCTCTCTGGAGATTCACAGATGCTTGGGAAGCTCATTCACGCCCCCATCAAACATCTGACTGTCTTTGGTAGTTTGCTGACACATCCCTCGTGCCCAGTCTGCTGCCTGGCTCCTAATATGCACTCAGTAAACACTTGCTGACAGATGCTACTGGGTAGCCATGGGAAATCTTCTCTGAATATACATTAAAACAGAGACGTGAGTGGCCAAGACAAGGAAACCAGATGGAGAGCTGCAGGAATAGTGTGCCTGGAAGGAACATCTCAAATGTAAAGGCTTCCAGACTCAATAGTTGGTGTGGCCTCTGCAGTAACAGATTGGTCAGGGTGGCACTGTGAGAGATGAAGAAACAATCAGAGAGGCACCCACGTTCAAAGACGTGCAGATGTTTCTTTGTCTGATAGAGCGTGGAGGTAGGGACATGTGGTTCTGGTTGTGATCTGCAACATCGCTCTGGCTGCTGTGTGGAGAATGTGGAGACCAGAGTCAAAGCGTGCATCAAGTAGGGACGGGGCTGTCGTCACTTTTGCTTAGACGGTCCCTGAGGAGGACCTGAGGAGTTGTGAGGGACCTGAGTGTTTTCACACAGAGGTGGAAGTAAAACAGATAGAATACACTCACAGGAGTGTGGAACTGAGAGGATATATTGAGACTGGACTGTTCTGACTTTCAGGTTTTCAGAGGCAATGGCCTAAGAAAGACAAGTAGAGAAACAGACTTCCAAAATCAGAAATTGCTGGTTTGGGTTTGTTACCATGAATCTTTCTATACTACATTATTTATAATAGTAGAATGGCCTAATTTTATCCAGATATAAAAAACCTGTGGGACCGCCTCCCCTTCCCCCCCAAAAAAAACCCTACTGGCTACATTACTGAGAATCATTACTAAGTGAAATGTGTGCACCTGTGACTTCTGTCTTAGTCAGGGTTTGTATTGCTGTGGTGAGACGCCACGCGCATGGCAACTCTTGCGAAGGAAAACATTTAATAGGGGTGGCTGACAGTTTCATCCATTGTCGTCACGGTGGGACATGGCAGTGTGCAGGCAGACATAGTGCTGGAGAGTTCTACATCTTGATCCGTGGTAGCAGAAAGAGTCTGTCCACACTGAGCATAGCTTGAGCAAAGGAGACCTAAAAGCCCACCTTCACAGTGGCATACTTACTCCAACAAAGCCACACCTCCTAATAGTGCCACTCCCTTTAGGGCCATTTTCTTTCAAACCACCACATTCCACTCTTGGCTCCCAAAGGTTTGTAGCCATAACATAATGTAGAAATACTTTCAATCCATCTTCAAAAGTCCCCATAGTCTCTAACAATCTTACATTTATTTAAAAGTCTAAAGTTCAAAGCCTCTTCTGAGATTCATGCAGTCTCTTAACTGTAATCCCTATAAAATCAAAAGCAGATCACATACTTTCAACATACACATTGGATATACATTATCACTCCAAAACACAGGGAAGGGAACACAGTGGGGAAATACGAGACCAAAGGAAGACCAAAAACCAGCTGGGCAAGCTCCAAACTCTACATCTCCATGTCTGATGTCAAAATGCTCTTCAGATCTCTAGCTCCTTTTAGCTTCGTTGACTCTAACACACATCTTTCTCTTGGGCTGGATCCTCTTCCTATTGGCGGCTTTCCTTGGAAGGTATCTCATGGCCCTGGCATCTTGGGGTCTCCAAGGCAACCCAGGCTTCACCTTCCCAGCTTCATGTAATGCCCTCTCTAGGCCTCCCTTCAGGGACACTGTGACACATGTATGGCCTCAGCATCTTTCCTTAGTCATGGAGGAAGCTTCCATAACACCTCTCTTCTATCTTTGATTCTAAAGCTAGCACCATGTGGCCTAAACTGCCAACAAGTTCTGCTGCTTGCTGGGGCTGGAACATGCCCCCCTCATTCAATTACATCTTCACCAGCTTTCTGTTTTCAATGGTTTCCTTCACTGCCTAAGCTTGGTTGTTCTAAAAATCTATAGACCAGACTGGCCTTAAACTCAGAGATCTGCCTGCCTCTGCCTCTGGAATGTTGGGATTAAAGGTGTATACCATCACACCCAGCTCTAAGATTTTTTTTTTAAATTCCTATTCACAAGTTGGAAGTTTAGCTGGGTAGGATCTTGCCCTGAGATCACAACTCCCTTTATTCCATTTCTTACTGTGTTTATTCCCTTGAACACAGGGTTTAGCTCCATTCCACTTCCTGGTGCCCCTTTTCTTCTCAAATTGTACGTTTTGTATTCTCTTTGCTCAGATTGCTTCTTTTTATTATTAATTTTCATTAGAGATAACATTAATAGCCACAAAATAGAGTCTATAGTAGGCTGTTTTGAGATTTCCTTAGCCAATGCCATTAATCCTAAACTCTTTACTTTAGCCTCAGGCAGACTTTTCAGACAGGGGCAAAAAGCAGCCACATTCTTCACTAAAATATCACAAGAACAATATCTAGGTGACATACTAAAATTCTTCTTCTCTGAAACCTCTTGAACTACTTCATCAAATCACACTTAGCTCCACTGTCTTCCAGTGGCCTGTTAAGCAGAACTTAAAGTGTTCATCTGCTTTTCGAATACATAGTCTCAAGGTCCATATTTCTTCAAACAAAAGTATGGTCTTACCTATCACAGCAATACCCTACTCCTGGTACCAACTTCTGCCTTAGGATTTTTATTGCTGTAAAGAGACACCAGGACCATGACAACTCTTTTTTTTTTAAGTAGACTTAGTAGTTTATTTTTTTTTAATATTCTTGTTTTTTTTATTGATAAAAGGACAATAAAGAAAGAAAAAAACAAATTTCCACCTCCTCCCAGCCTCCCATTTCCCTCCCCCTCCTCCCTCTCTTCTCCCCCTCCTCCCACTCTTCTCCCCCTCCTCCCACCCCTCTCCCCTTCCCCCCACTCCTTTCCCCCTCCCTCTCCAGTCCAAAGAGCAGTCAGGGTTCCCTGTCCTGTGGTAAGTCCTAGGTCCTCCCCCCTCCGTCCATATCTAGGAAGGTGAACATCCAAACTGGCTAGGCTCTTTAAAATTGCCACAGCATCCATCTGGTCAAGGTTTATCATTGCCGCTTTTCTAGAAGAATCAGTTACTAGAATCTTCTTTTCTTTTTAGTTTCCACATGGCTACTGGGAACTTAACCCAGCTCTCCCCAAGTAGCAACAAGGGCTGAGTCATCTTTCCAGCCCTAATAGCATCTCTTTTGAACCGCAGATAATGAAAAAGGAGACCTTAACTTCCCATCCTCTAACAGTGTCCGCTGTAATAAAAATGGCAGCCTGTTGTCTCTGCCAAGCCCACCTGAGAAGCCCACTCTTTCCAGCATGGAATGACCTCACATCCCAGCACAGCATAAGAGCTCCTTTCTGACCATCTGCTATTCAAGTCTCAAAGACGTTAACCATCTGGAATTATGACGGAGGTGTCATTTATTACTTTTCCCTTTGCTGTTATTTGGGAAGTGATAATCGACCAGTCTTACATGACAAGCGTCCTGGGCTATTGTTCTCTGTCCTCTCAGATTTTCTTTCTCTCTATGAAACTCCACTGTGGTTTGTCACTGTTGTCAAAAGGGGGTGTCTATGTAACAGAACATGATAGCACGGTATTTCTTGTGTTATTTACACCAGCTCTTTGTTGACTGCTCAGAAGATGCTTTCATGTGTGTGATGTGTGCAGTGTTCCAGATCAACACAAGCAGCCCCAGCACCCAGCTCTTCTGAGTTTGGAGTTTAAGTGCCTTCTCCAGAATATTTAATGGCTCCTTTTCCTTCAGACTCCAAAAGTCAGCTACTTTTGTCTAATTTAATGTTGAGTGTCCCTAAGGGGTAGCCCATTGTACTGATAAAGACCACAAACCCTTGAAACCTGCCTTGGTTAATCCTACCTTCCTACCTGTATGGCAATGGGCAAGATGGTGCATGCCTTTAATGCCACATTCAGGAGGCAGAGGCAGTAAGATCATCTCTGTGTGAGTTCTAGGTCAGCCTGGTCTATCTAGGGAGCTCCAGGTCAGCCAGGACTATGTAATGAGCTATTGTCTAAAATAACAAAAAGAATGTTCAGGTGGTCTATGGCTTTCCAGAGGTTCACTATAAGAACTGAAAGAATGAACACAAGTTAGAAGGTCACTGACTACCAATCTACAATATGAATGCATTTGCATTGTAAATGCTATTAAAGTTATCAAAATGCCACTGTACATAGTGCATTTTATTAAAAAAATACAATGATCTCAGAGGATCGAACAGGACTTACTTGTGATAGTTCTAAAAACTCCATCTTCTCAATCTTGGTCCATTTCCCCCAGTCAACTGACTATTGGGATCCATGGTGAATAAATTAGCAAGCATTTCCGTGGTCTGTGGTAGCGACGGAGGAAACACGGAGCTCAAACAGAATATCCTGTGATGTTACATGAACTACTTTCTAAAAAGAATTCGGTCATAGAATGGGTGGTTAATGCCGTAAGGCTAACTATGGAAATGAGCCAACTATATAGAGCAGGCGTGAGTGGGGAGCAGGGAGTGAAGGGGAGAGGAAGAGTGGAATACATTGATGAGAGAGTCAGGCATGTTAGAAAGTGTAGAATATGAATAATCAAGATGAGAAAGGGAGGTGACCTGATACATAGCTGGAGACCCATTCATTTCTTAGCCTGTAAGAATCAAATGATGAACAAGGCACCAAGTTCTCAGAACCATTGTTTCAGTGCTCACAGTTCTTGTCTGCATTTAGAGTTCTAGAATGCATGCTTCAGAGCAAGAAAGGGCAGACTAGGGGCATAAATACTCTCATATTTGCTGAGCAGACCCAAGGATTGATGAAACTCTGCACATTTTTTCTCAGCTTCAGCTAATGCCAAAGGAACAGGCCACTCATTTGTATTCATTTCCAAAACACATGTGTACTCCAGGAGTGGATGCCTTTATAGAAACACCGCCTAAAAACTCTAGCATTTACTGCTATTGAATTTCTCACCTAGAAGCCTAAAGATTATCCCGAATTTTAGTCATTTCTGGCATGATGGTTGAGTGCTCTCTTTTGCAAAATGGAAAATAAAATGGCCTTTTGTTGTTGTTGTTAAATTTCCCCAGACACACAGTATTGTTTGACTGTTCATCACTTCACTAGCCACGGAAGAAGTACATCCATCACTAAAAAGTGTGCCTCTAAAAATGAATGCCACTTCGTGGGCTGCCGTCACAGCCGAGACTCGGAACACACGGTAAAGACTGTGTGTGTGTGTGTGTGTGTGTGTGGAGTTACTTCCCCAGGTTTCATGGTGATAGTGGTAAGTTACGCATCATGAGAGAACCAAGGAGTAGCAATGTGTTGGATGCGTGTCCTCTGACAAAGATGCGTGACAGTGCCAATGCGGAGAGCAAACATTCGAAGGTAGTCTGTCTTCAAAAAGAAATGGCATTAAGAATGACTGATGGTTTTCAGGCTACAGAGCCAGACTCGGGCTTCAGAACTTGCATGAGTAGTCAGAAGCCTGCTTTAGAAGCTCAAGAACACGCCATCCTTGAGAGTAAGGTGCACTGGAGTCTAGATGACAGCATGTTCTGTTCCTGGCTAAAATCACCACCACTTCCAGGGTCACTAACTGGTAGAAAGGAGAAAATAGGGATGCCTTTTTCCATTGAAATATTGTCTCCCTCTCCATCTCTGCTCAGTGGAGGAAAAGACTAAGAGAATAAGATAAAGTCTAGATGCATATTGGATCAACCGATCCTTTCATATGCTTACTCTAGTATCTCAAACAAGAATGTGCTCTTATATGCAGAGATCCTAAACTTTTGGAGGAAAAATGACTTGAAAGCTCATGTGTCATGAGATTTTAGAATGTGACATAGCATGAAAGTCAGTGACCCTGACATCCGTGGCTGTGGGCTCTGATCACACAAGGGCTGTATGGGGCAGCAAGGACAAGGCATGCTCGTGAGGCAGGAAGGCAGCATCTTAGACTGACTGAAATAGAACTTCGCGTAGAGGTCCAGGGGTTCAAGAAAGTACCCCAGGCTGGGCGCCAGAGCTCACACCTGTAATCCTGCTACTCTGGAGGCTGATGCAGGAGGATTGTGAGTGTGAGGTCTACCTGGGCCACATAGCAAGATTTGCAAAGGAAAATCAAACCTTTCTGCTAGGTGGACATGATGGGCGGCGGGCTGGACAGCCAATGGAAGATGGCGGTGTTGGGAGTTGCTGCCTTTCTTCTGCCTCATTGGCCTAGAAACCTGGAAGAATGGCCAGTTCATGAGCTCATGGCTTCAGGCCCAGCATGCATTGCTATTACCATCAGAGATTGCTTCCCTTGAAAACGCTCTTAAGAACCTATGGCTTTTTTTTTCATACTGTCACTGCAGTAATAATGGGTCTGGGGTGAAGTGGCAGACGATAGCAAGTCACCATTATTAGTTAACCAGAAACACAAAGAAAGAAAACCAATGGCAAGTCCTGAATGTTCCTAACTTCTCTTTGGTTTCACCGATTTCTAGTAAACCTGTCAGGATATGGCAACTCAGACAGCCTAATTCAGCTTCCCTTCTTCACCTCACTCCTGCTTGGGTTTGACACAGAAACATCCAGAGTTAGGATGAAGCCTCTCAGGATGGTCTTAGCTCAGCCCACTGCAGGGGAAGGTACCCACAGGCCGGGCAGTGCACAGGCTGGACTATCCACTACAGCATCTGTCCTTCTTTCTTTCATTGGTTCCCTCCTTCCTGCTCCTCACTCCCGACCCTTTCCTTCCTCTCCAGGAGTGCAGGTCTTGCTGTGAGGGGATGATCTGCAATGTCGAGTTGCCGACCAACCACACGAACGCGGTCTTCGCCGTCATGCATGCTCAGAGGACATCTGGCGGCGGTGTCCCCACGCCTTACCTCACGGTGCTAGCTTGCCTCTTCATGCTTCCCTTGCTATGATGTAACTGTTCCTAAGAGGGACAGAAACCAGCGTTGTAAAGCACAAAGCAGACTGTGGACCGGTGAACTTGGGAGCGAAGGCCCATCTTTCACTTGATAAAGAGGAGAAATTGGACCCCAAAGTAGAAGGCAGAGGTTTGCTTCACTGAAATGCTCCTGCATGAGGTCACAGCACTGAACATGAAGACTTGGTAGGAGCCAAGAGGACTGCCTAACTTCCAGTGTCTAGGGCCACTGCACTCCGTCACTTCTGTCAGAAGATCCACCAGTATTGTTGATGGTTACAGTAGCCTGATAAACCCTGACCTGACCAGACCTTCATCTAGAAGGACTTTTTAACCTCATGGACTCTCTCAGAGGCTGCTGGATCAGACTCTCTGGCTTCCGTGATTAGCTCAGAGCATCTCCGTGAAATTTCATCCTTCTACCCATGGGAAAGCCATTTCTCTACTGTGTTAACGTCCCATTATTGTAACAACTACCTGAGATGATCTACTTATAAAGATAGATGGTTTGTTTGGGCTTCCGATTTTGGAGATTGCAGTACGTACTGGTTTGAGGCTTGTGTTAGAGAGTGAAAAACCGCTCACTCATAGCAGAGACTTGAGAAGGAGAGAGTATGGGTTGGAGGAATGGGCACTAACTGATCCCCTAGAGAACCCTGGTTTGATCCCCAGCACTCACCTGGCAGCGCATAACTGATAACTGCAGTCCCAGGGGATCCAGTGCCCTCTTCTGGCCTCTGAGTGCTGCATACATGCGGTACACAGATATATTGTGTATGGATACACACTCAATACACAAAAATAAAATTTTCTTTTTAAAAGGGTGAAGGAAGGAAAGAGAGAGAACGGGGATGGGAGAGAAAGCGTGCATGTAGATCTCTACAGTACCCTTCAAAGTCATGTTCCCAATGTCCTAAAACTTCCCACTAGTCCCAACTCCCTACAGGCTCAACCACCTCCTTAATGGTACCAACAGGCTGAGGACCAAAACTTTAACCTTGTCATAGTCAAGAGTTAAAAAATGGTACCCACTAACCACCTGGTCAATGAAAAGGGCAGCGGTGGGGAGGGGGGAATTTCCAGTTGAAATTCTATGAATCTGTTGGCCAGTTATGAGGTGGTTGAGATGGGGTGTAAAACTTTGAATTATCTAGTGTAATGCATGCCATGTGTCTCTTGACAGTGTGGAAGCCTCTGATGAAGGGCACTTACCAATGTCACTTAAGTTGTGTTTCCAGGCACCCTGGGTGACATATGCTGTCTGAAAGAATAAAATTTTATGCCAAAGTGACTTCGTGTTTGCTTATTTGTTTTTTTCTTGGGGGTGAGGGGTGAGGAGAGAGACACTTGGGGAGGCTAAAGACAAAGAGTGCATTGAGACGGTCAGGGATCTTCCCTCACCAAGAGAGATGGATGTCATCGTGTCCACCCTCAGTGTCTGCCTACCGAGACTCACAAGAAACCACAAGAGTTCTTGTCCCAGCCCAGTCACCTGCTCTTCTCTAAATGTCAAGTCCAACAGAAAAGCTCGGGTACAAAATGAAGTGTTTGGTCTCATTGTCCCCTCTGTCCCTTTTATAGCACAGTTTCAGAATGTCAAGTGAACATCTCTTTGCTAGTTTAGGATCCTGATTTCTTTCCCCCCCCCACTTCTGCTTTTACATGTGTTAAACAGGAACCTCTTCCCTCTAACTAAACGTGGACCATTAGAATGGGCGGCTTCTTTAAAAGTTAGTAGTGGTGCTGGCCTTGCTTGGTCTCACCTGTGACATAGGATTGCAGGTCCAATCCGTTCCACCACCTAGCTTCTGCTAATAAAATTTTCTCCCACACAGGAGAGGCTTTTTGACCCCTAAACTATAGGAAGCTAAGACTGATTCAAGAGAAAGCACTCAGTCTGGGAAGTGATTTGCTGGAGATGTCTTTGGCTTCTGCATCACTGGGTTTGTCTTCTCTATTTTGATTTATTGTTCCGTTGTGTCTGTTCTGATGCTGGTTATGGGCTCCTTTTAGACATGGGCTGAGCTGGTCTGTTCTCCCTGATGCTTTGGGAATGTTTCATCTTATATAAGACTTTTCAGTTCCCCATTAAAGAAGGAGTGGGCAGGTACATTATCTCGCCAGCTGTCCCAACCTCGGACTGCCCAGTAAGCATCGGTTTTGAAGTCTGATATGGATTCGCCCTCTTTCCACTCAGCACCTTGAGTTCTTTGAGCCTTCCTCGCTTCTACTTTTTTGTATTAATTATATGTGGCTTCATCTTTAAAAGCATCTTTAGTGTCTTTTTTTTTTATTTTCCAGAGTTCCCCCTTCCCCAGCATTTCTTTTGACTATACAATTGACATATTGTCTAGTCAAATTATAATCACTAGTAGACTGTAATCTTTTTCTGATTTTGTTTTTGGTGTTTAGATTAATAAAAAATCTCATGTGTGTGTGCACACACATACACATACATGTGCGCACGTACTCACATTTGACAGCACATATGTGTCAGAGGGCCGTTTTCAGGAGTTGGTTGTTTCTATCCACCTGTTTTCCAGAGATTGAACTCACACCATTAGGTTTAACCAATGGGCCACCCCACCAGCCCAGCCTTCTATGCCTATGAAGCTGACTCTGTGGTCTCTTCCAATGTACTTTGAAAACTAGAATTCAAAAAGTAAATCAAGTCATTGGAGTCTATCACATGGAATTTTTTTTCCATTTCAAAAAATGTGGAATGGAAGGTATCCAAGGCTTCAGATTAATTTATTTCTAGTGATTAAGAAAATAGGTAATATTTTGATTTCAAAATGTTCCATGGCAACTGGAGAATGAGCCAGAGGGGCTCTGTAGATTTGCTGTTACCAAGGAATCCTGGGTGAGCTATAAAAGAGGGTTGTTTAAAGAAGGAAGCTGTCAAATTCCATGTTAAAGAGCCCTGCGTTCTAGCATAAACTTTAACTCCAACCCATCAGCGAGTTTTTTAAAGAAAACAAAGGGAGCTGGTGTTTGGCAATCACCCTCCCTCCCAGCGCTGTCTAAACTCTTTAAATTCAAATCTGAGTGAGGCTAGCCATCAGAAATTCCAGCCAGTGTGTTCCATGAAGTCTGTGTTCCATCATCCAGTTCAGAAGAAACGGGAGGGCAGAGAGCAGAAAGCATGGACGTGGCCTCGGGAGGCAGATGGTGTCATGGAACTGGAAAGATGCGGTTCACATGTGTGAAACGAGTTTATGCTTAAACCAAATTGTTACTTGTAGATTATCAGCAACCAGAAACATATTATGACCTTTGGATCATGGGCATTTTCTGCCTTATGCTTTGCTGTTTACTGTTCTGCCTATTGGGGTACAAGTCATGCCAGAAGAGGAGGGTCGCCAGGTGGGTAGGCATGGTTAAAGAAGCTAAGGAACAAATGGTTGCTGTATTTGGCAGGTGTCTCAGTTCGGTCCTATGACTTCGTCTGAAACAGTTCAGCCTCTTCACAGCCTTTCCCATGCACTCTGCTTCGCTATAACTCTCCTCGGCCCTCTTCTTCACTGTCTCGCCTGTGTTCCAGGAGACGCTAAGACTGGAAGCTGAGCTGACTCAAGAAGGACATAAAGTATGAGTTAAGCATGGTTTGAGCAGAGAGGAAGAGGACCTCTGCCTAGGCTGTGGAGTTCCAGCACACACACACACATACACACATACACACACACACACACACACACCATCATAGACCACTTAAGCCTCCACAAAAGACCTTTGTAGTTCATGGAAATCAGTTCCGGCTATGAGGCTTGGAAGAACCTAGCGGACACTGGCAAGGCAGGACTGCCGTGTTGAGAATGGTCCGGAGTAGCCTGGGAGGAGGGATAGCACTGGAGAGGCGGTGTGGGGCCCCTTCAGGCAGGTAGATGATGCTAACTCTAGCCATCAGTGGTGGGCCCTGGTAGGCATGGGGTGGGGAGAAGCAGTATGAAGCAGATGGGATGGGAAAACCGTGTACAGAGGCAGAATGCCGATCAAGAAGCTAGGCAAAATGTGGCAAGCACTTCCTGGACCAGGGTCCAATCAGGTTTCAGAGGGTTCCCAGATAGGGGTGGAGGTCTTTGTATTGAAATAGCTGTATCCATTGGATGACTTCAATGACAAGTTTAAAAAAAAAAACCCCTCAATCAAATTGGCACAAATCAGTTTCTTGCTTCAGCTACCAGGAAGTCCAGAAGAGATGGATTTGATCCAGTGGGTCCAGCTCCTTTTTTCTTCCATGTCCTTCATGTCTTTTGGTAAGTAGAGGCCGCAGATATGACATACTGGTTATTCAGTATCTAACAAACTTCTGGAAGCACATTGAGAAGGGGGAAAATCTGCACTCAGGTTCCAGTAAAACACAAAGAGGCAGGAAGTAATCACCATAGGGTTATCACAGCTGAGGGGCAGTCAGCGGAAGGAAGACACTTGAGCCAATCAGGAAACCAGGAAGGAAGCAAGAAGAAATAGATCCAAGTGAGAAGCCAGAAACATTTGCTGTGGGTCCTCACGGTGAAAGGCTGTCTGGAGAGGCTGTTGTCAAGATGGCGGAGACGATGCTAGGAAGCTAGAGAGGGAGTGCAGAGCCTCTGGAAGCTGCACAGATTTGCCTAAGCACATGGCGGGATGCAGAGCAGACAGAGGCACTCACTACAGACTGCAAATCCCTTGGAGCGCTCCTTGCTCAATGCGCTTTGTCAATCTGCAAGGGGGTGGAGTATCTACTGCACTTTCCTCCCCACCTGTCATCTGGAGTACAGGGTCACAGTTTGTGTAGGCCACACCGCCTCACATCTCCTGTAAAAGCATGGGGGTGCATAAGATGCTCCTCTAATGTACAGCAGGTCTTACTGCGCGCTGAGTGAATGAGTCAGAAATTTACTTCAAGATAGTGGGCTTCATCCATCAGACTGTGGTGAAGGGTGTCAGAAAGTGTGGGAGCTGCCCTTTAAAAGCAAAAGCTTCCTCTTAGTTCTTTTTCCTCCTGTTTTTGTTAACCAGTTGGTGTTCATTTTCAAGCAGTGAGCAGGACCCCCAAGGACTCCCTTAGTTCACGGCAGGAATGTCTCCTAGATCGCTTTCTTCCTTTCTCTCTTATATGTCCTTTGACATCTCAGATGCTCCCGTTTGTCCCTTCCACATATTTCTAAGTCTAGTATATGAAGTCAGTACTTAGTCGAGCGGCTCCTGCACGTAATGTATGCTTCCTTCATTTAATTAATGCATTCAGACCGGGATTTCTTAATGGACCGCGGATGCATCTTTGTCAGTTGTCTGGACATGCCCTCAAGGATGACCTTTTCTATCTTAGCCAGAAGAAGACAATGAAGCTATAACTAAGTTGAGGGGCACACTATAGGATCAGTGTTCTCCCCAATTATGTAAAACCATGTTCGTTCAGTGGGTTTTTTCTCACCATGAGTCATAGGTCCAAATGTCCATTACTGCTTTGAAAGATGTTTTTTCGGCTGCTTCAGAGCTTGTCCTTTTATGCTGTCCCGAGTTTTAAATTTTCAGGCATTTGAAGAAAGGCAAGAAAGATTTTGGTCCTATTTGCAGCAATGTTTCACCTTCACCCGGGGGCAGCCTGTAGTGGTTTGGCTGATGTAAGAGATTGGTGGTATCATTCTATATGTGTCTGTGGATCCTTTTGAATGCAAAGCTTCCAAGTGAAAAGCAAGTTTAAGCAGAAACACAATTCAACCTCAGATAAGATCATGCAGTAAAGGAGCATGTTTTAAAATTCAGGGTTCACGGCTGGGAGGTAGGAGAAGAGCCTACCCGACTTCTTTGCCTGCTTATTGAGGAGGGAAAGCACAATTCTACTATCTGCTTTCTGAGTGAGGCAAGGGACAAGGCCAAGCTTTTCCTGTCATTATCTACTGCCCTGGAAATGCAATTGCCTATGGTAGCTTGATGTCTCTCGTCAGCCACGGATAAGCGTTCGTGCTAACGATGCAAGGACAGACAGCGCGGGAGCATGCGGGATGCAGTTCCCAGGGCGCACATGCAGAATCCTAATAAGCATTTACTTCTCCAGCTCAGAGAAGCCTGCAGTGCCTTGAGGGGGCTGTGGCATGAGAGACTGGTATAGCTGAATAGGGAAACAGCACAGGCCAAGGGCATCTTGATGCCTGCCCTTGACATCTCTAAACATAAGGGGTGAGGTTGAAAAAATGAGGACCTTTAGTTGTTGGGGCATTATTCCAAGAATTTATAAGCAGCCAAGGTTTGAATGACTTTGTCGTACCTTCCTGGACTCCGGGCACTGAGTCGACACCCACTTGTGGGAGGGTGGCCTTCATTGCTTGCGGTTCTCTTGAGTGGAAGGCATGGGAATATTGTCATGTTGCTCAGTCAATAGAAAGAATTTAAAAGATGGTCCTGGGAACAGCTTCAAGTTCCTCTCCACTCTCCATTTTGCCCCCACACAGCTACAATTCCTGCCATTTTATGATAAATGTCCAAGATTAAAGGTCTTTTGATGTGTTCATGCATTGTCAGGAGCAACTAGAAAGTCGCTATGAGAGTGTGACTCAGCAAACAATTAGCATCGCTTCTAAGTCTAGCATGAAATCAATAGGGAGTTGGAGAGTGGGTTCTGAATATTTCAAATGTCTCCTTAAGCTAACTCATGAGTTCAGACCAGGATTCCTTAATGAACTGAGAATGCATCTTTGTCAGGTGCCTGGACATGCCTTCAAGGATGTCTTTTTTTTTTTTCCCCTCTCAGACAGAAGAAGAAAATGAAGCTGGAGCCACCTAGGAGATGGGCTTCTGGACACACCCGTGTGGGGAGGCTCGTCCACTCTGGGCGGCACCATTCCCTACCGGTGCTGTCCTGTGCCAGCAGAGAGAGGGGACTCTTGAGCGGCAGTGTGTGTTCACTGCTCTCTGCTCCCTGTTTGTGGGTGTCATGTGACCAGCTGCTGCAAGCTCCTGCTGCTTTGACTTCCCCACCGTGAGGACTGCGCCTTGAACTGTGTTCAGATAAATTTGAACTGTGAACTCAAACAAATCCTTTGCCCCTTACGTTGCTTTTGCCCACGTATTTCATCACCGCCATAGGAAAAGACAAAACAAAACAAAACCAAAGACATCAGCCTCCAACAAAAAGCACAAAAATGAACAGGCAGAGAGGGTTCAACAGTCCTCAGGTTTTATCACTTAGTCTTGAAGCCCTGAGAAAAGTCTGGGCAAGCCCAGGATATGATTGTGAATGAACCGCTGAGGATCATTAAGACTCCGCCCCAACTCCCCTCCGCACCCACCCAAAAGAACCATGGCCAAAATGCTCATTGAGTTGAGTCCATGAAACACTTTTCACAAAGTGCTTAGCCTCCCTGCCGCATGATTTCCTACTGGAGTTTATTGTTTGTTCCTCTTCGGTTTCTATGGCACGGCAGAAGGACCAATCAGAGACAGTTTTAAGGTACAGTAAACAAATAGGAATTTGTGTTACCTCCATTTTAAGTCAATAGTTTTCTGTACTGTGTCTTATATTCTCTACATGCCTAAAGTCACAGAAATGCCCCTTCTGCGTACCACAAAATTGCCTTTTTTTTTTAACAAAAGGATTTTCATTTGGTTTGTAACTGCTTAGATTTGTTTAATTTCCAGTGCCTCGTGTTTTGTTGTTGTTGTTTTTTTGTTTGTTTGTTTGTTTGTTTTAAGCAAGAGGAAGTACCTAACTTTTATTATCTGGTATACACAGCTTCCATCTGATGAATTGTTTGGCTGATTTTCTTGTAGGCAAATAAGCAAATTAATTTATACAAGCTATTAATACCAATTATTAATGCTTTTCATTTTGTTGGTTTCAGCAATCTCCACACTGCGGCAAAATGGAAATTGATTTCACCAACGTTGGCAACACTGCAGTGTTCTGTAACCTTTGCAAAGACGCTCATTTGGGAAGCTGGGTTTAATTATCCTCATTTTGCCTGCATCTCAAGACGCTGATGGGTACCCATTCTATTGCAGTTGACAGTTAAAAGTGAGTTCATCTCAAGTGTTCCTCCATTGTCCTTGGTGTTTGTCACACAAGGAGACTGTGGCATACCCATCAGGAAGCATCAGCCTCACTTACTTGCTGCTTAGATTGTTACATGGCTGTGTCGCTTAGGTTTGGTCAATTTGACCCAAGCTAGAGTCATCTAAGAAGATGGAGATTCAATTGAAAGAGTGCCTTTATCAGATTGCCTGTAGGCAAGTTGGCAGGAGCATTTTCTTGATGGGTGATTGATGTAGGAGGGACAAGATTATGGTAGGTGGTGCCACTCCTGGGAGGGTGGTCCTGGGAGGTATAGGAAAGATCTCTGAATGCGAGCCTGGAAAACAAGTCAGTAAGCAGTGTTCATTCATGGTCTCTGCTTCAATTCCCGCCTCCAGGTTCCTGCCCCGAGTTCTTGCCCTGATTTCCCCTTCATGATAAATTATAAACTGTAAGGCAAATAAACCCTCTTATCTCCAGGTTGCATTTGTCAGAGCTTTATCACAGCAACAGAAAAAGAAAAAGAAAAAGAAAAAAGAAAAAACACCCTAAGGTCACAGTTTTTTGTTTTGTGTTATTTTTAAATAGAATGTGTGCTAGCCAAGAAGTTGTGTAGGAGCCCATCCTGAAGACACAAGTCTAACTAGGTCTTACTGAGATGACCAAACAGCCCATGGGGATTCAGGGAGTTTATTATTATTATTATTATTATTATTATGTTTGTGTTTTTCAAGACAGGATTTCTCTGTAGCTTTGGAGCCTGTCCTAGAACTAGCTCTTATAGCCCAGGCTGGCCTTTAACTCACAGAGATCCGCCTGCCTCTGCCTCCCGAGCGCTGGGATTAAAGGCGTGCACCACCACCGCCTGGCTCGGATTCAGGGATTTTATAGAACAGGAGTCTTGGGGCTTGGCCTAATGAAGTGCCTTCATTTATGACTCTGCAATTATACCCGCTTTTGGTGTCTTCTCGTTTTCTCCCTCCTAGAAACTGGCTTCTTGACATTGCCTGTGCTTTTGAATACCCAGAGGTCTAAATCCCCAATAACTGTGGCCGTCTGGTGATAGTCAAGTCTTTTTCTTATGACCTAGCTGTGTCTCTGCCAATTGCGCAATTTGCTTGGTACTTTCTAATGTGTGCGTGTCTGTAGGTTTGAGCTTAACAGGCCCCTCTGCATCCTGGATCGTGGCTTTCCTAGGCCCAAGGAATTCTGGTCACCTAAAGCAGAGCAGCATGGCTCACACGTGAGCTTGGATCACTCATGTTTCCCTCTCGCCTGGACTTGAGGTCGGACATTTCCCTTAGCAGTGGCCACAAATGGAGGAGCGGACTATCTGGCACGATTAGCTGGTACCCCAAATAGATTGTGAGAATATTCCTTTGAAGGTCTTTTTAAAGAAAAATGTCGCAATACGGGGACTTTCCTCTAGTGGTTTCCTTTAATATTTTCAAAGTCCAACCCTCTCCAGCATGAATTTTTTTTTTTTCAACAGCACTTGAATTTCAACAAACATGACCACAGCTCTCACCTCTGTGTCTTGGAACATTGAAGGCAAGTTCTAGTGGGAGACACTCTTTGTCCCTGTGTCCTAGGTAGGGGGAATTACGTGTACAGAAGAAGAAACACCTCGGGTGAGAGCGAGGACAGCCTGGCAAGTTTGAATTTCCTTTGGGGCTGATGCTTACATGAACTGTTCTCAATTTTCAAGTCAATACTGAGACAGGGCAGGGCAGCGGGCTCAACCCAAGTTATCACGGCTGGGGTAGGAATTAGAATCTATGATATTTTTTATATGTGTAACATCTAATTAAGTCCCAGGGAAGTGCGATCCACCCTGCGTGCCTTTGAGTTGTGACTTGGGCTGTTTTAGCTGTGGTAATTGATGGAGTGTTCATTGATTGGTCTCTCCAGCATCCTCACTGAACCAGCAGACAGATGTGGTTCTGGTTTCAAAAAAAATTATGTTCTAGATATCTTAATGTTGCATCTCTAATTTCCTGCTGATCTTGCTCAACGATCAGGCTATGCAGCACAGGCGAAACTGCTTGGATTTGCTTGAAGAAGGAATATTAAAGTCAGGAATAAACCAGATAGTTTTTTATTTGGTCAATATTCAATTATATCTTTTTTTCTTTATCCTGACTTTTTAGGTGGCAAACTTGCATTTCTTTAACGTTCATGTAAGATTTATCTTTCCCGAGGGTAAGCTGCTGAGGAATGCTTGAGATTGCAAGATGGCTAGATTTTTAAAACAAAGCCACAGGGGGAATGCTGTTTAGTAAAATGATAGAAAAAGCAAAAACCAGAATCTGATTAAAAATGCAAGTATGCTATCGGCAACCTTCAGAGCTGAGTCCTAGGAGACGGCCTAGATTTGAGAAGCCTACCGAGTTGTTTGACCTAAGCAGCAATCCTCATAGCACGTGAATGTGACACTTCTGTCTGTCCCCTACTGTAGGTAAGATTACAAGGTCTCCGTGTCACTAACGACGTCGTGTGCCAGGGTGGGAGCCCTCACGCCCTGTTCTCCCTTACAAGGCAGCAGAGTCCTCTCTGACCTTTCCATTTGCTGCTGGGGCTGGGGGTGGCGACAGTTCAAGTGGAGGGCTCACATAATACCAGTTTTCTGGATCATTTGATTTATTTAAGTACCTACAATGCCAAGGCCCCTGGGCATTCATCCAACCAAGCGCTTATGCTTCCATAAATAATGTCAGCCCTGGGACTCAGCTGAATTAGGCCAAGGGCTGGCTCCAGGGCTTCCTCTCAGAGTCCCTGAAGGTCGTGCTAGTCAGAGTATACAGGGGCTCTTTGAGAACAGCACCGCAAGTTCAAAAATTCTCACCAATCTCATTCCTTGTTCATTTCACCAACCTCAGAGCAGGCTTTGTGTTAGCTAGTGTAGAGACAGGAGTCCTCAAAAACAACACGAGGAAGGCTTAGAACCTAACCTATGTTAAGCCTTGCATAGTTTACATTACGTAGCAAAGTACACCATGCTGGTTCTTCATTGGCAGAAAAGAAATTGGAGACTATGAATTGGGTTTCCACATGCCAAGGTCAAGGAGAATTTAAAACCTCAAATCCGGGCTGGGGAGATGGTTCAGCAGCTTGAAGTATATGCTTCTCTTGCAGAGGACTCGGTTTTGGTTTCCAGTACCTCCATTGGGCTGCTCATAACCACCTGAACTCCAGCTTCAAAAAATCATATGCTTTCCTCTGGCCTCCATGGGCACTGGCACACATGTGTGCATACCCACACTGAGACACACATACACAAAATTAAAACAAAGTAAATCTTTAAGAATTAAGATTCCTTAAAACCTACTCCTGGACTTTAATGATTAAAGTAATCAATCATGGTATTTAAGATGCAAAATTTCCTGGGTAGTAGTGGCTCACGCCTTTAATCCCAGCACTCAAGAGGCAGAGGTGGATGGATCTCTGTGAGTTCGAGGCCAGCCTGGTCTACAAGAGCTAGTTCCAGGGCAGGCTCCAAAGCCTGTCTCAAAAAAAGATGTGTAGTTTATTAACCTTGATCGTTGCAATAAACCAGAACTACAACGATAAATGGTCTTGGTTCCTCTCTACCAAATAGCTGGGAGATGAGAAGTGTCTGAGTAGTGTTTGTGATGTGCAGTCAGGAGAGGGAGTCACCTCTGGCTGGTCCGTGACTCTGGGGGAGCTAAGATGCCTCAGCACCATGTAGTACAGGCTCCCACTGTAAAGACCCAGGACGGCCATGAAATGTTCCTGAAGTGAAAGGATCTGAATACCAAGGATCAACTAATGAGTCTAGTTACTTCCGGATCTTCTCTTGAAGTGCTGGTTCTATAGGAACTGGCTCCCTGCAGCTTTTTATTCTGCCTCTTCCCCCTCTTCATTAAGACAAAATAGTTTAACCAAATTTTGCTTGGCTGTTGAATGTGGTAGCAACACACTTTTGCTCATGGAACCATCTTGCGAGGCCAAGAAAAGAGTTCTTAACCTTTGATTGTTTTGCTCATTTGAAGTTGTTCTAACAGTTGCTTTGGTTTGACTCCTAAGTTTATCATCTGTTTTAGGTCTTAAACACATACATTGTTTTCCAGGTCTCCCTAGTGTGCCTGGAAGGATCAGTGGGTCTGAAGAATGTCTTGTCATGGCTTCATAGTCTTTCTGGAACAGATTCGTTCCCTTACTCTGTGTCCCTGCCCTGAAGAGAAGATATTGCCCAGACTTTTCCAGTCCCTAAGCCTGACATTATTTTCCTCTCTGGGTAGATGGCAATGTTCCAAGGCAAACCTCCATCACCTCATAGAGTTCTGCTTCTCAGAGGAATGTGCTGGGGAAAAGGTTTGCTGAAGTCGACTTCATTCACTTCCAAGACCATCTTTCTTCCTTCTTCTGTGTGTAATGCTTTCCTCTTCCTGAGTGAAGATCTAAGATCATGAGCGAGCTAAGATCATGATCAGCAAAATTCAGGTGATCATGAGGATGTGCCGTCAGTAAGAGGTGACATGTGCCCTTGAGAAAATATATAAAGAGGAAATTACAAAAGAAATTACAGAGACTTATAGAAGAAAGGGGTGACAGGAGAAACACAGAGAAAGGCGGAGAGTGAGGGGGTGAGGAAGCAAAGAGAACATGCGTATCCTTTTAAATATTTACTATGATGAGAAAAAACATGAGAGTCATGTGTGAGAAAAGATCTCACCATTCACAGAAGGAATCTATGAAATACTATAACTGTGAAGGGTTCCACTGAGAAGACAAAGGGTTAGCAGTATATCACAGGGACCGGGAAGGAGTCTATCACAGCTGCTCTCCGGGCAGATCAGCCTGTCATTTTAAGAGGCAAAACAGGCGTGGTTCCCTTTAAGATTTCTGCTGCAATGATTTCTACAAATGGAATATATAACAGTGCACTTTTTTTTTTAAGTATACACTTATATACCAGTTTCCCCATTCTCCTTGAACTGAGGCTCTCTTTGTTGCTTTTTTGTTGTGTTTTTTTTTTTCTATTAATGTATCCGGGAAAGCTGCTAGTGATTTCACAGCTATTCAGAACGTCAGGACCAGAAGTGCCAACCGCAGTGTTGCTTTTCTTGATGCTGTAAAGTGGCTGTTCGTGTCAAGGTAGGGCATGCTCAGGTTAGTGTCACAGAGGCCACCAGATAATGCCCCAGTGTCTAGAACTTGAACAGGAATCTAGTCAAGTCCCTAGTACATGATTGTGGATCAATGAATTCTCCTCATTTTCTCTGTCCTGAAAGCTCGTTGACTCTTTCTCAGAACTGGGCTGCTCCAAGCTCAGTTTAAAGAGTGAGTCCAGCCGTTTTATTACTTGTGGCATTTTATTGACTCTTCTTTTTTTTATGAGAAACAGAATGGAAAATATGGACAATAATACTGTCATGGATTCCTGATCCGAAGAAGGACAGTGCCAGTTTCCTTGCCAGACTTCAGTAACTGTCTTTTCACCTTGGCCTCCTTTCTCATTTCAGTCAACACATTCCTGAGTGCCTGTTATTGAGAGCACAAAACAAGATTTCAATGGCCTTTATATCCAAAGCAAATGTAGGCATCACATACTTGTCAAAAGATCCACAGGAAGGACACCTAACATTACAGGTGTAACTGCTTCCAACTTCAGGAGGTCACTTGTGGTGAGTGTATGTGGGTTGGATATTCTATGACAGATTTCACAGTGAAGAGAGTTTTTAAGTATTGCTGTTCTCAAATTGTGTGGTTTTCAGGCATGCAGGAGACTTAGGAGCTTTCTTGAGATGAGATGAGGTGAACTGAGTTTAAGTCCAACCACCCCATCCCTTTTCCATAGTACTCCATATGGTTCAATCGTGAAGCGTACAGGGTCTGTCCACCATATTTGGAAGCCGTATTTCCACACAATAATTCCACTCAGATGGGCTCTATGTTCACGGTCCTGTTTTGTTCATGAGCAAATTCAGTTCATCCCAACTGGCATAAAGTTAATTTTATTCTCATTTATTTCAGTATGTTTCAAGAGCCCTACTCTCTTTCCAGGTATCCCTCATCTCCTGCCTTTCTTCTGCCTGCTGGTTAGAAAGTTTTCAGTTTCATCTCTCCCCCTAAAGCCCTTTCTCTGAATACAGATTACCTTCAGACTCATAGGCGTTAGGTTCTCCCTGAGCCATAGAATCTAACTGATGGCCCTATCTCAGTTCGTTGTATGATCCCAACTGCAAACAAACCCTCTATTTCTAGCATAATGTTTTCTTCACTAGAAAATTTGCCAAGTTGAAGCTCTCAAGTTATAAAAAGATCTTTAAGTACATGCGTGTATATGCAAAAACACAAATGGATATGGGTGTCTGTGGGGTCCAGAAGAGCACATTTGATCCCGTGAAGCTGGAGTTACAGATGGTTGGGAGCCACCTGATGTGGGTGCAGGGAACTGAACTCCATCTTTCTCCTAGAGCAGCAAATGCTCAGTTAGCCCATCACTAAACTCTCAGTTTTTAACTCATACTCTTTAATGGCTCCCAACTCTATACCAGGCCCATTGATGAACCCACCTTTATTGCCACAAGCCGTCAAAGTCATCATGGCCTTCCCTTCAGGAGCCTCAACCCTCTCTCAGTGTTAGGTTCCTTTCATCTTCAATCTTCTCATCTCGTCTTAATAAGTTTAAACATGAGCACTGCATCTGTATCACTACCACATCCTTCCTCATCAAACTTATTCTGTGCCCTTCCAAAATTCATGGTTTCTCTTTTTTAGTTATTGTTATCTATATACACATATGTATGCACATGCGTCTCTACAACCCACTGCGTCCATTTCGTGTTGCTTACAGGGATCTTTGTCCAGAGCTAACTGCTTGACATTGGACATCCTATGTGGCGGGTCATCCCTGGAGGAAACTAGGTCTTCCTTTCATAAGCCATTGACGACTGGTAGCTCGTGAAAAGAAGCTTGAAAGCAACCCGAGGAAAGTGTCACATTGAACAGAGAACGGTGACGTGACACCCTACCAAAATTTTTTTTAAAAACATACAACCCTCCAAGTAACAAAATGACACAAGAAACTGTTTGCATGTGTGTGTATGTGTGTATATGTGTGTGTAAGACATTATGAGCCTGGAAAACACAGAGGAACTTGCAACACAGAGGTTTATGTTGGCTCGTGTTCATTGATTGATATTTCACACTAGTGGAGAAGCTGTGATGGAATTCCATGTAATTCAGAGACCATGGAAGCAGAGTCTTACAATGTGGTTTGTTCAATTCTGGGTGGACTGGAATCGAGGCAGGTTGCACTTCCAAAGGCCGGTTCCTGGTAGATTGCTACTTACATGAAAGCCCGCATCCCCAAAAATCATCACTAGCCGAGGGCCAGATGTTTAAACACAAGAGTCCATGAGGGACAGTTCACATATAATGAATAGGTGTAGGAGAGTCATACTGTGTGCTGTTATATAACCTGGGGGAAAGGCAGTTTATAAACAGGGAGTCACTGTTTCAATGCTGCTGTGTAATTATGTAAAATATTTATATAGAAAAGTTAAAATGAAGATTTAATAGAGACATTTTATGATAAAGTAGAGGTGAGAAAACTTGTAGAAAACAAAGCTGTGTCCTTCCACTTTTTGTCACTGTGACAGAATACCCCAGCAAAGCCACTAAAGGAGGAAAGATTTCTCTTGGGTCAGTGTTCAGAGGTATCAACCTGTGATAGCTCAGCTCTGCCTTTTCTGGCTCACCATGAGGCAGACGTTATTGCAGGAAGCACACGGTGAGCACAGCAGCTTACCATGGTGGACAGAAATGTGGGGAAGAGGCTGATGGTAAAAATAAATCCTACAGATGTGCAATCCCAAGGACCTACTTTCTCAGGTAGAACCCACTCCTGATAGCCCATTCTGCAATAACTAAGCAGAATAATCCATTGATAAGATTAGAATAGTACCACTGGCTGGGACCAAGCCTTTGATCCACCGGCATCGGGGATATTTATTCTAAAAATGTTGATACTGTAGGATAGTACAACTATCAACCATAGTTGATAGTGGTTGCCAAGGGATTGGGAGAACAAGAGGGAGGGAAGATAAACAATTGAGGTTGATGGGTCCAGGGTTGCAGTTGGGAGGGGGTAATAGCTTCCAAAGTTCTAAAGCATAGCAACCAACTATAGTTGACAACAAATAGCTCCATATTTCAAAATACCTAGGAGTGTTGCAAGGTGGGCCCAACCAGAGATAACCACATAGACACTCATGAGCTGCAAAAAAAGTTTTTATTGCCAACCAGTGGCTACATGGGGAACTTGCCCAAATCATGCAGTCCCAAGCCTTGCAGTCTTTTGTCTTTTATACACAAAGGCCACATCCTGGTTGTTACACTTCAGTTAGCAAGAAGCAGGACTACAGAAGCCAAAGCATAATGTTAATGCATTTAGGAACTTTCCTGGAAGCATTGATGGTCTTTGATGGATTGGGTCTTTGTTCCCATTTTGGCAGGGTTGGGGCCTACATGCTAAGTCTTAAGTTCAGAATGGTGCCTCTAACATGGCATCAGTCATGCTAAGGTCTGGGGGCCTGTTGAAGGAGAGAAGATTTTGGATGTTCCGTACAGAATAAAGGGATGAATATTTGCAGCAGACATGACAATTGCTCTGATCTGATCCTTGCCTGCACTGAGATATTATAACCACTTTACAGGTGTTTATGATTAGTGTGTGCCAATTGAAAAAAAAATCATCACAAAGAGGGAAAGAAGAAAAAGAAAATTTAAGATCTTCAAGCTGAGAGAAATGAAACTGGATTCACACAGGAAGTGGAAAGTATGTAAAGATGCAGGGAACATAACTCTGTCCTTCAGACTTTCTTAAGAGATACCTAAGGGTTCAGAAGCAAAGATGGTAATATTGCAAGGGGAGGCATGTAATGTGTGTAATAGTACAAGTTTTGACAGCAGTGCTGCGCAGGCTGAAGGGGGAGACCAAAAGAATTCCACATTCTGAAGCTTGGCTTTGTGACTGGCAGCCAGGAAGCATAAATGAGAGAGGAGAAGAAACGTGAGGTGTCAGAGGTGGGCTGTGCCGGGATGGAGTCTAAGTTAGTGAGTGCCGAGGTGGGAAGGCCTTGTTCCTTTGGGGGTGCGATGTTTCCCAAGCCTAAGCCTTCTGTGTACTTTAAAGTGCACTAACAAACAGGCTGGACTGGCTGCCACACTGTCAACTCTTCTTCCCGGCTGCCGATCTTCTTCTGTCTCTGTTGTCAGAGAGAAGGAGATCTCCCTGAAACAAACAGCTTTGAAGTTTTCTCGAAAAATAAAAACAAGCCAAAACCAAACAAAGAAAGGCTGTTTGGACACCAGACCGAAAAGAAAGCAGTGGGGGAGAAAGGTGAGAGGTGACTTGACTTCTACCTCAAATTTTTATTTGCTCAGGTTTATGAGTTAGTAATTGTTTCTATGATTGTATAAAGGCTCATCTTTGTAACCAGTGGGTTCAGCTACCATCTGAGACTATTTAAGGCATTCAAATTTTTTCTTAACATTTAATATAAACTCGTAGTAGATAGAACCTGGCTTCTATGTGTTTGCTTTACCTGCCCTAGATATTATATCTAGTAATAATGATTTATTTATTTATTCAATGACTACGTATTGAATCCTCTCCACAATCTAGACAGTGCTTGCCAGTATGGGCCACATAGTAAATCAAAGTCTTTGCTTTAAGGGGTTTGTCTTCTAGTATAGGGAGCCGGTGAGCAAGCAGGCCCCCTGGGAAGAGACGCTGCTAGGAAGAAAACTACAGCCACAAGAAAAAAAAATGCAGGGCCATGCAGGTGTGTGGCCGACAGAAGGGACACATTTTGAGAGAAATAGGCTGCATTTTCAGCTCTTCTTAGAGAATGTGACATTTGGTCAGAGACGATTAAGTCGTTTTCCTTTGAAATCCACTTTGCCTTGCATTTATTTTCATCCTGAGCAGTCATGAGCTGGATCCACTCAAAACAGACGCTGAGACAGACTTAAAGGTGCTTGGTGCTATTTCAGAGTGAAGCCTGCAAAAGGACGGAGGGGAAGCCGGGTCAGGCAGAAGAGGTTGAAGTGTTGGGTGTGTTTGACTAATCGATGGCTGTAGCACAGGTCCTTTAAACACACAGACACAAACATTTTCTCCCAGTGATAGCTTTGCTCACCCATTGGTTCAAGCAATCCATGAAATCAAGTGAGTCAGTGAGTCACCAAACAAATATTTAATATGTATTAACTACTCCATAAGCACTCAGATAAGGACTGGGTGCGTAGAGGAAGTATTCTGCCCTTTCTGAGGCCCGCATGCAGCACTTTAGAGGTATACGTAAATGATTTATTTCATCTCAATATGGAAGTTGTATTACCTGCAGGCTCATGGCGTGCCTGGGGGGATGTTTAAGTGATTTATCTGGAGGCTTATTTAGTAGCTGGCTACTGGGGCAGGCTCCTTTGTATACAGTCTTCTTCAAAAATCAAGCCATCCTCTGGGAGAATAGTATGTTCTGGAGAAGGCGGAGAGTTGAGAAACCTACCAACTACAGAATCACCCATAGCTAGGACATCTCTTCCACGGAGAACTCCGGGGCTTCAGCTGATCATTTTTTGGACCATCTGAAGAGATAATGAGTAAATAAAACTTTCTTCTGGGTGAAAGCATAGGAACTATGTTAGATTTGCACTTAAAGCCCTCATAGTTGCCGCTGCTCACAATGCACTGTAACACGATTTTGCCACGCTTAAGACATTTCTCCACAGAGGATCAATACACACACACACACACACACACACACACACACACACACACAAGGTGTTTATGTCACAACACATTATATGTACTCTATCTGTATTCCACTACCATCTCCAAGTTCTCTTGAAGACGGCCAAGGTGAGAGCCTTATCCACCGAAAACAAAAGAAATCTGGAAATCCTAAAGAAATAGGGACAGAAATGAAGACATTTGAGTTAGAAATGAACTTGCTGAAGACAACTGCATCAGACCTGCAGTTAGAAAAGTCCCAATGCTGTTTTTAGAAAAATACAAAGCAACAATATAATTATGGAGACTGATTGTTTTCTGTGTGCTTACTTTCTGTGACTAGTACAGATATGTATGGAATATACATATATAGCTAAAAAAATAGCTTAAAAACAAACAGAAACACCTTCACAAAATTACTGTTATCTTCTGTCTGTGAACCTTTTCTTCACATTGGTTTGTCAAGAACAGTTTTACTTACTTAGGGATTTTAAAAGAAAAATCAGAAACTGGAGGCAGTTTGGGAGTGGAATTGCTATTACTGGGGTTGTTTGGTCTTGTAATCCTTCCCTGGAGGGCCCTCCAGTCTAACATGTGCCTTCGTGAGAACCACCATTGAGCTTCCGTGTCTCGGAAGCTTGGGGGCAAACCATCCATCGCTGGTGAAATCTGTCCCCCTTCTAAAGTCACACGCCCCTTTCTCAAACAATGCGCACGGTTTTGAGGTAGGTGGGGTGTGGTAAGGGTAAACAAACGTGCACCAGTGTCTTTTTGAGAGCACAGTTGAGTAAGAAGGGTTCCCCTGCCTCTGTCTGACTGCCAGTCGGTCCTCTAATCCGCTTGGACGAGATCCAGAGACCGTACCGTAGCTTTGTGCTTTTCTTGGGGTGACATGTTTGATGAGAGATCTTTGTGTGGGGACTGCGGGAGAAATCACAAGGCTGACTGGGCTTTGTGCAGCGATGGTAAGGTTGGAGCCCGTGGAGGGAGCCTGTGAAACCCACGCAGAAGTGTGTGAAGGATGTCCTCTTTGCCTGCATGGCACAACACTGAATTTCTATTGTTTTGTTTTGACAACTTATTGACAATTTATGTCAGGAAAATTGTTTCTCCTGAGAAGTGCTTCAATTTATCCCTGGTGACATCATTTCTTTGTTTTTACATAAGAGAGGGAGAGAGAGGGGATGGAGAGAAGAGAGAGAGAGAGAGAGAGAGAGAGAGAGAGAGAGAGAGAGAGAGAGACGTCATGTAGATCATCTCAAAGAGCATACTAGGATTTAAAAAGGAGTTTGAGTTCATTTTCATTTGCTATTGGCAGATGCAGCATGGCCGAAATCCTGATGCAGTTCCAAGCACACCAGTCTTGCGTAGTGAAAATGGCCACAGAAGCTGCAGTCTAAGACATGGTTTGACCCGCCTTCTGGGCACATAGAACACTCCTGGAATGGAAAGTGTTTCCAGTACATGCTGAAATTGAGTAGAAGTCACCATAGAGTCATAATATTAATTAATATAATAATTACAGTTAATATAATCATGTTAAAACTGATTATCTTGCTGGACTCCCATTGCCTTCCACACAACCGGGGGTTTTGGACATTTCTCAGGCGGAGGTGATTATGGCATGTAGGATTCTTTCCCATTCTCAACAGTTTTAGAAATGATGCTCCCACAGGTGTCGTAAGGGACCCTGACTTCTCCTTAGTGACCCACACCATCCTCTCCAGTGTAGGCACCTATCTATGCGCACCCTATGCTTCCCACAGGGCTGTTTGTCAGGACTCTGTGATCCTGCCTTCCCTGCTACATCAGACATCAGACAAACACATGCAAAAGGCTCTATTTATTCCTTCCCTTTACTGTCAACTATTTCATTTAGAAATGAAGATTTAATAATGGAAATATAGCAAGGACTTAAAAATACTTTTTCATGCTGGGTGTCAAAGTCCCAGTCTTTTTGGACTCTCATTGGGATATGAAGAAAAACTGATTTTCACCACTCTGCTTTTCCTTTTTGCTGGCAAACAGATTGAACTTGAACCCATTCATTGTGTCCATCAATTTGGGGTGCTTTATTTTCTCTTTCTTTCCTTGTGGCACTGGGTCTCACACATGCTGGGCAAGCCTCTACCACTGGGCAGTAGCCAAGTTTTAAGGCATAGTATGTACGTGTTGCCACTGAACGAGAAACCGTCTTGGAACAAGATGTTGAATTCGTGCTCTCAAATTGTTCAGATGTCATCCAGAAATGAATACGGTATTTTAATCTCATGCACATCTGTCTGACTACTTGTCAGCCTTTCTGATAGCCTTTCAGGACTTGGAAGCATTTTGTTTTTTATAAATGGGACACTTAGAAGCCTGACCTTGAGAATGAAACTAAGAGGAAGTCTGAAAATCCTTGTTCTGGAGTGACCAGCTTGGAGAAAGTAAACATTAGGCACCCGAGAGCTCAGATGACACCCTACACACCTGACTGTGCAGCCTGCAGGAGCCCTCGCTGGTTGTGGGTCTGCTCTGAACACATGGAGAATGCTAACTCCAAAGGGACAGTTGAGTCTGGAATCTGACAATGGGCCGGTGAGGGTTTAAGTTTGGAGGTGGCATGGTTACCACCATCACAGTCTGATGTCCTTCTGCTGTAGTGTTTCTTTGGGGCATCTTCTGTTTCTGACACCAGCAGGACACAGTCAGGACCGGGGGCTGACGTTACCACAGATATTGAAGCAACAGTGCACCCATATTCTTTGTTCACAGAAGCCTTCATAGGAGGCTATGTGTTCATGGACAGGGAATCCCCTTCCCAGCTTGCTAGGCTCCTGGGAAAGGCTTTTGTCTGGAAGCTGGGTGACCACATTTTCTTGTTTTCCTAAGATTCTGTATTTATATGCATTGTTCTGATATATTTAGCAGTCTTTTTTTTTCTTTGAAAATCGTCTGGCTTGACAATATTCTTATTGATCTTCCTAATGAATCATTGACCCACATTTCTTTCTTCTCTGATGATGGAAAAGGAGTGTCTGAGGCTTGAAGCTGAGGACAGCAATGTCATGACTAAGAGGGACTCAGGTCTGAACTAAGTAATTCTGGAGGGACAGTGACTGTTGATTGGGTAGTAAAATTGAAGGCCATTTTTATCACTTAAGGGGAATATTCTGCTACCTCCAGGGAAGAACACAGGACAAAGAAACAGCAATGAGACCTTTCCATGAACTTTCGCTCAGCAGCAAAACTTGGTTCTACTGACTTCACCATTATAAATCAACCAAGTATAGTCCCTTGAATTCTGAAAAGGACTCACAGAGAAAATTACACTAAATAGACCCCAGGGTCTTTATCTCACATAGTTAAAAATCCACTGTGACTCACTCAGGTTGGCACTGACCTCACTCTGGAGACCAGGCAGGCTCTGAGCTTGCTATCCTTCCACAGTCTCCTATGGGACAGTGATCAGGACTGGAAGGCCATTTAACATCACTATGAACATTCAGCTGCCTCCCAACAAAGGACCGTGTTGTCCTTCAGTAGCTCTTACTTTCTCTCTATCCTTTCTAAGCTTTCTTTTCTTCCCTCGCCTTCATCTTTGCCTCCTTCCTGATGCGGCTGTGATTGGGGCAGACGGACAGACCAGGTGAAGGGTTTCCTTTTTCAGTCTGTTCATGACCAAGTCCATTCTTGGTGGGTGTCTTATTATCCCTTTCAAGGGACTGGACCAACCTTGGTAAGACTGGCTTTGCATTGAAATGAAAATCATCTTTGGGTCTCCTCACTCCCCTTCTTTGCATGTACTAGCCAAAATCCATATCCCTGAGCTACAGCCCCGCAGCCGCTTGTGCACTCATGAACTCTTAGAGAAACTCATTCATAATGGCCCTAATTCACTGTACCTATTAAGTAAAAAGCTTCTAATTTCTTCTACTTGGTTTATATATTAGCATGATGTTCTCAGCGATTCCTTGACCCCTAAATTTAAGGAGGGCTTTTCTGAGATTTCTGTAGCCGGTACCTGCCATTTATCATGGTCCTTGAACGGTAAGGCACAATTCACTTCATTAACCTTAAGGAAGTGGCTGGACGTTAATTAACCCCATTGTCTCCTTCCTTAAGACTACAAGATAATAGAACGAGATAAAGTAACAAATGCAAACCCTCTGTACTCCTGCCTACCTATTGATCTACCAGCAGCAGTCTTCAGGATTACATGTGCCCACAGCAGCAGAGCAGAAACAAACCAAAATTCTTTCTATGCTTCTCTTTGGTTCCATTTGGGTCAAGTATTTTTTCCCAACTGATTTTATTCCTATTTACGGTGAAACATTGACCACCAATCACTGGTTATATATACAGCCGCAGATAATTTAAGAGCGTCTTAACCCAAGATGAGTGTAAATCTAACTTAAAAATGGACTTTGGTGCTTTCGTTTTACCATGGAGTAATGAAGATTAATGCTCTCCTCCCTGGGCCTTGGTGTCTAAGCAACACTGTAGGAAGCCAAGCTGAAAGGGGCAGTGATGTGGGAAGAGTGTTCCTGTCAGGGGACAAACTGGTCCTCACTCAGGTCAACGCTCTTCCGCGTGAGAGACAGGTGACCCCAGGCAAGCTGTTAAACTTGGACTGGTGTTGGTACTTATCTCATGGGCTGTTTGGAAAGATTAAAAGAGTGAGAACCCACTTAGCAGGTGGTTCAGCGCATGGCACTGCCTCAATGTTGCTTAGGATGGTTGTCATTACCAGCTGGGTGTCGAAAAGCCATAGACTAGATTTCAGGCCGAAGTGTTTTGGAGATAGCTGACTTCAGACTTTGCAAACTGTGTTACCAAGGATATGAAATCAGATGGTTGCTGGGATGTGTAAACTAAGAATCACATGTATTCTTCTCTCACCCTGACGTCACCAGGGAAGCACAGCCAGGCTTGTTTTGGAGGTGGGAGTACATACCAAAGTTTTCAACAGAATCAGAAACTCCAGGAATCATTACTATGGGTTTATGTCAGAAAGCTCACATAAGGTTATATGGGTTCTAAAAGTGAGGCAGATAGGCCTTAACTGGGCAAACAAACAATGTTTTTCACATCTGTGAGAAGTGAGTTAACAGCCTTGATCCAGACCAGGCAGGCCAGTCGTGGCCATCTTCCTTGAAAAGGCCTCTCATGAGGTCATGAGAAGCCACGCATGGGAATATGTTGTCTGACACTATTCCTGGGGAGACTTGAACAAACATTACTCGCCCCAAATAGTGAACCCCCAACAAATGAAAGTATGGATACCACCAAAGTCCAACATGGGAAACCGATGAGCTTTTTATGGAAGTTGCAGGAATATGGGTGAGGGGTTACTCACAGGAGCAGCAGTGACCCAAAGGCATTACAAAAGCCCACCCCAGCATTCGTGTTAGTTCATGAAAGCTGGGAACGTGGAGTGTAACGTACGCAGACCAAAAAGTTGCAGAGTCTCCTTTTCAGGTGGTTCAGCTGGTCTGAGCCTCGTTTAGGCAGTTCAGCAGGTGTCTGATTCTTCCAGGCTGTTCTGCTTGTCTGGGAGTCTTCTAGGCAGCTCAGCCTGTCTGAGAGTGTCTACCAGTAATCCTTATAGTTTTTGCTGCTCATACACACTTGGGGAGTGATAAACCTAGGGAATCTTCTCAGTTTCAGTGACTTCCTGAAGCTAGCCAGTTGTTTGCTTCCTGAGCTGAGCTTAATGGCCCTAATTGCAGGATGGAATGCTTCACCTGCCCTTAGAGCCTGGGTTGATTTACTTCCATGTAAACATCTTAATGAGCTTCCCTATAAGATGGGAGGTTTTAGCTTCAGAGTAAACCGCTACACAGCAGAAGATTTAGTGGGTCAGGGATAGCCCCTCCTGCCTAAGCACTGCACTGAGACTTTAGGAGAAATAGCAGGTCTGGCCCATGTCCAGAGAAAGCAGCTAAGAGGACTAGAAAGCAGGGACACAGATAAACACAAACACCCATTAAAACACTGGAACTGTTGGATCTGCAAATGGAGGTTTGTAGACAATATGTTCAGCATATTGTCTACATATGTTTCAAGTTGTGAAACATGAAAGCAGATTTGTGGATTAAATCTGGGTCTGCTAGTAGGCAGCAGTCAATCTAGAGACTTCTAACTGGTCCAACGTAGGGAGCAATTTCAGAAGAGGAGACAGAACAAATATAAGAATAGGAGGATGGGGAGGAGGGCTGTGACATGCCATCTCCTGGACATGACCTATTTCTCTCATGAGTTCACAGCAGCTGTATTTACCACATAAAACAAGCCAGCCTGAATTCTAGCACAGACAAGAGACCCCTTAGGTCCCACCCCTTACTGAGAAGTTATAGTTAATTGACAGTTGCTGAGGGAGCCAGAATTTTTCTTTGGGGATGTGGGCACTGGTAGGTTACCCACATTCCAGGGGTTGACCCCCACACCTGCGCACATTTAGGCAGCACTAATTGGACTTTATTTTTTTTTTAAGGACATGAAGTTTGGAGGGGTGTGCTTGGGTGCATTGGAGGAAAACTGAAGGGAGTCAGAACAAGTAATGGAGCAGGGAGTATGATCTTATTGTATAGCCCTTCCTCACCCTCCTGCCAACTTAAAACGAAGGCATCATAGTCTTTGGTCTCCCACCAGCAGCCCCCCTGCTGATGAACGGGCTTAACAGATTCAGTGCCTTCTCAGGATAACACACAATGAACCATCCAAGCTTTCTTCAAACTGACCCACCCTAAATTAGGGGAGGAAAAGCTTCAGAGGCTTTAAGGCTCCAGCCCTCAAGAAGAGACTGGGCTTTTGGCTTTCCGAGAACCCATCTGCTTTGCAGGTCTTTCTCTCTGTGTACCTGCTGTCTGAGTACTTTCCCTCACCCCGACAGACAGCTTTCTTCAACTTAGAAAGAAAAGCCCTCAAAGAATAAAAAGAAAAAAATAAAAAATAAAGCAAAGCATTTTTAAATATAGAAGCAAACAAATGAATAAATGAATAAATGAATAAACAGATACATAAATTTGGGCCTGTTAAGATCGGCAGGATATCCTTTGCATCTTAATAGCTTTTTTTATCTTTTTAATATATATAACACATATAAAGAAGGAAATATTTATTATAGCTATAACGAATAGACATTTATTTGTTAAGCCAAATAAAATAATACAACTTCAAGAAATAAATAATAAATTATTGGATTTGAACTTCAGAATAAGTTATCTGAACAAAAAAAATGAAGTTTATAATAATGCTGAGGCTGCAGTTATTAAGGCCAGCACAGCTCTTAGTTTCATTATGAGAAATTAGGATGAAGAGCAGTGAGGGAGCTCAGTGGATAAAGGCGCCCACCACCAAACCCAGCAACCAGAGTTCAGTTCCCAGAATGCAACTTGTTCTCTGCTTTCCACAGGGCCCACCAACATGCATTAAGGAATGAGAGCCTATGTGCTCTCACATACTCACAAAGAAAATAATTGTAATGCATAATTTCATATAATGTAATTCATATATATGAAATTGGAGGAAATTGTTCATTGGTTCACTCCAATATAGCTATTCCTCCACCTGGCCCCCCTTTGGTATCAAGTCACTTGGGGAGCATTCTAGATTCTGCCTTCTTTTGTGAGATGGTCAGTCAGGTTAGCCACAGGAAGAAACACAAGATGGGTGCAAGGCAATTGTTATGTTCACAGATCCTACAGGCGTAGGTTCCAAGTGGGGACAGTTGAGGAGGGCACTGGACACTAGCAAATTTGTCCTCTCTCAGTCTCTCTCTCTGTGTGTTTGTGTGTGTGTGTGTGTGTTTGTGTGTATGTATGTGTGTGTATATGTGTGTGTGTGTGTGTGTATGTGTGTGTGTGTGTGTGTGTGTGTATTTCATGGGATCAGGAAACCCCCACTTGTCATCCTTCTGGCTTGGAGAGGATTACAGAGAACTCAGTCCCCTGGGGGTGTACCTGCCAGGGGGAGGACATCTGGCTCTTGGCTGCTTTAGTACATGTGAGAATCTCACCAGGCTGGGCCCTTCACTGTCTTTTAAGAACAGGCCATCTCCAGCAGGCACAGTTTCTCTTTAGCCAGAAATCCATTTTAAAATGTCACAGAAAACTTAAGAGATGAACAATACAATGAAAATTCATTTTAGTAAAAAAAAAACTTAGCTAAAGTATAATATGACTATAGGAAAATGCAGAAATCAAACTGACTACCACATGAAGCAGATTTAAATCAACACAGGTGTATTTCACCTACATGGAGAAATAAAGTATTCCCAAGACGTCAGAGCTGGCTGACACTAACTTACTACCTATTCCCTCATCCCCAATAAAGTTATATTGTAACTTCCAATATAAGTTGGTTGGTCTACTTTGTAGACTCCCATAAAGGCAGCCATAGAGTATATTTTCTTGTGAAGACACTAGTAAGAGGAAAAACGATGTTTTGGATTAGCCCATTTCCCCGTATTAACGCCCATGTGTTTTTGTTTTGCTTTTATCTGTAGGTCGTTGTCCTTGATGTCAACCAAGGTAAAGATCCAAAGGCTGCTCCTGTGTCAGCAATGAGCAAGGTGCACATGGGTCCCACGGCTGTGGGTCGTGGTATGTCGAGTAGTGAACTCTGGGTCTCCTGCCGCTTTCATGCCATTTGCCTTCCCCGGGCCACAGAGCTTGCCTTCACGCGTGGCTAAGCCTGCTTCTTATTAACAACTTTGGAAATGTTTGCCATTCATCGAGAATTGGTAATGTCTAGGGCGCACTTTGGTATTTTCCTTTGTCGATAGATGGATGCCCGATGAAGGATGAATTTCAGCCTGACAGTTTCTGAGATGCGTGGTTTCTGAGCAGGGCTAACAGGGATGCTGTTGTTAACACTGAGCCATCAGACCCTGGCAGCGGAAGATCCTTTCTTCTGCGGTGGGGGCAGCATGGGTTCCGAGCAGGAGGTAGGGGGTGTCAGTACTTTCACAGACTCCTTGGATGCGACCTACGCAGTGCTTTTATAGAGCACGTCACATCCTGTAGAAGGGATCGGCTGGCAGCTCCTTACGTGAGCTTGTCCCTCCAGTCTCAGAAGACTGGTAAGCAGCGGACAGATTGCAAAGACCTCGTTGAATCTCTACATTGAATATGGTGAGGAAGTAGAAACATAATGGCAATCTTCATTTTCTATCCACAGTTCTTTACCTTGCCTTGCCTCCCTTCTCCTCCCCTCCCATCCCTTCCCTTCTCCATCCCCTTTCCCTTCTCCATCCCTCCTCTGCTCTCCTCTCCCTGCTTTTCTGTCTCTTGCCTGTTTTTTCCTTTTCTCTTCTCTTTTTTTCTCCTTTGTTCTCGAGACAGAATCTCATATAGCGCAGACAAGCCTCAAGCTTGTGCTCCTCCTGCCGATGCCTCTTGTATTAGAACCTTAAATTTTGAGTACTTGGTAAGTGTTTTAAGTGGATGACGTCATGTTGTAGTTTTCTTTCTATTGCTGTGATACAAACAAACAAACAAAAAAAAACGCTCTGGCCAGAATCAGCTTGGGGAGGCAGGGGTTCAGGTGAGCTTACCCTTGCAGTCCCAGTCCATCACTGAGGCCAGGACCTCCAGTGGAAACTGAAGCAGGGACCATGAGGAATGTTGCTTACTAGTCTGCTCCCCAACTCATGTTCAGCTAGGACCACTTCCCCAGGGACTGCACTGTCCACAGTGCTCTGGACACTCCCTTATAAACAATAATAAAGACAATTCTTCACAGACACGACCACAAGCCAATCACAACTGGACAATCCCTTTACTGGGACTCCTTTATGTAAGTCTGGGTTGTGTCAGATTGACAGCTTTAGCTAAGTAGAAAACTTTATCCTTCGCAAGCATCTCCATGAGTTATTTGATTTAGAAATTAGAATTAGTTAGAATTAGATATTAGGATTTGTATGTAATGCTTCCCACCCCAGACTCGTGTTGATGAGTCTTGATCCTTATCCAGCTGTTGAGGATTTGGGGAGAGGTTCTAGAAACTTTAGAAGTGGGACCTAGTATGATAAACTAGGTCATTTGGGGTGAGTCCTTGGGAGTAATCTTGTCCCTTACTGTTTTTTTGGTTTTTTTTTTTTTTGTTTCTCTGATATCTATCTAACCTGAAGTGAGAACCCTCCACCACCTGCTCCTGCTGCCACATTCTTCCTAAGTGAAAGGGGACAAGTGATCCGGGACTTAACCCTAAGAAATCCTAAGCGAAATAAGTCTTTCCTTCCCCGAGCTGTTTTTGCCAAGGTCTTAGTGTGTCAGCGGAAAGCTGACGCAGATAGAGAGATTGACAGAAGAGGCGTGTTCTACCTAATGATAAGTCAATGGCAACAGTTGGCAGAGCCAAGACCTCAAGCAGAAGCTTTCATGGACTCTCCTGCTGAATACATGTGCCATTTGCAGGTTGACTCTCTGTTCTCTGCCCGGCTGTTTGGTCCCTTCACTTGTGACAAATCTACCATTGCTTCTTGGTTAATAACTTGGCACCCAGTAGGTCTCTCTCTCCTGTGGGACCATCATTCACCACATTCATTACTGTCTTCTGTATTTATTAGTTCAGAATCCTCTCAGCCAAGGAGGTTAATGCTGCCTGGGTTCCCAGCTACATCAGAGGATACCCGGTACTTTCGGATAACGATATGTCTAGCACATGAGTTCTCCTCTAATCCTCTGGTCTTTGCAATCGTGTTTAGAGACCGGAGCCTATTCAAGAGTGGAGTTGTAAACTATATCCTTGTATTGATGCTTTGCAGTAACCTGGCTATTTTACATGGCGTGTTGATGCTTGAGGATGCTGTGTGATGTGAGACAGATAAGGAGGAAAACAAGGAGGTAGGCAGCCGCTAATTACAACATGGAGAGGTGTGCTTGCACATCAATAAAGATAGAAAGATAAGTGTTTGCACAAGGCTGCTTTTAATCGTTCATGTGTTCTTCATTGTGGACTAAATTGCTTGACTTGACAGAATGAACAAATAGCAGATTGGCTTGGGAAAATAACATAAAACTCATTTCAGGAAGACACAAACCAACGATTCTAAGTGGGACTTACGTTAGCACAGCTTTGGGGTTGCATTTACAGCCCATAAAGCTATCTGCATACATATTCAGGTGGACTCCTGTAAAGGGCAGAGGAATAGGCGTTAGCTACCTCATCTTCACAGATGAAGGACCCAAGATTTAGAGAATGCTTTAAGTTTGCAAACGTCACCAATTCTATGATAATTCATGACCAGTTTTCCAAACTTAAAAAGTTCAATTACTTACTGTTTTTTTTTGAAAATCAGACAGACACACACATACACCCAAAGAGAGAGAGAGAGAGAGAGAGAGAGAGAGAGAGAGAGAGAGAGAGAGAGAGAGAGAGAGAGAGAGCGCGCACAGGCATGTGCATCTCACACAGTGGAATCTGCGAGGAGGTCAGAGAACAGCTTGTAGGACTGAATCTCTCCTCCTGCCTTGTGGGTCTAGCAATTGAACTCAGGTCATGGTGGCCTGGGCACCCTGGGTATAAGCGCTTCTACCAGCTGGGTCACTTGTCTCCCAAATTCAAATTTGGTGTTCCCTTTATCGTATCAAATTGCCTTTTATTTTAAAAATCATTTATCTATTTATCTTTTATCTTTTTTGTGTTTGTATGCTTCGCCTGCATGTATATCTTGTGCATATTTGCATGTGGTGCCCACACAGGCCAGGAAGAACATGCTGCAGCTCCTGGAACTGGCATTACAGACCACTGTGAGCAGCAATGTGGGTGCTGGGAATTCCTGGATTCTCTGGAAGAGCAGCAAGTGCTCTTAACTGCTGAGCCATCTCTCCAGACCTTATTTTATTTTTTCACCGGAAGATAAAGCTACTGGCTTTGGTTCTGCAACAACAAGATTGTGTGCTATGTATAACATCGATTCACTAAAATCCAAAGTCAGATCGTTATTTCCAATCACATCTTCAAAAACATCACCATCTAAGAAATTCTGGCCCAATTAAACCCCCACTCAATAAATTAATTCTGCTGTGAAAATGGAAGTATTTAATATAACCTTAATCCAGTTGTCCTTAATTTATTCCTTTGGGTTTTAGGCTATTACATATATTCCCAAGGGTACACACAGCAGAATTTATGTATGTGTGTGTGTATACATATATATGTATATTTAAATTTATATTTAAAAAACATTTATTTATTTGTGTGTGTGTGCATATGACTGTGTGTACATGTGAGTGTAGGTATGGATATGTGTGAAGGTCTAAGGACAACTTGGGAATTGGTTCTCTCTACCATGTGGGTCCCAGGGATGGGATATCAGGCTTGGTGACAGGTGCCTTTACCTATTGATGACCTTGTGTTTTTGTTTTAAAATTTTCTTAGTTTGAAAGCAATGTCTTATATCAAACTTAGCATATTAAGAAATCTTAAATGTAGGGTTTAAGCGTGTTACACACATCCACAATACAGTGCTGTGTACCTTCACCTCACACAGCCAAAGTGTCATATTCTCAAACAGTGCTGTGTTTCCTCCTCTTCTGGGCTTTGAGTGCGGCTTGGTCCGGTAACTCATGGAAATGGAAGCCTACAGTATTTGTCTTCTTGTGTCTGGCTTGTTGACTGAGCATAATGTCATTAAGTCCCACTGACTGCAACATGTATCAAACTATTCTTCCTTTTTAAGGTGAAAGAAGATTCCATTGTATGATATACTGCATTTTGTCAGTCTATTCAAGTGTCAGCGGCCCTTGAGTGACTTCTACCTCCAGCTACTTTGAATAATGAGGTTGTGACTATGGGTTTAAAGTATCTTTTGAGATCTTGCTTCCTATGAGAATATGCCCAGAAGTAGAATTGCTAGATTATGTGGTAATTCCATTTTCAATGTTTGGAGAAACTATCATACTGTGATATTGACCACACTGCTTGACTTCTCTACCAAAATGCATATGCTTCTCCACATCCTTAAGAACATTTATATTTTCAAAAATTTTAATAATGTACACCCTAAGGGTATGAGTTCCATTTCATTGTGGTTTTGACTTATGTTTTTCCAATTTTTGTGATGTTAAAAACATTTTTTTTCAATGGCTTCATGGTTATATATATATGAGAAATATCTATTTGATTCCTCTTATTTTGAATTATGGGCATTATTTGTATATTCTATTAGAAGTATATTGGCAAACTCTCCCATTCCACAGGTTGGATTCTGCCCTGTTGCTAATTGTGTTCTTTACTTCACAGAAGCTCTCTTTTGATAAAGTCCCTTTTTCTTCACCAGGTATTGACTGTGTTTCTTCTGAGAAATCAATAAAAGACATCCATAGGTCATCTCCCAAGGAAAATAAGATACATAGCCCTTCAAATTCAGTCTCCGATGTTCCTTCATGAGGACCCGTGAGTCCTCCACACCTCCCCAGGGAGCTCAGGGGACGTGCTCTGTGGCTGCCCTGCTCAGTTTGCCATGACCTGGCCACAGTCGGCACAGTCCCTGGGTGCTGGGTGTGCTCCCGTCCTGCGGGGCTTTGAATCTAGGGTGCTTGATTCCACACCCTACCTTTGGATTTCCTCTGGTAGAATAAAGCTGTGCCTGTGGTTCCTATGATGTCAGAAATGTAACTAAGGTGGCAGAGGGAGGGCAGGGATGTAGGGATGATGGCTGCAGACGTGCAGGCGATGACGGCGGACGTGCAAGAGGTGACGACGGACATGCAGGCGATGACGGCAGACGTGCAGGAGATGACAGCAGACATGCAGGCAATGACAGCAGACTTGCAGGAGATGACAGCAGATATGCAGGCAATGACTACACCCATGCATATACCTTTTGTGAAGGTGGTTGCTTCTTAGTCATATCCTACAAGTTCCCCAGGAACACGGAAACTACTGCACATTTAACACAGAAGGAACTCAGTTTCGGGGAACTGTCTCACAACCAGATACAGGTTTTTTTTTTAATGTTTGTTTGTTTGTTTGTTTGTTTTTCCAGACCCAAGTCCTGTTAAAAGCGGCAAAGTAGGGGGAGAAATAGTCCAAAGCAGGAAGGAAAGATAGGAACTCTCTGCTTCTGCCTCCTTCCAGCCGGTGTCTCCTATTGGTCAACCCAGCTAGAGCCCCTTGACCCCAAAGCTGGAGAAGCAGAACAAAGCAAGGGTAAACAGGGAACCAAGCCAAGAAAGGAGGCCCAGCTGGCAAGGGGCCTGAGGGACAGCTGTGCTGGGTGCGGACCATTCCTGTCACACCTGTGGGATCTCAGTGCACTTCGCTAGTCACGGCAGCGCCTTCATAGGTCGGCTGACTGAACTTCATGCCATGGACTGCTTCTGTTGGAGAGGCTTTGACTGTCCTCAGGTTAGACTGAGACCCTGAAAATTTAGGATTTGGGGGCAATATGGTAGATACTGCAGAGAAGATCAGGAGCGGTGAGCCGCCCAGCGGCTGGCCTCCTGACCTTGGTTAGACGGTACATCAGATAATTTAAAGAAAGAAGTCTGGCTTGCTGATTTGGGAGGGCTGAGAATGGGACGCCTTTGATGATGCAAGGGGTAATTTTGAGATGAGACAAAGGCTTACTTTTCACGTGCCTCCTTTATGTTCTGTATTTATTTCTTTACATGTGGCTCTCAATCAACAAACCACAGTGACTCACACAAGATGCTTCAAAACACAAAGACACTTCAACGATAAGAGAGGGTGATAAGAGAAGAAATGGGAAAGGGCGGAAAAAGAATAAGAAAAACAAAGGCAAGAAGAACATAGAAGGTTTTTAAGGAAAAAGGAAGAGGTAATGGGAAAGTCAGACATAATAAAATAAAAACAATACAGAAAACCCAGAAAGATTCAAATGCAGGAGAAAGGGTCCTAAAGAGGGGAAGTTTTTCTTTTTTAGTTAAAATATAATTGTATAATTTCTCCCTCCCTCCAGTCCCTTCCATGCTTCCCCTTTCTTTAAAATGCATGGACTCTGAATTGGAAGGACGGTGAGGAGGGGTGTATGGGAGGGTTTGGAGAGGGAAAAGGGAATGGAGAAATGTAATGATAATCTCAAAAATAAAAGCAATTCATGAACTCTTATTCTTTAATTACTACTGTTACATATATATGCATATATAAATAAATATATAATTGCAACCTATAGCATCTGTTTAGTATTGTTTGTATGCATAATTTTTAGAGTTGACCACTTAGATTTTTTATCTACTTAGGGAGCTAATGCCTAGATGGGAATACTCATTCATTCTCATTTCTCTCTCTCTCTCTCTCTCTCTCTCTCTCTCTCTCTCTCTTTCTCTCTCTCTTCATCTAGGCATGGGGTCCCACTTGGTTTCCTCCCACGGTATATCAAATGGTGTTGTCATTGTTCAGGTCTTGTTTAAGCAGCCACATGGTTTAGAGTTTCTGGATGGAGTTTCTCTGTCACATCTAGAGGACTCAGTCTCTCAGTGGTCTTCCGGGTCCTCTGGCTCTCACCATTTTTCTGGCCTCTATTCTGCTTTGTTCCCTGAGCCTTAGGTGTAAGGCTGTGTTGTAGATGCATCAAATGGGAACGGGTACCTCAAAGTCAGCTCTTCTCTGCGTTTCACCTGCTGTGTTCTGTAGTCATCTTGTCTGCTGTGAAAAGAAGAGCCCGGATAAAGAGCGAGCACCGTGCTTACCTGTAGGTAGAAGGTAAGTATGTTGAAAGCAGTTAGGATGGTTAGGAAAGTGGAGGGAAAAGGCTCTTCTCCGAGATGACTCATTAGTCACGGCCTGGATGAGTTTTCAATCCCAGGCGTGATTCCTCCTGTTCTTCCGGCATTGGACATTTTCAAGGGGACTCTAGTTGAGGTTAGCCACCAGGTACATCCATCCCCCGTACAATTAGTATGACATCTGAACTTTTCACTCCCCTGGTTCTGTTCTTCGGTCTGTGAGCCACTCATTTTGTACATTTACCCAGAATGCACCAATATAATGGGAAGAAGAATTAATACACGGAGACTGGCCAACCGCCAGTCTGAAATTCTCCCTCCACGCCTCCTCATTGTTTACTATTGCCCCTAAACAGTTAGCCAGTCCCAAGCGCTCAGTCCTAAAAACATGCTTACAAGTAGCACTAACTCCATGACTCCAACACTTCAGCCCTCTTTCAGGATTCAGGCACCCCCTCAACTCCCTACAACAGCACAAAGGGTCACTCCTGCAACAGGAGTGTCTCTGTTTCCTGCTCTGGGCTCTATGTATTTTTAAATACTTAAAAGAGAACATTCTATGTATTTCCCTTTTGCTAATTACACTGGAACACTGAGCAGAGAAGGATCTTTTCCTGGGCGTCACTGCCGCAGAAGAAATCAGAACAGTACATAGGCAGAACATAAAGGCCAGGGGTACCTGACTCTGGCTCAAGTGAAAGAGAAAATTGCAGTCAACAGTGCCAATGTCTTCCATGCAACAGGCAACCATTGAGATCAGTCTGAGGTGCCTCCAGGGGGAAATAAGGCAAAAAGCTCATCTCAGTTGAGCATAGACCATGGGCGGTGCCAGTTCTGAAGAACCCTTGCTCTCACCTTGCTTGAGGATTTGATGTTTTTTTTTTTTTTTAAACTGGTCAAGTGTCTAATCAAAGCTCTCAAACACATTTCCTCACCAGATCTGAGGAAAGAGGGACGCTACAGGTCTCGGGCATGCGCTTCAGAAGTCCCAGGAAAGACTGCCTGAGAGGGACGCTGTAGGATTCCTGTGTGTGCTTGAGAAGGCCCACTAATTGTAGGCAGTCCTGGTGGTGAGTGTGTTAGTTGCCCTTCCCTCCTCTGCTAAATACATATTTTAAATGAAGCTTAGTATTGATCAGTGTTTGAGTAGAACTAAAATTTGCTATTTGTTATTGTCACGTATCTGTAGCTCTTGGATGTTTGCTTGGGCTTTTACGTTTTGGATCGTAGTCCTTACATCCTTTCACAAGAAGTTAGCACTTTTATTTTTTGTCTGACCGCCCAAATTCACCTTACATACAACCTGAATTACTACTTTGCCAACAAGCATCTTCCTTCTTCTGAAAGGCACGACGGAAACCTGCTATTAGTCACCTAGCACCTGGGGTCGGTTAGCTGCGTATTTATCAATTTTTGACCTCTCCTCCCTTCACTGAAATCACTCTCTCCTCCGGCAGCTGGCTCTATTTTCTGTCCGTGCTGTGTGATAATAGGAGAAGAATCTTGAGGCAGAGTCTCCCCAGCAGACACAGTGTGTTTCATACTGGGATGTGGCCCGAAATATCACTTCCAAGCCTATGTCGGAACACAGCCTGTAGGAGGGCCTCTCTGGAAGCTGGAATCCTGTCTGAGGAAGCCTGGTGATGATCACAGTAGTTTAGGCATAGCGGTTCCCACCCGCAGCTGTGTGGGGGCATGTCCATAGGCAGGGTGTGCCAGGAGCACAGGTGTGCGGCCTTCGTACTTTTACTTGAGTGTGTTCTTGCTTAGTCCCATTGTCCAGTTGGCTGGAGCATTTGACAGTCCTTCCTGCCTTCCCTTGAAGAATGATCTGCCTGAAAAGCCACCATGTTCTGTTATATAAGGGGATTTTATTTATTTATTTTTTTAGAGAGAGAGACAGAGTGAAGAATCCTCAACTGCAAACAGTGTCTGAATAGCAGGCTCTTTTTGGTGTGTGTGTGTGTGTGTGTGTGTGTGTGTGTGTGTGTGAGAGAGAGAGAGAGAGAGAGAGAGAGAGAGAGAGAGAGAGAGAGAGAGAGAGAGCGAGCTCTGGAAGGTTCTGGAAGGCTGAGAATGAGAGAGCCGGGAAAGCCACCGGGGCATCCGCCGTAGAAACAACTGCCTGTGTGTGGCGCTGGTCAAGGGTTAGGCGGCTGTGTGCTCTCTATGAAGCTTGGCCTCGTTGCCTAGGAAGCCTGCTGATAGCACAGCTGAAGCGGCCCCCAAGACCAGACAGCGAGCCTGTTTAGTTTCCAACTTCAAAGTACAAGCTTTTATTACATTTTAATGATCAGAGTTATATTTTATTCATCCAGCTCAAGCTGAGCACCCTGGAGTCAGTAAAACACAAGGTTTCCATTTCACACCTATGCAATCCCTGAAAAGTTTGGAACAGGGGGAAAAAAAATCTGGATTTGGGTATCCTTGTTAAAACTGAATAGAGAGGGTTGGCTGAGCACTGACATAAATACCTAGGGAAATAGACTCACGAGGCCTCTGAGGGCTCTTGTGGAATTCGCAAGTAAGTCAGATCTCCTTTGCTAGAGGATTACTCTTTCATTAGCCCGCATTCCTGAACCTTACGATACACCGCCAGGAGAAAAACAATTCTCCTTGAGATTCCTCTCCAACTTGGGAAGTTCTAGAACATTCTGTACTTGTGTTTTACACTCTGGGGGTGGAGAAGAGGGTGGCATTGCCGTGTTCCACTTCTACATATAGTGTGGAGAAGACTGAGTGAGGTTCTAGTTCATTCCATATAAAAGAATTAAGAACATTTAATTTCCTCCGTACCCTATTGCTAGATCCAAGCAGTGATAGAGGCTTCTATGTCTCTGAAGCGTTTTTACAGAAAAGTCATTTTCAAAGAAATAAGTAGGCCTGGGATTAGAGTTTGTTTCAAAGTGACCTCTGCCTTTGGAGATTAAGACAACACCAAAGGGTGTGAGTATGTGTGTGTGTGTGTGGGGGGTGACACTCAGATGTATAATTGATATTCAGTTGGAAAGATTTATCTGAAAATCGACTTCTCGGCAAGCAATGTGAAGCTGAAGTGTGGCCAGCGTCGACTTTTCTGCCTTTTGGGCTCTTGTGCGCCCCTACTGGAAGATCAAAGCATACCTCTGGGAGGAGGCCTCGGGTTAATGCCTTGCTCTAACCATTTGACACCATTGGTTTCCCACGTTCTTCTTTAATTCAGGGTCATTTTCCTGTGTGTTTAGCAGGTTCTCTGTAATTATGGAGAGAGTAAATGAATGTGTAGAAGAGAAGGAAACAGGAACAAAATACCTCCTAATTAACAGATAATCCCAAAGCCATTTTCTTGGCTGTTGCAAAGCATGTATGATTATATGTTTTTTTTTTCTGCTATAGATTTACTTCCTTAATTACATTTTGCTCGGTCTAATGTGAAAATGCATATTTTTAGCACTTTAACGCTTATTGTGTGAATTTACAATTCTAGAGGGTATTCAATAACAAGAAGACATTCGGAATAAACTAAGCTATTCCAGTGATAATTGTTAAGTGGATAAATACACTCACTATTGATTTTTCTAAATGATAGAAAAAGCTATTCAGACAATTTCACACAAACTGTTGGAGCTCCGAAAAACTTTAGTAGAAGTGTGACTTCACATCTACAGTTTGTACATTGTTAGTGAAATATTTAAAACTACCTTTTTTATAGGTGTCTTGATTCTTGAAAGGCTGATGTTCTGTAGACCCAGCAAAGGCAGGTGGCAGCTGGTCTCTGCCAAGGTGTTTGTTTTCTCCTTTGTAAAATGGATAGAAATAAGTTGTGGAATTTAAAGGAAGTAATGCATGTGAAGATATTTGGAGAGTTGGGTCTGGTGACTTCCAACACCACTGCACACTGTGGCTATTGCTACTGTGATCTGCTATGTAGAAGCCCTTCGTGCTACCTTCTACTTCCTGCGAAAGTGTCAGTGGATGGGCTCTGCTCTTGGACACGGCCCACATCACTGGCTCACAGACTTTTCACCACCAAAGAGCGCTCACTCTTTCTAGCACGTTAAATCAATTTGCCTTGTTAAGCAATTAAAAAAAATCAGCCAAAGGTGCTTAATGATGAATTGGAGCTTTTGATTAATATGGCATACGAACTGTTACAAGAGACTAACGTAATTCCAGCTGTTTAGAAAAGTGATGTGCATTTTTCTATAGTCATGAAATATGACTTGTGATGAGCCAAAGAACCCAATTGTTATCATTAGTGGATATGGCCCATTTCTTTTTCCAAAATTGTTGGTGTTGTTTGTTGGTTTGTCTGTTTTTAAGACAAGGTTTCATGCAGCCCAGGCTTGATATCCTCAGACTTGGAATAGAGTTGAGATGGCCTGGACCTCCGGATGCTCTAGCCCTTTCCTCTGAGCTCAGTACCTTTCATTCATGCGCCACTGCAACAGTGTTGTGGTTGCGTTTGAAAGCGAATTTATTTCTCCTATGCATTTCTCGAGAGCATAATACTGGATAGAAGGAGCTGAGATGATGGCAGTTGAGCACTGAGACCTGGGGATGCGGGGGATTCCCAGTGTCAGTGGCAACACTGAGACCAGAAAAAGATCTTCTGATGCCAAGTACCACACCGCACTTTCTCCACCTTTTGCTAGAAAAATGCCTGCCAATAACAGCTATATTATCCTCTGATGGTTTTGTCCATTTCTAAGGGAAGAGTTGATGCCCTTTGTACATAATAAAGATGGGAAGCCGTAGCTTGGTTCCAACTCATCAGGAAGAAACTTTATAGGTTTGAATATTCCCAGTGACCTTATTACATTGATCATTTTAGTATTTGTGTATTAAAGATGGGCAAGTAGGGATCAGCATTTTTAAGAACTCAGATTGTAAAATGTGAGCCAAGATTCCAAGCGAGGTAGCCACGAGTCTGGATGAGCCTGAGCTCTCTTTCCTCAGTAATTCACTGGACCACCTCAATAAATCTTATCCACCAAAGACACAGGGACAGTGTTTGGGTTTTTTCACTTTAAATAGTTAGCATTTTCTATGTATTAGGAATCTTAGAAATATTCTCCACAACTGTTTTGAAATACACAATTAATTACTGTCAGCACTACTAGACTATTATTAATTTTTATTGTGTGTGCTCTGACTCACATATGTCTATGTGTTGCTGGGCTAGGTTTCTAGCTTCCTGGGCCCGTAATAAATTTGAATAAGAAACTCCAAGGCTGTTAGAAAGAAAAAAAAAACACATCAAAAGGCAACTGTGGCTCCTTTGACTGCACAAGGTAGACGACAGAAAGCACTAGAGAGTGCTATTAAAAATTCAACCTAAGTGACTTCAGATTACTTAATGTAGTCCTAACTTTTGAGAACTTTGAAGATTTTAAAACCCCAAGACTTCCTCTAAGAGGTTGACATTCATAAAGATCCGGTCTATATAATAAATATGGGCTTACTCAGAATCAGGGCCTGTTCCTTGGACTGAACTGGGTCACGATGAAGTATGGAGAAAGCCTGGACTCAATACTATTCTGCCAGCTGGAAAATACATTATATTTGAGTCTGGCTTTATGCCCTGTGGGAAAAAAAATAAGGAACACAAATTTAAATCAGCTCATGAAATAGTTGAATCAATTATTTGACAAGCATAGTTTCCTTTGGAAAACCGATATGGGAACATTCAAACTTGGGGTTGTCCTATAGCATATACAACTCTCCAAAAGGGTTGTTTTAACCTTGGGCACAGTGGAAGCTGAAATACTAGAATAAATAACTCTTCCTTGACATACATGCAACAGCTAATTCTACCTCCTTAATGCTTGCCCCTTTCCCTCCTGGCATCATTATAAGGTGTAAGAGCAAGTATCTGCCCCAGTAGAGATTTGAAAGGACCCACTTAGCTTGTGTACTGATTTGGCTGCTCTGAAGAAACCCTGCCCCAGCATGGGAGAACAGGGACCTGACCTGTGCATTCCGAAGATAAGCCCAATCATGGTCAGCTGCATAGTTGAGGATCAAGATTACTTCTCAATTGTCAGAACACGTAGAGCAGGGCTGGAGAGATGGCTCAGCATTTAAGAGCACCTGTTGCTCTTGCAGAAGATTTGGTTTTCATTCACATGGTATCTTACAACATTCATCATATTCTTTAGTCCTGGAGAATCTGATACCCTTTCCACCTCCCCAGGGCTTCAGGCATGCATGTAGGAAACTGGTAATAGAAATAAAATAAGTAAATCTAAAAAACTCGACAACAGCAACAGCAAAACTTGTAGATGTTAAGTGAATGGTTTGTAGAATTTTATTATTTCCTTATCTATCCTTTGAGAATTTAATGCTTGAATTTAATTACTAAAATAAGATGGCAGTAGGCAGGCAGAGAGGATACATAGGAGGAGGGAAGGAGGAAGAGCAAGAGAAAACAAGGAAAAGAGGGCATGAAGGGCCAGTCACCCAGCCACCCAGTCACCCAGCCACCCAGCCACCCAGTCACCCAGCCACCCAGCCACCCAGCCACACAGCCGCACAGCCACACAGCCAACCACGGAGTAGGAGTGAAAGTAAGGCATACAGAAGTAAGAAAAGGAAAAAGCCCAGAGGCAAAAGGTAGATGGGAGAATTTAGTTAAGCAAAGCTGTCTAGAAACAAACCAAACTAAGGTCAGGCATTTAAAACTAATAATAATCCTCCGTGTGTGTGATTTATTTGGGAACTGGTGGCAGCCCCCCTCCCAAAGAATCAAAAGAGTAATAAAACCACCAACAACAGCATTTTGGCATTCTGACCTTGGGCTAGAGTACAAGGAAAACCAACTACACTCCTCCACATGAAAGAATTGTTGATACTGTAAGGCTGCTTAAAATCCCGTGGCTGGGATGTCATAGACCCTAGAGTAGAGCTTGCTGTTGTTATTCTCTCAGATTCCCACCTATCCACTTTAGTTTAAACCTGTAGATGTAGGTTGATATCAACTTGGGTCAGAGAAGCGTCTTTCTTCTTTGGACATCAGTCAGTAGAAGACTCATAATCAGTCAAGGAGAACAAGTGATTGCAAGTGCTCAGCCCTAAACAGAATATTATTGTCAACTCCCCCGAGTCACACACCCACCGAGGCCCAGGGAACACGGTAGAAGAGGGATCAGAAAAAAATGTAAGAACTGCCTGCCATCCCCTCCTACCCTTTCTTGTGCCTTGCTGTTGGCTATTCAGCTCTTTAGTAGACCATCAGGTGTTTTAGACAGGCCAAGAATCACAGTTTCACAGAGCTAAACAAATGCAGCGTAAACAAAAGCAACACATCTTTACATCCTTAAATAGATGTTCCACAGCCTAAACAGATGTAACCCACCTTAAAATACCACTCCTCAGCAGAATGGGCCTCAAATACAATGTGAAAGCCAGTGGTTGCCCAGAAGTAGCTATACCACTATTTCCCTAGAAGACCCATCTTGCCTGGAAAGATGTTGTAGCAAACAGGATCCGGTGCTGGGTAAGACCATTGTTGTAGCCTACGTGTAGCATCTACTGGCATTATAAAAGCTAGTCCGCAGGGTGCAAGTTTCCTGGTGGGTGTGAGATCGAGTTCTCTATTTCTTGTTGCCAAAGTGGTTGTGTTATCCACAATTGAGGGTTACCATGTAGTTATGGTGGGCGACCAAGGGAAATGGCAACTAGCCCGGGTTATTTTAGAGGTCTCTGTGGCTACCCCGATCAACACCTCATACTGAGGTATTCTGTGCTCATCACTGGAATTTTTATTTAATAATTCATTTCTTCTATGGGCATCATGGTTCACCCATGTAGGGTGCCTGTCTTCAAACTCATTCTTTAAAAATTATATTTTGAGATTTTTCTTAATAACTAGTGGATTTCCAAAAACTTTTCCAGACACATAGTGACTTCTCCATTACATCCTCCCATTTCTCACTGTGCCGCTCCCTTCTATCCTCTCCTCATCCCCTCCTCCTCCATCTCCATTCAGAAAGGGGCAGGCCTGCCAAGGGCATCATCAAAGCATAGCCCATCAAGCTGAGGCAGGAGCAAGCTCCCTCCCCTGCATCCAGGGGGGGGTGGGTGAGGCAACCCAGCACCACATCTCTGTGCTTGTCTAACCTGTAACCTAGCCTCCCTCATTCCTTAGTGTGCCTCTCCTTCCACAACTCTCTTCTGGTTCCCTAGCTTTCACTTGTACTCCAAGCCAAACACCGAAAACCGAATATCTGAAGCTAGAATGCACACAGGGCATTTTGTTTCTGGTCCTGAGGTTCCTCACTAATAATTTTCTCCAGTCTGATACATTTACCTGTAAATTTCATGATTTCTTTTTTTTCCTTTACAGCTGAATAGTATCCCATTGTGTATATGTGCCAAGTGTATCTTATCCATTCATTTGTTGGCAACCGTCTAGGTTGATTCTGTTTCCTAACTGTTGTGAATGGAGGAGCAAAAAGCATGGGCTTGTAAGTGTCCTTGCAGTAGGGCAGAAAGTCCTGTGGGCATATGCCTAGCAGGGTATAGCTGGGTTACAGGGTAGTTGTTTTTTTGAGAAACCTTCATTCTAATTCCAAAGTGCTGCACTAGATTGCATGCCCACCAACAGTGTACCAGAGTTCCCCCTTTGCCACATCAGCACCAGCATTTGAATTTCCAGTTCCATCTATTTTCCTGCAAATATAAATGTACTTGTATTCCTGATGATGGCCATTCTGATTGGAGTCTTGAAGAAGCTTAAGTCTGCATCTCCCTGATGGCTAAGCTCGTGGAGCACTTTTTAAGCTGTTTCCAATCCATTTACATCTATTTTAATTTTTTCCTGTTCAGTTCCATTGCCCATTTTTAAATCGATCATTTCTTTTCTTTCTTTCTTTTTTTTTAAAAAAAAAATTAAGTAACTTTATTTTATGTGCATTGGTGTGAAGGAGCCAGATCCCCTGGAACTGAATTACAGACAGTTGTGAGCTGTCATGTGGGTGCTGGGAATTGAACCCAGATCCTCTGGAAGAGCAGCCAGTGCTATCAACCACTGAGCCATTTCTCCAGCCCTGATTGTTTATTTCTTTAATGTTTAGTGTTTTGAGTTCTTTGTATATTTAAATACGAATCTCTGTTGGATTAATAGTTAGTAGTGATTATCTTGCATTCTGTAGGCTGCCTCATCTAGGGCTGGAAAGATTCCTCTGCTGGACAGAAGCGTTTTAGCTTCATGAGATTCCCAGCTGTAAACTGCTGGTCTTATTCTCTGAATTGCCAGTATTATTTAGAGCAGTGATTCTCAATCTTCCCAACGCTGGGACCCTTTTATACAGTTCCTCATATGGTGAAGACCCCCAGTCATGAAATTACTTACGTTGTTACTTCATAACTGTAATTTTGCTACTGCTATGAATCATAATGTAAATATTTTTGGAGGTTGGCCAAACGGGGTGCAGCTCACAGGTTGAGAACCGCAGCTCTAACACTTTTCAGTACTAGGTGTTATGTTGAAGCCCTTAATCCACTGGAGGAGAGTTTAGTACAGGGTGGAAGATAAGGGTCACGTTTCATTTTAATATCTGCTGATCTAGCGCTTCCCCAGCATCCTTTTCTGAAGATGCTGAATGTGTTTATCAGCATTAAGAGTTTTTAGTGGCATCTTTAGGGTCTCATGTATGTCAGAGTATCATTTGCATAAAGGAAGACTTTAATTTCTTTTTCTATTTGTATCCTTTCCAGTTCTTTCTCTTGATTTATTGTTCTACCAAAGTCTTCCAGAACTATATTAAATAGAAGTGGGGAGAAGCGGCACCCTTCTCTCTTGTCTTGTTCCTAATCCTAGTGAGAAGGTTTTGAGGGTTTTTCATCTGGCATGCTGTTGGTCAGAGGTTCGTTGTATATATGCTATGTTATGTTGAGGTATGTTCTCTCCGCTCCTTGCCTTTTCATGACACTTATCAAGAAGGATGCCTGCGAAGTTTGGGCAACAGGAAACCGAAGAGTGTCCATGCCACCTTGAAGTAAGCTGTGCACCCAGAACCCAAGACAGAGAATCCTCTCAGGTAATTTCGAGTCAGTTCTGCTTCACTATAGAGATAACTATAGTCGTCTGATTTTCTAACATCACCCTGAGTTTTCTATATTTCAGAATCCGTGTGAATTAAATCATGTTACACAATGTGTATATTTTGGAAGCCTGACTTAATTTTGTGGCATAGAGTCTCTCATATTTCCTTTAGAATATTTAAAAATTTTCCATCAGTGTATGTTTAATGTGTGTATGTATGAAGTATGACTCAATGATGTAGATATTTTTCTACAAAATCTTTTAGTAGTATTTATGGAAAATGATTTTATTTCTCTCGGCATCTTTGTACAAAATTAGTTGTTAATACGAGGGGCTGTTCCTAGATCTTTCTCCACAATTCCTAGTTCATATATACAAAAGTCCTGCAAGATACTGCCAGCTGGTGTCTAACAGACTTCTCAAACTTAACACGGATCTATACTTAATTTCTTCTTTCCCATTAGAATTCTTTTACACGTAGACTTTCCATATTTGCTTTTCATAATTCCATTCTTCTGATTTTTCCAACCAAGAATCTTGGCATTGCAAACACCCTCCTTTGTACCTAGCACCAATAGTGTCAGCAAGATTCCCTTTAAAATCTGTCTGGAGCCCAAGCCTCTCCTGCTCTACCCTCTCTGCCTGCAGCTATGCTCTGGTTCCTGATCTTATCTTGCTCCTAAGCTTACTTCAACACCTAGGGTTTCAAGAACTTTTGACAACGTAAGTCAAACCGTTCTAATAATGCTCAAGTCAATTTGTGTTTTTTCCTCTAGAAGAAAAGTCAAAGACTTGAAAGAAGCCTGAGTATCCTACAAACCCTTTCTGGAAGCATCTGTTATATGTCCCTTCTCCTCTGACTCAAAGGAAGCGCCCCATGTCCCAGTATTGTCCCTGGGCAGCAGGTAAAGACCCCCCACAATAGCTGCTGTCTTCGTGCTGGACGTGATTTCCCCCGTAATTAAATGTTCTTTCCTCCCTCATTTCCTTCACGCCATTGTTGGGACTTTTTCTAATTTGCACTTAAGGTCTCTCTTGAGAGAGGTCTTTAACAAGATGATCTCTCTCTAGGAAACGGGGGTGGGGTGTGTCACCTGATGAGCAGTGAGGAAGTTCAAATAAAAATACAGAAAACATGGGCTAGGGAGATGGCTCTGCCCTGCTATAAAAGCCCGAGGGCCTGAGTTCAGATCCCCGACACCTCTGTGAAAAGTCAAGGACACCTGCGACCTTGGTTCAGGTAGGGGATCAGAGAAAGAAAGGTTAGGCTGCTAGGGCTGGTTGCCAGGCTAGCCAAAAAGCAGTGAGCTTCAGTTTCAATGAGCGACCCTGTGCCAAGTGAATTAGGCAAATGGAGGCCTCTTCATGTCTTCTTCTGCCCTCCTCCTGAATGCATAGGTATGAATATCTGCACACACATGTACACACTTGCATATACCACACAAGTACATAAAATGAAAGAAATGTGTTACTTGCAGCTCCAGAGAGGTTAGACGTCCTGACAGGAGCCTGACTGGGAGTCTAAAGGCCCGTGGCACAACTCAGTTCTCAAGAGAGGGAGAGAGAAAGGAAAAGCAAACAACAACAACAAAAAAAAAAAAAAACACCCTATGGATAATTATTTTATTAAAGTCCAGAGATTGTTAACCTCTAGGCTTTCCTTTGGAGGATGTGGATTGATTGACTTAAAGAAAACGAGTGTGGAAGAGAAGCTTATTTGTGTGATCCTGTTGTTTGCTGTTAACTCTTATTCCTGCCGCCAGTTATGGGGTATGCTGGGCTAGACCAGTGGAATGGAGACTGAGCAGGTTCTATCTGAACTGACTGCCCGTGGAAAGGCAGTTTTAACCGGGCCAAAGGTGAGTGGATATAAACAGGTTTCAAGCAACGTAATGCTTTGTCTAAAGCTGGATGGTGAAGCGGTTCACTGTCTTAAATAAACTATAGTCAGCAAGAAGCGTACCACCTGGGAGCTTGCCTGACCCACTTATAAGTACAGCTTCCTACAGTCTTATCATCTTTAATAACTTAAAAGAAACTTTTTTGGCTTACCGAGCACAAATTCTTACCAAAATGTAAGTCCAGTGAGAACGGGGCTTTTGCGTTTTATATTCTGCGATTCACTCGTTGGTGAGTATAATTCCTGAAACACAGTAACATCCTTTAGCTAAACGAAGAGATCAGGCGGTGGAGAGATGGCTCAGTGGTTAAGCATACCCGCTGCTCTTGCAGAGGACTTGAATTCAGTTCCCAGCCCTCGGAGAGCAGCTCACAGCAGCCTGTAACTCTAGTTCAAGGGGATTTAATGTTCTCTTCTGACCTCTGTGGGCGTGAGACACACACTTGGTACCCATATACTTATTTAGGCAAAACACCCACAACCCCCAGGGGCATGACACTGAAAATCAGCTTATGACTGGATTTCTCAGGCTGATTTTCAATGTGATGCTCCTGAGGTGGTGTGTGTGTGTGTGTGTGTACGTGTAGGTATGTATTTATGCATGCATGTAAGAATATATGGTCTTAGCTCATGATCTTTCTCAGATCATTTAACTTCTTGGGAAGCCTCAAATCTACTAACTCAGACATGTGAAAAATCACAGTGCCTCATTTTGCTGCCTATTATTATCCTGGAAATTAAATGAGGTCACGTTTGCAAAGTGCTAGACACGCACAGCAAGGATGACATCAGAGGAGCTGTACAAACTTGAACATGTGTTGGGTCCCCTTAGGTATAGTGTTGCTTGGCAGGATCATGTGTTTTGTAAGTGTAAAAGCCCATTCTGGTGCTAAAACTTCTTATTTTATTTTTTGTGAGTTGAAAATATCACTAAATGTGTCCCTTGTATTTGTCCTCTTCTTAGTTATCGAACATGAGATCAGCTCTGCTGGGTACAAAGCACAGAGGTCTCTAGAGAAAAGATATGCATTCTTGTATATCTCTGGAACCTGAGTTGCTGTATGTCCCCAAAAAATAAATACAAAGACGACAAAGGTGACACTGGCCTGTATATGAATCTCAAAACAATGATATCAAATTTTCCTCAACCCTGTGCCAAGTCAGAATTTGACAGCCTAAGACTGTTAAAGCTATTGTTAAAGCGTTCATGTTCTCCAACAAACTTAGCTTCAAGTCGGAACTGCTAGAAACAAACGTTGGTTGTAGTGAGAGCTTCATGGCAGTTCTTTCATGCCATCTGCCACTCCAGAGAGACATCCCTTTGGCATCCTGGAGTCAGTAGGAAAATGAATTTCCATCCATGTTCTTCCAAGCTTGCATACAATTGAGTAAAAGGATGTTGAGTTTCAGAAAGGGAAAAAGAAGGAGGAGGAGGAAGAGGAGGAGAAGGAGGAGGAGGAAGAGGAAGAGGAAGAGGAAGAGGAAGAAGAAGAAGAAGAAGAAGAAGAAGAAGAAGAAGAAGAAGAAGAAGAAGAAGAAGAAGAAGAAGAAGAAGAAAGCGGTTCTGAAACTAGCTAAGGGAACCATCCTCAGCCCCCATCACAGGCCCACATAAACAAAGATATTCTCCTTCAGTGTAGAAACAGTTTCTGAAGTTGCATGCCTCCATGTGGTACCTGGTGGTGTCATGTTCTGATCTTTGACCCTTGAGTGACTTCGCCCATGGGGATAGTTAATCTTGCTTCAGAATCTCCAAAACTGCTCTCATCCGACAAGAACAGAAACCTCTTCAGAGATTTAATCAACTTCGGATATCTCTGATGTCTTCCCAAAGTCCCAGAAATGGGCTCAGGCTTATTTCTGTGGAAGGATAACACTGGGCTAGCCTTTTCCATTGGTCTTTCTACCCCTCTTCCTGTCCGTATGCATTGCTGAAACTCAGTTCCTGTGCATGACGCTGCTTTTCTTGGGCTTTTGTTAGCCACTGAAGCAGGTCTGGTCTTAGGTCCTGGCTGCTCACAGCAGTTCATCCCGCCAAACACACTTTCTCTTAGGCACTGTTTGCAGCACAGGCAGAGGGTCCTGTCCAAGGCAGTCAAAGGGCAGCAAAAAGAACACTGGGTCTGATCTATATAGCACAGGCGCACTGGAATGCAGAGAAGGGGCTTGACTGGGGTGGTGTCGTGCAGGGGAAGGAGATCCAGTGGGGCTGAGGATGGATTTCAGGGCACTCAGTAGCTGGAAGGGGGGATTTTAGATTTGATGAAATAGGAGGCGCTCACTGGAAATGCTGGTACAAGAGAGTGAAAAAAATGAAAGCAATACCTCAAAAAGATTCGTTTGGCTATTAAAGTATGTCAAATTAATCCGAGGCAGGGAGAATGCATTTAGCAAGGTTTCATGGCAGCAAAAGAACAAACATACATGAACTAGGTTTATGGGAATGAACAGAAAAATGAAAACCTGGGGCACTGAGCTGGCCTAGCAGGTAAATGTGCTTGCTGCCAAGCCTAAGGTTCTGATTCAATCCCTGGGTCCCACATATATGGGAAAAGGAGAGAACCAGCCCCCACACATACACCCAGAAACACAATAGATAAATAAAATGTAATGCAAACATTTTCAAAAGCAAGAGGCAAGCTCAAGAGATTCGTTAAAGGAACAGTAAGTGATGGCAATGGGCAGACATATATGCTTAAGAACTGGGAGAGAGTGGCTGGAAATCTATAGATTTATATTTAGGTTTATATTGAATTCCTAATCACGAATGAACCACCCATATACATGTTTAACAGCGCTTTTGTTTTCTGGTCGTCGAAAGCTAGGTTGTGAGAACAAAGATGTTATGAATACCCAAAGCCCACAGTGTTCAAGAACAAGCTAATATATTTTCACTACATGCACGGGCCGGTTAGTGGTGATCTTAAAGTGTAAAGATGATTTGAGTAGCGATGTAAATGAGCCTTAAGAATTAAAGATAATAAATGATTTTTAAAAATGCCTCTTCAGCACACACGCTCACGAGATGACTTGCTTGTCCCGGCTTGTCTGGGGAAAATGTTATGGCGGGCCATTAACAAAGAATGTGAATTTATTATGGCTCTGGCGTAGAGAGAGGGCAGATCGGAAAGTCTTACTGCATGTCTTAAAGAAGTAGAGTTTGGTTAGAGGGAGAGTGGTGTCTGTCGTCTATGAGAGACAAAGCAGCTATTGGGAAGTCAGCTGGGCCTGGGCACAAACCTCACTGCTGCTCTTGAGGGGCTGTGTGATTTGTGCGCCACGCACTTTCCCTGGGAGGCGGTGGGCTTTCTGTGTTCAGAGTAGATAGAACCGTCTACTCTGAGATAACTCATGAGGCTGTTTGCAATAATTAAGAGAGTTAACGTGGTGTAATGACAGATCTATGCAAGGTGCTCAGCAGATGCCAGCCCTGCTCTGTACAAAGCTTCAACAGATTCATTTGCTTAGCCGAATATGGGAATGTTTATCTTGAAACCTTGGGGGCCTAGTGCAGGATTAACTTAACTTCAGAGAAACATGTATGCAGCCGAGGCTGTCTAACTCTTCTCAGGCCTCTGTGGGGTCACTGGTTCTACTAGACAAAGAAGTATAGAGGCAGGTGTGAAAGGCCACTCTCTACTCTTAAAGTGAGAAGTTTATTGTCATAGTTACTTTCGTTGCCATGGTAATACATCACGACAAGGGCAACTTACAGAAGAAAGTTTGTTGGCGCTTACAGTTTCAGAGGGCAAGAGTCCCTTGACCATCATGGCAGGCAGGGAATACGACAGCAGGCAGGCAGGCAGGCATAGCTCTGGAGCAATAGCTGAGAGCTTACATGCTAATCCACAAGCGTGAGGCAGAGAGATGGATGGGGATGGTGGGAGGGCTTTTTGAAACACTTCCTCCAACAAGGCCCGGCTTTCTGATCCTTCCCAGATCGTTCCATCAACCGGTGATTGAGAATTCAAATATCCCAATCAGCCTATGAGGGCCATTCTCATTCAATCACTACACCAATGAAGGAGATCAACCAAAGAAAGAAACTGGATTTCGGAGTTTGGGCAGATTTATTTTCATTTTTAAAGGAAAATTGTCATACCAGTGAACAGATGGAAGGGTGGACAATATAAAGATAAAGAAGGGGTTAAATCCTGATGATGAGGCCAGAAATCTGGAGCTTCCAGGGGAAGCCAGCGCTCAAATATCAAGGTCAGCAAAAGCACAAGCTGCTAGCTTAGTCTGGAGACTCAGACGCTCTCGAGGATGGGACAGATCCTCAGCGTGGTGTGAACGGCTGTAGCTTTTGCTGTATAACAAATGCTATTTAATATTCTAGAGAATTTTATTAAGAAATTTAATCTAAGTTTGATGGAAGAAAAAGGACAAATGATTAGTAATCAAACTGAAGAATGAAAAAAAAGGAATGAAAATTTAAATAAAGGAAGAAAAATGAGGAAGAAATTTATTTATGGAGGCCTGGCTAAATTATGTCCTTCAACCTTAATTGAGTAGCTCTAAGAATAGCAATTAGTAAAGCAATATATTGTTATTCACCAAACCAATACCATTCTTTCTGTGTATATTAGGCGTGTATATATACTGGCAGAATGTTATGGGAGAATTCCTTGTCAGAACAGAATGAGTTTTACCTCAAACAAGAACCAAAAATGAGGCAACTAGCTTAGACAGGCATGTGTAGATTGTATCATTTGGTTTGTGCATGAATGGAGTTTGAGAGGAAGAAAGTAGCACTGGATGACCTTGAGAAGCTTGTAGAACATGGAGGGAGCAGACTGTGAAAGGGCTAGGGACAGCATGAAACTATCTAAGGAGCAGCTCTTCACTTTGTTCGGATGGAGGGAGGACGTCAGCTTGAGGCCCTGAAGATGCAGGTGTGAGCCAAGGAACCTGGAAAGATGCTCTCGGAAGGTTTTCTGACTGTTAGAGCAACCGTGTTCTCCTTGAGACAGGAGACCATTCTAGTCTCTACTATCTCTGTCCAGGTCATGTCTGCATAGTTTTTAGAAACGATGAATCTGCAGAACGGATATGAGATGCTGTGGGGTAGAAGAATGTCCTGTTCTCCATAATTTGAGTCATAATGTGGACTGTAAGATTGAGGGCAGTCTTAAGAAGTCTGCAGCTGTGAGGCCTGCCTCATGCTTCCAGTCTATAGCTTTTTTTTTTTTTTAAATTGTCTACTTGAAACTAAAAAATTGGTTAAGAGGGCCATTGATGGCTTTGTCCACAAAGGCAGGGTCACATATGTGGCAGTTCGTTCTTAGATTTAAACAAGGAATTAGTATGTGGGAAACACTAAGCAGCTGATCTCAGTTAAGCCCAGTGAAGGCGGAGGGAAAGGAGGTCAGTACCTGATCAGCACCTGCCAACCTCGGTGCCCTTGCTGTTTATCTAACCAGGCAAGCAGTCCTTTGCTATTTCATGGGCTGACCCATGTAAGTTCTTCCCTTTGAAGGGATGAGAACTGGTAAGTGAGCCACAGGTATCCCCTTGTCACGTAAAGAAAGTTCACATGGGCAGTCTGTGTCAATCTATAGCCCACAGCAGTTATGGATGCTAGCATGGCCTGAAGCCAAACCTTCATGAGAACTTTCCTGGAATCATTTTATGGATCCTCTCAGAGACACCCAGAGCGGAACAGCTTTCACGGCAATGAATCACCCAGGTCTGTATTGCAAATCCACAGGGCAGGCCAGGGAACAATTTGGCACAAGAACCAAACAGTGTACCTTTCAAGAGTGGTACTACATGTACCCAAATTCCAGGAGATGTGGCTGCTGTGTGCTGGCTTGTTCATGTGTCACGTGAGTGGTCATGTATGCTCTTCCCCACTGTCAGCTAGGCCATATGCAAATTCTTCACGGGAAGGAAAAGCCTCCTGGCTATGTGGGTTAGTACTTTTCCTGTCTTCAGTTACTAAAACCACTCACTGGGGTGGGGATGGGAGGCTGCTAAAATCATTGAGGAATCCCCATCCCCAGGCAGACGGGCCTGCAGCTTTTTTGAGCTGACCGTCACTGCTTCTGCCACAGGACAATAACTCTCCCCTGAAGGCAGACAGCGCTCAGGTAATTTCAGAGAGGGAAAAGGAGCAGAATTATAGGTTGTCTGGGAAGGGCTGAAAGATAAGCCTTGTGGAGAGAAAAAGTGAAATGAATCATGTCGAAGGGTAGCTACTTCTGAAGGTCAAAGTTGAAGAGTCTGTAACCAGTGGTTTCCTTTGACTTGTTGCTAGAATAATTCACGCTCCTGGGTCTTAGATTAATTGATGATAAGGGATTACAGATGTAGCATATGAAATCATTTCAAAAAAACAAAAGGACAGTCATTCAAAATTCTCCCTATCAGTGACTGAAAAGACCCAAAGAATACAAACAACCTAACTTCCTTTTCTGAAATAATTTCTTTTTAAAATTTTTTTTCATCTACACAGATATAATGGATTTGTTCTAGAACAAGAGTGGTGAACTGAGTCACAAAAATGAATTTGCTTGCAGTAAAAGGGACAAGAGCTATGGAGTAGCCTGCGGTAGAGCTGAGGTCTCTTCCCCTCCTCTGTTGGCAACTTCATCTGTGTAGACTTTAATGCTTTGGATTAAGACCCTACAGAAGACTGGAAAGAAATGAGATGCTTTTGATCCTACTGTCTGAGAAGGTGGCTGTAGACACAGCCCTGGAAGGGACAGGAACAAATGTCAGGTGCTGTCACTGTGTACACATGGGTAGCTAACTGAGTTCGGTGGGAGTTCAGGTCATTTTTCTCCTCAGCAGCAAAAATATTCTGGATGAAATTTTAAGAGTCTACTTGGACTGATATTAGACCTGTCTGCTTCTCTAGAAACGTTATGGTTTTTTTAAATATTTATTTATTTATTATGTACACAATATTCTGTCTGTGTGCATGTCTGCAGGCCAGAAGAGGGAACCAGACCTCCTTACACATGGTTGTGAGCCACCATGTGGTTGCCGGGAATTGAACTCAGGACCCTTGGAAGAGCAGGCAATGCTCTTAACCACTGAGCCACCTCTCCAGCCCCGAAACGTTGTTTGATGCTGAGAATGTAACTATTTTTGTCAGAGCCAAAGAGAGATTTTTTTTTCTGCCCTCTTCCAATCATATGGGTATTTAGATCTTTAACTAGACTCTGATGGAGTTATACTGGGAGGGTGGAGTTTACACTGATACGTGGTAATGGGGAGCTGAAAATGTGAATCTGGTTGATATTACACACAGAACTCTGAAAATACCAGCTTGATCTGGTATAAATAAAAGCATGATGCCGAAATGAAGTTGAAACCCAAGACCCAAGAAGATGTTGGTGAGTGCTTGAGCAACTCAGACATTATTCATTATCTCGAGGTGCTTACTGGATATCAGCTTAACTGAAATACAGTGACTTCTTTATGGGCAGCTGGCCTGGGACCCCTTTAGCAATAGGAGCTTCCTCCTCGCCTGGTAGTCACAACGGTCCTGCCAGTTTCACTAGATCTGGACAACAAACTTGTTAACTGACTTAGATTCTCTGCTGCCTTTCAGCTTCATATGGAAAAGCAAAGTGAGAAGGAGCCTCCTCTTTTGACTCCCAGTGCTGCTGCTGCGGCTCCTTTAAAGCTCAAACAACGGACGCAACGTATGACTTCATGACTTCGACCGTGGTCAGACAAGTGGATGGCGCACCAACCCTGGGTTCTAATACAATCTTTCTGGTCCCTGTGAGGGACCTGGATGTCTGATGTACCATCACCAACAACAGACAGATGGAATTAGAAGAAGTTATTCAGATAAAATGGAAGGAAAACAAAATACCAAACCCAGTAAACTCCTGAAACCAAAATACTGACTCTGCAAGAAACAAGACCAAAATCTGAAAACCAAACAGCATAAATAATGCCTTCTACCACAAATAATTTCATCAGCTAATTGAGGGGAAATAACTTACATTTTAACTTCCTACAGCATTGCTATGTTCCCTGGGTTCTTTGCATTCCTTATATCCATAGTTCACTGAACACGACCCCTCCAGTATCTCCGTCTTGAGGGCTAGTGGCCAAGGCACAATTTATTAAGAGTTATATAGCAGAGTCCCTACTTCCGTGTGGGAAGATCCTCTTGGGGAAGATCACATCACAGTCTTCCAACCCACTAGAATGAAACAGTCAGACGGTTCCAGTGGCCTCAGCCCGCCTACAGGTTCAAGCTGTGTGTTCTTACATCCATTGGGCAGAACTTGATAGCAAAGTTTGTCAGCTAGCACTCTACCTTATTCCAAACCTCATTTCATCTTCTTATAAACATCTTCAATGAGTCTAACAGATCGCTGCCTCTGAGAGACTGGATTAACTGGCAGGTTATATTTGTTGGACGCTCACAGAGTTAAGGTCTCTTTGCTATTAGACTTGATTACTCACACGTACCTTCTGTGTGTGCAGCCTGAAGCCTCATGCCAGGCATAGAAAGGTGTTTAAATAAATCATTTGATAACATGATTATTGAAGATTAAAAAGTAATTAAAATGACTGCCATGACAATCATTGCATCAACAGTGCGGAAGAGAGCTTGCTTCTTAAAGGCATAGAACTCTGTGGCAAGGACTTAGAGCCACCTGGTGTTCTGAGGTTTGGGTGAATGGGTAAGCCGTCTTTCTCCCAGTCTGGGGGTTAATCTCATTTGGCTGCATGTGGGTCTTTAATTATGGCGAGCCTGTTCAACACACTCAACAGCCTCACCCCCTGCTCATTTCCATTAATTTTGAAGTTGTAACCCAAGACTGGAGCTGTTTCAGTGCAACCCCAAGGTTACTTGGGTTTCCCATTTGTATTTCAGTAAATAACAGTGATTAGTAATTTCCCCATGGAACCCTCAGAGTGCGGCAATTATGTGGCCTGGCTTGGTTCTTTCATGCATACTCAAAATTAGAAATAAGCCACACGACACAGGGAATGGCCATTTCCGAGATCTGTCTGTGCCCGCCGACAGCTCAGTGCTGTCTGCCTCCTCAACATTCCCACTGCAGCTTTAAACCGCACAAACATGGGAAGGCACTAGTGTGCACTCCTCAGCTCCAGAGAAAGCATTCTTCCAGGGTCCCCTGCTAAGATGGAGGAATACATTTTTCTGAATATGAAAGCTAATGCTTGATATAATGATTTTATTGAAGACCATTTTGAATGAAAAAATATGCTGATATTCCTAAGGTAAAGTATGCTGCAGTTTCTAGGGGACAAGCTACAGTTTGGAAATGAATGGAGTACACTGTTTTGTCTGAGTACCCGTTTAGAGGAGCGTTCATGTTCGCAGCAGCTTTCGGGAAAGGCAGTCATAATCGATAATGATGTACTGTTTGGTTCTCCTAAAACCAGGCCCTCTGTGAGAGGAAAACACCGTTTTCTGAGAAATCAATGGGCATTAATTTTACAGGACCACAAGTCAAACTTTGCAAGTGGAAAGAAATAAAAATCTTCATACATCATTGTCATAGAAGAAGCACGGTCAGGGTTTAATTATTTGGCTGCTTTTTACCACCATGGAGAAATTCTAGAAGGTTCTGTGTTTTGGATTACAAATGGCACTATACAGATTTGTCATGACTAAACTATAAACTGGTGCTATCCCCTCTGATAATTTAAAAAATAGCAAAACATGGTCGAGTGGACGACATAGGCATTAAAGTAGGAAGGGTCTGAATTTCCTAATAAAAAAACCTGTCAAATCTTCACTGTACAACTTAATAACCATGAGACATTGAGCAAGCCTTTTAATATCCATGAACTTCAATTTCCTGATTTATCCGATAGGCATCCCAATATTTTACTCAGGTCACAGGGTTACCGGGAGGAAGATGAAATATTTATGGCTTTGGCAACAAACATATCACTTTTTCTTTGGCGTGTTACCTCCCTTTGTCCATTTTCCATGAATATCGGATTTACTCTGATTAACTCTCTAGGGCTAGCAGAGGGGAAGTTATCTCTCCAAACTAGGAGCCATAAGTGAAGTCATGTAGACTTCATATCAAAATACACACCAACCATTGGGGGAAACGGAGAGGTTTTCATTTCGTTTTAAACTATCTCTTACACCCTAAAAGTGGTCCAGAATTAAGGTTCTCTAACGCTAAAGACCTTGTGATCAGACACGCTGAACCTTTCACTCCCACCAGAGAGCCACATGGCAAGTCTTTGTGGAGTAATTGGCTTTTGTTTCCTGCTTCTGATCTGCCCTCCATTTTTTTTGTACACACTGTGAGTTATATGTCTGCCCACTACACATCCCTAGTGCTTGACTCACCACGGCTTTCAGTGACTATTGTTGGCAAGAAAAAAGTACTGTAAACATACTGCAGCTTTGAAAAATCCTGGAATAACGAGACCTATTTTACATGCTAGTTCCGTGCTCCTTAAGTGGATTTAAAGTAGGAAACTTGTCCCCTGGAGCTGCCTCGTGAAGCTCCCCACGTGGAGTTCATCACAGGAAATGCTATGTTAGCCCAAAGACAGAAAAGCAGAGGTTAGAATTTTTATCTTGCTGTAGGTGGTGGCTGCATGAGCCATTACCTCGTTAGCTTCCCCCAGGCCCTTCTCTTCTCTCCTCCATCCAGACTGCGATAAGTACCATTATGCAGAAGTATCTTCGCTTCCTGATTGCTGCTTGCATTTGGAGAAGGTGAGGTGATGCAAACTGAGAGACAGAAGGCATAGGCTGCCTTTCCTACCTCTGCTTTGATGCCTACGGCCCTCCAGCGGGACTGTATGCTTCCATGGTGACTGATTTACCCTTGTGCTACCCTTCCACTCTTTCAGCTCTCAAGCCAGCGTTGTCCCCTCTCTTCCCCCATCAGGTCTTACTCCCCCTAACACAGTCCTGAGATACTCAACCTTTGCTGGATGTTTCTTTGGCCACACCAAAGCATCTGCCGAGACTCCTTCTATGTCAGCCTCTCTAGACAGAAACACAGAAACACGCCTGCTGTGAGCCTTCCGATTGCCTTTTCCATGATTCTCAATCAAGGATATACACTCAGCAGGAAATGGTGGCCAAAGCCTCACTTCTGGCTTTTATGTTTTGATTGAAGTTTTGTGAACTCCCCGAATTTTAGCCACATCTGTGCCAGATCATAAACAAAATTAGAACTCAGACGCAAAGCAAAGCGTTCTTAGGAGCACGCACTTTTCCGGTTCACAATGGAGAAGGGATCCATGTACCAGATCGTTTTAGTCTATTCCTGAGACAAGACTGAAAGAGAATATGAACTTACTCCCCAGAGTCATCAATCCACATCTTAATGTAGTTCTGGCCATGGTGCATACTCATTGCGCGTTAATTCAATTCATGTATTCATTTAAGCGATGGCCACAGCTGCTGAAGGGAGATGGAGTGGAGGCGCCCAGCCATTAGCTTCGGGCTAAAGAACATCTAGCACATCTGTGAAGAAATGTAATGAAGGATACATCTATGAAAAGGAAGTGCCAATCCCCAGGTGTAATCCTCGGTCTCTTCCTGTGGTCTGGAGAGCAGGCTAATACGGTTACTATTTATTTTTACAGGCCTAGCAACAGTTAGGCTCTTTGTAAGGGTGTGGAATTATGTCTACTATTGCACACATTCTGTGGAATGATTATGGTATTGTATGCGTACATTATTTTTTAGAGCCGCTTTAGTTGTTTCTCGGCTTCGAAAACCAACACACACACAGAAAACAAAGTGAACTGAAACTCCCTAAGATCTGTGGATAGAGAAGTTCCCATTTTGACCCCGTTAAAGCTCTCGATGCCTTGTAGAGGCTCCCAGGGGAGCTCTTGGGCAATATGAAAGATACAGCAAGGGGAACAACAGACATAGGCTCAACCTTGCAAACAAGTCTCCAAGATGATCAGGTAACAATGGGCTAGGCTCATCTCAGGGAGTCCCCAATAGCATCAATACAAATCCTTGAGTACTGGTTAGAATTGGTCTTTCCCATCAAAGATTTTGAGAGGAGGAAAGTCAAACTTTGGGTTTGGTTTTTTTTCTCTTTCCTTTATTCTATTTCTCCTTGGCAACATTTCCACCAACTCAGTATTTTGCGGGATAAATTGATCGCTGTTTACTTGTGTGGATCTTTGATATGGATTGGGTGTTTTCTCTCTGTGGAATTTGTTCATAGGGTTTTAGGCTAAACCTGTTCAGGCAGCTGAACTTGTGATGAAAATAATGACAGCCCAGCTCTCCTGGTCCATCTTATAATTATTTCTTTTAATAATCATTTGTGTGATTATCTGCTCACAGTATTAATTCCTGGAAAGCAGTTCTTTAATCTTTACCTTGTCCTAGGAACTGATACTTTTCTAAATGCCTGAGAGTTGGCATGACCCAGGGAAAACTACGACCTCCCTTGTTGTCTATACGTGTAACATTTCCAATACCCATGTGGCTCGACCTCAACACCATCTTTAGGACATTGGCAGTCAGGGTTAAGTTTTACCCAGCCTAGTCCCCAATGACCACAGTTACTTCTTCCCAGCAAATTTAGGATAGTAGTTGACACCGTCCTCCATAGTCTTGCCCTCTTATGTCTTCAACATTCTCTGCTTAAGCCTAGGGAGCTTTGGACATTAGAATCAAAGAATCTGAAAATTCTTATTTCTAGCCATGGTGTCTGTGCTTTGTTTGACTTAATGGCTCATTCCAGGAGTTCTCGCCTAGCAAACTGAAAATGGTAGAGAGAAGGAGCTGAAGGCAAGCTTGCTTCTCATCTCTACTATGATCTTAAGATTCCGTGGCTAAGCTTTGAAGAGAGTACACACTCCGGCTACCCTTGTGCTCACTGCGCTGGCTTATGTATTGAACACAGTAACCTCGCCATTGAGAAAACCAGAGTTGAGTGTGGCAGATGACAGTGGACAACCATAATCTCAGGCTAGCATCAGCTTTTGTTAGATGCACTGTATATACTAGAACATACCAACACAGCCACCTAAATACAGGCACTAACTTGTGCCTATGCCCATCCACTTGTACCCAGTAGTAGGTTCTAAACAAGTTTCCTCTCCCCTGAGATGGATAACCGTGTCTACTCAAACTCCTGCTCCCATGCTATATTATTGGCTGATACAAGATGATCTGTAGAACTTGTACTATTGTGGGCTTGCACAGGACATGGTATTCATCGACAATAGCCACAGTCTTCTGTCTCCTCATTCTACTCTTTCTGGTACTGCAGCTCTGAGATGAAGCTGAGAGCAGCCATCCCTGTCTGCAGCTCCTTGTGTGCAAATGGCAGGGAGGCACCAGCAAAGTCAACTGCCGGGCTATGAAAGGGAAGACGGCTTCAGAGACCCAGACAGAGGGCTTCTGGGGTTGGTACTTGCCTCTTGAAATGAGGAGCCTGTTTCCACGTGGTGGTGGAGAGGGTGAGAAGACAGCAAATAGTAAAGCCGTAATTCTAGTCTAGAAAATGGAAGAAATGAATACTTACATATTGCTCTTTCTTCTCTGTAAACCACCACAGACAGCATCTGAAACCCAGCATCACATTCAAGTCTAGGATTCCCTAAAGTGGAAAGTGTTGAACCAACTGTTATGCCTCCGAGCTTGTGGCTCTTTTTTTTCTTTTTCACGGATCATAATATTTCCTAGGAAGACCGCATTCTCTAGTTCCCATTTCTGCTTCTGTTCTCTTGGGGGAATCTTATGTTTTACAGTGGCAGGGATTGTAGATATTCCAGATCTGGAATTTCCCAGCCCTCGTCAGAGTAAGTCATCTTTAATGTACCTTAAATACAGTGTTGGAGCATTTAATTATATTATACAAAATTGGTAAACAGCCATTTCAAGACATGGTGTGATTAAAATGGACCCACAAGGTGTGGTGTTTATTAGTGTATTTTCAGAACCAAGTGAGATAGTATGCCAGCTCTTGCAGTTGAAGAATGAACAGCACTCAGAAAATGATGATGCAAGTGAGGTTGGTGTTTAAGTTGCAAAGAAGGCTTCTTGTAAAATTGACTGGTCCCCTGAGGGACTGCCTAGAAGGTAAATATCTAAAATAAACTCTTTTTTTGTTCTCCCATCTCTTATCCAGTCCCCTACATGTTCTTAATCTAGTTGGCTCGCTCTTCTTTGGAAACATGTTAGCTGTCTCATCGGTCGGAAGAGGAACAGACGGGGGAGGAACCCAGCTATGTGAAGATGGTCTGGGACAAGGAGCCCAATTGCAAATGAAAGAGGATGACTGGAGAAGCTGAGAATCAGGCACCACCCTCCTACGATGTGGTCATTGTGTGCCAGAAAGAGATTCCTGGCCATTGTGTGCCTTAGGTGCAATATTCAATAGAAGCTACTATCACGAGCCCGGTAGGGTGTGTGTAAATGAAAGCCGCCAAGTACAATGCGTTCTAAAACTCTTCTTTCATTCCTGTGGGCGTGCGTGTTCCTGCTTATCTGCCTGCCCTTTCCTATTCCTAAAAACTGAAAGCGAGGACAGTTATATACTTGATACCAGATAGCTGATGGAATCTGCCCTGAATACAGATATTTATCTTGAACAAGAAAGCCATTGACCCAGAGGCTTCCTGGCAGAGATTCAGTTGGACCTAGTTAAAATCTTTTAGAGTTCCACTGTATCTTAAGATATTTTTCTCCACGTTTAGCCATTGTGGGTATTCCATGCAAGGTTCCACACATTTGATCATATGTATTTAGTTTCAAACCACCCCTGGTTATGTGAAAATAGATACTGCTGTCTCAGAACAGTCATGACAGTTCTAAAATGGAATACTCTACATAGGAATTTAACTTATAGAGGATAATAGAGGGTAAATCTAAATTTAGGTGATTTTGTAGGAATGCCTTTGTCCTTTGTATCTCTTCTCCTTATCTGAATAGCCCTTTTTATTTATTTTTTTCTCTTCGGTGATGAAATAGAAAGGCACTGTCTTGGGTTCCATACCTAAGGCCTTGATTCTCAGAGTCATTTGTATACTGGTGTAGGAGGTCCATCTGTCTGTGTGTTGCTTTGGGCCTGTTGATAGGACAGAACTTAGGTAGATGGGGAGATGGAACTGGAGGCTGGGTGGAAGAAGGGCAGAGTCAGAGAGATGCCATGGAGCCGCCAGAAACAGATGCTGGGAATTTTACCCGGTAAGCCACTGCCACGTGGCGATACACAGAGTAATAGAAATGGGTTAAATTAATAAAAGGGTTAGCCAATAAGAAGCTAGAGCTAATGGGCCAAGCAGTGATTTAACTAATACAGTTTCTGTGTGGTTATTTTGGGGTTAATCTAGCCAGGCAGTCAGAATGAACAAGTGGGCCCTCCTCCTACAGTATACCTTTAAGAAATTGCAGTCACACTCACACACACACTTACACTTTGTTTTTTGAGAACTGCGTACATACGGATAGCATATTCTGATTTGGTGCCCTCACCTATGTTAGCTCCTTCCTACAAGTACCTCTTCCTCATTTGCATCTTTGTGTGTATGACCCACGGAGTTGAACTAGGGCTGTCTGTGCCACCATGGGTAGGGAGCTGTCTATTAGAGCTCACTGGATTCGTCAATAGGTACACAACTGAAGGGAAGGTCTGGCCGTCCCCTTGAATCCATCGGTAGCCCATAGTTCATCAGGAAAAAATAGGTAATGATGGCCTCTCCCTAATCTGTGATTAACTACTGACGTGCCCAGTCTTGCTCAGACCTAATGCATGTAGCCCCTACTGATATGAGATAATGCTTGCTTTGCTGTGTCATGTGGAGAAGCTTGTATTTCACAATCCTTCCCCTTATCTTCCAGCTCTTACATTCTTTCCCCCTTTTCATCTGCATTGTTATTTAGCCTTAGATGGGGTGGTGCCACTGTTCCCTTCAGGGCTGGCTGAGCACTGGACCATCTCTATTCATCTCAGCCAGAACAGTGATCTGTCTCTGCACTCACCACCATTCCTTGCAAAGAGACCGAGAGTAGTATTCCTTCGCCTATGGGTATAAACATTAAGCATTTAGAAGGCAGCTTGGCCTTGTGTCAATTTAGCTAACCATTAATATTAAGCTCCCTATTTTGCATATCACCCCTTCAGCCAGGGTTTTTTTTAAACCAGGTTTAATCTGGTACTAGGCATAAATTCCCTCTTGAGGAGTGGGCCTCAAAACCAATCAGAGGGCACTTGATCATCCTCCATATCAATTAGGCCAGTATGGCACCAGTGGGCGCAGGTTGTCTCATAGGTTAGCTTTGCAGGTTGTGGGGATCTCAGCTGAGTTAGCGTGATCCCCTGACCCCAGTGGATGGCACCGCACTTTCCAGAACGATGAAAACTGACCGGCAGGGAAGGAGCCTACAGCTTAGTTCCAGGTGGCTTTATTTGTGCACTATGGTGCGTGGTGTCTTCAGTCGTAGGGGCTTATCATCCCATCCTGGTGGACAGCCAAGAGGAATATCATCGAGTCCTGGTGGATAGCCAAGAGGAATGTTGAGAGCTTAGGTTTTAGGGGAGCCCCTGAGGCTTTCCTGACTGACTACTCATGAGGCGTTATCTCACATCTGGTAGTGATATTTCTTTAATAGGCCACGGCTGTTGGGTGTAGCATAATTTAACCATACAGGGTATTATTTTACAACTGAATATTTTTTAGTCAGCTCACCGAGCAGTAGGTTTCCCTAGGGCTTTTCCATGTGTCCTTTATGTTAGCTAACCCTTCTTCTATGCCCATCTCTTCTGTCTCCCCAGCCCAAATCCTGCTTAAACTCCCCCAGTGACTTTTCTCTGTTTCTTTTTTTTTTTTTTTTTTTTTTTTTGATTTTCGAGACAGGGTTTCTCCATAGAAACCCTGTCCTGGAACTAGCTCTTGTAGACCAGGCTGACCTCTAACTCACAGAGATCCACCTGCCTCTGCCTCCTGAGTGCTGGGATTAAAGGAGTGCGCTACCACTGCCCGGCTTCTCTCTGTTTCTTATCGCTGAGTTTTGCTGCTCCCCATTTCTTAAGGCATCTCCTCAGTTACCTTTTCCTCCTTCCCAGGCTTCCACAAGATATGCCGAATAAAGCACACAAACCTAATGGGTGCACCTGTAAGAAAAGACTATGTAGTGCTTGTGTTTCTGAGACTGGGTTACCTCATTTGGTTTAATGGGTTTTTTTTTCCAGTTCCATCCACTTACCTTCATGTAGTTGGTTTTCTGCACTCTTTTGGGGACCCTCCACCCAGCCCCCAAATAAATACATGGAGACTTATTTCTACTTATGAATGCCCAACCTTACCTTGGCTTGTTTCTATCTAGCTTTCCTTAACATAAATTATCCCATCTACTTTTTGCCTCTGGCTTTTCATCTTCTCTAGTCTATATACTTTTCTTTCTTTCTTACTTTGTGGCTGTTGTTGGGTGGCTGGGGTGGCTGGCCCCTGGTGTACTCTTTGTCGTCTCCTCTTCTCGTTTCTTCCTCTTCTTGTTCTTCTACTTAGTATCTCTGCCTGGCAGCTCTGCATAACCCTATTCTGCCTCGTTATTGGCCATTCAGCTCCTCATTAGACCCATCAGGTGTTTTAGGTAGGCTCAGTAACACAGTTTTACTGAGTTAAACAAATGCAACATAAAAGAATGCAACACAAAAAAAAAAAAGAATGCAACACATCTTTGCATCATTAAACAAATATCTCACAGCATAAACAAATGTAACATATTTTTAACTAATATCCCACAATCCCTTCAAATTTCAGAATTTAATTTTTACTTACAACTGAATAATTTCACTGGGCATGTACACTACATTGTTCCCTTATTAAATCCATTTAGTGGCCATCTAAGCTCATTCTATTTCTAGCTTTTTGTGAATACAGCAGCAATAAACATGGCTGGGCAAGTGTCTCTAAGGTAGGTCATAAAGTCCTTTGAGTGTAGGAGTGGCATGTCTGAATCATATGCTGGCTCTATTTTTAACGTCCTGAGATTGTTTCCACACTCATTTCCTCAGTGGGATTATATGGAATGTATAGATTGATGTCAGTAGGATGGATGTTTTCACCATGGTGATTCTATCAATTCATGAGCATGGTGGATCTTTCCATTTTCTAGTGTCTCCTTCAATTTTTTCTTCAGTATTTAAAAACTTTTGCCCTTGATTTCTTGTTTAAATTTATTCCAAGATTTCTTTCATTTTTTCTTTCTTTCCTTCCTTCCTTCCTTCCTTCCTTCCTTCCTTCCTTCCTTCCTCCCTTCTTTCTTGATATTCTGAACTGGCTTGTTTCTCTAATTTCTTTATGACTATGTTTGTTATTGCCATACAAAAAAGCTACTGATTTTGTATGCTATTTTTTTATCATGCTACTTTACAGAAAGTTTTTTTTTTTATCAACTTTAAGAGGTGTTTTGGCCAAATTTTAGGGTGGCTTTGTGTAAATTTACATCATCTTCAAATACAGATATTTTGGCTTCTTCCTTTTCTGTTTGTATTCTTTATGTGTTTCTATCATCTGAACGGCATGGTTAAGGCTAAAATTATCATATTATATAGGAATGAGGAGAATGAAAATGCTTGTCTTGTTTCTGATTTGGTATAAATGCTTTCAGTCTTTCTCCATTTAGGAAGATGCTGGCGGTAGATTGGTTACATACAGCTTTTTTTGTGTTGAGATAGGTTCCTGCTATTCCTTGTCTCTGAAGGCCTTATGTATGAAGGGTATAGATTTTTCAAAGCCCCGTCCTGTAGTTATTAAGATCATCCCATGATTTCTGTCCTTGAATCTATTAAGAGTGTCTTAGATATGCTTATTCATCTTAGGACTTAAAAGACTTTATTTGCTGCATAAAGTTTGACCAAGAATGAAGTCAACTCAGATAAATCAGAGGCAGGAAGAAAGGAATTTTGTCACTTTTCCTGAGGATATATGACCAAACATTATTGACCCCAAAAATGGCATCATGGAAGACCAAAGAAATTATTCTACTCAAGGCTAGCATGGTTGATCAATGACTTCATTGGGGTTACTTATAGTAGCATTGGTGAGAGGTTATTTACAAGAACATGGGTGACTCAAAGGTAGATGCATCCTTGAAAGGTCTCCTCCAGAATGGTGACAACTCAGTAAAGCTGAATCTTGGAGTTCCCTGCCCAACTCATAGGCAACTCAATCAGAAATAGTGTCCCTTCCTCTTACAGAACCTTGGGTGGCTCATGAGTCTTGTAGCTTTCTTGATTTCTGAGTCTTAGAAACCTCTCTCCTCTTCCCAAGAGGAAATGTTTCAGCTTAGAGGCAGTAGCTAGACAAGAGACCAGCAGAGAAAGCATGGCCCTGGGCTGCATTGAGACCTTGAGATATTAAGACCCAAGTTTTTAAAGTGTGAGGGAGGACCTTTGCAAGTATGAGGGACAATAAGGTCCCTTCCTTCCTGTCATAGTATCTTAAAGACCTAAAAGCATTAACACAAAATGCTGGTTAAAAGCATCATGAATGTTACCTTAAACATGAGAATGGCCCACCAACCTGTGAATAAAAATGTAATGTCATGGATATTAGTGGATTGTGAACGAGAGAGGTTAGATTAGATTCTGGCTATATGGGGGCAAGAAAGCAAGATGTCTCCAGCTACCTTCTGTCCCTGAAAGAAGTCCCTGGCAATCACACCACTCCTTCCCCTCTTTATAAAGAGTCTTTGTCTCTGTCTCTCTCTCTCTCTCAGGCCATGGCACCACCACCAAGCTGCCTTGTGGGCTGGGACCAGGGTTGCTTTGTGCTTTATCGTTCCTGCTCTGATTTTGGACACTCCCACTGGTATGAGAATATAATTTAACAATGTGTTTAGATGGCTATATCCTTAGCCTTCAAGTTCAGATCCTCCTGCTTGGCCCCCTGCCTGTCCACAGGGGCAGAAGCTAGGCCAGCATCTCCAGACATATCTACCCCTCTGAGCCAAGGCCTAGGAAAGAACTGCAGTTTCTACTTTCTATAGATTAATATTCAGGTCTCCAGACATTATTTGCTATATGCAAAGAAACCTGTTCTAAAGGTAGTAAACAGGGCAAGCACCTTTGCATGCGGCAAATCCTGCTTGTAAGGTGCACTGGCTTTCTTCTTCGGCCCCACAGGATAACACAACACAGTAGCCAGCAATGAATCCAGTCTTCAGTAATGGTTCAAATGTGGTATGTCCAGTTTGTTCCTGTTGAAGTTTCTCTTTCTGATGCCCCTTCCCGCAGGACTTGAAGGTCATTCCTTAATACATAGGCTGCCTAGTTAACATACGTTTCTGAACGCTATTTAGAATTCAGTTCAGATTCAGGCTCTGCTGCTGCTCTGAAGCTGTGTGACCCTGTGAAAGTACCCTTACCACTTGCAGCCATTTTTTTAAAATGTGGGACAAAAGAGGAACTGAGGGAGTGCACAAGAAGTACTTGGTCCAGTGCCTGACTTTTAAGGCCTTCACGATGTTTCCTTCTGCTCTTAGCTTACACATTCTCTCCGCCTCGGTGAGGTGAGCCACTTTTCTAATAAAAGAATATATCCAGACCTTCCAAAACACAAAGCAATTGCAAAGGGCAGTATATAGCCTTTCTGAGAAAAGCTGTGTTATCTAAGCCACAAAACGGAGAGCGTGCTGGTGTCTGTTAAGACACGTCTCTCATTAGGCTCGGTAGCATAGAGTTCCTGGAACAGAGTGCACCCAGGCTAACCCAGATGTGTCTAGAGGGCTTCTGAGTCTGCCCAAGGGAACTGCAAGAGAGCAAAGTGTCCTAATAACTCTCCCAAATCAAGGAAACTACCTCCTTCAGAGAGTCCCGCAGTCTTCTACCTCCTGAGAAATGTATTCTTCCTTGCAATTTGCAGGTGTTTTTCCTGTCTCTGTCCACCCCAGCTTCAAGTTCTTGCGAAGTGTTTCTATTTCATCATGCTCAAATCATGGTTAGTGTGAAAGAAACGGCCTTTTTGCTGTTGCTGGCAGGGTGGAGAGAGTTTTAAGGATGAGCCCGTGCACCATTGCTCGACTCGGGAGTTCTCAGTGAGGAGCCGGGCTTGCAACTCACAGGTATAAAGCAAGGGCTGCCTTTGTGCTCCTGAAGCTTCCAGTCTAGCAGGTGGGGAAGCACTGAGTGAGTCTGTGAGCAGGCGGTCCACAGACTGCTGTGGGGGAGGAGAGGGCATGAGGCAGTGGGGGGGGGGTAGAGGGGTGAGGTGGATGCTCAAGTGTGACATGTTTCAGTCAGTTTCTACAACGTTAGAAAGAGCCGGTGTCTTAGCAGGGGTCTCTATTGCTGTGAAGAGACACCATGACTACGGCAACTCTTACAAAGAAAACGTTTAATTGAGGTAATAGCTTACAGCTTCCAATTGTTTGGTCCATTATCATCATGATGGGGAGCATGGCAGTGGGATGTCGACTGCCTGTCACGCTAAGTGAGGCTTGAGGAAAAGACCCCCAAAGCCCTTCCCCACAGCGACAACACACTTCCTCCAGCAAGACCACATCTCTTAATAGGGCCTCTTCCTTTGGAGGCCATTTTCCTTCAAACCCCCACGGAGACACAATGCGTTTCCAGGTGTTTTCAAACAAGATGGAGGAAAGTCAGGTGTAGGATTAGGAAGGGTGGGGAGAGAAGGCAGGGAAAGGGGGGGGCAGAGTGGAAAAACCTGCTTGCAGATGATGCGGTTGGCCACTGTGCGGCTTCCCACAGTTCTGATAATCATCAGAATGCTCTCGAATGGCTGCTTTTGATTCTGCATGGCGAGGAGCAGGCTGCGGGAGGAAAATCTGTGGAGATGGGACCACCCAAAGCTCTCTGGAGGTTCACATAAAGAGGCAGTAGCTCGGCTGAACTGAAGAGACACACTGTGTGGGGTCTGTCTGGGCGGCAGGAGAAACAGTTCACACTGACTAATACCGGAGGGACCGAGGGATGGAGTCCTAAGCCCCTGACTTATGCTGCTGGGTGGATGGCTTGTCCATCCACTGGGCTGGAGAAGACTTGGGGAAAACTTCTCTGGGAAAAGTTGTAAAAAAAAAAAAATCAGATTTCAGTTTTAAACATAACAACTTTGAGACCCATCCAAGATTTTTATATACAAATACCACATAAGAAGGTGAATGTTCCAGAGAGGAATTCAGGGCCTGGAGAAATGTTTGGGAAACACCAGCCAGAGAGTGAGTGGTACGTAAAGCTATGCAATCAGATGAGACCATCTAGAGACAAGGCAGAGAAGAAACTCAGGATCCTACAATGGAAAAACCCAATAATTAAGGACAAAGTCATAGGAGGCAAAAATGACAACATGGATAACTAAGAAAATGCCCATAAGGATCTTCTACCAAAGGGAGGGGACTCAGCTGTGAGGGGCCTAGAAGAACATCAGAAAAGCAAACCTTGGGGTTTGTGGCAAAAGGGAGAACCAGCAGTTTGGTTTCCTTGCCCATTGCTAAACTTATATCTGAGATTCCCATAGCAAAACCCAAATTAATCAGAGGGGTATGTGATGGTTTCAATCCTGTGTAGACCCAGGCACCTGCTCAGAGTGCTGATTCTCTGTGCCCCGCCCCATCATGGTTGTCAGGCCGAGGAATCTCTAGGAGGGGGAGCCTAGTTGGAAGTATTAAGTGAAGAAAGGCCTGGGCGAAGAGAGTCTGAAGCAATGGTGGCACACTGGAGAGAAATTGGAAAGGTGGGTCTTTTCTGATTCTTCTTTGTATTCCTGTGTTATCAGAGGGAAGGCGTTAATAGAGTTCTTATAACTTACTTCGGGAGAGAAATGAGGGAGAATGTCAGAGTGACCTTCTTGCGTCTGCGGGGGCTCTCAGTCTCCTTCGGCAGAAAATCTTCTGAATGCGAAGGCAGCAGATGTTGGGGAAGGTTATTCCAAGCTTGCAGTCACCTACACGGAGAAGATGAATTATTTTGGTTGGATTACGAGTGGATAGGAAAGAGGAAAGGGATGCGTACATGGAAGAGTCTTGTGAACTTGGCGAAGTAGGAAAGTACTCATTGGACAGGGACAGGAGTCTTGGAGTGTCTGGGTTTTCTCAGGAAGTACTAGCAAGTATTTACTTACAGTAGGGCTGAACTACTGTGTCAATGGGGAAAAAACAAAGACTTGGGGGTACGAGGAGTCACAAGATTCTTAAGAAGGAATGTTAAGAGTAATGTTTTTTAGTGTGTGTGTGTGTGTGTGTGTGTGTGTGCGTGTGTGTGCGTGCACGTGCACGCACACACAGGGCTCAATGGTACAGCATTTGCCCAGCATTTTTATGTTGGGGCTCCAGCGTTACAACAACAACAAACCCAAATGAATAAATAAATGCAAGACACATGTGTTTCTCACTCTCCACCACGGCCAGGAGTTTGTGTTCAGACACCTTCTGATTCTGTGCTTGTCACATGGTATTCTCCCTGGTGCTGCTGGCCCACAGAGCATCTTGAGTAGTGGGAGCGTGAATGCATATGCCTTTGGCTAAAGCAATGATTGTTTTCCAGTTTTCAGAGGATAGAAGACAGAATGGGCAGCTGCCGGGGAAGCCACGATAACTCAAGTACCTTGTTAAGGGTAAGGTGAGATGGGGTCAAGTGTGGGGATTTGAGAAGTGTGTGTTACAGAGTGAATTAAAGAAAAAGCAAATTCAGAGCGGAGCTGAGGAATCACTGGAGGTCTGCAACTATGTCTTAATAGGAAACCAATCGGCAGGGGGAAACAGGGAGAAGGGAATGCCTGGATTTCTCTAGGGCTGAGGTTTCCCCAACTGAGCATCTCAGAAGCAGCGAAGCTCTAAGAGAAGCATTTCTAAGAACTCCAGTGATGCCCAAGGTCTCTAAGCTGGACAGGAATGGAAGTAGAGTTATTATTACTGCCACGTGTGTGTCAGATGGGATAGAACCATGCTTTATGTGCAGAAACATCTGAAGGTCATTCGGAAAAAAAATTAAAACAATAAAAAACCCACAGCTTATTATATGAGACATGCTATTATCTTCAAAAAAAAATCCCGCGATTCTAATCGAGAAAATGAGAAGGGTGCAGTGGCTGTGGTTACCCTGTGATACAGGTGTGTTAAGTAAGAACGCCTTTCGCTAGAAGAGCAGATTACTCAATAAATATTATGTTAAACGGCAGCTAATGTAACCAGAACTCCGGAGATAAAAACCATTGCCATCATTCCTTTAACTGCTTATTAATGCCATCCTGGCCACAATCTTGTCCATCCCTTCTGCCTTAATAGTTATTGCCTTCCTCCTTAGAAGACACTGCTGTTCCAGCAAGCTCCTCTCTGTTCAAGTCAGGGTGAAAGGAAGGGAGGGTGATGCTTACCGTAATCCACCCCATCCCCTAAGTCAGAAAAAAGAAAAGAAACCACGAACCACCGGAAGAGTTCTGCTTATGGGTCACTGGCAGAAAAATTCATCAGATCTCCTCTCTGCAAGGGAGGACATGCCAAGATTCTTTCCCACTCTCAGTGATCCAGAGTGACAAGAGAAACCAGGGCTGGGAAGGGGTACGGTTCAGCCCACCTCCAAGATCTCCTATCTAGTGCTCCCTGGAGAGTTCAAGTATCTCTTCAAAGCTATCAGCCTGTGAGCCATGTCTTCTTAGAATAAATGCACTCTAGTCTGTATTAAAACCTGCCTTCTCTGCCACGTGGCTTTTCTCTCAGGTGGTGTGAAGGTCTGAGTTTGAAAGGGCGTACGGAACAGACTGGGACTGAACCAGCTCTCCTTTTGGTTCATGCTCCCAGCTGAAGTTAGTGGCTGTTTACGGGAAAGAGGAAGTGAGGAGTAATGCCCATGTTTTATTCAGGCAGAACAGTCAGTTCTGGACCATCTATTTTCACACGATTTGGTCAAGAGGCACCCGCAGGGTACCCACACTGAAAGGTGGGAACTGCCTCCTCCAGCTAAGCCTTGTGCTTTCTCTCCTAAGAGTACTTCATGGGGACTCTCAGCAAAATATGGAGGAAATTCTGTTTCCACACAACTAAGTAATGTATACACCATTCTATAGTGCAGAGGCAGGGAACGCCTTTAGTCAAGGCCACCAATTCCAAAGAAATCACTGGAAAAGTCCCAAACATCAAGCCCAGTGGTGTTAGCAGAGTCTTTAGGATAAAGGGTAAAGTCTCTGATACATAGCCAGGAGATTCCATGAGACCAGGCCTTGCCCTCGTGACTGCAGCTCCCTGTTCTGATTTTTGAGCTCAGTTCCTTTACATCTCTTCTGCATCTACTGTGCTTGGGATGCTGCGTCGTGCAGGGTCTCAGTGGGAACAGACGGAGCACCCAGAAAAATGACAGAACGCAGTTAAATTGAAGGGGTTCCTTAGGTTTGGGTGGAAATAATGAAGCCAGAAAGAAAAGGTGAATCTCTCTCTCTCTCTCTCTCTCTCTCTCTCTCTCTCTCTCTCTCTCTCTCTCTTTCTCCCCCCCCCCCCCCGTGTCTGTGTTTTCTGACCTTCTGCTGATATCTACCAAGTAATAGAGAACTGGAAGGCAGAGAACAAAGGAGGATGTGGTCCACATAAATCCAGCTGTCAGGATGCCGAGCAGAGATGAGACAAAGAGCCTGGACCTGCTGCTGGGGGTTTCCATGTGGCCCTGCAGATCAGATCCATCATGCAGGGCTGCCCGGGCGCCTATACAAACTTGGTATCACCAACTAAGATCTACATAGATTGTTTGTGAAGAAACCCCTTCAGTGCCCCTCAGCCCTTTCTTCCTAGCTGCCTTCCTATAGCCACCCATCCCCTGCACACTTATCTCTCACGATCACACTGCTGTTTGAAGAGGTCAGTGCTCCAGTGAGCTGTGGGAGCTCCGAGAATATCTCGGGTGTGTTTTTGTGTGTGCATTTTTGTGTTTTTTTTTAGCCTTGACTGAGTGCTTCCAACAAATGCTCACTGAACGAGCAAAGATGAAAGTGGACATCAAAAGCAAATGGAAAAGACCCAGAGATATTTGTTTCAAGCGTTACTCTGTGAGTTCCCTTCTCAATAATAGAAATTTCACACTTATCAGCTCAAATGTTACATGAACTTTTTGTTTGTTTGTTTGTTTGTTTTCAAGACAGAGTTTCTCTGTGTAGATCTGACTACTCTGGCCTGGAACTTGCTCTGTAGACCAGACTGGCCCGGAACTCTCAGAGATCCACCTGCCTCTACCTCCCAAGTGCTGGGATTAAAGGCGTGCGCCACTATATTGCAAAAGGGTTCAGGTTGCTTAAAATCAGTCACTACGGTTCCTCAAGGAAGGTTTATTGGGCATCTTCTTTAAATGTACTTGAAAACTATGGGGTTATTAAGGAGTTTGCAGAATCTCTACAGCAGGAGACTTTCTGTTGAGAAAATCCACAGAAGGAGATGGGAAGATGCCGAGTCTTAAAGCACTTGCTTTGCAGAACTAAGCTCGATTTCTAGAATCTTGCAAAAAAAAAAAAATTTAAAGCCGGGCTTAATAGCGAGTGTTTGTAATATCAGCACTGGGGAGGCATAGACAGAAGGACTCTCGGGACTTGCTGGACGACTCACAGGGCCAGTTTGTCAAGTTCCACACCAGTGAGAGATTCTGGTTCCAAAATACGGTGGGCAGCATGTCTGAGAAATGATATTCACGTGCAACACACACACATTACACACACACACAGAGGGGGGCAATAGACTTTCAGAAAATGCTGTTTTTTGAACCCCACACTCTATCGAACCCTCACACTCAGCCCAGACAGGATGCTCAGTGGTGCAGTGACTCCTGGCACCATTAGAACTTCTAAAGTCTACACATGTCTTAGTAAAGATACTATCTGCCGGCACAGTAGGCTATAGCCAGGCCAGCCACAGATCCAGTGATGCATGCATGAGATAACTCAGAAACGGAGCTGGTGCTGCCAGCAGTTCCCTATGTGGTAAGGGGACGGCGCCCGCACATGCAAAGGTCCTCCCTGGAGCATATGTCTAAAGCTAGTGGGTCTGGAGTCTCCAACCCGGCCGAGTCCTTCCTCCAGTGGTGACTGCTCACTTGGCACTCCAATCTCGTATGTGTTATTTGCTACCTTGGTAGGAAATGGAAAAGGCAAACCATCTTAAATAGAGACAGACCTTTCACTCTTGCCTGTCTTCCCAACCAGCTCAACTGTCCTTGTCCTGCCTCCTCATGCCCCATTAGACTACTCAGGTAACCAGAGTTTTGCCGTACATGCTGATGAGTGAAAGAGAGATAAATGTCTGGCTATTTCTAAGTGAGCGAGAGTCCGGGGTTCAGCATGAAGTGAAACCACAGGACTCAGTGACTGCGCCCCCAAAGCTTGCCCCATACTGTTTTGGGACCCATGGATCAGGGAGGGACCACCACGTCTCTGTTCTACATTGCAGGCTTTAGATGACAGATGGTCCACAAGGCAAAGGCTTTGCTTTGTAAAATGAGGATTAAGTGGGGACACACACAGGGTAAGAGAAGAAAGCGGGAAAAAGAGAAGTGTGGTGTTAATAACACTAATTAGCGGCACGAATGAGGCTATTCTCAAAATCTTAGCCAAGACCGAGATTCCTGGGAAATAGGAAGGATATGGCCTTGGTACTGAGATTGGTGTGGGTCAGAATCCATGAGGGGAGGGGGGAGGGCTGGAGATGGGCTCAGCAGTTAAGAACAGCGGCAACTCTCACTGAGGACGTGGGCTTGCTACCCTGTACCTACACGGCAGCTCAGAATTGTCTATAGCTCCAGCTTCAGAGTGCTTGGTACTATCTCCTGGCCTTTGTAGGCATCACACACACACACACACACACTACACAAGAGTATATGAAGGCGAAACACTCTACATATAAAATAATAAAAAGAACCCATCACAGATCCGTATTCATTAAAGAAAATTTAGGAGCTTCTTAAATCGTCAGCTTTTTCAATGATTAAAAAAAGTTTACCATAGAAAATGTGTGTTTAGTTGAGGATACTGATGTCATACTGTATGTGACAAAGAACAGGAGGGGTAATTGGTGGACAAATTTGGGTGGGAAAGGCTCAGCTGGCTGCGTTTCCCGTGCACACTGCTCTACAGTCCTTTATGACATTCAGAAATGATGCAGGGCCTCCAAGGTCGTCAAGCAGACCCTTCTCTTTGGTGTCATAGATGAGGAAGCAAGAACACAGGTGGGTTCCAAAGCAGATGCAGGCAGAGCGCAGCCTAGGGAGCTGTGCTCTTCACATCCGAAGCTCAGCACAGCTGCTTGCTGGATATGGGGCTGTGCGAACCACTTGCCGTCTCTGTGCCTGCTTCCTCATCTGCAAGCTGTAAGTGATGGTTCTAGCTTTCCTCGAGTGGGATTCTCATGTAAAGTGATCTGAGCAGCACCTGGCACTTAGTAAATTGTGTCCCTGCTACTGCTGTTGCTGTTGCTGTTAGCACATATGCATTTAAAATTAAATTTGTTCTTTGACACTCTCCCCCACTGTGTGTGTGTGTGTTTCAATTCCAGATAGTGCCTTGGATGTAAGAACTATTTAATATACATCTTTTGAGCTATCCTTTGAGTGAAGGAAGATGAAAACCTCTAGATGGGAGGTTATAAAACTGGTGGTATTTATTGTAAATAATATTTTTCCCCCCAGAAACTGGAAAGAATGAGAAGTCTGCCCTGCATGTGCATATATCAGAGAGAGGTCACAGTATTTGCACCCAGAGAAAAGCAACGCTCCTGTGTGACACACACCACCTCACTGGAATACTCCAGAGCAGTGCCACCTCCAAGTTGACAGCCACCTGGGGGCCCTTGAGGGCTGCTCCTGGGGGAGAAATGCCCTATTACCAAGGTCCCTACTTGAGCCAGGGCAGCACAGCTTTCGGCTGCTTTTTGTGTAGTCCTTCTGTTGCTTTAAAGCGTTTAAAATCCACTGTGCTACACACCACAAAGAGAATAAGCACATGGCTTTAAGGAATCTGGTTAGGCTGATCCCGACTCGTGGTACCCTGCCATTGGCTGGGAGCTCTGGGTACAGTGATGTGGGAAATGCCCTCTGATGGGAAACCCAGACAAACAACAGCCTTGTCTGCAAGCCATCGCTCTCCCTGCTTCGCGTTCCTTACTGTCCTTTTGTGCACCACTTACGCTATGCATTTTCTTCTTATGCTTTTATGGCGGCCGAGGCTACTTTCTCGGGGATACCGTAAGACAGTAGAGAAATTAATGCAGCGAGGGACCTCCAGCAGAAAAATCCATCTGACCTGGTGACAGTTGGTAAGCATTACAGAAAATCTCATTTACTTGAGAACCATAACTTTGGCAATTTCATTTCGGCTTACTTCACTGCCCTTCCCCAAGCCGCGACTCAATCAGAGACAGGAAGAAAAAGTAACTTTGCTGAATTTGGCCAGAGAGAGAGGACTTCAAAGTGGCAATAATGCTGTCTGGAGAAAAGGACCTGTAAGAAGAATCTCATTGTTGTGGGTCCAAAGCTGATTTACCCACAATCAAGCCCATTTTAGTGAAAACTCTAAGCCCTGTCCCAGATTTGCTTGTACAACTGATGAGAGGGAGCCCTGCTCTGTGAGAAGGTGCTGGTGCCTGCTGCCGCCTCGCCCCTTGGGTGTCTTTAGGGGCCTTATCTCCACCACTTATTTTTGTTGTCACGAACACGGTATTCCCACTCATGCTGAAGTGGAATGTGCTCATCCTAGTAGGCAAGCTGAGAAAGAATGTCTGAAGAGAAAAATGGCGGAATTGTCAGTAAGGCCAACCAGACAGGAAGGGGAGGCGGCTCCTCACTCACAAAGGGGTTGGGGAGCTGGATGAAAGGAGAGCCCCGAAGTCTTCACTCAACACCTGGGGCCATCAGCCTGCAATTCAGTAATCTTGTCTCTAATCTCAGGGCAGAGTGACCCATAGGCTGCTCTATAGGGTCACATGCTTTAAAGATTGTGATGGACAGACAGACACTAAGGTTTTTATCAGTAGCCAAGGACCTCTCTTCCTTAGAAGACTTTTGACCTGGGTCTTGTTCTTTATATTTTCAGTCTTCTACCTGGGCCAAATTGAACTCTTCCAAATAGGCCTGACACATGGATCTAGTCTTCTTAATGTGTTTAGTTTTGGACTCAGGTTAAAATGAAATCAGCTACATCCCCGGGAGAAAGTTCATTTCTGCATCCAACTCTTCTATACCACCAACTTTTGGAGGTGCTGTGCTTTTCTGATGAGAGTCTACGTTAGTGTGCTTCGTGATGTTTTAACAATGTTCCAAAGGGTTGGAAGATGAAGAGTTTTACGTAGATCACAGTTCTGGAAGTTCAAGGGCCCCCATGTGGAGATACTCTTCTGCTAGCAGAGACCCGAGATGTACTGAGACTCACATAGTTATTAGTCATTGTTTTGCTTTGTGTTTCTATAATGAAATACTTGAGGCAGCTAATTTCTCAGGAGAAGAAGTTTATATTTATCTCACTGCAAGTAGATTCTGCCTCTGGCAGGGACCTCACGGTAGATGGCGGATGGTGGAGTCTGTACCAAGGAAATCCCACATGGTGGAAAGACAGGAGACAGAAAGGAAATGGACCGACCGTCTTACTCCCTTTATAGCAATCCTCTCTATTGTGACTCCACGGGGTCTCAACAGAGCAACCGTCTAGGAGTGTGTCACCAGTGAACTACGGACTTCCCATTACATCCTGCTTCATAGTGCTTTTTTTCACCAGTATGATGACCAATCCACTCAGCACAGTGAGCTTTTAGAGACATGTGGATCACATCCAGACTCAGAACATGGGAAGGCACAGGGAGCACACATGTATGCCTCCTGATGCTTTCTGTTTGCGCTCTCTCTCTCTCTCTCTCTCTCTCTCTCTCTCTCTCTCTCTCTCTCTCTCTCTCTCTCTGTCATATAACCACTAGTATTCAAACATAAGGGCTCAGTTGCAATGGCTTCACTTAATCCTGATGTACTCCCCAAAGCCACACTATACCTCTCCACACTGTTGTTGGCTCAAGTTTTCATCCCCTCAGCACCTCACAATGAGGATTAGAGTCTAACACCCAAACCACATTAGCTCAAATGCCATTTAGAAGAAGAAAAAAAGATCAAGGCTTTATAACAAATAATCTAATGTTTTATAGTACCTCTGAGGAAATGTCTAGTGTGTGTGTGTGTGTGTGTGTGTGTGTGTCGTGGGTCCAGACATAATGGAGTTTTGCTTTATCTTTGATTTGCGGCTTAAACCAAAGAGTCAACGAACTGTTGGTTCCATAACTGTGTAGTTATTAGGTATTTAGGCTTATCTTAACGGTGATGGTATGCCAAAGAGTTTCAATACTCTTTGTTCACCAGAATAATAGAACTGTGTTGGGGAAACAAAATAATCTCGAACAGCAATTAGTGAGAAGACAATGTGATAATTAAGTATATTTTATAGTGACAAAAAATGTGCTAAAGAGTCAAGTACAGAGAAGGGAAGGCGGTGGAACGAGGTGTTAATTGCTTGGGATACAGTCAGGCGGGAAGAAGCACTTAGAGGCTCCTCGGACTTCTGCGCAGGAAAACCACTTAGACAGCTTTCGAGCAGCGTTAAAAAAATTCCTGCTTTTGGTTGTATTGCATCACTCTGACTGTGGTCTATGGTTCTTGATATTATGGTCTGTGAGTTAGTTTTATATATGAGGAAAAAGGGAAAAAGCAAGAGTGCTGATAATGTGTGTTGTATTGAAGAATTGAATTCAGTTAAATTAATGTAGGGGTTCTGAACTAGGGTTCAGGGCAACTAAAGATCTTCTTGACCCCTAGGAAATTACTAGGAAATTAAGGAGCCCTGGGCAGGAATCATTGTCAAAGGCTAAATGTTAATACAAAGGATGTTCTTATCATTGTCATCATTTAGGGAAGTTAGGGTTTTAGGAGCCCCGTGTCACAATATTTTTTCACCAGGTCATTGGGTCTGGCCCTAAGGTGTCATTGGTTTTCTTGAAACTATGTATAAGGGAGAGGGGACTTGCGTAAGCTTTCACAAGGCAGTTTTTAAGCCCACAGGTTCAGCTCACTCTTCCCTCTTAAAACTGTTGGCTGCTATTCACAAAGACTCATAACAGTGTGCCTTTAAAAAGGGTAAATTCGCTGGGCGATGGTGGCTCACACCTTTAATCCCAGCATTCGGGAGACAGAGTAGGCAGACCTCTGAGTTGGAGGCCAGCCTGGTCTACAGGGCTAGTTCCAGTACAACCAACACTGCACAGAGAAACCCTGTCTCAAAAAATCAAAACTCCAAACCAAACCAACCAAACAAAAAAGAGTAGATTCTACAACATGATTTCACTTCCCATGACCCACGTTTCTGCATTGAATGCTATGGAGCTGGGCTCTCCATTGCATCCCCCGAAGACCCAGTGTGTTTTAAGGAGCTGCCTGCAGCTGTATTTACTGGGAAAAGCTGGAGAGGGCAGAGAGAGCAATATGAGCACCATTGTATGAGGAGTCCTTCTGCAGATTTCTCCTTAGTCAATGCCTAGCACCACCCAAGAGCCAATAAGAACTTCCTCCTTAGTGTGATCAATTACTTGGCCATCTGCATATACAGAGGCGTAGTGGTAAGTGAAGGTTTATTATAAAGCTTCCAGTAAGAAGTGTGTAAAAGTCATAGTTAATCTTACATTTCTACTTTGTGAACTCGATGGAAAAAAACGTGCTTCTCTACTTTGATTCATCAGAATCTGTTAAACATGCTCACTATTTGATGGGCTGCCAGATTCCACAGGGAAACTCTGAACCACATGGTGAGTGTCTTAGTTAGGATTTCTATTTCTGTGCAGAGAGACCATGACCATGGCAACTCTTATAAAGGAAAGCGTTTAATTGGGGCTGGCTTAGAGGATCAGAGGTCTAGTCCATTATCATCATGGTGGGAAGCATGGTGGCATGCTATATTTGGATCAGCAGGCAGCAGAAAGAGAGAGTGAGTCACTGGGCCAAGTTTGAGCTTCTAAATCCCCCATCCCCACTCCCCAGTGACACACTCCCTCCAACAAGGCCACACCTCCAATATTGCTGCTCCTGATGAGTCTTGGGGGCCATTTGCATTCAAACCACCATGGTGAGAAACGTTGCTTCTGACCCACTGAGGGAAGGTGCTACATTTTCTGAAGAGAAAGCAAGATGAGACTTGATCCAGTGCAGGCAGAAGTCTGAAAGGGGAAGACAAACTAATTTTCCTTACTCCTATGATACTTCAAACAGCAAATATATATTGGGGTGGGGGTTAATGGCCCACACCAACCAATCTGAGAACTCTTCAAACAATTATGTTCTGTAATTCAGCTATGACACAAGTTAACTACAGTTAGTTCAGACCCCAGAGATTAAAACTTCAGAAAACTTCTACCATTTCAAATGTCAGTTGCAAATAATGAGTTCCCAAGATACCCACGTTTCTGTCTAACTTGGCTACAAAACTGAAGGCTCTTATCACCCATGCTCAGATCTGATAATTTGCTATAATGACACAAAAATGCAGGCAAATGTTTGCTTATGTTTCCAGGCTGCTAGAGAGGCTATAACAAGGGAATCAAATGAGCAGTCAGATGAAGAGGTGTATGGGGGTGAGATCAGAATGGTGGAGAGCATAGGAATTCTCTCCTTAAAGAGTTGTAATGTGTTACCTTCCCAACATATGACAATGTTCATGAACTCCATTTGAGAATTTTTATGAAGTCTTCATCATGTAGACATGCCAGATATGAATTCAATAGTCAGCCTTTCTCCCCGTTTTGGAGGTGTTGGGTAAACTTTTCATCATGGTCATGTCTTTATGACAACCAGTCACCAGCCTTAAACTATCTACATGCCCACCCAAGGTGCCCACCTCAATGCATCAAAAGATCTTCCTGGCCCCTAGGAAATTACAAGGGGTTGAGGAGCCCTGTGTCAGGAATCACTGTCGAAGACCTAAATACGAACACAAATGATACTCTTAGCACCCCAATCATTTAGGAAACTTGGGGTTTTTGAAGCCTTGCATCAGAAATCAAGAGCAAACATTTTTCATTACGTCACCAGGCCTGACACTGGATAGTTATTGGCTTGCTTGAAACTATGTAAAAGGGAGAGACAATGTCAATACAATTTTTAAAAAAGATAGTTGAATGTTAGAAGGGGATAAATATAGAAATAGAAGTCAAGTAGTATAGGCTCAAGTATACAAGGAACATGGGAGGTATAGAAGATAGCTTGAGGGACTGCCAGTTGAGGTGTTTTGTTCCCAAAATAAAGAAAAACATCATCTCACTGGGTTACCCTCTACTTTTGTTTTGTTTTTTTTCCTTTTTATTTTTTATATCAGTGCAGGTTCTTGTAAGATCAAGAGTAATGATGGAGTCCCAGTAAGCAAACTCACTGTCCTTCTGATGAAAGTATGTTGGAAAAAGATATATTTCATTTAGAAAATCTGGGGAGCACAAATGCCCATAATACTACAGAAAGTGGGCATTCTGATTTGTTGAAAATCTTCTACAGAAGACGACAGAGCATCAGAATGGGCCTTTCTCTGGTCTGGATGCAGCATGTCCTGAACAGACAATGGCATTTTAGCAAACAAGTATATAAAACAGCCAAGAATTCCAAAAATAATTCTAGAAGAGACAAAGAAAAGAAAAATCATAACCAAACATCAGTTCAGGAGTTCATCAGTGTTCTTAAACAAAGACCACTTAGGGGCTAAAGAGATGGCTCAGAGGTTAAGAGCATTGCCTGCTCTTCCAAAGGTCCTGAATTCAATTCCCAGCAACCACATGGTGGCTCACAGCCATCTGTAATGGGGTCTGGTGCCCTCTTCTGGCCTGCAGGCATACACACAGACAGAATATTGTATACATAATAAATAAATATTTAAAAAAAACAAAGACTACTTATGCCACTCAAGACGTATCTCTGGGATTACAGTAACAGCAAGGGACGTTTAGAAAACTGCAGTGATCCTGTGCAGGTGTGCGTATGAACATGCCTATCTCATTGTGCCAACTATGTGAAATGAACCGACAACCCGCAATCAAATCAATATAAACATATCAGAGCTAAGTTGAAGTATAACCTCAAGTACAGGCTCCCCACATGGCACTTTCAGGAAATAAAAACATGAAGCCTGTGACCAGGACTCAGAAAGATGAGGAAGGAGGATCACAAGTTCAAGGCCAGCCTGGGAGACAAATGGGGTTCTAGACTTGCCTGTGCTACATAGTAAGATGCTGTTTCAAAAAATTTTATTTTTACCTTTTATGTTTGGACATGCTTAGGTTTTTTTTGACTTGTTTTTATACATTTCAAAACATTTTCACAGGTCCTTGGAAATCCTGAAGGTCTCAGCCAGTTGTATCCATCCTCAATGGATTAAGGAACATGTCCAACAGAACACTTTCTACAGCAGCCAGCTTGTCCTCCTGCTTCTCATAAACATAGGAAAAGGAGATGATGACCTCTGGCCAGTATTAGATTCTGTTACTGACATGAAACAAACCTTTTCCTTTCCAGATGAACTGCAAAGTTATTTAATTTTAGTGAAAGAATTGTAAGTTATTTTCTCCCTAAAATATCCAGAAAGAGAGTGAGTATTTTTATCATGTCACAGCTAAACTAAACCAGAGGCTGTTTTTTTTTTCATACACTGAAGTACAAAGGCATTATCATTTGGTGAAGTCTATCTTTTATAAGAGTGTAGAGTCTGTCCTTTTTAATGGGTAGCTCAAAGATAGTTTAAAAGATTGACAAGGGCACAGATCACAGTGAGAAAAAGGATGAAGTTGCTTTACTCCTTCTACTAAGCAATCGTGTGGGTACCACTTCATCTCTTATCCTGTTTAGGGTCTATTTTTTTGTTTGTTTGTTTGTTTGTTTTAATTCCGTTAAGCTCTACATTTTTCTACATTCCTCCCTGCCTCTCCCCTCCCCTTCAACCCTCTCCCATGGTCCCCATGCTCCCAATTTACTCAGGAGATCTTGTCTTCTTCCACTTCCCATGTAGATTAGAACAGGGCCTGGTTTTTTCCCTTGAATATTGAATGACTTGGGGTAGACATTAAGCTTCAGTCATTGGCCCATAAATCTTGAGAGGAAACAAGTTTATTTTTAGAAAGGATTTCCAAACGCGAACTCGGAAACGGTAACTCCAAAGAGCCCAACAACTTCCCAAAGTTGAGAAAATGGGACTGGTGGCCAGGATGCCAAAGTTGGGTACAAAATAGCTACACAATGAGAAAACTCAAGACCTGAAGAGGATCTTTCTCAAGTATTTATCTGAACTTCAGTCAATGTACAGAAGCGCGTAAGGAGTCTTAATGTGTCCTCTAAGAGATCATGCCTTACCAACTTCTCAAAATCCACATATGCTGAGGAGTTTCAGAGTTACTTTGAGTTGAACAATGTCATACCCATATAATTGACATTCTTACGGAAATGCTCAACATCCTTAGCCATCAGAGAAATGCGAATCAAAACAACTCTGAGATTCCATCTTATACCTGAAAGAATGGCCAAGATCAAAAACACTGATGACAACTTATGCTGGAGAGGTTGTGGGGAAAGGGGACCACTCCTCCATTGAGGGAGGGAGTGCAAATTGGTACAGCCCCTTTGGATATCAGTATGGTGATTTCTCAGAAAATTAGGAAACAACCTTCCTCAAGACCCAGCAATTCCACTTTTGGATATATATCCAAAGGATGCATTGTTTGTCATAGCCAGAAGCTGGAAACAACCTAAATGCTCATCAACTGAAGAATGGATAAGTAAAATGTGGTACATTTACACAATGGAGTACTATACAGCAGAAAAAAATAATGGCATCTTGAAATTTGCAGGCAAATGGATGGAGCTAAAAAACATCATATTGAGTGAGGTAACTCAGACCCAGAAAGACAAATATCATATGTACTCACTGATAAGTGGCTTTTAGATATAAAGCAAAGAAAACCAGCCTACAAATCACAATCCCAGAGAACCTAGACAACAATGAGGACCCTAAGAGAGACATACATGGATCTAATCTACATGGGAAGTAAAAAAGACAAGATCTCCTGAGTAAATTGGGAGCATGGGGACCATGGGAGAGGGTTGAAGGGGAAGGAAGAGGAAGAGAGGAGAGCAGAGAAAAATGTAGAGCTCAATAAAATCAATTAGAAAAAGAAAAATATTAAAAAAAAGAAAGTGGAAGTGAAGCCTAGCACATACATGTGCCTTGCCTTATCATGTGATGCCTTCTGCCATGTTATACTGCAGCAAGAATGTGCTTACTAGAAACCAGGCAAATGCCACTGCCATATTCCTGAACTTCCCTGTCATCAGAACTGTGAAACAAATAAACTAGTTTTAATAAGCTATTTGGGTTTGGGTATTTTGTGATAGCTATAGAACATAGCCTAAAACACTACTAAAAGGTTAAGGGGGAAAAATAACATCTTAAAATACTAGAGATCTGAGAAAAGTATCTATTGCCTCCTGCTCGACCTCATCATCAATGGATCATTGGGTATTTTTGATGGGATTATCTCATTATTAGAGAAAAATTAACCCCAGACTAAATTCTGCTTTAGTCTTACCTTACAAAAGGTCTACTTGAAAGTAAGGCCTAGCAGGTCTTAATTATTTCTAAGAAACTTCACCTTATCTCAGATCAAGGGTCAAGGATATTTATTTAAAGGCTCTTAATATGCCGCAGTCCAACATCCCACCTCCTTTACCCTGGGCCTGCACCAACAATACTGCTGGGTGTCAAGCCCCTCTGCTTCTCCTCCCCAGGCTGCTCAAGACAGCACTGAACTTCATCATGGCCTTATGCTGATTTCCTTGTTGGTAGGGCCTCCTGCTTTCTCCTCCCTAAGCTGTCCCAACCCCTCCTGCATTCACAAGGACCACTGCACAGGCTCTCCAAGCTATACCAGCCCATGAAGTGCAATTCCCCCAACAGATCAGAGGCAGTTTCACTCTTGCCTCTGCCTGCTTTGTCCTAGGACCTGTGCAAGGCACCCAGCCCCTACAGACTAACCTCCTCTGCTCACCTAATCAGGATTCCCCCCAAGAGCACTATTGCTCCTAAGACCTCCTAGCTGGGGACCCACCAGCTGGTAAGAGACCAGGATCCCTCAACTCCATCTGTTTATGACTCCCCTAAAAGGCCCAGCCCAATGCTTTGCCTTGAAATGCTGGCCTGATAAGCTAAAAACCTATATGATAAAAGTGCAACCAACAACCTAATCCAGATGCTCAGTTCTTGTCTCAAGAATATAAGCAATGCGAGAAACCAGGACGGTGTGTCTCCTTCAAAGATCATCAGACTCCACAATTGTTCTTAATGAGAATAGCTTGCATGAAACTCAAGACACAAAATTTAAAAAAGAACAGTTATAAACCTGCTTAATAGTTCAGGATATTCAAAGAGGACATGAATAAACACTTGAATAAATTTAAAGAGGACAAATTTAAGGTGTAGTCCAAGAGAACAATTCAGGATATAAAAATTGAATGTGATAAAGAGGCAGAAATAACAAAGAAAAACTAAAAAGAAGTGGAACCAGAAATGAAAGCTTCAGTCAGTCTTATAAAAAAGCTCATTGGAAAGCCTCACCAGCCAGCAGAATGGACCATGGAGAAGACAGAAGATCAGGGCTTGATGACAAGACAGAGGAATTGGATCTTTCAACCAAAGAAAGGGATAAATTTCAAACAACTCATTATAGGGCATGTAGAATCTCTGGGCTACCATAAAAAGATCAATCTATACATTATGCATACATAGAAAGAATGCTGATTCCAGGAGAATTCTGAGAATACACGTTCAATAAAATCATGGAAGAAAACTTTCCAATGCTAGGGAAAAGCTGCCTATTTAGGTACAGGAGGTAAACAGAACACCAAAGAGACAGGAGCACAAAAGAAACACCCCATGTCAGATTGGAGTTAGAACAGTAAATACACACAACAACAGAAGGATTTTGAAAGCTGCAGGAAAGAAGACCCAAGTCGCATATAAAGGCAGTTCCATCAGAATTACAAGTATTTCTCAATGGAAACTTTAACGCCAAAAGAGCCCAGGGCGATGTGATTCAAGTCCTGAAAAAACAGAGGTGCCAGAGCTACATTGCAGACAAAACTATCCATCATAATTAAAGGAGAAAGAAAACGTTCCATGTTGAAAAAAAACAAGCTGAAAGAATTTATGACGATGAGACCAGCCCTACATGGAAGACTGAAAGGAATACTTGGGACTGAAGGATGAACACAACCAAGAGGCTGTGAGGGAAGAATACATGATGGCAAGACGGGAATTATGCAAAGTAGGGCTGGGAAAACAAAACACAAAATCAGCAAAATGGTAACAGTTAGTACACATCTATTAATCATAACTCTGGGCATTCATGACTTGATTTGTTAGTCAACAGACATGGAATGGCTGATTATATTAGAAAACAGGATCCATTGTTTGTCTAAAAGTAACATACCTCGCCTTCAACAATAAACATAATTTTAGAATGAAAGAATGGGAAAGATATTCAAGGAAAACAGGGCCAGAAAACAAACAAGCATCACTATTCTAATGTCTACAAAGAAGAACTTAAATAGAAATGAATCAGAAGAATAAAGAATGGCACTTCATTCTGATCAAGGGAACAATCCACCAGGTGGACATTTGAAATTCTAAACACAATATTCAATGTCCAACGAAGTAAAATTAGAATTTCTGAAAATGGATAAGAAATTACCAGACATACAAAGAAACAGGAAGAAAAAAATGAATCACACGAAGTTGACCCCAAACTGAGCAAGTTATAGAATTTGTCCAAAAGGTGTTAATCTAGTTACAGCTATATTCTATGTCATAAAAATGGCAGGAAAAAGATTTTTAGAAAAGCGAAAGGTAAGAAGAATGGGAATCAAACTTCTAGACACAGAAACACAAAAATACCTTGGGTCACATCAATGCCATATTGGACATGACCAGGGAAAAGGCAGATGAGCCTGAAGATATAAAATAGAAATTATCTGAAGGGAACCCAGATGCAAAAACAGTTAAAACAGTGAACAGATTCAGAGTTGATGGGAAAACTGCATGTCACCAAAGGGTCAGGAGAGAAGACAAAAATAGATTTGAAAAGACATTGATTAAAACATATCTCAATTATGTGAAAACTATAAAGCTGCAGATATCAGAGGTGGAAAAACTTCAATGTATAAGAAGCAGAAATGCCACTGGGCCAGGTGCATAATAATCAAAATGTTCCAAGTTAGTGATGAAAGTATCAACTTAGACTAGCCAGGGAAGGGATAGGGGACAGCTTAGCCAGTGCTTCCTGGGCAAGTATGATGCCCTGAGCTTGACTCCTCAGAAGCCACATGAAGAAGCAGAGCATAGTGGCTTACATCTCTAAACCCAGCACTGTAGGAGTGGAGACAGATGGAGCTCAAGGTCTCACTTGCCAGCCAGCCTGAAAATGGCAAACTCTAGATTCACTGAGAGAGCTTGGATCAAAAACTAAGGAGGAAAACAGTAAAGGAGATACTCAGAGTCAGTCTCTGGCCCTGAGTGTGCACATGCACACACAAACACATAAGATAAATAGAAAGCAAGGGGGCTACCACCCGAGAAACACCACTTAAGCTGATTTCTGACTTCTACATGCATGTACACATCTTACTCATGCATGTAAGATTATGAAAGGCCTGAAAGTCTAAATATGAGAAAAATGCTTTTTAGAAAAAAAAAACAACTTATAAAAGACTTTTCTGAAGTTGTTAAGAATTTTCCCTGTAGACTTAGACTTATAAAACATTAAATAGAGCCATAAGATAGCAATGAATGATACTACACATACATAGAGATATGCATAAATATTAATATACACTAAGGTGTCTGGACAAGGGCACAGTCACCTAAGGAAACAGTCTCAGAACACATGTCTGCTGTGGGACAATGCTTTTGTACACTGTAAATATTTGTCACTTGTATTGGTTTAATAAAATGCTGATTGGCCAGTAGCCATGCAGGAAGTATCAGCAGGTGGTATGGGAAATCCTTCTGTCTATGGGTTGCTTTTATTGGTTAATAAAGAAGCTGCTTTCAGCCAATGGCTTAATAGAGTATAACAAGGCTGATAGAGATGATTTATAAAGAGAGTAGGTGGAGTCAGAGAGATGCCATGTAGACACCAGAGAGGAAAGAGGCAAGCTCCCAGCTAGAACCTTGCTGGTAGGCCATGACCTTCATGGTAAAATAATGGAAATGGGTTAATTCTAGATGTAAGAGCTAGCTATCAATATGCTTAAACTATTGGCCAAAAAGTATTGCAAATAATATAGTTTCTGAGTGATTGTTTCATGGTCTGGGCAGACAGGAACAAACAAGCAGCTTCTGCCAACAGGTGGGACAATCAGACTAGAAGAATTCTAAGAAGAGGAAAGGCAGAGAGATGAAGTCAGCAGCCAGACTCAGAGGAAACAAGATGAGAATGCCTCACTGATAAAGGGTACCAATCCATGTAGCTAAACATAGATAAGAATTATTAATTTAAGAGATAAGAGCTAGTAAATAATAAGCCTGAGCTAATAGGCCAAACAGTTTATAATATATAAGCCTCTCTGTGTTTTATGGGGACTGAACAGCTGCAAGACTGGGCAGGACAGAAACTTCCATCTACACATGTCCATAGTGGTGTGTGAATGCTTGTCAGCCCCGAACATATAACTAATAATAGCTGCAAAGTCATGAAGGCAAAACTACTAAAGCTGTGGGAAGAAACAGATGAGTTCAGAGCTAGGGTTTCACCATTATTCACTCAACTATTGATAGATGGAGTGTGTATAAAATCATCAAGACTTGAAGGGTATTTTTAAAAGATATATTTTTATTTTATGTGTGTGTGTGTGTGAGTGGCTGCATGCAAGCATTTGCCTGCAGTGCCCATAGTGGCCAGAAGATGGAGTAAGATCCCATGGAACTAGAGTTACAGGTAATTGCGAGCTACCATATAGGAGTTAGGAATCAAATCTGAGCCTTTTGCAAAAGCAACCTCTTGAACAATTTTTCCAATCCACTTAACATAATAGACTTTTATAGAACATTCCATTTATTTAGAGAACAATATATATTTTTCTTATGGTTACACAGAACATTTGTGAAGATAGACTATGTTCTGTTCTACAAAGCACATATTAGTAAATTTAAAAAGATTCAGGTTGCTGGGAGGTGGTGGTGAACACTTTAATCCTGGCATTCAGGAGGTAGAGGCAGGTGGATCTCTGAGTTAGATCCCAGCCTGGCCTACAGAGATAATTCCAGGATAGTCAAGGCTGTTAAACAGAGAAAGCTTGTCTCAGAAAAACACAAAAGCAAAACAAAAATAAAACAAACAAAAGATTCAAGTCATATACCATGTATATGAAGAAATTTAAAAGGAAAACATGTAGACAATATTCAAACATTTGAAGAGTAGCACTTCTACATTATCACCATGGATCAAAGCAGAGTTTAAAAAGAAAATTTATAAATATTGTTGTTACTATTTTAAAGAGAACTTCATTATGTGTTCCATCCTGACTGAAAATCTGCTATGCAGCCTAGGCTAGCTCTGAATTTTTCTGCCTCGGCTACACGGACATTGGTATCCAACTAAGTAGATGTCACACCAAACAGCTAGAAAGCGTTCTGAATTGGCTGAAAACAAAACCACAGCACATAAGAGTGTCAGAACTCCACTAAAGCACCAAAACCTTCTGGTAAGGTAGAAGAAAGAACTCAGAAAGCTCACCTTTAAACAGAAAAAGAGGAGCCAACTAAATCACAGTGAGCAGGAGAAAGCGCTGGGACACCAATTGTGTGACTTGGGCTAGTATCACTCTTGTCTCGCCTCTTAGATGAGGATTATGAGAAACTTCAGTGTTTCTCAAATGTTTTGTTTGTGCACAAGAATCATGGCAGAAACAGATTAGCAATGTCCACTTCCAAGCTCCATTCTAGGTCTAGAAATCCAAACTCCTGGATGGGCCTGGAGGACCTGTGCATTTAACTACCGAAGAGATGGTAATTTCAAGGGTCCTGCTTGATGGCATACTGTCAGCTGACGTGACATCTGGGTGATGCAGGTAGGAATCCACAACCCTAGCTCCTGCCTGTGCTGTAATCCCTAACCCCCATAACATATGCAGCTCAGCCATTAGAGGAACCAGAGGGAGCCTGGATTCATCTTACAGTATTCTGGGAGCCTCCCAGATCGATTATCCCTTGTAAGTAGGGGACAGAATCTGACTATGACCTTAGCTTGGCTCCTAGAGATTCTAGAAATGTGGGAACGAAGGACTGGAGGATGCGATTTAATTTGTTCATCCACATTTCATTCTGTCTATTTCTGGCCCGTAATTTATTTCTCTAATGCATAAATGGCTTTATCTATGCCTTTAAACCACCCTAACAAATTTATTCTGCTGTCTTTTCATACTATTCTCTGAAATAAATTTCATTGGAAATGAATTACTATTGTTCGTCTTTTGTTTCCTGCTGTCCTTTGAGAGCTCAAATTATGTTTGTTTTGGAATTTACGAGCTTCCAACTTTTCTTACCCCCAAACTGAAAGGTTTTCTTTGCTTGCTAGCTTTTCCACCCCTACCCTAGGATGAGGTTCATGACTGACCTGGGGATACACGGTCCTGGAAGACACTGAGAACAATGCCAGACAGAGCCATCATTGACTTTGTAAGCTATCTCAGGTCCTGAAAATCTTAATTTTTTCTAGCGCTTCTCCCCACTCTCATAGCTTCATCTAAAGCAGCCATAATCTGAGGACAGCGAAGGCCCTGACCATCATTTGCAGCCAACAGAAGCCTATTCATAGGTTTTGCTTCAGCTCTCACTCTATTTAGAATTCCTGCTCACACGGGGTTTAAGCTCTTGTTCTATCTACTTCCAGAGTTCACACAACACACAATTTATGTTTTCCTTGTCTCCTGTTCACAGAAATGTTTGTTTCATCTAGAGGCTGACTTGATCTTTCTGCCTTTTTTTTTTTAAAGATTACATCTATCTGTCAATGCAAAAATCATAGCTCTCTTTTAAAGGGAATAAAAGATTAGATCGTCAGATTCCTTATGTTGAAGCCATTCTGTGTGACCGTGGTCTAGGATCACAGATTTAGGTCACCCCAAATTCCATGTTCCAATATGGAAGCAATTTCATAAAGTTTTTAAATATTTTTATAGAACAAGAAAGTTGGAAATCCAAGCAGGTTTCAAATGCATTGGTGGGTACTCAAGAGAGAGGTACAGCAAGATGAATAAGGTGTGGGGGGGAGGGTGGTTTCTACAGGTCCAAGATGCTATCTGATGACACTCTTGGCTTTTGGATAGGTGGAAGCTAGTGACTTGTAAGTTAATAGATTCTAAAAATGTTTTATCTGTTAGTCACAGAATGTTAGTTCTGACAGAGTTGAGAAAGTGCTAGAAGTACCCCAAGATCAGGCAGCTAGCTTTTTGGCCCTGCAAGATTCCAATTTCTCCACAGGACTGAAATTCCAATCACCCAATTGGTCTCTGCAGACCCAGGTTCCTTCCAGGGGTTTTCATACCCACACTGTTTCTACATGTTCAGAGCGGCGGGGTAAACTGATCATTCCATGAGGCTTGAAAACTGAAAGAGGTAAATGAATGATACAGTTTAAGCCTGAGAGTAAGATCCATGTGCGCTCCTGTCACATCCAGACTCCTTGTGAGAGATTCCTGCAGTGGCGCTGACTTATCCTTCCTCTCATCGGTGCCTGAGCGTGAACGTCTCCCGTTCATACCTGTGATGGGTTTCCCACGGTGGTGCCTGTTGATTCACTGGAACGTGTGTGCATGTTCCCTTCTCTAATTAGTCTGTTGAGTGCTCGAAAACAGAGACCAGAGCTTGTCATTCAACTGTGACTAAGATGACATATTCTTTAGGGCTAGCAAGACTCAATAAAAAAATCAATTATCAGAGTGATCTACCCTATGTTTCCATAACGCCCTACATTTCCTTAATCATTCAAATGCTCTGTGCTGAGTCCCCAAAACGCTTGAATGTTCAAAGGTTACAAAACATAAGACTGTACAACTGCACACAGCATACAAATGTGTACATGTTCGACCCTTTCAGGGTTATTTTTCTTTTCTTTGTGCTCTGAGAGTAAGTACAAAATGGTCTTAAGCCATTGTACGGCTGTCTACAGTTCATTTCTGTCGATATGTCGAGACAAAAATTCCTCCCTGAAAGGGGCCTCCAGCCCTGCCCATCAGGAAGTCAGCTACCTGTGACCATGGGGCCTGAGTAAATTCTTGCTGGGAGCAGGTGTTAGCTCACTCCAGCTGGTTAAGAGCCTATAGGGCCTCAACCTTTGGGAAATAAAGAGGCAGCCTGTGTGAGGTCCTGTCTCCTCCCTCGCCAAACCATTTGTTGCTGAAGATACACCCCCTCCAGAAATCTTTCAGAGCTTTTCAAATTGTGGGGATACACAATGCACCTGACCTTGTTCAAAGACAGGGGCTGCAGTGCCCCAGGCAAGGAGTAAAGAAGTACTGAAGAAGAAAAAAAGAGAAAAAGAAAAAACAAAGCAACATCTCCTTCAGGCCTTTGCATTTCTTGTATGGAAAGGCTCCCCCGTCTGTCAAGCAAAACGCTTATTAGTTCGCCTTACTTTTCTTTTGCTCCAGTAAATTAACTAATGCACGGCATCAGTCATCCCTGATAGAGCAATAGGAACCTCGCCTTTGATAAGATGCAGATGGTGGGAAAAATGCAAAACTTTGCAAGCCCTACGCTTAAAGTCAATTATTTACCTCGGAAGAGAAGTTCTTTGTGCTCTCCACTGAATAAGGAACGGACTTCGTGCGAAGAGCATGCTTTATTCCACAGAGAGGATAAAACCTATTGCACGGCAGCCCTTGCTCAAAAGGAACAGATGTCTGGAGGGTGTTCTCATCATGGTGGGGGTTGCCGGTGACAAGGTGTGACATCTGCAGAAGAAATACAAGCAAGCATTTAGTCATGTGAATGCTGACTTAAAACACAACAGAGGAAATGCAGTCTTGTTCTTGCTGGAAGTCGCAGGACTCCCCCTACCTGAGGATACCTGCATTTTAGCTGCAACTTGAGAAAAGAGAAACAAATCTGTGGGAGGTCACCCCATGCTTACACATACATGTGTAGTTCCTGGGTTAGAGCGGCCGAGACTTAGAGCAGCCGGTTTAGAGAAGCATATGGAGTCCAGGTACCTGTGTGAGAGAACGAGACATAGAGAACTAAAACGTGCTTTAGGAAGTGACTGAAGGCCGTTCCTGTGCTCCGGTTTCCAGGCCTCCGCTCAGGCATACAAAGACAGTCATTCTGCGGCGTCTCTTCATTCCAAAACCCCTGAGACAGACAAGCGGACAGATTTTCTAAGAACATTTGAGTTCGGAGTAGAACACTAGGAAAGGCTCTAATTCCCGCACCCATCCCGAGGAAGTCCTCTGCAGGCCCCGCGTCGCGTCAACGGACGAGCATGAGAGCCTCTCCCACAGCATGGTTGAACATATTTGCAAAAGCATTAGATTATAAAAATGGGACATGGTGAATGGTAGGGGTGCTAGCCTGGGCCTGACTTCAGGAAAATAAAGGAATTGGAAGTATTTAGTGAACTCTCTCATGCTACGACAGGGGACCGAGGAGATATACAGAGCAGGTAGAATCGAATCCCCGAAATGTAAGATGAAGTTATAGTCTTTAACTGTTTCAGAATGTGATATTACTTGAAGACAGTTTGTCATTAGTTATGATGAGACCGTACTGGTCTAAGTTGGACATTAGTCAATGACTGAATTCAAAACAGAGGAGACATAAGGCACAGAGGGGCAACACCATGTGACAGCAAAGGGGAGGTCAGAATGAGGCTCCTACCCGCTGAGGAACAGCCAAGGTTTGGTCGCAGAAGCTCCAGTGGAACATGGAAGAAACTCTTCCTCGCAGCCCTCTGGGAGGACGCTTGCTCGCGAGCCCGTCGTCCTCCACAGAGAGAGAGATGAAAGCTCTGCTGTTTAAAGCTGTCTGATTTGTGGCTAGTTCCCAAAAGCTTATTCAGGGCAAAACTTATGAATTAGGTAAAACATATGAATTAGGCTTCTGGTAACTGACTAGAGAGAGACCCCAGCCTCAGAATGCAGATTTTCTCGTGCACTCTTTGGAAGTACTAGGTGAGGTATCTGGGTCAGAGTTGGAGGGGGGGGGCGTCATATTATCAGGAGTATGGGGATTTTACTAAAAGCTACATTTATAAATGTTTATCTACAATCAGGGCCATTGTATTCATTTAATAAGAGCAGGGTCCAGGAAGTTAGAAGACAAAGAAGTTTTGGCAAAGAAAACGGGTCAGTGGATGCTTCAAAATTGTTATAAGGATTAGAAAACAAGTCGGAGAAAATGTGTAGAAATTAAAGTGTACATGAAAATAGTCAAGAAGAGGTGAGAAAATTAATGAAAATATAATCGTTCTAAAAACAGTAAAAACAGAACGTAGATGACAAGAAAATTGAAAGCAGCCACTGCTATGAAAACAAATCAGAACGAGTGCAATGGATACACAATAAACACCATTACTGTGGTGCTTTTCAGATGGATTCTTACTTCTTGAGATTTCTATCAAAAGATTTCTATCAAAAGTTTTTCATGAATGAGTCAGTTCAGGCAGTGGTGACAATGGGTGGCTCCTGAAACTCGATCCACAGAAGGCCGTCTGGCTGAGGCCTTCTACCTGTTCCCTTTCCCCTCAGGGTGCTTAGCCCTGCACGGGATGCCAGCCACTGCACAGAGAGGTCATTGGTGAAACAGTGACAACGTCACTCACCATCCTGAGGACCATAGCTCACACAGCTTTGGCTCTGTCAGGCGTCAAGAGAAGAGTGTTTTGTGTCACAGAGCCTTCAGGATGCTGATCCAGAGACCTAGGGGAGACCATCTACTTCTATGCTTAGATTTAGTGAAGAACAAACAGCTGCACTGAACAAAGAGACTAGGCCCAGGGGGGAGCCCGCAAAGCCTGTCTGGCCAGACTGCTTGGCTTCCTGAGTATGAAGCAGACCCCCCCTCTAGAGTGAGAGGCTTACAGTCTACCATTAAATAAGGTAAACCAAGGAATTTCTTTATGGCCAGCTCCGAGGCAGAGGGGCAGGGAAACTTACCTCAGTGTCTTTAAGTTTTATGGCTTGCCTGAGGGAACAATGTTGGAGTGGGTCTAACTTGTCTCACAAAGGAGGAATTACTGCTTTGTAGCGTGGTGTGTGAGAGAATGAGGGATAGAGACAGAGAGAAAGGAGGGTGTCTGGCTTTCAGTTGTTTCAGTTCAAGGGGTAAATTTGATCCCAAACACTCCATCTTCTCAGAAGAAGAGATTTACTAGGGCCCATCTAATGAACTGCTTAACGGTTTGCTATAAATACCTTTGGATAAGTGTATTATATAATAAAATAAGGTATTTAATCTCTTGAGCATATCTTCTGAGACCTTCCAAATTCCCTGTGTTAAAACTCTCAAATTCCTTATTTACTTGTTAGATTATTTGATCAATTATTCTGCCTTTCACTAGACTGAAAGCTTGACAAGATATGACATCAAATATGTTTTTATTTTATTTTTTTATTTTTTCAGGTGTATAGCATATGAATTTGATTTGATAATTAGTAAATGAACTGGTGATATCAGAAAAGCTCACAGCTGTTCACACAGAATTTCAGCGAACTTTATTACTTCCACATTTTGATTATTCTGTGTATTTTCATAGCATCCATCCTACCTACTGGTCAGAAAAAAATACTGCCAAAGGGACACTTTTGTGTTAGGTTGACAAAATTTAGCATTATGACCAAAGAGGATTGACTTAACTACTGGGATCCTGGAAGCTGAACTCTAGAAACCTGTGACATTCCAGGGGTTTGCAAAGTAAGATATTTCTACCCCACATAGATGGTATTAGGAAGCAACATACTGCTAGAGGGATACAGGAACCCATTGAAACGTTCCATCATCGGTCAGTGGAAGAAGGGAGAAAAATAGTTATGGTCAGATCCAGCGTGTGGTATTCGATACCTACTATTAAGCATCTACAGTAGATAACAGATTATCTACTGTACTGTTGAGTGCTCTAATGACCACCAGAAAAACCTATAAACAAGTAAAAGGGTATTGGTTACTGTCATAATTAACCCGGGGGAAGAAAAGTATGGTCCTAGACTTGATGGGCATAAGGGCATGGAGTTATTTGGTTTCAGCAGTTGGGATTGGGATGTATGCCTGGTAGAACTGAGCTCTCTAAAGTTCATCCATCCCCTCCCCCACTCCGAAACATAAAAGTTAAGCAGCATTGCCTTTACAAGAAGCCTGTGGACAAGAAAGGTTGAACTGATTAGGTGAACCGCAGGGTAAACAACAACTTCCGGATGTGATCTTAGCCTCCGCGTCTAGAAAGTTAAAGAAGATTGCACATACAGATGGATAAGGGAAACCAAGCCTCTATAGCAACTCCTCTCATATTGCCCTAGACTTTCCAACTCAGGACTTAACAAAGAAAGCTAAATATGCCTGCTTACCTAATAACCTTAGCGCTATCCTTCTAGTTACTTCTCCTCCAGCTTCTCCATGCCAACGACTTTTCATCAGAGCACACCCGAAGCCTACCCCACTATCCTCAAGTAAACCAGAAGGCTTTATTTTCATTTATTGCCAAACACAAATGAAGGAAACCAAGAGCCTAACTCTTTGCTCTGCAAAATACAGGCTCTTGGATGTTAAACTGCTTAGTTTCAAGGAGGCTTCAAGGCTCTCATCTTGTGGTGATTCCTAATCTAAGAGTAATGTCACAAGCTACCATTCTGGCTTGCCTTCTACTGTCGCCATAAAACCCTGACCAAAAGCAACTGGGGGCTAAAACAGTTTATTTCAGTTTACACCTTATAGTCTACTGTGAAGGAAAGTCCTGGCAGGCACCTGGAGACCGGAACTGAAGCAAAGTCTATGGAGAAGTGCCCTTACTGGCTTCTTCTCCATAGTTTGTTCTGCTTGCTTTCTTAGACACCCCAGGATCACCTTACCAGGAGAGTCACTACCCATCACTGGGCTGGGCTCTCCACGATAAGCATGAATCAAGAAATGCCCCCACGGACTTGTCTTCCATCCAATCCGAGAAAGGCATCTTCTCTTTTGAGGTTCCCTCTTCCCAGAGGATTCTTATTTACATCACATGGACAAACAAAACAAACCAAACAAATAAAAAAAATCTAACCGGCATAGTTACCTATTCCAGACAGTTCCTGTTTTGCAAGACCTGCCTTAAAACCACCCAGTCCTGGCTCTAAAACACTTATAAGTAATTTATGGAAATCGATGGTGAAAAACCTATAAACAAGTAAAAGGGTATTGGTTACTGTCATAATTAACCCGGGGGAAGAAAAGTATGGTCCTAGACTTGATGGGCATAAGGGCATGGAGTTATTTGGTTTCAGCAGTTGGGATTGGGATGTATGCCTGGTAGAACTGAGCTCTCTAAAGTTCATCCATCCCCTCCCCCACTCCGAAACATAAAAGTTAAGCAGCATTGCCTTTACAAGAAGCCTGTGGACAAGAAAGGTTGAACTGATTAGGTGAACCGCAGGGTAAACAACAACTTCCGGATGTGATCTTAGCCTCCGCGTCTAGAAAGTTAAAGAAGATTGCACATACAGATGGATAAGGGAAACCAAGCCTCTATAGCAACTCCTCTCATATTGCCCTAGACTTTCCAACTCAGGACTTAACAAAGAAAGCTAAATATGCCTGCTTACCTAATAACCTTAGCGCTATCCTTCTAGTTACTTCTCCTCCAGCTTCTCCATGCCAACGACTTTTCATCAGAGCACACCCGAAGCCTACCCCACTATCCTCAAGTAAACCAGAAGGCTTTATTTTCATTTATTGCCAAACACAAATGATGGTGGCTGATATCCCTGTGCTAGCAAATACTGAATATATATATATATAGCCACTGTTCTTTTCCGGGGTCTCACCATCGATTTCCATAAATTACTTATAAGTGTTTTAGAGCCAGGACTGGGTGGTTTTAAGGCAGGTCTTGCAAAACAGGAACTGTCTGGAATAGGTAACTATGCCGGTTAGATTTTTTTTATTTGTTTGGTTTGTTTTGTTTGTCCATGTGATGTAAATAAGAATCCTCTGGGAAGAGGGAACCTCAAAAGAGAAGATGCCTTTCTCGGATTGGATGGAAGACAAGTCCGTGGGGGCATTTCTTGATTCATGCTTATCGTGGAGAGTCCAGCCCAGTGATGGGTAGTGACTCTCCTGGTAAGGTGATCCTGGGGTGTCTAAGAAAGCAAGCAGAACAAACTATGGAGAAGAAGCCAGTAAGGGCACTTCTCCATAGACTTTGCTTCAGTTCCGGTCTCCAGGTGCCTGCCAGGACTTTCCTTCACAGTAGACTATAAGGTGTAAACTGAAATAAACTGTTTTAGCCCCCAGTTGCTTTTGGTCAGGGTTTTATGGCGACAGTAGAAGGCAAGCCAGAATGGTAGCTTGTGACATTACTCTTAGATTAGGAATCACCACAAGATGAGAGCCTTGAAGCCTCCTTGAAACTAAGCAGTTTAACATCCAAGAGCCTGTATTTTGCAGAGCAAAGAGTTAGGCTCTTGGTTTCCATTACATTTAATGCAGTAGAGAAAAGCACTGTTGATCCCAGGAGAGGTTAATACAAGGGTGTGGAATTGTGTGAGTTTCAGCTCTTGAGATTAGGATGGATTTAAGACGTTTGGTGATATAGAGCTCTCTAAAGTCCACACCCCCAGAAATATCAAGTTAAACACAGAATTACCTTCAGAAGCTCTAAAAGAAACTATGGGAGAGAGGATAGCACCCAGGTGTAGCAAATTGTGGGATTGTCGAAGAGAAAAAGTTCATTTTGAGTCCATTTTGATTTTTTCTTTTTCTTTTTTTCTTTTTTGGACAACCCAGATATCATAGTTAATCGCTCAAAGGATGCTGCCATTGTCACACCTAAAAATGATTTCATGAATGAATACCGTGTGGGTTTTAAAAATTTCTGTGCCCGTATTTAAAGTATTCAGATTTGCTCCTCTTTACGTCCTCTCGTTCCCGTTCATTTCTGGTTGCATCCTTTCTTCTATCTGACTGGCCCCCCTCCTAGTTCATGCCTTTTGTTTTGTGGCCCTGAGCTTAATTGGAGTTTCTGACGTTAGCAGAGATGAGGTGTTATCTATTGGCGTTCAGGCAACTTATGACTATCTCCTCTGGTGATAATAACTATCAATAGCACTTCAAGGAGAGGTAGGGCGTTATGAGTCTCTTCACGGCCCAAGATGGAATGTTGATAGGCCTGATCTTGTGTATGTCACAGGAACACAACTCCCATGAGACCATGATCATGACAGTCATGTTATACCCAGGAGATGTCATTGCACAGTACCCTGTTCCATCCTCTGGTTTTTACATTTTTTTTTTAAGCCTCGTCCATTATGCTTCTGGAATCTTCAAAGGGGTGATATAGATATCCCATTTAGGACCAAACAGTCAACAGTCATTGTTCTTAGCCCTTCAATCAGTCATGAGTTTCTGTATTAGCTGCCCACCTCCGGCCAAGACCAAGAGCAGCTTTACTCTATCATCATAAACATAAATATTTAGAAGGCGTTTTCATTGACCACATGTCACTTTAACAAAACAACTAGAGTAGTTATCCCATGCAGCCTATGCCTCCATATATGTGGTCCTTTGATCAGCTTTACATATCAGGTATGAACTCCTTCCTGTGGAGCAGCTTTCAATTCTGATCAGAAAGAAATTGGTGGCCCCCATAACAGTTATGCCACTATTGAATCAGCAAGCAGACTACATCTGGAAGTCAGTATTGCAACGTGCAGGGTACACAGCTGGGTAAGACGGGTGACTTTCCTCATAGCACCCTATACAGACCCTCCTGGCAGTATGAATGCTTAACTAATATGATTTTAAAATTTATTTCATTTACACTTATGTGTTTGTGTCTGTGTGAGTGAATGCTACTTATATTCAGGTGCCCACACAGACCACAAAAAGTTATTGGCTCACCTGGAGTGAGTTAGAAACAATTGGGAAGCCTTGACAGGTGCTGGGAACTGAACTTGAGACCTGTGGAAGAGAAGCAAGCACTTTTAACGTCTGAACCATCTTTCCATCACAACCCCAAGCCCATATGGAGGTCAGAAGATAACCAATGGAGTACATTCTCTCTCTTTATTCTTCTTTGGGTTCTGGGCATCTAACTCAAGTCTTCAGGCTTGCCAGTAGGTACCTTCACTCACTGGATCATCTCACTGGCCCAGCTTCTGACTTACACCAATCACAGAGTGCTAAGCTTGCTATTCCTATAATTTATGTTGAAAATCATTTGCCATTTCTTGTTCCAGCTGTCTTTTGTGGTGATTACGAGAAGCAGTAGGCTGAGAAGGGGGCTGAGATGAAGAGCGCGATTGCTTTACAGCGTCACTATGGAAACAGAAAAGAGGAGTGAAGCTTTATATGTAAGTCTCAAAACCCATCTTCCTTGAGCTTTGAACCCACCTAACAAACTCCATACTGGTGATGCTGTCTTGGTATTCTATAACCATCACGGTTCCCCAGGCAATGATTTCAACAGCTAAGATCAAGTGCTAGTCCAAGGTGCTCTGTCTATAGACTTACGCTGTTTTGTGTATCTATAGCAGACCACCTGAGACTAAGTAGAAAGAACAGAGATTTATTTCTTAAGTTTTAGGTGTTTGGAAGTCCAAGAGGGAGGGGATGGCATCCAGTGAGGGTCTTCATGGCGTGTCCCATGCAAATGTAGCAAAAGCAGAAAAGCTGGTATAAAAGAAATATGAGTTGGGGCAAGGCAACTCATATTTTATAACAGACTCACTCTATGAGAGTAATGCACACTTTCTAAAGGTAGAGCCACTTTCTGAAGAACCCTGATTCTTAAGAACTATGAATTAATTCTGTTACACTAGGAAAAGTATTTTAATTGCACGCTTTGAGGGTGCATGATGTAGGTTCCCCTCCATACGCTATGATTACCATTAATGAATAAAGAAAACTGGCTTGGCCTGATAGGGTAGAACTTAGCTAGGCAGGGAAAACTCAACTGAATTCTGGGAGAAAGTTGATGGGATGATAGGAATCTAATGTTATGAAATCTGCACCAGGGCTGAGAGATGGCTCAGAGGTTAAGAGCCCTGCCTGCTCTTCCAAAGGTCCTGAGTTCAATTCCCAGCAACCACATGGTGGCTCACAACCATCTGTAATGAGATCTGGTGCCCTCTTCTGGCCTGCAGGCATACACGCAGACAGAATGCTGTATACTTAATAAATAAATAAATATTAAAAAAAAAAGAAATCTGCACCATTTTACCTTCCTTGATCTTGAGTAAAGGAGCAGAGGGGGGCTAGGGAACAACCATGAGGAATAATTCAACTACTACTTGATTACCTCAGGTACAAAGAAAACTTGAGGAAACAAAGGTAGTAGTGCTTCCAGATTTTTCTGTAATTATTCTTGGCAATATCCTATTTAGCTTATGTGTTTCTGCCCACATTCTTCTACTTTTTCCCCCTATCTCCCAAACATTTTTATGGTTGAGGCTTGCTAGGAGACATGTATTTTTGTGGGGAATTACATGGAAAGCACAGGTAAGCAGGAGTCTGTACGCTCCAGTTGGTTTTCTGTGGCTGTGATCACATATGGACTAAGAGCAATGTGGGGAGGAATGGGTTCATTTCAGCTTACAGTAGTCCATGATGAAGGGCAGTCAGGGCAGGAACTCAAGGCAGGAATATGCAGGAACGCAATGGAGAGACCACGGAGAAATGCTTCATCCTGGCTTGCTTCTCTTAGCTTGCTCAGTTTGTTCTCTCATACAGTTCAGGACCATCTGCCCAGGGGTGGCACTCCCCACAATGGGCTGGGTCTTCCCTTATCAATCATCAATCAAGAAATGACCTACAGATTCCTTCCTGCCAGTCTAATGGAGGTATTTTCTCAATGAGTGTTTCCTTTTCCCAGATGGCTGTATTTTATGTAAAGTTGACATAAAATGAACCAGCACACTGTTCTTATGCAAAGAATGCTCTCTGAGAGAAGCAACTTATCAAGAACATATCAAAGAATGCTCTCTGAGAGAAGCAACATATCAAGAACATATCAAAGAATGCTCTCTGAGAGAAACAACATATCAAGAGAAGCCTGAAGGCAACTAAGCTGGTCTCTGCCTGCAGCTAGGATCCCTGCTTCCAAGCAGAAAACTGGAAGAGAAAATTGAGTTCCTGTAATAAATTCCACTGCAGCAGCTTAGCTGTAAATGGTTTTTTAAAAGTTACTTGACTGTGCACACTGGCTAGAGCAGAAATATTTTAATGATATTTCAAGAGCTTAATGTCAACCATCAGTGTCCAATAAAGGAAAATCACTTTTACTGATACATCTGGAAATAAGATGGGTTTTTGAGCTCGAATCTCTCAAGCTTTGCATAAAATCTGGAGTTTTATTTGTACTCTGTGCCTGTTATATAAACTTCTTACATTTGGTAGAGATAAAGAAGATGCATTAGACATGGCTTGTTATATCGCAAAATGAGGAAAATGTTAATGCATGTTAAATTTATTGTTTGCCTCTTGAGGGAAAAGAAAGCAAATAATTTATTTAAGGGAAACAACTTTGCTCACAGAAAGGGCAATATTTTAATAAGTAGAAAGGGACAGGGGATGTATTTTGAGATGGAAGCAGCGTCACCGTGATGAGGGATGTGGTGTGCTAAAGTAGCTACTTCGAAGGGGACACACTGAGCCAAATGTGAAATTTTGTTCCGTTCCTGTAAAATCCCAGCTCTGTCTTCATTTGTATCTGTTTATGCATCTAACTAATATTTATTGCACAGCTACTCTGTGAGCCAGCATCAGGGGAGGCACTGGTAATATTTCAGCGAATAAGATAAGCACACACCAAGTGGAATTTTTAAACAATTATAGATTAGGAAAAATGAAGTTTAGCTCTGTGTCAGGGGCATGAAACCCATAATAATGGCCGAAACAATAACCTCATGGAACTGGGTTATCAGACCCCAGAGTGCCTTCATCAGCATGAGAAACTCTGAGTCCTTTATCTGCTGCTCTGCCATTTTTTTTCCTTTTCTTTCTTTGGATTTAAGTTTTAGTGTGTGTGTGTGTGTGTGTGTGTGTGTGTGTGTGTGTGTACATGCACAGTAGAAGTCCGAATTCCCTAGATTTAGAGTTACAATTGATGAGAGTCACCTGACTTGGGTGCGGGGATCTGAACTCAGGTCTTCTATGAGACCAGCAAGCACTTGAAAGCACTGGGCCGTCTCCCAAGCCCCACGCTCTGCCACTTTTGCCCACTGTGTATCTATGCTCTGCCCTTTGAGTCTGTTTCATTTTAGTTGGCACAGTAAATTTGAGACCCAAAATATTGCTCAGGGCGATGATCAACTCTTTTTCTTCCGGAGCAGTGCTCGATTCTGTGGGCACAAGATAGTTTATTCACAAGATGAGAAAATTGTGAGTGTTTTATGATTTTGGTGATAAAATTGCTACTTGGATAGACATCTAGAAATGGGATTGATGAGTGACATGGTCGGGTGTCTATTGGATTTTATAAAGCTGCTAAATTACTTTTTAGTGTGGCCGTAGCATTTTTTTTTTCATTTTGAGATTCACTTATTTTTCTTTTACTGAAAATAGGTATTTTTCATACAATAGATCATGATTACGTTTTCCCTTCCCCCTACTCCTCTCAGTTCCTCCCAGCCTCCCCTGCCATCCGACAGACACTCTTTCTGTCTTAGAAAACAAACAGGCATCTAAGGAATAATAATACAATAAAATAAATTAAAAAACCAAACAAATTGGAACATAACAAAACAACCAAACAAGAAAAAGAGCCAAAGAAAAAGTACAAAAAAGTGCATATAGATACAGAGACCCATACAATTAGGAATCCCAACAAACCCCCAAACTGGAAGCCATAATACATATGCAAGGAACCTGTAAGGTAAAAAAATAAAGTAAAAGAAAGCACCTTGACTCAACATTATGCCACTGAGTTTTGTGTTGACATGCAGACTGTCTTTAAGTTTTTACAGTGAGACTCCCTTGGAGAAAACAAATTTTTCATTTGCAAGTGGCTTTCAACTGGAGAGAGCATCCGGGTTAGGGATAGATTCATTTGTCCATTTCTTTTACCTCTAGGACTCCGTCTGGCCAGACCCATGCAGGGTGCACGCTGCCATGTTTCTGTGTGTCTCAGTCAGTGCTGTGAAGAGATCCAATGACAGGGTTTCTCTGTGGAACAGTCCTGCTGTCCTGGAACTCTTTGCAGACCATGCAGGCCTCAAACTCAGAGACCTGTCTGCCTCTGTCGCCCAAGTGCTGGGAGTGGAGGTGTGTGCCACCACCCAGCTCACAGCAGCTCTTATAAAGAAACACATTTCATTGCGGCTGATTTACAGGTTCAGAGGTTTAGTCCGTTATGGTCGTGGAAGGAAGCATGGTGGCACACAGGCAGACATGGTGCTGGAGAAGGAGCCAAGAGTCAGTTTGCAGAGAGCCAATAGGGGCCAGAGCATTTTCTAATCATACCGGGAACAAGCAAGATGTCATTCAACCGTACTTGCAATTCTGGGTTTTTCCATCTTTCTTACAGTTATGCTAACAAGTGTGTAGACTAGCTCATGTGGTTTTTATTAGCATTTCACTAATGAGAATGAGCATCCTTTGAAGCGCCACATAGCATCTGTATATCTTCTACCCATTTATTATATTTGCTTATTTGACTTCTCATTGTTGAGTTTTTAGAGCTCTTTGCATATTGGCTATCAATCCCAATATCAAGGATAATCTGGAAGGGTTTTCCCCAATCTACATTTGCCATCTCATTCTCTTACTGGGGTGTTGCTTGTAAAAAGCAATGGTTTGATTTGAACAAAGTCCAATTGATTTGTTTGTTTGTTTTTTGGATTGTTCTTTTCCATTGTTCTTCAATTTTCAAACTACAAGCCTTGGACTTTTATTCTGAAAGTAAAATTTGTTTTAAGAAAACATAAGGGAAAAGAAAAGAAAAAAAATCCCTTTAGACTATTTACAAATAAAACATTAGCCTCACCTCCTAAATATGAATCAAGTAGGATGATATCAGAGAGTTCATGCAGGAAGGACTGAGAATGTAGAAACACAAGACAAAGCTCTAACGATGATAATCACAGCGTGGAACCGAGATCAATTCAGTTCTGGATAATGACGTGTTAACACATGAGATATAATGCAATTGGGGTGTGTATTTAAAAAATGTATTTATTCTCTCACTTATTTAACATGCTCGCTGAGCACCTACTAAGAGCCAGCTCCTATGAGTCACATGGGTGTACACAGAAACATGACGGAAGACAGAGGTGCCCATAGATACATGAAGAAACAGACTGTCACCCAACCCAGTAAGAGCTGTGACAGACACATGTTCAGAGCAGAGGCTGCTTCTTTCTGTAGGTGGAGTGATTTCCTCATACTTATCTCAGTTTGAGATTATTTGTTTGTGCGCCTGCTTGATTTAAAGTCTCTCTCTCTCTCTCTCTCTCTCTCTCTCTCTCTCATGGTGAGCTCTAGGAGAATAAATACGATATATGCTTCTTTCATTGTGCCTGGCACATAACAGGACCTGGATTAATAATCACTGAATAAATAAAATATTGGTGCTGCAAGCACAGTGAGGAGGGGGTGCTAATTCTCGCAGTTTTGATGAAGAAGGTGACATAGAAAATGAATCTTGAAGCAGGAGCGGGAACTTGCTGTCAGGGAGGAAGGGGCGTGTGCCACACTGCTGTGATGTCTTAGACATACGTAGGTGACTGTCCATTCCCGTGCGGCTGGGGGAGGGCAGCATGAGAGGCTGGCCCACACAGGGCACTATGGCTGTTAGAGAAAGTCAGGGAGAGATGGCAGTGTGGTGGCCCCCTAGGGAAAATGGTTTAAAGGCTGTTGTAAAGTTCTTATCAGACACAGTCAGGGTGTCAGTGGCAGTTGTGGGATCAGGAAGGGACTAATCCTAGAGCAGATTATGGGCCTTGAAAGGTGGAAGAGAAGGCGTTAGCATTTTGAGCTTCTCTGATGCCTGAGGAGAAATGGGTGTTGGCAGTTGACATACTAACTCCTTTTTTAAAGTTATGTTTTTCCAAAATATGCTTATTAGAAAGTACAATTAAATCTGAAGGATGGCACAAAAATTACCCATTATTCCAATACATAAAGATAATCTGGCATTTTGTATGCATGTTCTTTTTTAAAAAAATATTTATTTATTTAGTATGTATACAATGTTGTATCTGTGTGTATGCCTGCAGGCCAGAAGAGGGCACGAGACCTCATTATAGATGGTTGTGAGCCACCATGTGGTCGCTGGGAATTGAACTCAGGACCTTTGGAAGAGCAGGCAATGCTCTTAACCGCTGAGCCATCTCTCCAGTCCTGTATGCATGTTCTTTATTTGTCCTAAAATACATTTAAAAATTCAGCCTGTGGATTCCATTTCTCTGCTCTCTAGACTCATGGACTGCGGTAATATATAACTGAACAGTAGTGGGAACCCCTTTTCTTCCTCCTCTTCTTCTTGTTTTATTTTTGACACAGTGTTTCTTGTGTAGCCTGTCTGGCCCAGAAGTTACCATGTGTACTGAGTTGGCTTTGAACTCATAATGACCTCCCTGTTTCTGCTGGCGGGATTAGGGCCATGAACCACCATGTCCAGTGTGAACATTATTTAGGATCCAACCATTAAAGTTTTACCTAAATTTTATATTAAGATACTATATACTAAGTTAATTAATTAATTTTTGTGGTGATAGGCATTAGATCAGGGTTTCTTGTATGCCAGGGAAGGGTCCTTTTATTAATTAAAATCCCAGCCTTGATATTTTTTTCAATCAGGTGAACTAGGCTTATAGTAGTAAACTCCCAAAATTGGAAGTTTTTGCCCTAGCAGGTGTCAACACCCTGACACACTCTCATTAATAACATATTCTACTCTGCAGGTGTAACCTGTCCATATACTAAGGGCAAAGGGCAGAACCAAAGTAATCTTTTATCAATCTGGAACTGATAAAATTCAAATTCCAAATGCTGAGCTGTGGGAAGCCAAAGACAGCAGCATCTCCGTTTGTCAAGAGGTTACATGGGACACTCATTGGCGTGGACTGAATTCTGAGCCTGTGTAAGTTTGTGCAAGCTTGTGCGCAAACATAAACAGAAAAAATGCTGAGGGCCTGAAGTTGTTAATCAAAATATCTTGAGAGTGAGAACAGGAGACACTGAGGGAAAAGTACGTTTTTATGTTGAAGGACAGTATGTTATGGGGAAGGACAAGAGGCAGGGGGATTCAGAGGGGGCCTAAAATAATTTCAGAAACAGAGCCCAAGAAGACTCAAGAAGACCCAAGATGGACCAAAGCTGTCAGTGGGGAAGACTGCTTTCCCGAGAGCAGCTCTACAGGCCTACAAACAAGCTAGGCAGAGGCGGGAGGCTGGTCCTCAGCTTCCAGCCTAAAGTCCTTGTCCTTCCTTTTGGTCATCCCATCTCCCCATCATCTCTTGGAACTGTCTGGGTGAGTATGAGTGGCGATGGGTCCCAGGCCGAGAAATCAAGGAGTATTAAACAAGATTCTTAAGGAAGAGTAAGAGAGTGTCAGAGACAAGGAGAGAGAGAGAGAGAGAGAGAGAGAGAGAGAGAGAGAGAGAGAGAGAGAGAGAGAGAATTGAACATCGCTATGTGTGTGTGTGTGTGTGTGTGTGTGTGTGTGTGTGTGTGTGGTGTTACTTAGAGAAAGGGTTTGACATGCTAGAATTTTCCTCAATCCTCACATCGTAATTCCCTCGTCCAATGCAAATCCTGCCTGCCTGCCTCCCATCTTCCAGCCCAGTCTCCATGGCAAAAGTCAAATGACTTTGAGTTTGGGGCTCCAGCTCTTAGGCCGAGAGGAGTGTCCCCTGTGGGGACGGTTGGGAGTGAAATTTTGCCTGGGCGTTGTCGCTCAGCAGTGCCTGTGAGAACGCGTAGCTGCTGGCCACGGTGAAATGCACGGTTTGCGGTAGACGGGGTCGCGCGCAGGAAGGGACCTGCAACCTGAGCAAACAGATAGCCGTGGATCCTCCGTGGGAACCCGCTGCCCGGACAGGTCCCGAGTTTCCCTTTTCCGCCACCTGTGAGCGGCGGTCTTCTGCCCGAGTTTGGAGACTTGGCGGCGGGCCGGATCCCCCGCTAGTTGGGCGGTGCGCGCCAGGCCAATGAACGAGTCCCGCGGAGGGCTCGGCTCCTCCTGCAAGCGCTGATTGGCCTCGCGACCCTCGAGGCCGGGCGCGAGTGGGAGTGGCGCGCGCCCCCCGCCGCCTGGCGCGTCCCTCCAGCCGCGCTCGCGCCCTCCTTCTCCTGCTGCGCTCCCGGCTCTGGCCGCGCGCGGGCGGCGCTCCGCATTGCACACGCGGGGGTCGCCGCAGTGTTCGTGGGATGGGGCAGCGGGCTGCCTCTGGCGGCAGGGACGCGTGCAACCCGGGTGAGTGGAGGGGGGACTGTCCGGGGAGGAAGAAGCACAAAAGGGGGCTCTGGGAGTAGGCGACCTGGCGTGCCACCCGGGCCGGGACTGTCCTGCGGGGTTGGAGTCGCGGCCACTGAGCTCCGTGGCGAGTGGATTGCCGAGCGCAGCCGGCAGGTCGGGAGTGCGCCCCGCGCGCAATGGGGAGGGATGCAAACGTCAGGAGCTGCCAAGTTCAAGGCTGGGGAAGCTTCCCGAGCTGCGGGCGGCCTCGCGAGCATGCACGCCATACTCCCGCCGGAGTGAGTTCCCGGGCAGCGGACTGGCCGCGCCCCACGTGTTGCTGCCCGGCTTTGCCCACCCTGGGTGACTGTGGTAGGCGCGGTGTGTTAGGGCACTGCCTTGCTGCTGGGCCCCGAGACCACCCAGTCTGGCGACCCCAATTGGGAACTGCCTGCAGAGAGAGGGAAAGGGGGCTTCGTATAGACTTGACTTTTGTCCCTTTCTCAGGTTACAGTAGTTGAGGCGATTCCTATTTGACTAAGCATTTATTTTCAACAAAAGGCAATCTATTTGTTGGTTTATGATTCATTTTGATCCTTCCACAGACTCCTGTTTCTGTCATTTGTTTCAAAAACTTGATGCCTGGGCAAAGTTCTATCCAGGATGGTCACAGGTATCTTTAGGATGACAACCAACATGTTCCCTGGGAACAACAAAGACTTGTTTTAACTTGAGGGTACTGGGGAAGGTGCAGCTGTTTGTGTTAGCGATTTGATGAACACTGACCCCCACCATAGCACAAAACAAAAAGAATAGTATGTTTGTCGCTCGCTCGCTTTGGTAAAATACCCAAGGTGTGACTTCCAAAATTCAGTTTTGTTTGTGGGAGGAGAGGGACTTCAGATTCTCCAGGGGAAAGCTGATTTCTTGTTAAGTTAACTTATGTTTTTATGGACTCTTCTCTGGATAGCCATCATAGACACCAGGGCAACTTACTTAAAGCCATTACGTTTTCTCCTGAGTGACAGGAGCTCTTAAGTGGCTGTTTAAAAATCTGAATCGGTTCGTTCCTGATTTCTGTAGACAACATGGTTCTGCGTGCTCACGTATACCCCAGTTTGCAAAAGGTATTTGTGCAATCGTCCATGAAACTGTTTAATGTACATTGATGTTAAGCCCCTTTAAATGTAAACCATCTGTCCCTTTTCGGTTTTAGTTTGTACCTCGTCCAAGCGCGGCTGACTGAGGGAGGACTTAAAAGAGGCTTCCTTGTTTAAACAGCGGTTTACAGCGCTCCGGTCTTGAGAACGCACGCACGGTAGCTTTCCAAACTTGTAGGCACACAAAGCTCACTATGAATTGCGTGTTGGTTCCTTGGGTGAAAAATACCAGAAATGTTTTCTGACCCACCCAAAAGGTTAGACATTGTTCATGGGGCTCTAGTTTGAAGCTGTTGATAAGATTTGTATGGTGAGTGTTTATAGCGTGACATGCATGAATGGGGCTGATTCTAGGTGTGTATGAGAGATAAAAAAATGATAGCATACATTGTATGATACGGTATATAGCCTATGTGATACATTGAAATATCTGTGAGGAAGTAATACTATATCACTCCCATTCTCCAGATGGAACAATAGAGGCTTTCAGATTGAGTTTTCCAAGGTGAATGATAGAGCTCAAATTAGGGTAGTTTCTCAATTCTTCCTTTGCATCATCTCTATGTCCTTTTAAGATTCCCACCTTTGTGACTTACGTTCTGCTCTTTGCTGATCTTGGATCTTTGTACCTCTTTGGATTTTCCAACCCATGACTTCAGGACATTGTGAACCATTGCTGAACGGTTCTGCTGTCACTTACTGAAGTGTGGCTGCTGAAGGCCAGAGGAGATAGCTAACAATGGCTTTTAGGAACCTCTGTTTTCACCATAACTGGTGGCTAACGATACAAACAGTCAAACCCTAAAGAATGACATGCTGGCTGCAGTCTCAGGAAAATCAGGTGGCCAGCTAGTGCCAGGGGTGTCTGAGAAGCATTCACATTCTCTTCCTGGTGAGCAGAAACGCCTCACAGGTTCTGCGGACAATTGACAATGAAATCACAAGTGATTGTTTCGGTTCTGTGATTCATATGTCTCAAATCAGCCTAGAATTACTATGGGAAAAAAAACTGTCCAGCAGCAAAACGTGCTGGAGAGATGCAGCGGAAGATAGTGAGGGGTGAGGACTCGTTTCTTTTTGCTTGTATAGAGTTGACAGATTTCTGCCTAGCTGGTTATTTATTAAGAACCCCACATTTGTAGATCTTGTCTTAGAAAACCATGGCTCAGAATATTTACTTGGGTTTTGCCACAATGTTTATCGAGATTTCTGAGGTTCATTTTGTTTGCATTAATGTAGGTGTTTATTGACTTTCCAAGTACTAAGTCTTAGGTAATTGAGTGGGGTTTGGGTTCAAGACTTGGCCTCGTGTTCTGTGAGATTCAGAAACAGATCACACATCGCTGTATTTCAGTTCCCTCGCAGTGCTGAAAAACAAACCTGTTTCATGCAGTTTTTTTCGATTTGCTCATGAAGTATTTATCGATGTCCTAGTTGTAGCGGCTCTGCTCCGGGGGCCGCCGACAGGTACAGTCTCACACCTGACTCTGATGTAATACACGTGAAGTCTCCAGCATGGGTTGTGGTACCTAGGAATGCCCCGTGGCTGGTAGCTGTTGGTACCATCCCCTCCATTCAGGAGCTGTTCACTCAGTGACTACCATACCAAACAGATTGTAGGATGTAGCACAGAGTGGTTTTAGTTCAGCATGGGACAGCGTGTGCCAAAGAGACCGGTCAAATACAGAATCATTCTGTAAAAGGGAGTTCAGTACTGACATGGTGGGGAAAACGAGGGAAATGCTTGAAGAGCAAATGAAACATAAGAAATGGAAGAATATGTAAATTACCTTTCAGGTACCCAAATGTAGTAAGAAAAATAAAGCTCTCAGACTCAAGCGCTTTAAGACACTGACTACCTAGGGGGAAAGTAAAGAAGAGCGTGCCTATGTACGTGTAATGACGGGGACTATTTGAAGGGCTGGCTTATTAAGTTATTATTATAATCACCTTGGAAGGTGATATATTCTATGTGCAATAGACCTGAGATAACCAGAAATGAATCTGAAAGGGGTCATTGGGATAGATGTTCGAGACAGTTTTGAAGCACACACGTCATGCAGTGAGGGACTGACGGACTTTTATAGACCAAACAAGTATGCAGAGGCCAAGGGAGATAAAGCCGAGTGTAAATGACTTGCTTCTGTTTCTGCTGAGTAAGATTCCTGCACTCCGACTCCCCTAAGCAGTTCCCTGGGGGTAATAGATCAAGAAGTGCCATGTGCTCAGAAGGCTCCAGGCCTAATCAACAGGCTAGATACAGATAAATCACCACGGCCACATGGCCGTCACCCAAGTGCGCACAAGAGATTTGGTTCATAAGTCAGCCCTTTGGAGCACTAGTGGGGTGTTAGCTGGTGTCCCGCAGGACTTCTCTTAGGAAGCCGGCTTCAGGAAGTGCCCTTGGGCCATCACATCGGACGGGAGACGGTGTCCTTGTGTGTGACAGGGTCTTCAGTATTAAGAGCAAACAGATGATAGCAAATAACGAGTTATTTTGGAAAAGGGAATTAGGATTAGAGATTTAGGAGGAAAATGAGTTTGTCCCTAAAATGTTATAGAAACATAATTTTTTAAATCTTTCTGAGAACCCTGTTAATTGACATGTCCCAGTTTCTTCCCTATTCACAGCCTTTTGTTAGGAATGGGAAATGGGCCAAGAAACAAGCAAGCAGGATCCATAGGCACTTCTGAGTGGACAAATAGGCTCTTCCGAGAAGTGGTCTGGATATTGTCATGTTTAACACTTGCAGATGTGTACAGATGATAGGTCGTGCTTATGGTAAGGGCACACTGCTCACGTGACTCTGTGGACCAACTTGAAGGACGGCCCGAGTGGAAAGAAATAGAGTAAGATAAAAGTCAGAATGAAGATTGAAAGTAAGATTGGAAAAGCAGTTCCTAGTGTGTTTATGGGGCATGGCTTTAAAGTCTGTCCCCAGCAGCTGACAGCATCACTGGGTAGCACCTCTCAGCTCTCCTTTATAATAGAAATATTCAAGTCAGTGGGAAAAAAAGAGAAGCCTATAGAACTGCATTGGCGTGGTGCTGTTTTTAAAAGTATGTAACTGAGTGAGTTTATCTAATTTTCTCATACCTGTTCACCTGTCAATGCAGAGAAAAACCTTCAAAGTATCAGCAATGTCTGCATTGTTTTCAAGTGATTTTCTTGTCTTTTTTTAAAACTTTAGTATTTGTGTGTGTGTGTGTGTGTGTGTGTGTGTGTGTGTGAGAGAGAGAGAGAGAGAGAGAGAGAGAGAGATAACATTTGAGTGTACAGGTGTGTGTGTGTGTGTGTGTGAGAAAGAGAGAGATAACATTTGAGTGTACAGGTGTGTGTGTGTGTGTGTGAGAGAGAGGTAACATTTGATTGTGCAGGTGTGTGTGAGTGTGTGTGTGTTTGAGAGAGAGATAACATTTGAGTGTACAGGTGTGTGTGTGCGCGTGCACACGCGCATCCTGTGCAGAGCACAGAGCTCCTTCTACCCCTTGCCTTACTGCTTTGAGATAGAGTCTCTCACGATGCTTGCTCTTTCAGCTAGGCAGGGTCGGCCTACTCACAAGTTCTGGGTTGACGGGCATGCGCTGCTATGCCTGACCTTTCACGTGAGTGACAGCAAACCAAACTCAAGCCACATGCTTGAAAAACAGATATTCTTATCCCCTGAGCCATGTTCTCAATCCTTAATCAAACATTTATCTCTACAGTACTTGTGATACTTTTCTCTTAGAAAGAACCTTATTGTGGAAAAGTATCTACTGTTATAACTGTTGATTTTACAGTATCTTTCTATACAGGCAGACTTACTTGAGTTGGGATCATTTTTCCTGCCTCTGAACATCCATGGGTATGAGATTGACTACCAACCTGCTCTGGGTTCTTTCTTTCTAAAGAGCAGCATGTTGAAATGAGTGTGTTGTGGGTTTTGTTCAGCAATAGGGCTGCTGTAGATTGTCACAGCTGGCCAAAACCTAACTGGATTCTGCTCACTGTGACTCTCTCTTAGGATACAAAGAACCAAGAATGTAACCTAAATGAAAACAGGGGCCAGTCTCCTTCTTACCTCCTAGAGGAACTAATACTTGCCTTGGTACAGGGCATAGAGACATCTCCCAGGAATAAATACTGCTGAGTGTTCTGGATTGAATGAAGGGGCTGAATGCCTTAGGGATCCATAGCAATATGAATAAGGAGTTCAGAGCTATCTATCCTCTGGAGTAAATGATTCACTGGTCTTGATTTAGTTTTGTGTCTGATTATTTTCCTGGCTCTTCCTATATTATGAAAGTGGTCGGTGTTTGTCATTGTATACTCTCTATCGTGATTTTGACTTCTGATATATTTTTTGCCATTTGTAACCCTCTCTTAAGTGTCTACAATTGGAGATTGTTACTTTCTTTGCTTTGAATTTTGTGGGTCCCTGAGTCCTTGGTTTGGGTTCACCTCATTGCCACACTGTGGTTCCCTGTATATACCTGCCCAGTTAGCCTTGAGACTTTTGGTAAACTCAAGTTTTTGCAAGGAAGCATCCACACTATTGACTATTAATCATTGATTTTTGATGGCCTGAATATTGGTACCCTTCCCAATCCGTGTGCCAGACTCTATAAACAAATGTGCCTGTGCCAAGAAGCCGGGGCCTTTAGTGCTCAGTGCCCATCTATTGGTGCCTCCACAGAAAAAATCAAAGAGAGCTTCTTACAGTCAGCCATGTAAAGATAAAGAAACAGGGTGCGGTCTGAGAGGCAGCGCATGAACCCTTCCCAGGCAGCTCATCTACTGGTTCCTTCAGCTTGGATTTCCCAGCCTCTAAATCGCTAAGCAATCTGTTCGACTTGTTTGTAAAGTAACTGTCGAAGGCATTTTGTTATGGCAGCGTGGATGGATCAAGACAGATATTAATACTCAATTCCTACAAGGGATTGAGGAGTCCTTGCGTATTGTTTCCTAACATCAGCTTCATCAAGGGATTGTGGTCAAAAATAATAGTCCAGATATTATCGGACAGACTCTTCGCAGAAGGAATGAAGATTTTCATCTTGCTCTGGTATAAAATGTGCTGTGTATGATATACCACTCTTCCTATCATTTCAGAAACCTGGACGGTGGGAGTCAGATAAGGGCACACAAATGTTGAGTTGGTGCCCAGGATTGTGAGTGAGGGTTTGGACTAAGTAGTTATTAACTGATAATAGAATGTTAAGAACGCTGGCTAGGAGAGATAATGGCTTAAGGGACGGGATCCTGCTCCCAATTATAGCTCCCACTAATTTGCCTTCAAGACCGCTGTCGGCCAGCCCAGACACTATATAAAGCAGAAAGTTCTAGAATAAGTATCCCTTTTTGAGAATCCTTGAAATGGTCCACACAGTGCAGCTTGGGGGTGAGATTATGACAACCCTGTTGGATTGGCTCAGGGGAAGATCATTCGACTTAGCAGCTTCATCCTCCTAGATACCAAGGTCTCTACAACAGCTCCACAGATAAGTCTTCCAGCCTTCTACCCACAGTGGGCATGCCCAGCTTAGAGACTCATGGCTATTGGAGAATGCCTCAGTGTGAGGTACCTTTGACATTTTTACCCTGGGTTGCTATAATAGAAGATCTAGACAGATACCTGAAGTCCAGTTCTAATGTAATATACGTAGTTATTACAAGTATAATGAATTGGGGTTGTTTCTCATGGAAAATAAAAAAAGAAATATAGCAAGCACAGCCATTGTTATTTGCAAACCAGGGATTTAGATAGAAAGTATGAGCTTAAATATGATGCGATTCCATGTCTCCTCCCCTGCATTCCCATCTGCTTATTCTTGTTCTCCTTTGATAAGAGGATACAGAGAAAAATTTTATGTTAAAAACTTTTAAATGTATTTATGAATAGTTATCACAAAATGAATATTGGGTATAAAATCTTGATGTTTTATAGGGCTTCTGTAAACCTTAGACATAAAAATTCTTAAGTCCAGGATTGTACACTTGCCTGTGCTGATCTTTGATTTCCTTTACCCCTCTCATTTCTGCTCTCTTTAAAACAGTTGCTTCCTCTGGGCGGTGGCTCTTTGATCCCAGCTCATAGGAGGCAGAGACAGTCAGATCTCTGAGAGTTTGAGGCTAGCCTTGTATTGCAGCATTAGCTCCAGGACAGCCAGGGCTGCACAAAGAAACCCCTTCAGGGTTTTTTTGGGGGGGGGCAAAAAACAAAACAAAAAAATTAATTCCCATCAATAAGAATATTCTTGAATATTAAATGATTAACTAGCAATGCATTTAATAATGTATTTGAGAGGAAGGATTTAAGGTGATCGTTAAAAGTATATCTTTCAATATTTTTTTTTTGTTTTTGAGATTATACCTTAACAGTTTAATTTCCCCTTCCTTTCCCTTCCTCCAGACCCTCCCATCTAAACTTCCTTGTTCTCCTTCAAATTTATGGCCTTTTTTTCACTTACGGTTGTTACATATATGCATGTTACATATATACATATATGTAACAACCACACATATGTGTATATATGTATCTATTCCTAATATATTCTGTTCAGCCTGTAAAATGTTATGTGTACATTTTTAGGACAGATCTTTGGTGTTGCATAACCAATTGATGCACTCACTCTTCCCCACAGAGGAGCAAATCTCCCACCCCAGCTTTCGGTTGCCTGTAGTTCTTTGTGTAGAATTGAGTCTTCGTGGCCTTCTCCCCATTCATGTGAGCGTATTTATGGTGTTGTCTTTATTCAGCTCATGTTGAGGCAGTCACATTGGTGAGGCTTTATAGTTAGGAGACATAGTCTCAAAGCTAACTCCCTGATCCTCTGACTCTTGGAGTCTTTTCTACCACTCTTCCACATTGTTCCCTAAACCTTAAATGTGGGTGTTGTTTTTTTCTATGTATCTATTAGGACTCAACTCCACAGCCCTGCATTTTGATAGGTTGTGGTTTTCTGTAGAGGTCAGCATCCATGACTGCAATCATCTCTGGGTATAAGAACGAAGAGGGTCTTAAGTCAGTGAGAGGGCTGTTGGTGACCACCAAGGCTTGTGTGCACGACTGCACCCTTAGGGTTGTGGTGCCATGCTGGTTGCTGTGGTTCATAGACACCACAGCTGGGTAGTTCTGTTGGTGAATTTCCTCCCGTGGAAGCTTGAATGGCACCCTTAAAGCCAGTCCTCAGGGGAGGAACATTCAGGTTAGTTCCAGCCCAGGAGTCTCTGGGCCCTGCATCAGAAGCACACTTCAGTTTCCCTTATATTTTAATGTTTTAAGAAGCAGAATAAAAAACATTACATAATTTTTTCCTTTTCCATTCCAAGTATATAATATTAGCAATTGTGCATGGTATTTATGTTTTCTTTCAAGACGTCCAGAAATTCCTGTTCCTGTGTGACGGTACAGAGATTCAGATAATGTACACTTCTTTTCACCTTGAGTTCTTACCTTTTCTTTCTGTCTCTGAAACTCTCCGTCTACAGCATTGAGCCCACTTGTGAGCGCTGGTGTTCATTTTCCACGGCAGCTGGGCTGTGTGCGTGTTTGGGGGTCGAGGCTTGCTTGTGTTCCTATTCTGCTTCTACCAGCTGCCTTCCTGCGTTGCCTGCAGCAAATTCTTTTCCTCCAGTTTCCCTGGCTGGCTGACATTTAGTGAGTTGGTCACCCACTGTCTGGACTTCATTGCCTCAAACAGAAAGTCAAGGGGCTCTGCAATTAAACTTTAAAGTCCCACGCGAGCGGGAAACAACATAATATCTTTTGACATTTAAAACTTCCTATTTCTGCTGATCTAATGAAAGAGTTCTGATGGACGGGAAGTGAAGCATGAATTGGGGGTACAGTCCAAATGCAGTTCAGTGTACAGGAGTTCCGGGTTTCCAAGAGCATAGATCTACAATAAATAATTAAAGGGCTTGTAAATCTTCCTGAATTATTTTTTTCTTTTTCCCTTGTAAGAATCTCGCCACTCTTTGACTTGACAATCCATATGGACTGCATTGAATTTCTTAGAATGTTTCTATCATGGAGAGAAAAAAAAATCTACTTTCAATTATTCTCAAATACTGCCATTTAAAATACTGACTTGCATAGAAGTAATATTTGGCATTTATGTGGTGACTTTCTGTAGATCAAAGGACCGTATTAGAAATGCATGCTTTTTCTTTTATGTAGAACTTCATAGAAACACTTTCTTTTTATCAAATTCCTTTCATGCAGAATCACAGTCACCCAACTCAGGGAATTCACAGCCACGCTGCAGCAGTGCTGATTTGTTCTGTCACTGCTTGGTCACGCGTGGCCTTCCATCGTTTCCTAGTTGACAAACCCTTTTTCCTTCAGGCCCCAGTCCCGTGCATTTCCCCACAGAAGCCTGGCCTCCTGGTGTCCCTTCTGCATATCCCTGTGTTTGACATTACTGGGATCTCTCTCTTTCTTTTGCCTTCAACCTAATTACCTATATAGTGGCCTGATTCTCTTGGATGCCAGCCTGAGCACCTCATCTAGCACAGACAGAGCCTCAGTGGAGACACCGCCTGGAATGATAACTTTCACAGAGAATACCCATGGAGATCCAGGAGGCATCGGCGAGGATGGAAGGGTAGTTTCTGTGTATGATGGCATCCGCTGCCTAATTTTGGCTTCTGGGTGCCCAGGAGAACAAAAGATCGCCCAAGTTGTGGATGTCCTTCCCAGAACCTTCCAGCCTTTGTGTCCTGGAATAACTTCCAGGTGTACAGATGTCCGGAAACAGACTCAAAGCTGTGGAAAGTTACAGCTGACATCTTCACAGATAAAAATAAAACCAGGCTGCATTGTACTTGATACCAAACCCTCCTAAGCTGTGTAAGGAGTTTCTATTAAAAGTTCAAAGAAGACAATTATGACCCTTTTCCCCATTCAGATAGTTATTCCCTTGTAAATTTTTTGCTAAATCTTCATTTTACCTGTATCTTTAGTTCGCTTTTGAGTTTTAAATGCAGACCCTGTAGGGTGTTTCATCCTAGATACATAGAGGGCGCTATAGCAAGGTTGTTCTATGTGGGCAAGATAGCCATTGTCCTTCCTATGCCCTTGAACATCTCTTCCAAGAACCACCTCTCGTGAAGCTCCTCCCCACGTCGGAAGGAATAATGCACATGGCCAAGGTGCTTTTTACAAACAGAGGCCTAGAGAGCAGATCTATTTAATACCCATGGCCAACATTGCTCATGTTCACTGTCACAGATCGGAACCATGGCCAACTGAAATGTTTAGAGGAACATCTGGGGATGTGTGGCTTCTCGGTTCTGAGGAACGATGCAGGATTCAATCCTCCCCTTGATAGTGCTGCTATTTTTAAATGCTGATAGGTGAGACAAATGAAAACATCATGACGTGGAAGACATCTTCTCCCCAAGGCCAGTCAGATCAAATCTTCCAGATGAAGGGCGACCCGTCCCATAAGGCAGAATAGCATTTTCCAAGGCTGTCTGCAGTGGTACCTCTTTCTTGGTTGGGGAGCTGTGCTGGGGAGACCTTGGCTAGAGGGGACAGATACAGCAGGCAAAGTGGCTTTCTCTACCTTCTGGGTGGCTCTGACCTTGCGTGTGGGTTTTGAATCCCTCCTGGAGTGGCAGAGAACTAGATCTGATCGAACACACAATGGGACGGAGATAACATGGAGAAGGCACTGATGGACAAGTGACGGTGACAGGTGTCCCCTGCTTTCTCGTCAGCTTAACGAAGCTTTCTGATCCGATGCTATCAAGGGAAGCCCTAGAAACAAAATCCATCGATCTTGGTATATACCATCCCACATTCAAACCACTTTCTATAAAAACCACTGTCTCAACTCCCAAGTCTGGATTGGCATGCTCAACAGTGGAAAACAGGAATCTAGCAGGAAGTAAAGGTCCAGAGATGGTCCAAGCAAGAGAAACGAGACAGACCCGGACCCAGGAGCCACTCCTTTCTGGTGAGAGACCATGGAAAGGAAGGACAATGGATTGTCACTCATTTCTCATTCCTGTCTAAACTCTGATGCGGATTGGTCACTACTGACCAGTTGAAGGATTTTGGCGAAGCCCACTAACGTTTTTGAATTTCAGTTTCCTCTTTGTAAAATCGACCTCAGCATTCCCAGAGCAGGATCTGCCGACAGCTCCAGCTTCTGCACAGAGTGGTAGGAAGTCGAAAACTGTGTAATGGTGGGTCTGGTCTCTTAGCATGACCAACAGCGTGAAGTAAGTGGAAGGTCATGACCTAACAGTGGTCAAAGACAAGTATGCCTGGAAAAGAGTAAGTTGAAACGTGTTTTCTGTTTGTTTGTTTGTTTTTAAGTTGCAGGACTTTTAGTAACTACAAATATTAAATATCTTCGAGAGGGCACACCGTGACAGAGAATTCCTGGATTACCTTACAGCGCTACTCATATTGTGTGGTTGTTCTTGTGGTCAGTGATGTGTGCAACACAAAATACCAGACTCTCTGATGTCTCAGATCTCTCTGGTTTTAAGGTTCTGTGAATCTACAGCAAGGCAATCCATTTCTTTTCCTGTTTCTTTTGTGGCTAGTCTCTTTGCCTAGAAGAGTGTGTTATCTGTGAGCCTTTTGATTAGAAATTCACTCTGTTAGAAAAATCCCTGCTTCTTAACAGAATCCCAGGTTGAGAGAGCAAACCTGCAAGCTATGCATTTCCCCTTATTTTTATACTGTAGACTGCATTAAGTCACAGACAATTGAAATACAAACAATAAATTCTTCAAGTACATTCTCTCTCTCTCTCTCTCTCTCTCTCTCTCTCTCTCTCTCTCTCTCTCACACACACACACACACACACACACACACACCCTTCACAAAACATTGAAACATTTATATTAATAGAGAGGATGACACTTTGGAAAAGAAAATATATAGAAGACACAGGTTTTATTCTGACAGCATTTCTGAGCAAAGCTGCACAATTAATCATTCGCTGTACCATGGAGATGGAAAGATGAATACTAAACATGTCCAGCGTGTGCACCATTCTTCCTGTGGCGTTATGATTATGGAATGTATTTAGCACCCCCTTCACACCCTTGGGTTTTGTACTGGCTTCTGTCGGATATGTCGCTTTTAAGCAAAGAATATTTTTAATGTACTCCTTGATAATTTCATAATGCATGCAATGCATCTAGGTCATAGTCAATACAACCCCCCTCCTGTTACCCACCAGATGCCCACAATCCTATTATCTCCCACCTTCGTGGCTTGCTTTGCCCTAACCCACTGTGTCCAGCATGCACACGACTTTGGGGCCGCCCTCTGGAGCATAGGCCACTTATCTCCATGTGCACCCTGACAACAAATGACCATCCCTCCCTCAGCAGCCATCACTCACCAATAACAACTCATCTAGTGGTAAAACCTCATGAGTCCCTCCCCCAGCCAGTACAGGATGCTGCCTGGCTTGCTTTTGGGCTGGTAGCCATTGTATCTGAGTACATTAGCCACGCCATGTACAGTAGATGGGATTTCACATCTTTGTTTGCCGCCTCGTACATTTCTTCTGCCTTTGCAGCTGCAGGGCTCTCTGAGCTTTGTGTGTGTGTGTTGGGTATTGATATAAATGTCTGATTTATGCTTTATCATTCCTAGTCTCTTTTTCTCAGCATCTTGACCAGTAAGGAGTCTTTTCTGCCTAGTACAAAATAAAACAAGGTAAGATGAGATAACGTCTTTGACAAAGATTGAGAGCAAGACTCTGGATATAAACAAAAGCATTTAGAAGACAGTTAACATGTTCGTTTAGCAAAACTACAGTGGCAGGTTCTCCACTAGAAGGTAAAACCTCTGTAGCTATAAGCTTTGACCAGTGTTACCCTATCAGGCATGAGTTCTATCCTGTGGAGCAGATCTTAAGCCTTATGGGGAAGCAGCTGGTTACTCCCAAAAGTGTCATTGCCACTGTCACAAGGGCATGTCTTACCTGGGAGACCTATTTTAGTATGCCTGATCTTCTGGGTAAATCTAGTTATGACCATCCTTTCTGCAGGAATCTGCATAGCATCTTCCAACACGGTGAAACTAGGTATCAGGATGGTCATTGCTAAGTCATTTCCAGCTTGGTTTCCTTATCAGACTCTCCTTGATGTGGTAAAGTGCTGAGAGCTCATAGGACGTAGGTGGAGAGTGGAGGCGAGTAAGATGCCAGGGGAGAGCATGGCAGGATCCGCCCTGACCTCTGCCTGTTGAACTGGTACTTCTTGTAAGGGTTGTTGGGTGTGGGGGTCATATGTGGTCTTTGAGTCAAGAAGGGAAAGATCCATACTGCCCATTTATCATAATTTGTCACTATACTGTGTGAATTTTCTGGAATTAGAAAATGTAACTCTTTGCAGTAACTTTTAGGTAATCTACAGCAGGTACCTGAAGTTGGGCTATCATTTACTGTTCGATTTATAATTTTAAGAACTAGTTTATTAGATAGTGTTAGGAAAAACATCAAAACCTGATGACAATTTCCTTTTCCTGGTTAAGTTTACATGTTACACTATTTCAAATATCTGGTTGGTTATCCTCGCCTTAATTTTAAATTTTAAATAGTTGTATGCAGTTCTGTGTTGTTCGAATACAAAGTTACACGTGATGAAATGCTAGCATTCATTTTAGGTTTTCTGGTCTTGTTTACACAAACTAAGACTATGTCATATGACCTAGCTATCCCACTTCTAGGCATATAGCCAAGGGAAATGAAATCAGTATGCCAGAGATATAGACACATATCCATGTATATTGTAGCTCTGTTCACACTCACATAGGAAACCAGCCGAGAGTCGGTCCAAAGAATACAGAAAGAAGTGGAAGACATTGTTTTAAGTGAAACAAACTAGACACATAATAAATATTGTGCTTTTCTATGCATGGTAAGGTATTTGACTTGAAAGTAGAATAGTAAATTATAGAGACTGGGAAAGGGGTGGGAGGGTGGAGAAAGGGAAGTCTGATTTGATCAGTGCACACGGTACAGATGTATGGAAACCTTACGCTGAAGCCCATTCGTGCGCACAGTTAATATGTATTGATAAAAATAAAACCCCACAAATCAAAACTGAATCAAATGTTTTTAAAGATTCTGAAAATAGAATTAGTTATATCCATCCACTTACGTATGCTTTCAAATTCCGAGTTATGTATAAAATTTCAATAATACTTGATCACTTTGTTTTTCCAGGTTCTAAAAGATACCTTAGGGCTGGTGAGATGATTGCATTCCTCTGTAAGTCTTGACAGCCTGAGTTTGATCCCCAGGACCCAGAGTAGAAGGAGAGAACTGACTCTCAAGAGCTGTGTGTCATGGCATCCCTGTGCCAACATTTACACACACACAAACACACACTCATGCGCGCGCGCACACACACACACACTAACCTTTATAACATGGGCTTACGTCTGGGTCCTCTGCACCCTTGACCCGTCTGACTTGTCTTGCAAGGAGTCTCCCGCCCGCATATCAGTTTTTCCATTTGTTCCTCCAGCTGTAGAAGCAGCCTTTCCTATCTTTGTAAACACTGGTGATTTCTTATCACTCATCGCTGCACTCAGGCGGGCAGATGCTAGGTAGTTATCTGATGAGACACTCTCCCTGGGTGTTTGCTGAGTAAATGAACAGATTACTTAATGAGCGGCGCTTATTATAATTGTCCCCACTTTCATGCCAGTAATGCGGCTGCTACCTGGCACCCCACGCTATTTTACTTAACAATTAAAAGTACATTTTTTATAACTCACAAGCTTGATACTAATTAGTGTTTTATGTTTACTTTCATGTTTTCTAAGATGCACAGATAAAGTTAAGAGAAGTCTAGGTAGAAACTTTGGCAGAGGTTACTCAGCGTTGAACCTTGTGTCCCTGTGATCAGCACTGAGCCGCAGCCGCTCTTGAGTGTCGGAAGAGACCTGAGTCTCCTCACGTAGGGCTGAGATACTCCCGCGGGGTCTGACAGACGTGTCATAAAGCCACTTGGTAGGGTGTGTTTTGGCGTGTTTCAGCGCTTGCCCTCTGGAATTCTCAGCTGTTTTATGGATGACAGATTTCCATAAAGTCTTCTGTAGATTTTCGAATCGCCTTCTATGAAAAGGAATCGTGTTTGCATTTGGTCTCCACTTAATCACTGAAATTTTATAGACAGCACTCAATGTGCAGGGAACTTGAGGCTCCCTAGCTGTTTTTCAGGTTTACCGATTTGCGTGTCTCTCTCACTAAGGACTGATTGTTGAGACATGGCCCTGTGTCTTGGGGTAGATGGATAGGACCAACTACCATAGACTTAGTGCCTCCAATTACAGACTCTTACCACTTACTGCTGTGGAAGCTGAGGAGTCTAAGATCACCGTGTGGCCAAATCTGATATTTGTTCAGGGCTTTTCCCTGGGCTAAACATGGCTGTCATTTTATTGTACCATGATATGGCAGGTCTAGAGAGAACGAGGAAAAAAAGTGGTTTGTTCATGTTTCTTCTAATAAGAGCACGGATCTGACTGCTAAGAGCTCTACTTTGTGACCTAATTGCAACTAAAGACCCAGCTCCAAGTACCATCACATGGAGATTTAGAGTTTCACTGTGTCCGTGTATGCAAGGGCAATCAGTTTATAGGACGGATGTATATCGTTTCCCCTTAGGATGGGTGTAGGGGGTAGGAAGAGACATTTCCTTTTCTAATGCATTTTTTTTTCTGTCCCACAACGCCCTACTTGAGTGGAGCTTACGTTCCAGAAAGTGGAAAATAAGGAACCGGAGACTCACGTGACAGACACATGCTGCGGAGATCCTAGAGTGACGAAGGGGACACGGGAAGTGTCGGGGAACAGGAGGAAGCTAGACTCTCTAAATACGACGGTCTTGGAACTGTAGCTAGAGTGAGGATGGGGGCGTGGAGTTTCGGAGAACAGGAGGAAGCTAGAATCTCTAAATAGGACAGTTTTGGTACTGTAGCTACTCTAAAACTGTCACCTGAGAGCCCAGAGCAGCTGAGAGTCCTGTAGCCCTCTATGGGAAGAACCTTCCTTCTGGCTTAGTTTGGATCTAGACTGTCCCGCCACAGATTGGCACTGCTGAAAGTTGGTGAACCTTTAGCAGATGAATGAGGGAAAGAAAATTTAAGTCATTAAAAATGTGCCCTCAAAGGAGCTCATGGTTTCCTTTTACACTGGGTCTTGAGGTGCATAAAATTCTGCCATGTGCTCCCACTGCGATGTTATGCATCACCACAGGTCCAAGGCAGAGGGGTTAGGTGCTTGTTGACTAAAATCTCCCAGACTAGGAGCACAGTCAACCTTTCACTTTCAAGCCTATTGTCTTAGATGTTTGTTAGAATAACAGAGTCTATACATCATCTAGGTAGAAATATCTGGGGACAGCACAGCTGGCTTGCTTTCTGAGTAGAGCAGAGCGGAAGTCAAATGAACCAGGAGAGCACAGCTCTAAGGTGCAAAGGGTAGGTAGCCTGCTTGTCCTGCAAAACTCTAGGGGTTATCATATTATTATATTACATAGGAGGTTTTGTACTGAGGAATGACCTGATTAAATGCATGGTTTGAGAAATCACAGGTTCCTGTAAGGATCAGTGATAGGCACGTGCGGTTACTTAAATAATTCAGGCCGTGTGGCTTGCTTAGATCTGGGTGATTTGGGAGGAGGTGGTACAATGGTGGTCACTGACTATTCGGAAAGAGTAGAAGAGCTAAGATTTCCTGCAGAGTATGACGTGGGGCGTGAAGGAGAAAACAGAATCAAAGACAGTTCCAGGCTTGGGGGCCTGAACCAGGAAAGTGAGGTGTAAGGAGAATCGGACTGAGGAGCTTCAGCTGGCCTTGGTTGGACTCCATAGACTTGAAGTACCTGTTGACTTCCCAGGAGAGATATGGAATAATTGGGTGCAAAAGGAGATTGAGTGTGAGAGACCTGAACTACAGGCACAATTTTGGGGGGTTTTCCGGTCTCTGTAAAAGCCATGAAGAACCATAGATAAATCCCAAGAGCAGGAAGAGCAGATCTTCCTGTCAGAAACATGGTAGGGGTTGTGAAGTTGTACGGCTGTTTCTTAGGAACAGAGAGACGTAGGGGTTGGTAGACGCAAAGAAATGGAAGACCTCCGTGGAAAGTGTGCGTGTTAAACTGGTTCTTGCAGATAGCTACAATCTGGAGGGCTACACATGAGGGGAAGGCGATCTGTATTTAATGCCAGAGTTAAGTACACTGCCACCCCTTAGTGGCAAGGTAGGCAGGAAAGCATGCCTAGGTCACAGCGTGTGTTATGGAGTCCCTGCTCTGCCAGCATCCTGATCACAGTAGGTAAGTGGTAGGGAGACTGAAGGCTCTCTCCCTTCTTCAGCATCTCCCCACCCAACTCCCTGGTAACAGCTTCCCTTCTTATCCGTGCAGCTGGCGTGCCCTGCCTTGTAGTCACTGGAGACCGACGCACGGGGAATTTTAAGCACATAGGTTATCAGAACAGCTGTTTCCCAGGTTTTTATAGACTGTTTATCGGGAGGTCATCTTATCTTGCAGAGAGTGGCCTGGAATTTGAATTTAGTTTCTCTCATCATTTCACATTCTTCAAAGTAACTGGGGGAAAAAATTAATTTGTTGGCAACTTTCTCTTTTGTTCTTAGGTTTTAGAGACATGACAATTTAACTATACCTTAAAAAAATTCTAGGGGCTTTTGCTTGCCTGGTGATGAACCTAAAGCTCACCAGCATTTTAGCATTTTCTCTGGGACTTTGAAGTCCTATTTCTTTTTAAAGATACATATATTCTGCATTCCTTTTTTTAATGCAGCATGATAACTAAAGCTAAAATGAACCTCATAAAACATTACAAAAGACTCCAGCCTCAGAACAAATGGTTAGAGAAATTTGCCTTCTGTCCCGCATCTCTTCAACTCTTTGTTGAGAAAAAGAAATTGGGCATGGCACTCAAGTCTTGTTGTGTTGGGCGTTTACAGTCGCTCCTGAGCTGATGATGAAGGAGCCAACTAAGGGTTTCTTCACTCACTTTCCCGCAAGCTTCAAAAACAAAACAGAACCAAAGTAAAACAATGAACTGGACGCCCCAGTGTGGTTGACACTGTTTTGAACGACCAGGGCGTCACTCTGCATCAGCTCGTGCCCTCTGGGAAGGTGCAGTGTACAACACCAGCAGGACCCGTTGATCCCTGTCTGTGTCTGTTGAGCTCCGTAAGGGCCGACTGCAGAGCCTGAGGACAGCTAGATCCCGTGGATCCCCCAGAAAAGCTTTCCTTTCTGTTCTACATAACAAAAATGTTCTGCATATGTACCAACCCGTATGGTAGGTGCTAACTGTGTGTCACCACTGAGCACATGAAATATGGCTACTGAAGAGCGGACTTAGAATTGATTCCACTTTAATTGATTTAACTTAGGTCGTCACACATGGCTGGTGTTGGCTGTTTAGCAGTGACAGTGTGGTCTAACTTGACAGCTCAGCTTGGGCTAGTGGGTGGACGCCCGCACTACCTCTATCCTGCTGAGTACCCAGAGCAAAGCTATTAGTGAGTGTTTATCACACAAGAGGTTCTGCCTGTCTGAACGACACCTGCTCTCATTTGTAGCTAATGAGCCTCAGAGGTGTGGGCTGGACTGTACCAACCAGTGAGTATCAGGGGATGGACGAAGCAGAGGACTAGGTGACTGGCATGAAAGGAGATGAGGTCGTTGTTACAGTCGTAAAGGCCCCTTTCTGCCGCGGATGTTAGAAGGCAGCCTATTCTGCTTAGTGTTTTATTACTGATTGAGTAGGAGAATAATCCCAGGGAGTAGATCTTAGAATAATCGGAGATATTATTTAACTAGTTTTTGAAAACAAGACTTCTGTGGAAGACCTAGTTCCATGTTGTGAGGAGGTTTTCAGATTCGTAAGCACCTTCTTCAGATGCTTATTAGTTTTTAAAATAGTAAAGTGGATTATTGAAGCCCTTAATGTATGCCTTTGCGGAAATACAGAAGGTATATGCATTGCTGTGAGATGGGGTTATTGAAGAGAGTGAGAGAAAGCACAGGGTATTAAAACAGCTAGGATTGGGTCCCAGCAATCCAAGCAAGAGTCAAGTAGGTGACTAAAGTACACAGGGCCTAACCTCAGAATTCCTGATTCGAACATTGATGTCGTTAGCGTAGTAATACAAACTGGATGGCCAAGGATAGAAGAGGCTGGATTGTGGTCAGTTTTGATGTTGGAAGAGGCAGTCTTGCTGCTGCTCCTCTGCCCTGTCAGAAGCATTAGAATAGAACTTTCTGGAGAAAGTGTTTGAAGGTTTATTGATCGCTATTTCTGTGGTCTTTCTCCTACTCCAACTCATAAAACTAAATGGAGTCAGTGTGCCAGGAACTATGTATGTTCATGTGCCTCGCTTGCTACAGTATGGGTCAGCCACATCCCATCTGCCTGCTGCCATGTGTAAATAAAGTTTTATTAGAATGTGGTCATGACCATTTGTTTAAAAGGTACCGATGGCAGCTTTTGCCCTGCCATAGTTGAGGTGAGTGGCCGTGACAGACATTGCATTACAAAGCCTAAAATATTTATTGTTTGGCATTTATAGAAAAAAAAAATCCCATAAAGGGTTGGGACCCATAGTATATGGAATCCTCTCAACTTGGTTTGAAAGGAATCCAGAGATAAAAGAATAAAAGAGAACTGTAACTGTGTGGAAATGTCAAAAGAAGGCTTATTGTGAAGACGGGGTCTATTGCCATTGGGTTTTAAAGGCACCACGCGCAGGTTCTAACGGAGGGGGCCATTCCACAAGGGTGCTTGTGCGTCCTGCTCTTCAGAAGGATTAAGCTACTGTGCTTGATTGCAGTCCCCCTCCAACCCTCATGCATGCATGCATTCATTGCGCCTCCCGCATGTTTCTAACTAGAGCATGCAGTCATCTAAACCATTTCTTTGCTGGCTCTTGGTAAAGTAAGCCCAGATTCTGCCACGAGCTGTCGGCCTTTTGGTACTAACTTTGTCGTATGGAAATGCTTATTGAGTGGAATGTTTATAATTGGCTTTTATGGAGTTTATTTTAAGTATAATCATCTTACCTAGGCACAACTTGAAATTTATTTGAGTGTTCAGCCTAATTGTGGGATAGAAGAAATGATTGTTCCCGGATGGAAACCTCGCTGTATTTCAGAAGCCGTCGCTTGCAGTCGGAAGGCTAGGGCGTGCCTTACCATTCGTGCCTTTTTAATTGATTAGCCTTTAAGGCTTCTAAAAGCCTTTAAAAGTTGTTTTGTCAACATTAGGCCAGCTGCTGTGTAATTATGGGCGTTCTTCTTGCAGTTAAATTCTTTTAATAACACGTTCAATCTGCCGGTGCCAAAGTGCTCTGAACCTGTGATATATACTGGAGAGAGCTGTTGCTCTTACTTACAGATGGTTGATGCCATTTTCTGGGCAACTCTGTAGACTTTTCACGGAAATTTTAAAGATGAATTACTTCACAGTGAGAGGCAAATGAATCTGAACATCAGGTTTCTCCTCCCCCTGCAAAACTTGTTCCTATGTGACTTGAATTTTGAACCTGGTTCGCCCAATGTAAGTATACTCATTTTAAAATTACGCACCTTTTGACATCGTCTAGAGGGGCCTTGCTTTGACTCCTCTTCAGTGTGTAAATCTAAAGCTCTGGCACTCCACAGATGGTGGTCCCCGTGGTGGGGCTTGGGATTAGCATCATTGCTATGATGAAGAGCCCTGTGGCTCTACCTTCCATGCGGAGGGCTAACGCTTTCCTTAGATGAGCTCATTTGAATTTTGTGCTATCTTCTGTTTTCTTTTTTAACAAAGTATTCTAATTTTATTTTATTTTCTCTTATTTTATTTTATGTGTATGCATGTTTGGCCCGCATTGCATGTGTGCTGTATGTGTCCTTGGTGCCCGTGGAGGTCAAGAAGGAGGCATCAGATCTCTCAGGAACTAAAGTTACAGATGACTATGAACCACTATGTGGGTGATGGGAACCTAGCCCAGTTCTTCTGCGAGAGCAACAAGTGCTCCTTCCCTCAGAGCCATTTCTCCAGCGCTTTTGTTCTCATTTAAGTGAGTTCTAATCTAAAGTCAGACATAGAAAAGTCTAATTAGAGGGAAAGGACTCAGTTTGAAGGATACAAAAAGAGCCTGGGTATTTCTGATCCAGATGCCCCTACACGGCAAGTGTTTACTTCATGAACCTTGCCCTGGTGACTGAAGCAGGCAAAACGTGGTCTATAATGATGGTGACGGTAGGGGTTCCTCCTAATAGTTCAGACCATGTCCGTGACTTCTTGGTAGCATTTTAAGAGGCAAACCATTTGACGTTGAGGTCCAGAGTGTCCACGGTGGTGGAAGAGACTGGGTAGGACTAGAGTGGCCTCCTGTGGCACAGTGACATAGCTTGCTGGAAGGAGAGCATCTGTGTTGATGGAAACACCACAAGGTCAGTATGGTCCCCTTCACTACCCATGCTCACCTTTTCTTTCCTCGCGGTGTTAGGGCTTTGGCAATGCTGCTGACCTTTTGCTTTCGGAAGTGCCATTCTACTTCAGGCTTGAAGTTCAAGAATATTAATGGCCTGCAGACCTGGAGACACTAACCTTGGAAGTATTGCTTATATAGTGGTAGGGCAAGCTGGAAATTGATCTTCCTGTACCCACTCACAATGCACAGGTGTGTTTGCCTTGGCTGCCCCCGAGCCCTGAAAATTGGGGCGTACAGTGGGTTTGAGGAACCACACACTGGTAAGTCCAGAGTACTTAAGTGTTCTGAAGTACCTCCTGAGACATTGTTAGCAAGAACACTAGAATTTACTTAATTAAAACTTCCCTGTAACCTAAATTTTCTCCATATGGACAAAACTTACTGCTGGTAAATGGCTTTAAAGATACATTGAATGCTAATCCAGAGTGTTGTAAATAGTCTAGGCCAGTCAGCTAAGATGGGGCCAGGAAAGCTTCTGTGAATATTTAGGTGGTTAGTATTGTGATAGTAACATTGTCTTTTGCTAAGTTTACATGGGTGTGGCAGGAATTAAATGTCTTCCAGTGTTAATTCCAATTGACTGCATAAGACATAGACTTCTAATTATCATACAGATCTTAGTGCAAGCGTTTTATATGTTTTTTTAAGTCTTACATATATATAGTTGTAGACAATGACAGACTAGCTTTTGGTGGTGTTGTTACAGTTTCACTCCTGTTAGTGTGACAAAGCAGTTTGCCTGGAGTAACTTAGTGGAAAAAGAGTTCATTGTAGCTCACAGCGCAGGTCACAGTGTATCAGTGTGAGGGGGTCATAGATGCAGGAGCCCGAGACAGGTGGTCACATTATAGCCACAGTCAAGATGAGGGAGAGCGTGAGTGAGTGTGTGTGTGCTCATTTGCTTGCTTGGGTTCAGCTTGACTTATCCACTCTTTCATAGTTCAGGACTCCCTGCCTAGGGAATGTTGCCACCCAGAGTGGGCGGGTCCTCCCATATCAGTTAACTTAGTACAACCTCCCACAGAAATACAGAGTAGAATTCTTGAAGAGAGAAACAGATAGTGAAACAGATAGTTAAGATGGGGCTATCTCTGGATCTTACCAGCATGTACCTATATGTATTCTGCCCCTGTTTCATCTTTCTTCTTACTAGTTTCATGCATTTTATTTCAGACCATGCATACAATGTGGGGACGATGTGATGGAACACTCTCTGTGATGTGCAACTTCTGTGGTTTACTCCACTTTGAAAGACTAGCTTGTGGCTTTTACCAGCTTCTGATCGAGCCATCTTGGGGCATGGAAGCCAGGGCCACAGTTGGCATCAGGCACCAATACACACCAGTCGGTGTGGCCAGTAGTGAGACCTCGATGACCTGGCATTGGTGGTCCCTTTATTGTGTATTACAGAAGAATCACTATAGGAGGAGGAAGTGTGATACCCATGATTTTCCTTCTCATATATGAACACCCCCAACCCCCTTGCCTCCATACCATGACTACCTGGCCTTTTCTGGTCATCTTTCTTCCGGTTACTTCTGTCCTGGATGCTGTTCTCCCTGCCATGGTTTGGTGTGCTGCGTTCTGTGTACAAAAAAAGGTGCTGGGTTGGTGAGTTAGAGCTGCTCTTCTCAATCTTTTCCTATGCTCCCCACTGGCCTCATTGTCCTTTTTGTAAAGCGGAGGAAGGTGGCGGCTGAGAAGAAGGCAGGAGAAAAGGTCAAATGGTGATGTTCATCATCTGCTTCTGGTTCAGGAGATGGTGCCCTTTTTTAAAGGCTAAATATTTTCTTAAGACGAATGGCCCAATCCTGAGCTCCCATTTCATGCCTTCCTTTAGAGAAATTTTTTTCTTTGACATAGGTGTGGCGGGGACTAGTTGCACTTGGGAGTTTTGGTTCCTGATTTCTTTTTCTTTATCCAGGTTCATTTGCATATGCTTGAGCCTGAGAAGGTCTTAAATTTTCAACACTTAAAAATCTAGGCAGATTCTGTGTAATTCCGCTTAAGTAGGAGACACTCGCTTCTCTCCCTCCATCCAAGGTAAAGGTCTGAGCCTATCTGTGTTCTGCCTCTGACGGCCATTGAGTGGTGGGTGCACTCCCCAAGGATTTGAAGGTGGTGTTCTGAGCTCAGGCCTGGTTACCGCACTTCCCCACTGACTTTGAGCTTCCTGCTACAGAGAGCTTTAGGAGCTTTAACCTCAAGTGCCCATGCCTCCTGCTCATTTGTTTGCTTTGCACTTTTGCAGACAAGGCCCATGGCCCTTTAGGCTCATGAGAGCGTGGAATGCTTGCTTCTCTGATAGTCTTTCCCAGGTTTCCACTTAATAGACAGACATGTCAGCGATGACCTCACTGGCACGCTAACATGCATACTTTATTCTTGTCATCCGTGGCGAGCATATTGCCTGGAAGCTGCTTCTCTGGGCTTGATGACTAATATGACCATTAAATAGCCCCAAAGGGTAAACTACACCGGCTTCAGCACAGATGGAAAAAAAGAAATAGCCTGCCATTTTAGTGTCCCGTGTAGAAATCCCAGAGCTGCACGAAACTTAAGGTAGGGATAATTCAGTTCCAACTGCCTTCCTCCCTCCCCCTAGTCTTTGCTTTGACACAATAGTAGAATAAATAAATCAATCAAATTTCAAAGTATTTTTATTGTGTGTGTGTGTGCCTGTGTTGTGTACCACATGTGTGCCAAATCTAATCAGTTTTTACTGACATATTGTATCTCTGATTTATTCTTTATGTAACGTATTATATTTAAAGAAAAATTACCTCCTTGTTGATAGGAAATAGAAAAATTGGCTTTTTTTTTGGAATTGTAAATGGGTTTCCAGTCTATTCTCCCAGAAGTGAGACCAAATACTACATTTGCTATTTCATTTAGTATAACATTCATTTCTTGAAACAAGCATCAGATATTATTTCTCAGTATGGGGATATAAAAGTGTAATAAATCTACAATAAAAAAGTTATGGAAGTCATGCCAGATGCAAACACAAAATTAGGAGCAAGCTAATCAGGTCAGGCACAGATTTCACAAAGATGATTCTTGGAGTAGGTTGTCTATGTGAAATTAGTGTACCCAGCAAGGGCAAAAAGGAAGAACGTGAACGAAGTCGCAGAGTAGAAATCAGGGTGGTGACCTGGGGGAAGATAGATATGACTGTGGTTAGGTTGTGGGGTAAAGAGAATGCTTACCTGTTGGTGTAAGGACAGATATTTAGATTGAGAGCCAGAGCAAGCAAGCAAAGAGAGAGCTTTCTATTCCCGTGCCCTTTATTTAAACTTCTGGCAAAGGTGTGTGGCCCAGATTAGAGGTCTTCCTACCTCAAAAGACCTGGGTTGATGGTGTGTCTTCCCACCTCGAAGATCTGGATTAGATGTGGGTCTTCCCATTTCCAGTGGTCTAAGTAGATAGAACTCCCTCACAGCTGTGCCCAGTTGTTTGTTTGTTTGGGGTGGAGGGTTAGCTGAATAGCCACCACAGGCAGTTATCCTGTGGAGCTCAGTGTCTTCCCATGCTAATTGGAAGAGTAGCCACAAGGAAATCAGCCGGAGGAGGGAACTAAAGGAGCCCAGGGTGGAGTCACTGGCTTCCAAGACAGCAAAAGGAGCCAGGAGCCGAGAAGCTAGAAAATGTGGCCAGCAGCCTGTTAGAAACTCCAGAAGGAAGGTGGTGCTGCCAACGCCTGATTTCAGCCCAGGGGGCCTTTTTCGACTTGGAATCTCCAGAACAGCAAGATAATGTTTGTGCCATTTTTCAGCCGCTAAATTGTGGCAATCGGTTGCAGCAGCAGTAGGAAATTCTTATAGCATATAGCATAGGGGAAGAAAACTCTTTTTCTGCCCACCTTAGTCCAGGTGCTGAGGTGCTCACGGCAAAAGACAGACTATCAAGAGAAAACACCAGATTTATGTAATAATTTTTGTATAAACTGACAACTTTCATGAAGAAATGAAGACTCAAAGCAACACCTGAAACTGTTCTTATGCTAAGCTTGGTGAAGAGTGGAAGGTCACAGAGAGACATCATTAGGGAAATGGAGACGATTTAATGGTGTTATTGGAGGAGGCCGAGGAAAGCCTGGTTAGCCACATTCGTCTTTGACCTATGTCTTCACGAGAATGACCTTCTTCTTAAAGCATAGTGAAGGCAGGGCCCATATGAGGGTCTTTTGACCCCTGGGAAGGTCAGAAAAGTCCTTCTGAGGCATTAGCAGTTTGCTTCAGAGGAGCAGATATGGAAGGAGAGGGGAGAAAGCAAGAGAGTGGTGTTCTCAGAGTATTAAAGATGCCATTCGGGGAGAGGATGTTCCGAGCATCCCCATCATGCACTTGGCACATAGCTAGGACCAGTTTTATTTGCTTCTCATCTGGAGAAATCAAAGACTTTCTTGCTCCTCAGTCTGTCCCTCGTGGTGATTATAGTTCATATCTTTGAATGCCTCACTGTGCTAGGCTCTGTGGCCAGTGCCTTGCCTTGGAATGCGGCTTGGTTCCATCATTATCCCTGCTTGAAATCCCAAGTGAAGAAAGCAATGCATATCGTAATTTAGTAATCTCTAGCTCACCTTCCCCAAGAAGAGATGCTACTGCTCAGAAGTGAGGGCTGCAAACGCCGTTAATTGTGTTCTCAAATCACCTTCATAGAATGTGTGTGCAGTTATCCCAGTATGTTGTGAGGTGCGAAGAAACTGGGAGAGGCAGGTTCGAACGTTGGGATTTTAAGTAACTTGGGGTTGACTTTGTAAGTGCGCAAGTCAGCCGACGTCTGTCTCTGTGGCTGCCTTTGTCAACACTTCCCTTTTCTGCTTGCCCTGTGAGGATGATAGGGGATCAAATGCTTAGTCACATGAGAACACACGTTGAGACATCAGCCTCTGTGTGTATGCTGGGTAGCGTTACTTATTTGGTGGCTTGTGTATTACCACAAATCCTACCATGCTGGACGATAACTATGACGGCTGACTTACTTGGTGAGCATGGACTTGCGAGTACTTGATACATACTTGATACATACTTGATACATTTGACAAGGTTTTTTTTTTCCCTTTCTGGTTATCATTCTTCTGTTTTAAGTCAATGATCGCTAGCAACAAATATAGCTCAAAGTTTTGTCTCCTGCATAGAGACTTATTCCTCTCTCTTTTAATATTTTTTAATTTTCCCTTTGACCTTGTTGCTTTTCTTTAAACCATCTTTTTTTTTTCATTTTACATACCAATCCCAGTTTCCACTCCCTCCCCTCTTCCCACTATTCCCACCTTTCCCTCTCACCTCTCTGCCCCACCCACTCCACAGAGAGGGGGGGGCTCCCATGGGGCCTCAACAAGGTCTGGCACATTGCTTTGAGGCAGGACCAAGCCCTCCCCACTATATCTAGGCTGAGCAAGGCATTCCTCCTTAGAGAATGGGCTCCAAAAAGCCAGTTCATGCACTAAGGATAAATCCTGATCCCACTGACTGCCCAAGCCACACAACTCTCACCCACAATCAGAGGGCCTAGTTTGGTCCTATGCAGGTTCCCTCACTGTCAGTCTGGAGTCAGTGAGTTCCCACTAGCTCGGGTCAACTGTTTTTGGGGGTTTTCCCATCATGATCTTGACCCCTTTGCTCATATTATCGCTCCTCCCTCTCTTCTACTGGACTCTTGAGAGCTCGGCCCAGTGCTTAGCTGTGGATCTCTGCATCTGCTTCCATCAGTTGCTGGATGTAGGTTCTATGGTGACAATTAAGGTCGTCATCAATCTGATTACAGGGGAACACCAGTTTAGGCACCCTCTACACTGTTGCTTAGGATTTGAGCTGGATTTGGATTTCCTGGATGTTTTGTGTTAAGAATTTGTTGGATTGAACATTTCTTCTGTATACTGCTTGCATCTGTAGTTCCTGTACATCACCCAGATTTTCCATATCCAGAATTCTCTCTGTGTGTGTTTTTTTTATTGCCTCCATTTCAACTTTCAAGTCTTGAACTGTTTGAACTGTTTCATTCACCTGTTTGATTGTTTTTTTCTTGGATTTTTTTTTTTTTTACTTTCTTTAAGGAAAAAAACTTTCTTTATTGATGTCTTTTTCTCCATTTTTTAAGGGAATTTTTCATTTCTTTTTTTAAGGACCTCTATAATCTTCGTAAGGTTATTTTTAAAGTCATTTCCTTCTGCTTCATCTGTGTTGGGCTGTTCAAGTCTTCCTGATGTCGTATAACTAATTTCTGGTGGTACCAGATTGCTCTTGGTGTTGTTGAATGTAAGTGTATTCTTACATTGGGTCTTCCCATCTCTTTCCACAATCCAGGCAGGTAGAGCCAGAGACCCTGGGGATCCCTATTCTTCTAATAGGTACAGGTAGGGCCTGTAGTTCAGGAGGTCACTCTTCCTCCAGGTGCAGTTGGAACCTGCGGCTCAGGTGGTCACTGGTGCTGTCTCTCCAGTGGGGTTGGTGGTCGCTGCCCCTTCAGGTGCAGTTGGGGTCGGTGGGGCTGGTGGTCACTGGTGCGACAGCTGGGGGTGTTTGGTAGGAGAGGGTGCTGCTGCCTGGTCGCTGGGGGTACCGTGGGTGGGGGAGGGTCTGGGCTAGGGCCTAGAGTTCAGGGCTCTCTGGCCTAGTTCTCAGACACTAATCAGTCCAGGTGCAGTAGAAGCCAGTGGGGCTGGTGGTCACTGGTGTGGAGGCAGGGGATTTTTGACAGGAAGTGATGCTGCTGCCTGTTCTCTGGGGTGCATGCCATAGGTGGGGGAAGGGCAGGGGCTGGGACCAAAACAAACACATTCTGTTGCATTCTTGAAAATGTTTCTCTTGCCTCTCACCCCAAGGCAGGCCTTCCGTGATTTCGGCTGCACTTCAGTGGAGGTCTTAAGAGAACAATTAATCTCTCGAGGATTCTCATCCTTCAGGGTGGAAAAATCTTAGGCCAATGATGAACTGCAAATCCTTGGTGTTCTGGAGGAGATAGAGAGCTTACAGGAAGGTGACTGGAGTTCACCTTCTCCCGCTTTTGGCCTTTGCCACAGTCTGTAAACCTCGAGCTACTTGGGGTGCCTTCCTTGTTAGCTGCCTGCTGCTTGATTCTGAGGTTGGCTGTGATCACTGATATAATGGAAGGAGGAGACCCACCTGCCTGGTTCTGAACCCTGGGGCAAGTTCTCGGGGTTTTTTTTTTTTGTGTGTTTTGTTTTGTTTTTGAAAATGAATGAGTTTCGGTTGAGAACCATCCTGACTTTTTGTAGCATCTAGTTTTGATTTATTGTTTCTTTTGTTTATGGGTCAGATGGTCCACGTAGAGCACAGGTGTGTCTAATCCACGTGCTCAAGGCAGAGCTGCTGATGTGAATGGCGACATCAGGAGAGATTGGTCAGGCATCCCTCTGTAAACTGGTTTGATCCTTTCATTGGCTGTTTACCTGGGATGGAGTCTTAGGCATGGACTTGCTCAACGAAAACCATGACCTCAGAAAAAAATAAATAAACTGGAGGAAATAAAAATTTGTATTCATATTCACAGGCGGCTCCCCCTAAAGACTGTACCACTTCATACTCTGCCCCCAGAATGTGAGGTTGCATAGTTCAAAGCAGGGAGTTGTATGTTTTGTAAACTTTTATGGGGCGTGCCAGGGAGTGTGTACTCTGTAAACATTTATGGGGTTTGCACAATCTTCTGTGTTTCGGTCCCAGGTGACTCTGGGTGTCAGCTTAACTGATATGAGAATGTTACAGAGGAAGAAAAATATCCCCACTGTGTCTGAGCATCCCCTTTAAGCAGAACCACCTTACCGGACCCTCCCTCTTTTATTCTATGCAGGGCGTGCTATTTCTTATAGCAGTCTCTTTGACCTATACTGACCCGGAGACTGGAGACCTGGCTCTTAACCTCATCTTAAATCAGATTCTCTGTACCGTCAATTCCAGATTATAGAGCTCTCAGTGTTAGCAGGGTGCGTGCCTTCGCTTGGGCAGTGGTGTGGGCAGCCCCCTCCTCCTCTCCTCTCTCTCCTCCTTCTTCCCTACTCTTTCCCATCATCCTCCCCTTTGTGCTTCTTCCTCTTTCTCTTTCCATTTGAGGCAGATGAATTCTTCATCCTCCTGCCTCTGCCTCTGAAGTGCTGGGATTACATCTGCGCCCCACCACCTCCGGTAATCTAGACAATGTCTTCTTGTTGGCAGAGCTCCTCACTAATAATACAACTCATTAAGTATTATGGTGGCCTTGTGGTCACCTTTTCGCTCTCCTTTTACAGTGCTCAAATAGTGAGGAGCTATTCCCCAAGGCTGCACAGCTACTGGCTGTGCTAAGAGATGACTCACCAGGCTCTTGACCGTGTTCAGAGTTCCCAGTGCCGTGGCATAGCTGGCCTTTGGGATTCCTGCTTCCCCTCCTGTTTGAACATGAATGGATCAGCCGTTGGACGTACGAAACCGAATTATTTTTAGTTGAAGGCTGGTTCCAAGCTCCAGAGTAGCTACTTTCAGAGAAAGCATACTCTACCAGGAACTGTGACTTGAGCTGCACGCTGGGTGACTAACTCATACATACTATCTCATTCTTTTCCTAGATTCCATAGGTTTGCACTGATGGTCACTGTCCCTATGCCTCCTACCCTCTTTGTGAGCTTGGTGGCCTCTGGTGTACTCACCGTCAAAGCTCTTGGTTGAAGTCTCAGATTTAACTTTGAATTTTTTACGTTTGTGGCAGATACATCTATTTCCATCTGCAGTGTCAGGGAAATGTGAGCTGGCTTGTTCCGAGGCAGGAAAACACCGTGCGGGTAGATAAGGGCACACCAAGCTGAGCTTGACCGGCTGCTGCTGACCCTTGGCGGGAGGAATGTAAATGAGCGGACATGAAGAGCCCCAGGGCAGCTTCTGTTTGCTTTCACAAGGGAGCCAGATCTGAGCTCCATTAGAGGATGCCAGATCCAATAAGCTCAGCCAAAGCAGAGGAACCAGGGGTGTAGGAAGGGTGCAGGGACTGGGGGAACCCTGTGTGCAGAGTAAAGGCTTGCCTCTGGGGCAGCCTTCCATTTGTTTCTGTGGGTAGAATTTTAAGATTAACATGCTCATTTCTTTATTGGAGGCAAGCAGGATTTTAAGTCATTTATCAGGACTCACAGGGTGCCTGCGCATAGAAGTCAGAATAAAAGTAAATGAACCATGAATGCTAACATGCAGCCAGCAAATTCAACAAGATTTAAAAGTTAAATAAAGCGACGGTGCCTGCACACTTTCTCCAGGGCCTCCCTAAAGGCCCAACTTACTTTCTTTCCTTTTTCTTTCTTCTTTTAATGCCATGTCTTGCATGCATTTTTTTTTTTACCCTTAGTTTTAGTACAAGACATCTCTGTTGAAAAAGTAGTTGAGGGTGAAGGTCTTTCCATCAGCTGAAACAGAGATTTTTCTTTTCTTTCTCTTCAGTTGTTAGACTTCCAATGGGTTGAAAGGGGATGGTATTAGTTGCAAAGCAATTCCCTGCAAATGAAATAAGTGCTGCCTTTCTAGAGCTTTCTGTCAGACTCACTGTGGCTGGCCCTTCTGCTTTGGAAGTCCTGTGTGTGAGGCTGCTTTCCATTGTTGCTAAGGCTCGGTGGTCTTCTCTACAGCTCAGTCAGGGAAAACTCTGCGTCCAAGCTCACACAGTTGCTGCCTTGTTTCCTATTTCATTGGCCTTGGGCCTGAGAGCTTCAGTTCCTGGCTGCTTAGGAGTCCACCCTCAGAGCACTGCTACATGGGTCCTGGCAACACTGCAGCTGCCTTAGTGAAAGCTCGACACCCGTCAGCTGACAAAACACCCCTTCACCTGTACTGTATGCTGCTGGTTGGAACACCAGAACTCCTTTCAGAAGAGCAGATTACATAAGAATGCTAGTGTCTAGATGGGGATTGCCTGAGAATTCCTTACAAGGGCGATAGGACTCCTTGCCCTCAAACCTTAACACCCTGGGTCCTGTGAGGTTTTGACATCTTAGGTTTTTCTGAGTCAAGATCCCGATGGAGGCTTGGCTCGGTGGTGGCCAGCAGCTTCCCTAGAGTTCGAAGTCCTGCGTCAGCGCTGTGTCAGGCAAGTGTGTTCTGTAAAGAGAGACTCCCAGAGAAGAAGCCTCCTTGAGGGGTCTCATGCAACAACAAGAAAGGCCACAAAAACTCTAGCCACCAACGGCAGAAGACATCCCAGCTTCTCATTTTCAGTGTGGTAGCAAAAAAGAAGGACATTTGGCTTGGGAGATTTCTCAGTTTTCTTTCACTAGTTCCCTGTAGATGGTTCAGTATGGTATAGCTAAAAATAAAAAAGCCTTTTTATTTTTTAATGGCAAGCATTGTGAATATAAATATAGCCGCACACCATAGAGTGACATTTCAGTCAATGACAAGCAGCATCTATAGCAGTGGTCCCATAAAATTTTCTTGCCGAGTAGCATCCTAGCTGGCTTAGTTTGTCTAGATGCGCCTGTGGTGCTCTCCCACAAGGCCACCCCGTGATGCATTTCGCAGACCACGTGACTGTGTTAGAAAGATCCCACCCTTTTCCTGAAAGCCTACGTCATGCAGAAGAGACACAGAAGTGGACAATGACCAGATGCTATCGCGGGCCCATAGAAGGGTCTTGCCAAAGGTATATGGGTGCACAGAAGCCTTAAGCCTAACAGTGGGTAGCTGTGGATGACACCTAGGAATGTCACTCCTGGAGAACAGGAAGCTGAGGTGAGTTCCTTGGAGTTAGCCTCTGAAAGTGTGTGGGTCGGCTTGTAGGGAGGGGTGGTTGTGGGAGGTGAAACCGGGGCACGCTTGGTACCTCAGGAAAACCAAAAGTTGTTCAGTCTGGACCCATCTCAGGGCTTACTTAGGAGATGATAAGAGATGCCACTGAAAAATTAAGTAGGGATGACATCAAGAGATGATGGAGCTGCATCCAGGCAGATCGGGCTGAACTTCAGGAAGAGCGGATTGAGGTGTTAGGAGGCGTATGATGCTGATGAAATGATGCGGCATCCGATGGAGTGGAGAGGGTGCGTTCAGGGGGCACAGAGGATGCTGTGCCGTGGAGACACGGGTTGTCCTGGCTGCAGTGGGAGGCGGATGGAGAACTGAAACTGGATACAGATCGTGGTTGTAGTGAGGGATGGTTTGACTCTACAGAAATGAAGCCTTACCTTTTCAGAGTTCCTCACTGTAGGATTCAGCGGACATATGGGTGAAGGTGTGCGTGTGTATACGGGCTTGGGGGCTGAGATCACACAGATGAGGTCCACCCGTTACTTAGTTATGCTGTTGTGTACCCAGAGCTGTAGTTAAAACACAGAGATCACCAAAAGGAGTCACCAGAAGAGAAGAGGAGTTCAAGACTGAGATTCCGCAGTCCTCGTCGCTAGGGGGAGAAGAAACAGTGAGCGCCAAGGGGAAGGAAGTGCTGGGGTAGTCAAGCTTCCTTGGGTTTCATGCCACAGGAGCTGGGACAGGCTATCTCAAGAAAGAACATACGTGGTGGGAAGTTATGGGGGTGGGTAATGGGATGTTGAAGCACGCAGAGCTCTGGAACTAGTAGCCAAAACATCTGTAAGGGGGTAACAGTTTCGAATGTCTTACCAAAATTCTGCCTCTTTCCCAAGTCTCCCTCTGCTGTTCTGCCTGTGGTAAAGGCATAGTTCCAGGTTGAGATCAGTAGCCAGTGGCTCCCCTGAGCTCCAAATCTACTTTCTTGGGAGAGAGAATCTAGTGATTTTTTTTTTAACCTGGGAAGGTAGCTATGGGGTCATATGGTACACATATGGCTGTTCAAGAGACACCTTGGGTTAGAGACAGCACCGGAGAAAGGGGAATGCCATATGGTCTTATCTGATGTGAGCCTCTGAAAAGACAGAAGGCAATCTCTCACTCCATCCCCCCTCGTTTCTCTCTCTGTGAGTGTGTGTGTGTGTGTGTGTGTGTGTGCGCGCGCGCGCGCATGCTTGCGCTGTGCACAATGTTCAGCAAAGCCAGCTGAGAACTTCAAGGAGTGGGAAGTGGCTACTGTGTTAGATGCTGCCGGTCCCACAGGAAGGCCAGGTGTGCTAAGAGGAGGATTCTGAGTTGATGCATTTGAGTAGCTAGGTCTTCGAGCATAAGATGGAAGTTAGCGCTTTTTACCTAGATAAGAAATGCAGAAGCGTGTATGTCTCTGTGGTGGGAGAAAGTGAAATACTGTACACTGGAGCTGTAGAAAATGCAATGGAAGGAGGTGTAACAGACGGGTGAGATTCCCGAGGAAGGGAGGTCAGCAGGTGGGAAGATGCCATGGCTCTCACTAAGGTGTGCGTGCTGGAGAAGGCACCGAGGTCTCTGATTTTGGTGGCGAGGGAAGGAGTGGCATCTAAGTCCAGATTCTGGGATGAGTAAGTATTTACTTTTTATAAGACCCAAGGTTCTTCTCCAAGTCCTTAAATACACCGAACAAATGTTGAAAATCGCAGATTGTGCAACTTTATTAAGGTATTAGATATTCCACACGCCATGAACCAGTGTGGGGAGCTTCAGGTAGGCCCCCTCGCCTACCAAAGGAGGGCTTACCCTGGTCTCTGGAGGATTTCCCATCAGAATGCAGGAATTCTCTAAAATTCCCCTTTGTGTTCCTGTATGTGTGTGTGTGTCTTGGTGATTTTTGACTCTGAGATGGTTGGTGTCCAGCTGCATGGATTTGGTCCTGGAGCTTTTGGAGGTGGGTGGGGACAGTGAGACCCACTGTTTGATGCTCACTCATACGCAGAAAGTGTGGTCCTGTGTCTGTCCATGTGATGAGACAAAACACAGAAAATATGTTTTCTTAGACCTAGGTCCCAGTGCTGTGTGCGAAGCCAGACTTAGAGATCATCTTTCCACGTAGAACGAGACTTCTGTCACGTGCTCCCTGCAGACTTTCACTGCCTCCTCTCTCACTGATTCCCTGTAGGCTATATCTGCACTGACTTCAAGACACCTGGGATTCCTTTTGGAGCAGTAGGAAGGGACCATGTAGCTATTATTATTGCTATTTCTTGTTATTTTATTCTTATTCTTATTGTTGCAGAGAGTCAGGGAAGCCAGTTTGAGAGGGAGTGTGCAGGGCTGAATGGAAACCAGAGGACTGAGACATGGGGCGAGTTCTACAGGATATGAGTAAGGAGAACTGTGCTGTAAACACACGGAACTGGGCATCGGCATCCAGAAAGTGCTACCACTGCAAAGTCCCAGCAGCAGCATTTTCTCAGTTCAGAAGCCAAATGTTATGTTAGTCTCAGAAGAGGCGGCTGAACCAGAGATAGTGCACCTGAGCAAACGCGGCTGGCAACGGAACTGCAAAAACACAAAAGGGCCCCGTGCGCTGGCATGGAAACCACCAGGGAGTGGAGAAACAGGAGCTAGGTTGGGAAACCTGGGGCTGGGATGTGTGGTTTCGCCTGGGGCTGGATTTGGAGCCCTATCTATCCATTCTCCAGATTTGCAGCCAAACCAGCACAGAGAAAGCACAGCCCCCTAACTTGGCAATACCGAGGTGCTTTCCTGTATATCTTCTGTACACCGTTCAGTTTCTTTTAAAAACTGTGAAAAGAAGCCGAGGCCATGACCCCTCGTCCATCCAACATGCACTTTCCCGTCTGTAGCCTACTGACCTTCTGGCCAAGTGAGTCCTTCCTTGTCTGGAGAAACCACATTGGTTGGATGTTCTAGGGCAGGGACAGTAAAGACATGAGTCAGGTAAACCTGAACCCTTACCTGTAAGATGTTACTAATAATAGTCCCTTTACAGGGTTATTACAGTGACTGAATGAAATAATTGTCTTATTGCAGCATAAAATGGTTTTATTATTAGGTAGCACACATGCGTGAGTGATCTAATGCTATATTATTGGGAGCTCACCACACCCTAACGCTGCTGGCCTTGCAGGCAGTATCTCATGGAGACAAGTCACTTATTTTAAGGCCCCCAAAGCTCATGAGCAGAGTGGAGATTTGAACTTGGAACTGACAGCGGAGCCCATGTGTAACCCTTGCTACTGTCCTAGGTTGTGCTTTCTGGCATCAGGTAGTAGTAGCGATGCCTAAATTCATTAAATACAGAGAAGACTCAAAGCCTGTGTGATCTTCTATCTTGATTTTGCAAAATGTCCACAATGCATTCCCCAATCACCATCTGTTCCCTTCTCCTCTTTTATACCAGCGGTAGGAGATGACGTTAAATCAAGCGTCTATTGTGCATGGTTGTGCACAGATGAGCGTCCTCACCATAGGACTCCGGCTTGACAGGGTTTTAGGCTGGTGCTGCTGAGAAAATTGACGGCCCCCGACTTAGTACTTAGTATAACAAGAAAAATACAGTATCCACTCTGTTTTGAAGCAGACCAGTGGTTTTTCTGTGGTTAAATAGGTCCTTTTCCCTTTCTTCTCTTTTTATGAAAATGTGCTGAATAATGTATTTTCTGCGGCCTGTTGGCAGGTTTGGGTGCAGGGGCTGATACAGGAACCTGCCTGCTTTGCTTAATGGCTTGAGAAAACCACAGTTGCTGATCAGGTCTTGTGTTGAAGTGGGCACAGGAGATGCTTCTCAGCCCTGAAAAGATGCTGCAGGAGATGGAGTGCTCCCAAGTGTGGCTTTAGCGGGAAGGTGCATGTGGCTCTCATAGAGCAAAAGCAAAGGAAGCTGTGTCAGGCCTTCTGATCCTCCGGTCCGGGCATCATCTTTGACAGCTGGCTTGGCCATTGCTCCTGTTCTCTTTCCCTCTTTCTCTCACAAACACCGAGTGTCTCCCAGGCCCAGAGCTAGCTCCTGGACATTCTACAGTGGGCACGATTCTCAGCCATGTCCTGTGCTTCTTATGTACTCCCTGAGGCTGGAGATGCCCAGATTTGCCCATCCTTGCAAATAATGATCAGAGTTATATCCAGTTCGTGTGAAGAACCAGGAGGCCCACATGATCACCTTTAACAGCAGCACCCATCCTGTCGTTTCATATTAATGCCCTTGTTTTTAAATGGTAAATTTAGCAGCAGTGTTTTGCCTTATTTGAACAGCTCTTAATTTACTATTTACCATCAAGTATTTGTATGCTTGTTATCCACACGGGATGATGTATATCTTGGCTCGCTCTATCTATCTATCTATCTATCTATCTATCTATCTATCTATCTATCCATCCATCCGCCCGCCCGCCCGCCCGCCCGCCCGCCCGCCCGCCCACCCACCCACCCACCTATCTATCTATCTATCTATCTATCTATCTATCTATCTATCTATCTATCTATCATCTATCGATCGATCTGTCTGTCTTGTGTGTGAGTATGTGTGTATGTGAGTGTGAGAATGTAAGTGCGTGTGTGTGTGTATCTGTCTGTCTGTCTGTACACACAGAAAGGTCAGAGGAAAACTTGCAAGAGCTGGTTGATTCTTTCTTTGCACCGTGTGCACCCCGGGTTGAACTCAGGATATCTGGCTTGGTGGCAAACACTCTTACCAGCTGAGCCATCCCACTGGCCCCGTTGTAGTATTTGAATATGCACATTCTTTATGCACCTCCCTCTTTATTCCCCTTTCTCCGCTATTACCCCCTTCTACTTTCCACTCCATCTTTATTCTTCCTAGATGTCACATATGAGAAAACAGGCTATACTTGTCTTCCCGAATCTGGTTGATTCCACTTCCATGGTGATTTCCACTTTCATCCATTTTCCCAGAAATAGCATGATGTCATTCTATTTCTGCCTATGTAATCCTGCACTATGTATGTGCATCATAATTTCATTATCCATTCATTGCAGGGCACTGAGGCTGATTCTGTGACTTGTTATTGAGAATAGTACTGTAATATATCCATTCTATGCTGACTGCTTTCTTTCTTTATAATAGAAGAGGAATATAGCTGGATCATGTGCTAGACCTTTATTGTTTGAGAATGATATACCGAGTTCCATAATGGTGTCACTAATGCGTATTCCCACCAGCGATGGATACAGGTTCCTTTTCCCCCATATCCTTGCCAGCATTTATTCTTGATGACAGCAATCCTGGATAGGAGGGGAGGCGAGTCCCTAGTGGATGAAGATTGTCCTAGTTGGCTTTCTGTTGCTGTGATAAGACACAGATCAAAATTTGGGGGTGGAAAGGGTTTATTTGGCTCACCGGTTCCAGTGCATCACAGAAGGAAGCCAAGACAGGCTCTCAAGGCAAGAAACAGAAGACAGGAACTAAAGCAGAGACCCCAGAGGAAGTCTGCTTCCTGGCTTACTCCTCTAGCTTGCGCAGGTAGGTGCATCTGACTAAGGATGGTGCCACTCTATCAGGCTGGGCATGCCTCACGGACACAGTCTGATGGAGCCAGTTTTTCAATTGAGGGTTTGTCTTCACAGGTGCCCTTCATTGTACTATGTTAGCAGCTGAAGTTAATAGGACAATGATATAAACGATTTATTCTTTTAGTGAAAGATGTTAGTCTTCTCTAACTTCTTCTGTGCTGGGTTTTTTAAACCTAGAGCTTCAACCGTGCTAGGCAGGCATTCCATCACTGAGCTGCGTCTCCAGTTCAATGTTACCCTTTTGGGATCTCTATAGATCCGGGATACTAGTCTCTGCCCATGGATACCTGGCAAAGATCTCCTTCTGTCCTGTAAGCTCTCTCTTCACTCTGCTGCTTGTTCCCTTTGCCGTGCAGAAGCTTTTCAGTTGAGTATAGTCCCAGGGCATGGGACAGTCTGATGAGCAGCAGTGTATTGAGTCTGCAGTGTATTGACTCAGGCGTGGGAGTGGAGGGAGGTGGGAATGACGCAGAGACCAGCCGAGGGTAGAGGTAGGGGCTGCAGCCCTTTGTATGTAAAACCAGTAAATCACTGTTCCATGGTCAAAATTTGAAGCTTTAGAGAAAGTTCACCAAGGGATACCTAAGTCTGGGATATAATGGACCTTCATTTTGAAAATTATTTGAAAACAAACACATCTTTTATTAACTTGCATTTAACCCAGATCAACAGGTGGACAATTTAGACTCGTGATCACATCCAAACTTACTCCAGAGGGTCTCAGTGTATGTTTCACAGGATACCATAGGTCTGAAGGAGACCTCATTGAGCTCAGCCCTGTCCTGTGTCCCTGTACCAGTTGTAGGCAGAAGTTTCTGTCCCATTCAGTGGGGCAGCCATTCAGTCCCAAAGAAACACACAGAAGTTTATATTAATTATAAACTGTTTGGCCTGTTAGTTCAGGCTTATTATTAACTAGCTCTTACAACTTAAATTAACACATTGTTCTTATCTATGTTTAGCCATGTGGCTTGGTATCTTTTCTCAGTGAGGCATTCTCATCTTGCTTCCTCTGTGTCTGGCTGATGAATGCGTCTCTGCCTTTCCTCTTCCCAGAATTCTTCTAGTATGGTTTGCCTGGCTACTGGCAAATCAGCATTTTATTAATCACTAATTTATTATTAATTTATCAGTCCATATGCGTGACAGTCTTTACAGTGTTTAAGAGCATTCTCCCACAGCATACTCAATTGTACATCAGCCTTTGGCTTCTGCTGCTTATTTCAGAAGACAGAAAAAGGAAAACAGTACCAACTGTACAGTGTTCTTACCTAGCTCAGAGTAGGGTGTCTAAGCAACTAGATCACTATAGATAGTCAGCAGCTCTAATCCCAGGATTTTGCTCGTTTATTCAGCAACCTCTTCTTCGACATACTATGCAAAGTGCTGGATTTTGTTGCTGGGTTTAAGAGGAGTGAACAGGGTCTCACGGCTGGTGGGAAAGTTTGCATCTGTATTGAGAGGGGTAGGAGTGAGGGGAGGGACGTAGACAAGGAGCACAATACTCTGAAGAGATGGTAGAGCGTATCGGAAGGTGCTCTGTGGAGAGAGATGCTGTGAAGAAACCTAGAGAAAGGGCAGTGCGAGGAGGTGGCAAGGGACTCCCAATATGAAATGAGGTCAAGGGAGGGGTCACCAGAAAAGTGACCGTGGACCAAGCCTGGAAGAACCCTGGGCAGAGAACATTCCTGGTAGGGGGAAAAAAACCAATGCAAATACCTGCAAGCTTTTCGGCTAGGTAGAAACAGCTAGCAGTAAGAGGGGTCCAAAACTGGGGTGAGCAGAGTTCTCGGGGCTAGATTATGTAGTGTGTTGGAAGACTTCCCCATGTGTCTGATCGTTACAGGGAGTGAGAAAGAGCTGCAGAAAGTTCCGTGGGAGGGAAGGACAGTTACAGGTAGATTGCTTTTAAAGGACTGCTCTGCCTGAGATGTTGAGACGCCACCGTGGAGTGGCCAAGGACAGGATCGGCAGTCAGGTGAGAGGCAAGCGCAGCCTCCCAGAGAAGGATTTCTGGAGGCAGGGAAACTGTGGAAAGAGGTCAGAGTCTGGTCGCTTTTGCAAATGTGGATGCGGAGGAGAGGTGAGTCTGACAGAGTGTGGAGTCGGGCATCATCCTTTGGTCTGAGTAATTCGATTTGTTACTTTGCTGCTATGACAACATATCTAACAGAAACATCTTAAGGAAGGGAGGCTTTGTTTTGGCTTTTGGCTTGAGAACGTGGTCCGTGACGGCAGCGAGTGTGGTCGCAGCTGTGGTGGTTGCAGGGTGAAGCATCTGGTCGCCTTAAGTTCACAGTGGTGCTCATCCTGCCTTCTCTGTTCCATTTTTATTCAGCCCCAGAGCCCATTAAATGGTGCTGCCCACACCCAGAGTGGGTCCTCACACCTCTGACCCCTCTCTGGAAACACTCTCTTCCAGAAGTGTCTCCTCGGAGATTCTGAATTCAGCCAAGTTGAGAAGATTAACCATCCCACACTTGAAAGCCAGAGTCGTCACTAACGCATGCAGGAGGCCATGGGAGTAGAGCAGCTGTCTGGGGACAGTCACCAACGACTCTCCTTTGGAAGGCATTTCAAGTTCTCCGTGTGCATTAGGCTCCCCCCTCCAGCCCCAAGAGGAAATGTTTGTCGGTTACAGAAACATGAAACTCAATGCAGAGAGAGATCTGGAAGGAAAGTATGTACTATATTCGAGAGTCATGAGAATCATATAGCTGGTTTTTAGAGCCATCGTCCTGGAATAGATGAGAAAAACGTTGTGTATTAATCCATTTTCCATTGCCAGAACATAACCCCCAAGGCTAGGTGATTTATGAAGAAAGAGCTTTATTTCACTCACAGTTTGGAAGGCTGCAAGTCCCAATTGCGTGACGGTGTGAGCTCTGGTTAGAGCCTTGCTGGTGGGTTAACTATATATTGTACCAAGGGAGCGGTCACCTGGTGAGACAGGAACCTGGAGAGTGGACAGGACCAGTTTTGTTCTCTTATAACAGCCCACTCTGGTGAGAACTAACCCAGGGTTCCTTCCTATCTTGTGAGGACAGCATCTCTCGTGGCCTACCTCTTTAAAAGCCCACTCACATTGGCACACTAGGGACCAAGCTTCTAACACATGAGCCACAGGAAAACATATCTAAGCCCTTTCCAAACCGTAGCAGAACTCACAGAAAAAAGGAGGCTTCAAGGCCGACTCTTTGAGCACTCAGGGTTCAAGATCTGGATAGGAGATAGAAATTGCAAAAGGAAGTGATAAAAAAAAAATGACCGTTGGCAAAGAAGAAGATCCGGGACACAGAGGCATCGCAGAAGCCGAGTGGTGGGCACAAAGAAGGCAGAATCAGCTGCGCATAGTTCAAGCAAGCTGTCAGCAGAGGGGAGGCCTTTGAGCTCAGCATCCTGGAGTTGTGAGTGGCCGAGAGCTTTCTGGGTGGAGTGCTGGGCAAATGCTTTGGCGAGGAAGCTAGAGAAGAGTGGAAGGACAGGAATTGGATGAGTATGAAGACTTGGAGAGTTTTGCTGCAGAAGGAAGAACAGACATGGCCCCAGGGCTTACATGTTAGTCAGGAGGACAGCTCCACTGTCCCTTTGCTTGGTGTGGCTTTGCCGCAGGAACTGGTGTGGTAGAGAGGAGATGGTGATGGAGAGGGAGAAGTGTGGGCAGGAATGGGGTCTGCTGGAGAGGTGCCCGTGTGGAGGTGGAGTATGGACTGGAGTCAGACTGCAGGGCAGCAGGGCAGGGAGAAGGGCGGCGAGTCCTGTTGTCCAGCACTGCAGGCTCTTTTCTGGTGGCAGTCATTTTACCAACCTGCACATCTTGGGACTTTTCAGTTTTCCAAGTACTCCCTATTTGCTGGTGACTTCCAGGTATGAGAGCACTCCCAGGACCTTCGTTTCCTTCTGTGTTTTATCCCTCTGAGTGGTCATGGAGGGGAAAAAAAAAAAAGAGATCAGATTTAATTTTCTCTGTTATGATTAAATGTTCAATCCCATCATTTTCGGGTGTAGTCCAGGATATAGCAAGTTTAATGGTGAGAAAATCCACCCAGAGTTTAAAAAATGAAATCTGTTTAATAGGAAAAACACAGCCCTGTTAATGGAGGGCCTGGTGGCTTTCCAGACCATAAATACATTTTAGCACGAGAAGTTATAATTTCCTTAAGTGCAGAGTCTTATTATAAATAGGGCCGAGGTGTACAGAATCACTCTGCTCTCTTTGCAGCCGTGTCTCACGCTAATTGTGCCACCTGCATCAGTAAGATTGGGGGAAAACGGCTCTCATTTTCCTTTCGGTGTGATTAGAATTTCCAAGCTGGGATTGATTATCTCCCCTTTGTATTAAAAATAGCTTAATCAACTCCAGTTCCTTCTCGAAATGCTAATTTTTCTACTTCTCCCCCCCCCCCCCCCCCCCCCGCTCCTTTGCTTGTTTCTGTGCACTTTCTCTTAGACCCTGGGCTGTGGCTTTAAATTACGCTGTGACATCAGTCACCGTCTCCGGGTGGTATTACTGGCAAACCATAAATCATGGGAGTTTCTAAATATGTCAACATTGGGACTTGGTTAGATTTAGAGTCTGGTGAACTTAACTATGTGAAAATTGTGTTCACAAAGTACTGTCGGCATTAGAATGATTTCGGAATGTCTTTAGACGTAGTGGACATTTGGAGTGAGAGTGTTAGATTCCCCAGTGCCTATGGAAACCCTGCAGACTGCCCTCAAGGCTCCTTTAGGGTAGACTGGTTTTCTTACAGTGTCTCTATTTTATACATGATCTTGTCTGGATGTAAAGTAAGAGGTGCTAACCGGAGTATTTCCCTCTGAAATAGTCTCGGAGAAGAATGGTAACAACTTTCAGTGCCAATGCCTGTTTTACAAAGAAAAATATCCCAACAAGGTAGTTTTATGATAAAAATATGTAACTCAAAAACCTACCTTTAACCCTTTCATTTATAATGCTATACCACTTACAAGTACCCTCTACTTCCAAAACGTCCTGTTACCTTAAGGACAGCAAGTGCTTCTTATGATGTGAAAGTATAAAATGTTTTCTACGCCAGCTGACTCACCTTCTATATTGCTTTGTGTGTTAGTAGATCAGTAAATGGACTCAGGTTAAAAGCTATCCGTCACGAGGATTTATTTTGCCGTATGTTCATTTCTTCCTAGGCTGCGTGTACCCACACTGATGGGCTCATGGGTTACTGGTAAAGTTTGGGTTTTCAGGTGAGGAGACTGCCTTGATGAACCCTCTCTCAATCCTTTCATCAAAGTACCACAAAATTGAACTTGCCATCTGTTCGTCTCAGATCAAAGAGAGCTGGCGATCACGCGTGCTGCTGTATGATGCCCAGTCCAGAGATTAAAGGCAGTTCAGTTGAAAGAGACCCCCAAATAACAGAGACTAAAGGGAACATGACGGCCTGAATGAGAATGAAAGAGACTTTTATCTTGCTAAGCCATTAGGGGTCTCAGCCTTCCCTGAGCTGTGTAAGAACAGTAGAGAGGAACCAGTTTGCAAAATCCAAATGAACCGAGGCTAATGGGAACCCAGGTACAACTTTCCAATGTAAAGCATTTGCTTGTAAAAGACCATGGTGATGGTTGCCTAGTAACTGGGTGCATAGACACATGTATGTTACCACATCATATATGTCATCCAACGATACATTAGGGTTTTCCTGAGTGTGTTCTAACCGATATCCCCTTTTCTGCCGTTCCTAAGGCATCTGAATTGTGTTGCTTCTTTGTGAAGCCTTTGTCACCTCACACAGACATTTCATCATCTTTTGTGGTTCAACAATGCACTATTAAAAAAGCCCCATATGAAAATTTCATTTCTTGCTGGGCAGTGGTGGTGCACGCCTTTAATCCCAGCACTTGGGAGGCAGAGGCAGGCAGAACTTTGTGAGTTCGAGGCCAGCCTGGTCTACAAGAGCTAGTTCCAGGAGAGGCTTCAAACCTACAGAGAAACCCTGTCTTGCAAAAACAAAAAAAAAAAAGAAAAGAAATAAAGAAAATTTCATTTCTTCCTACACTAAAAGCTTCTTAAGGGCAAGAGCTATGTCTTATTTCTGGGTACATTCCCAACATAGTTTCCTAGCACACAGTGGAAACCCACAAATACTTGTTGACTGACGGCCTAAATGGGTGGATGAATGCGTTTATCCAATCTAAGCACCCATCTTGAGTTTTCTCAATCTTTGACAGTTTTTCAATCCCAAGGTGTTCATATTTTATTTATTAAGGCAATCAACAAAAACACTCAGAGCATAATTTTATGTTAAATAGAAGGCGCATCCTCCTTTGATATTGCCTGAACGGATCATGTGCGCAGGAACATTTTCCAGTGACCTTAGTAAACTCAAGGTTGTTGTAGAAGACACTCCCGGATGTCTGTGTGGTTCGTCCCGAGCACTCAGAGGACATTACCAGGAAACATGTCTGCTCCGGTTCTTCTATGCCAGCTTATTGAATCATCACTGTCCATGTTTTTTTTTCCATGTACAGTTCCTTGGTGGTCCTAAGAATGGGTATTGTCAAGAGGGCAGCATTTCACTCCATATGACATTTGCCACTGGGTGATGGCGTTGGCTCTTTGGCTGGTATTGCAGAGAAAAGAGCATCCCGTTCATGTGTGTCACCTGTGACCCACCAGAGGGTCCTCCTCCACAGGCTCTGATCCTGTGTTTGCCTAGCCCTCTACCCCCAATTGGCTTCGTGAGATCCCTTTTGACCGTTTCCGTCTTTCCAACCTTTGTTTCCATTTGATACCGCCTTCTCCATCAAGGAAGGCTTATGAAGTTCTATGTGGCAGATTGGAGTTGAGGATATATTCAGAAGTGTCCTTTTATGTACTGTGTACATGTCTAGCTTTTCTATCTACAGATCCTCTTTACTGTAGTTAGCTTGCAACAGCTGGAGCTTTCTGTGTGACATACATTCCTTCCTTCATGCTATCACAAGTACACGCTAGATCTCTCTCTCTCTCTCTCTCTCTCTCTCTCTCTCTCTCTCTCTCTGTCTCTCTCCATCTCTCTCTGTCTCTCTCTCTTTCTCTCTCTGTCTATCTCTTTCTCAGCTGGAGGATAATTGCAGTGTGCTACAGGAAAGGGTGGTTTGGAAAACTCAAAACCCCGAGTCCTAATATTAGTCCTCCACCAGGCTACCTTTTTGATTTTTGTTACGAATTCAAGCACATAGCTGGCCTTCTGGGCCGAGTGATTGGGAGGGTGGTATTTATTTCCTTAGAGTGAAATGACCCGTGATTTCACTGAAAGCAATTAGACTGGCTTTTTCCAGGTACCGAATTTTCCTTTCCTGTCATCCAGAACAGAACAGCTCTGGCACTGGGAAAATCAGGCATGTGGAGGGAGGAAAAGAAAGAGGGAGAGAAAAAGAGAGAGCTTCCGGGATAGCTTCATGCCAGCTTGGTACAAGCTAGAGTCCTTTAAGAAGAGGAAACCCCAATTGAAAAAAATGTCCCCCACAACGAAAAGGGTCTGCGGGCCAGCCTTGGGTGCGTTGTCTTGATTGATGATTGATGCAGGAAGGTCTATTTTACCAAGGTGGCGCTACCCCTAAACTTGTGGTCCTGGATGCTATAAGAAAGCACGCTGAGAAAACTAATGAGCAGCCTTCCATGATGTCCCTGCCCTTGATGCTCAAGCTGTAAGACGAAATTCAAACCCTTTCCTCCCCAACTTGCTTTTGGCCCATGGTATTTTCTCACAAGAATAGAACCCCTAATTGAGAGGGAGAGGGAGAGAGAGAGAACATAAGGGCACAGAGAGAACTGAAGGACAGCAAGCACTCACCCTGCCCCTGGCCTTTCTTCCTAGAAACTGGCAAGGTTGGGATCACCAGGGTCTGCCCTGCTCTCCATGTACGATAAATGGATCTATCTTGGGGAACGAGCAGGATTTCCCCTCAAACCTGTAGCCGCCAATATAAGTGCCTGTGTTTTTCCGAAATGAAAATGCCCTTATAACTTAAGCCATGTACATTAACCTTTGAATAATCTGCCAAAAGACAGGTAGTCGGGGGGTGGGGAGTGGGGGACCACCGCTGGAAGAAGGAAGCTAACCTAAAGCTGGTTCTAATAACAAGGGAAGAAGAACACTCCGAGAGCAATGGCTTTGCTTCTGGTAGCGCTTAGCTGAGAATCTTTGCGTTTCCATGGCAGCTGCCTGAATATTTCCTCTTCACAAGATGACTTCAGCCTCTTCCTCCTCCAGCACACGCTTCACATTTTAACGCTGTTATTGACATGGAAGGTCCTGATTGTCTCCTCCGGAGACTCACGTCCTCTTACCTCCAGCTGCTGGGAGCCGAAGGCTGAAAGGAGGCTGATTGCAGCCGCAGCTCACAGCAGTGAGGGCAGAAATGGGTCCTTGATTGTCAGACTCAGAAGGGGACCCATTACCTGCTTCCCAGATGGGAAGCTGCAAGAGTCTGGCTTATGGTTGTATCATCAGCTGCTGCAAGTAAGGGAGTGAGTGCGGGGTGATGCTGGCTCTGCGGGGCTAGGGTTTCTTCAGCAGGGCAGCTCAGAGATGGGCGTTTTGGAACAAACTTTGAAGGCTGATGGAATTTCTAAAGAGGAAGAGATCGAGTAAGGTGTGCTATGGAGAACACCCACTAGGAGATTCTGGTCAGCCACTGCCACTGTTCCCTTTCCATGTGCCGGCCTGTAGGCAGGCAGTGGATATCTGCAGTGGGGCCTCATGCCCACTGTCTTTTGAGTAGAAACAGTAAATCAGATTAAGAACATGGAAGGAGTGGTTTCGTCACGACGTGGAATGTCCCTTCCAAACACCTTTGCACCTTGTGAACAAGTCAGAGGTGCAGCCCCAAGCATCCCGCTTTCCAGCGATGAAGACTCCAGGAACCCTGCCTCATCCCATCGTATCTTGGGGCTTAGTGTTTTTCAGTTGTTAGAGTCTACAGTGGTAGCATATAAACAGCAGGTGGCAAAGGATACAGTACACTCAGGGTGTCACGGTCCCTCCATCAGCGCTGAGGTATGTGTTTCTAGAAGAATGGGTCCTTCCTGCGTTTAGGGGCTCAATTTCTTTATGGCCTCTTAGTTGCCTTACGAGCAGGGAAAGAAAAGATTTCACCGGTTTATTCTCGGACTTAGTACGGATGAGTGCATTCATATCACTGCGTTAGTGGTACTGTTGAGATGCGCAGAAGGACAGGACAGATGCAGGTTGAAGCAGCTCCTGGTCTGGTGGAAGACAGGAGCTGGGCAGTGTTGAGTTGCTGTATGTACTCTGAGAGTGGTGTTTAAAGAATGTGGCTACTCCGTAGGAAAGGACTGGGGAAGAGCTCAAGTGGAGGTGGAAGAGAGGGTGTTGATTGACAGTGTGCATGGGATGCTTCCAGCAAGGCTTCAGGTCAGACAATCGTGAGCAAGAGAGAGAAAGTGTAGAAGCCAGAACTCGGAACAGTGGGCCAAACTGAGCAAGTAACGTCTGCCCTTCTTCTTTTCACAGGGTATCTTCAACTAAGGCTCCTCCAGCACTTGCCTTGACCCATGGGAAGTGGGCTCTAGGTTGCACATAATCCTACATAGAAGTTTCCATTCCTTCTAAAATTTTGAAAAAGCATTGAAGGATTTGATTTTAGATATCACTTGCCTGTATTTTCATTTTGGGAATGCACTGTGATTATTAAAAATGAACATAAATTATTGTTTGTAAAGGGTATTTTTTAGCCACATAGCAAGAAAGTTGAAGGGTGTTCTTGTTTCAGATAGAGTGGAATCCAGGGCTTAACTGGGGTCATGGAATTTGTTCTCTTCCTCTTCGTGTCTTTCTTTCTCCATATATGTGTATCTTTCTTTCTATCTCAATTTTTGTGGTTATTGTTTTATTCCGTTCTGTCTTTGTCTTAGCAATCTCTTTCTATGAATTGGCTTAATTCTTAGAAGGACATCTTCAGCCATTAAAGAGAGACATTGAGTTCTTCAGACCTGTATCTCAGATGGCAGCGATATAGGGGAAAATGACCTTTCTCACCTGTTGTACAAATTCTAATTGTTCTTAACAATAGAAACCCAGAGTCAAATATTAGGGGGTGAAAGCTGAGAGGTCAGAGCAGTGCAGCCAGCCTCTAGAGAGACCTATTACCTTTATCGAATGACTCTTCAGACCAAAAGGGCCATCCTGTCCTCAGACTGCCTCCTCAGACTGCGTCCTCTGACTGTGTCCTCTGACGGCAATGAGCTCTTGTCTCCTCCCGCCTATATTTCTCTCTCGACCCAGCCATATCACGCCTCTCTCCATCTCCCTAGTGCTGGGATTAAAGGCATGGGATCTCAAGTCCTGGGATCACCTTTGTGTGAACTCTGTTTCTTTTATAGTCTGGATCAATTTCACGTAGCCCAGGGTGGCCTTGAACTAACAGATCCGTCTGCCTCTGTCTCCCGAGTCCTGGGATTAAACGTTTGTGCCACCACTCCCTGGCCTCTGGTGGTTTAGCTCTGCACTCTAGTCTTCAGGCAAGTTTTAATTTGTTAAAACACAAACAAAATACCGGTACACTTACCTGCTCTGCGGTACAGGAGCAAGCAGAGCTCTCTGCATGAATGGCTTTGCAAACCTGTTTCTGACAGATCTTATAGTTGAGGAGGTAGGCACTCCTTCCAGGGCCAGGCAAAACATCAGTCATTTTACTGGTTTGGGATATTAACCGCCATAATCACTTGGGATAAAACTCACTAGCACGGGGTTCTAGAAGCTGCAGAGACAATTGGTGGAAAAACAGAGATTCTCGCTACTGTGGCCCACTGTGGTACAGAGAATGAGATCAAGGAGAAGCAAGATGGGAGGGAAAAGTTGAAATATTTTTTGCTTTTAACGTTCTCAAATATTTAAATTTTATTTAAATAGTTAGATATGAAGAATATACTTTCAGGGATCATTTCTATAGTTCGTTAAATAGTTAGATATGTCTTGCAACTTTTCCTTCACTCCCCCAGCCCTGCTTTTCTTTTAACATCAGTTTTCAATTATGGGGAATTAAGCTTTGAGGGAATTCCTCCAGGTATCGAAGCTGGTGTAAAATGATGTTCTCCAGAGGCCCCTGGTCTACCAGGGACCAGACGCTAAATTGTGCTGAGGAATTCAGAAACATGTAAATTTTATATGAAATCATATTAGCTGTTATGTGAAGCAAAATACTACCCATGCTTGTTTTAAAAAAAAATGTTTTTGTCCTGACTCTTTTATCCCTCTTGGGTAGGAATGTACCCTTTTCTACAGTTGGGGGTAGTTGAGGGGAGACTGGGAAACAGTAGAACCCATAATCAAGCAAAGCCACATGCCAAAACTCTTCTGAAAACCTGATTAGTCAGGAGGACCTCTCTGGGAATTAATTAATGCCCACAGAACTTTCGCAGCTCAGTGGGGATGAGGGCTTGGGGAACCGGGTGTGGTGGGTGAAAGGGAGAGTCATGAGATTCTATTGCAGTGCTTGGCTTCTTTTTACAAGATGTAAAAAAACCTGTTCCTTGCATATTCTTGCCTTCACTGAAGTTGGAATGCCTTTTCCCCTTGGCTGGGTTGCTATTTTGTGAGCCAGTCAATAAAACCTGTTTCCAGTAACATTCAAACTAATGATAATGTGATTTATTTTAAAAGAAAGATTAAAATTGTCAACAGCTTGGTGAATGTCACCCTTTCTGATATTGGCATATTATTTCACTTCTTCCCTGGAAGGCTAAGGAAAGTTCCAGAAAGTTCCTTGTACAACAGAATGCTAGTACTGTACTTTCCACTTCGTTAAATTTTACCGTGGGCTTTATCAGATCACAGAGTACAGGATTTAAAGGCCAATCATGCCACAGTCTCCGGAAAGAAGAGTAATGGAGAGGTTTAAAGAAAAAATTACCCTAAACCTTATATTTTAAAGATTTATGAAATTATAGTCCCTTTGTGACTTTCTGTGGAGCACTTTTCTCAATTTCCACTCAAATAACAGTCAGTCTAACCTTTCATAAGCAAGCTCGTTTGCACAGAAATGCTGTTCCATTCTTGCCTGCTAGGGTCAGGGCCAGTCACAGAGGGAGACAGAGTCAAAGGTTGAACACCCCACTTCCTTGAGGCTGATACGCTGATGCTTTTGTTAGCTTATATAAGTCAAGACACCTGAAGAAATTAAAATTTTGACCCAAAATGTTACACTCGTATCCTGCGTGGGACTGTCCTCAGGGAGAATGACCTATGACCCTCATTTAGAGGATGACAACCAAATTAGAGAAATATGAGAATTAGGAGCAGAGAGGCCAGAATGGCCTTGTTTATTAATGAACACCCTGGGGAAACGTGTGTGGGTCTGCTTCTTGGCTTGCAACGGAACCCAGGGACATTTCCATTATGATGTTTGCATTTGAAGACGCAAATGTTCAGGATTAGGGGTCTTGACCTGTCACTCGAATGGCTTAGTGTGTGTGTCTTTATTTCTTTTCTCTAAGGCCTATTGTTCATGACACAGTGGAGCTCCTGAGCCAGGCCTGGAGTGGGCTGAAACGACTTCGTGTTTCTTATGAGCCAGCTGCTTTCTAGGCTGCTCGCAGCATCTGTTCTGTTTCAGCAGGATGCCCCTCTCCCCTTGGAGCCTTAGCACAAGCCCTTCGTTGCGACTGATGATTATTTTGCATTTTATTCTTTGCCAGCCGATAGTCCATCCAGGTGTTTCACCTGTAGTTTAAGGCCTGAGTAGATTTTTAAGGTGCTTATATTGATCTTAGAAGTTGCTTTAGCAGGCATTAAAACTAGTTTAGCTCCAAGTGGCTAATCCCTCACAACACACACACACACACACACACACACACACACACACACTTTTGGTTGTGCTCTCTTGTCTCTTGCCCTTGGTATCTTCAAGCTGTATTGCCTACCTTTCTTAGGAAAGTGTATGTGTGTGTTTGGGTTGGGGGGGGACCCTGATTTCCCAGGGAACCATATACATGCTGTGTTCTTGGATTCAGGTGCCTGCATGGCTCTCCCTGGCTTGAGAATTTAAATTCTGACTGGCCACGGTCTGTCTCCCATTTACCCAGTGTTTTGTCGTGGTTCCATGTCATTGCAGAATTGCATATGGCACCTCCTATTCTTGTTTAGCGGCCCACCTTGGCTATAGCTGTCTGGGAAATTCCTGGAACATTATTGCTTAGAATTACAGCAGTGTTCACCCCTCCGTCCTGCAGGCCTGTTCCTATTGATTGTCCCATTTGTCAGGGTGTGTACTTGGCTTTAAATCTTAGAACCTGGAAACAAGGTGTGGATTTTTCCTAATATCGTTGTTTATTGCTATCCAGCACAAAATACACAATTTTTAAGCTGTAGAATAGTGTAGACAGATAATTGCATGGAAATATTTCTAGATATAGTTTATAGATGGCTAGTAGATTATGGCTTATTTGGCTTATGCAGCCTTTTCTTCAGAGAGATTTGTAAACAATAAACAAGCCTGGTATGGTGGTATATGTCTTTAACCCCAACACCCAGAAGGCAGAGGCAGGGGCGTATCTCTGGAGATTCAGGGCCAGCTTCATCTACATAATGAATTTCAGGGCAGCCAGAGCTGCACAGAATTTTAAAGAAATAAAAGAAAGAAGAAAAGAAAGAAAGAGAAATATGGGGCTGGTGTGTATGTAGCTCACTGATAAAATGGTCTTCTAGCATGCGCCAGATCCTGCTTTTGATCCCCAGTGTGGCAGGCAGCCTGTATTGTGTATGATATACGTGTATGATATACTGGCTAATGCGCTAAGAGCAGTGTACCTATCTCATCCGTGTTTACGGCCAAGCTGCATGGTGATGGCTGGTACCCCTACCTTACAGAGGAAGGAACTCAGACACTTCAGAGGCAGCGTCACCGTCATGATGGGATGTGAAGTCAAAGTTCTGACTTCAAAGCGAGGCTTGGCAGCTGCGAATTCTCAAAGGAGAGCTTGGGGGTTATAATTAGTAACCTGCTGTCTGCAGGAGAAGCCCTTCCCAAGCGCTCCCTGGGATGTGCATCTACTTCTTTACCGATTCTTGCTCTGGGCCAGGTACAAGGCGTCTGCAGTTTTAAAAGTGAGACTCGGCCCTTACATCTAGTACCTTAGGCATGGTGGCCACTTGCTCAGTTGCACTGGCTAGTGTAAAAAAAAAAATCTTTAAAATGTTTTTGGGATTCCTCTTATTCTATCCTTGCTTCTTTTTTTTTCCTGACTATTGAGAAAGCATCTTGCCCCGATGTAGACCATAAACAGTAACGCCAGCAGTCTCCAAGTACAGAAGGAGCCGTATGCAATTTTGCAATGGCATTGACTGGATGGATGGGTGATGGACCATGGCAGTCAGACCTTAAATTCCCAAGCCAGGGAGACCCAGCAAGCACCTGAGTCCAGCGCTGTAGCATACGTGTGAGTCTTCCTGAGGAAGTAAGGTCCCTCCCACTTTCCAGAAACTGGATAGGCAATGAACTAACGCGTGAAGGATGATGTAGACGACCGTGGGTGTTGTCATATGTGTAGGCTGTGTTGTTGTCATCATTAATAATTATTATTGTCTTCATTATTATTATGACTGTGTTCCTGGAGCTGTGTTCTTTTTGCACTGAGGTGAGATTTCAAAAACAGGGCTAGGACAGTGTAACTCTGTTTGACATGGCCCTTTGCAACTTGCCAAGTGTTTTCCAATACACATTATTCGATATATTAAAGATATATTAAACCTGGTTTCAGAGCAATGACTCTCATAGGCCGTTCGAAGAGGTGTGATGAGCTAGACATGACCCTGGGTGCCCACTCGCTGTGGCATGCCGCCCTTCTGTTTGTGCAGAGATAACATTTGCTGGGGGAGCGGAGCCTTCTGAAAGACGTGGATCAGCTAGAAGCAAATGTGTTTTGGTATCCCAGTGTAGAACAGGGAAGAGCCCTCAGTCGGATGGGTGGTTTGGTTGCTTAGTGCCAGGAAATGGAGCCGTGGGGATCCATGGAAGGCAGATGTCTTAGTAAGCTCAGGCTGCCATGACAAATGCCACGGACTTGGCGGCTCTGAACTCCAGGCATTTATTGTATTACAGTTTTGGAGACTTGAGCAAAAAAATGTGCCTGTCAATCTGGTCTCTGAAGCCTTGCCCCTGGCTTAGAGACTATACTCATGTGACAGTAGGGAATCTCTCGTGTTCTGGTCTCTGCCTATCAGGAGGGTCTCATACTCTTGAACACACCTGTGCCTGTTATCTCTGAGTCCCATCTCCAAATGCTGTCACCCTGGACCTGGGGGTTCACCCTGTGAACTGGAGAGAGACAACACAGTTCAATCTCTAGCACAGATGATGGAACACAAAGCAGAATGGTTGGGTACCATGTGGGCATACAAACGGAGGTGCAGAAACACCATTAAGATGCTCATAGAAAGCAATCCCTTAGTGCCTGTTCTTAGAATTTGGAGTCAGGAGGGAAGAATTTTTTTGAACACTCGACACAGCTTTTCCCTCAACTCCATGAAATTCGGAGTACTCTTGAGGTCCCCTGAGGAACAGTGAAGCTGTGATCACACTGTGGGGCTTACTGACATTCCCAGAAGCAGGGTGCTGCAGTATACAGGTGCCGTGTTATTTGACGCTATTTACTTATTGGAAGGCTTTACAAAGGTGCTGAATATGTGTTCTTTTGGGGTTCTTTAGGTTCCAGTTTGACACTAGGCTATTTCTGTGTCAGTCACCAGGGTATTGCTTCCCACAGGACCCTAGTACAAACAAAAGGCCTTGCTCGTTGGCCCAGGTGCGGGATGGAAAATGCATGTCTAATCTTGGGTGTTTTTCTCGCTGTAGCCACTTGGCAGTGGAGTGGAGCTTCACGTACGTCTTTCTTCTCTCACTCCCAAAGTTGAAATGATTCCGTGATAGCTACGAGCCCTTTCTCGCGGTAATTATAATCAGTCATCTGAATACGTTTATGCATCCAGAGCTTTTCCGTTTCACACAGAAATAGCTGCCATCAGAGGGGCTTTTGCGGGCTGATTGGGCTGGAAAAGATGCCATTTAAAATGCATTCTGTGTTTCTAGCCTCTCCAGCGGGATGACGGGGGAAGTCAGACTGGTCAAAACTAGTGATGAGCTTGTGAATTCAAAGCTCTTAGCTGTGAAGAGGTAACGGTGTTATTTTTAACACAGCATTACAGAAGCATACATTTTGAAAAGATAAAGAAGCCTCACAGTTGCTCTTCGAAGATGTCAGAAGATACTAAACAGCCAGTTCATCAAGCCTTAAGGCTAATGGAGTTCATGCATGGGGAATGGGGGAGGAGGCAGGGCAGCCTCATCGGGCGGGCAAAGGTTCCTGGTGGTCACCTGCTGCATGCAGGGATCAGGCCACAGAGGCCTGGCTGAGCTCAGGAGCCACCTTATTATACATAGTAGGCATTGAGCATCAGAGGGTCTTATGCACGGGCCTGAAGAACAAGAGAGCTAAGCATCTCTGTGCTTTGAGAGAAGAGGAGACTAGCTTTCTCCAGCCAACAGGGATAGGTTTTAAAAGGTATTTGAACAGAGTTTCTAAGTTTTGGCATCAATTTAATTCCTGGGGCTTGAACATAGAGAATGTATTTTGTAATAGGTCTGGCTGAGTCAGTATCATGGTGACTTGTTCTCTCTTTTGGTGGGCTTTTTAAAAATAATAATATTAGAATTTAAAAATGAAATGTTAATAGTTTATATTATTTCGTATGTATGAGTGTTTTACCTGCATGCCTGTAAGTATACCATGCGCATGCCTGATTCCGGCTGAGGCCAGGGGTGTCAGATGCCCTGTAACTGGATGTACAGATGGTCGTGAGTCACTATGTGGGTGCTGGGAATTGAACCCAGGTCTTCTCCACGAGAAAGAAGTGCTCTTGACCACTGAGCCAAGTCTCCAAGGCCCCCGGGACAGGCTTTTGATTTGCACCGAATGCAATGGGAAGGTCTGCTCAGAGCAGACGGAGAAGGAAGGAGGGCGATACTACACAAAGCTTGCTTGTGACTTGGAAGGTTTGATGGCCCCAAATACCAAGTGCGGTTGTCAGCTGACACGGTCTCCTTTCTAGCAGGCTGGCAAGCATCCTTCAGACCTTTTGTGTGCAGTGTCAGAAGTGGAGGCTTCTGCTTCAGCTAGTATGGCGGCAGGGACGTCATCCTCTCTTAGTGCAGGGCTGTGGAGGAAGTCAGCCTGCGTTCTTTATTCCTCTGGACCAAGGCGATTTCAGAGTCCTTCGTGCTTGTGTGAGTTCCCTTCCCTCTGGATGTCGGCTGTACAGTGTGTAGACAGTGTTGTTAACAGGCGGGCTTTAACTTTCTGGCCATCAATCTATGTCAGGTACTGTGTTATGGGCTTCTCTTCTCTACTTTAAACTTCATGGAAAACAGTATGAAGGATGCTCCCTGCCCACCACACACACTGATTTGGCATTCATTCCTAATATATTTTAATTATATCTCCGATACATCTTTTCCTATATATGGTCTAAAAGACATTTGAAACGCCATACTTCTGCCATGACCAGTGACATGCAGATCCTCCCACTTTATATGCACTGACTGCTGTCTAGTCTGGACATATTTTCCACCAATTAGATCATATTGTATGTTGTTGGCAGTCTTTGCTGAATATGCATTTGGATTTTACTAGTACTATCTTTAATGAACGAGTATCTGTTCTCCCAAGATAGGGCACTGACGACAGACCCAAGAAGCGATTCTACCCAGCTGGAGCTCAGTGAGCCTGTGAGTTTATTGGCATCCCTCACAGGGCATGGGTAGCTCACAAGCAGATCGACCCATCACAGAAAAGCCATCCTGGCCTGAAGGCTGCTGAGGGCTGCTTCTCTGGAGCGCCCTGTCCACATTGCAGCCAGCAGCACTGGAGAGTCTCAGTTTCCCTGGCAGGAGTAGCTTCCACGAGAACCTTGGGAGGAGCTTGGATATTGTAACCTTTGGCGTTTCCTGAGCCCTGTGAGCATTGTCTCCGTTTTCCTGGGGTGAAGGCTTGGAGTGAGAGGACGCTGCTACGCAACCCCTCATTCACTGACGAACTGTCGGAATGGCCGCGATTCCCATCTTGTTGCTTCTGTTTGATCGTTTGGGGGTGAGGGTAACAATTGACTTTTTATGCTTAAAATCTTCAGCTTTCTTCTCGTCTTGCATTGAGTTTTATTTAAAATGGATAGTCAGTTTCACCAGATGCCCTTCAGACCCTGTTGGTCTAACCCACTGCTTTCAAGCCACATGCGTGTCTGCCTTGATGATGCGGATGGTCTTATGGGAACGGCCCACTAGAGTGACTCCCTCCCCAACCTCCCACACCCATTGTCAGCAATGTTCATTTGGGGTCTCCTTACAGCGTTTGTAAGTGCTCACGTGTGGTAACACCTCCACTTTCTTTCACTATGCTAACTTCATTCGTTTTCATTTTTAAGTCTCAATGGCTCCCCTAAGGTGGTGGGCTTGTAGGGGTATCTCTGCGATTCTATCATCTTGAGTCATTAATTTTAATGATTTCTATTCTGTACGAGATACATGCAACTTACTATGAAATTATGTATTTCTGCTCTCCTTTTTAATGGTAGAAATTCCCAGCCTCTCCTATAGTAATTGACCTATTCAGCTTCCCACTTTTAAAGTCAGCAATATTAATTTCTGTCTATAGTAATCATACAGAGAGGTTAGGAATGCCCAATCCTGCTGTGCACCCCACATGCACTTCCAACCCTGCTGCTTCCCAGCATCCTCTTTCCTTCCATTCTTGACTATTGTTGCAAAATAGTCTGGTTTCTTTCTTTTTTATTACATTTTTTTGTATGTTTATTTTACATACCAACAATTTCCTCTCCCTCCTCTCTTCCTGTTCCCTCCCCCCACCTCCCGTATTATCCCCCCCCCCCACTCCTCCTGTGTTCAGAAAGGGGCAGGCCTCACATGGGAGTCAACAAAGATTATCATATTATTATCATTTTGTGGCAGGACCAAACTCCTCCCCCCGCATCAAGGCTGGGCCAGGCATCCTTGAACGGGAAATTCTGGGTTTATTTCTTACTTCAGGAATCTCTAACTTTTAACTGACATGTCCTTAGTCATGGTACCATATCCTGTTAATTTAATACTAGGTTTGCAGTAACAGTTCTTACTGCTTTCCTTTCTCTCTCCTTCAATACGTTGATTTGGGGGTGTGGCTGGCATGCGTGGAGAGGAAGGGAAACCGGAATGGTCTCCACCTCTGGAGACGAACTGCCACACTAAGTGACATGCATAGACTAGAGTCTGGCATGAAATGGCAGCTATTAATTCAGCCACGCCTGTGGAGTTGTTATACCCGCCCCCCTCAACATTTTCTCTTGCTCTGCAAGTCAAGTGACACCTTGTACAGATGTCGGGATACAGGCTCAGGGTACAGAAGTTCAGGTGTGAGTTCTTTTCTGTGTCTTGAGTAAGCAGAGTAAATGCCAGTCTGATCTTTTTCCTCTGTAGGTGACTTTTTTATTTTTTATTTTTGTCTGTCTGTTGCATTTCGAGAGTGTGGTGTCATGGCTGGCCTGGTACTCACTGCGTAGACCAAGCTGGCCATGAACTTGCGCTGATTTTTCTGCCCCTCTCTCCGGAGTGCTGGGATGACAGACATGAACCACCACTCCTGACAGCTGCTGATTTTCATTAGGAAGCACTCAAGATGTTTCACTAAAATCGGGGGGGGGGGGGGGGGAAGCTAGTTACGCTGCTTATTAACAGGCTGTTGGAAGTCCTACAAAATATGAGACAAGAAAATAAAGTAGGTATTTGAAAACAAGTACAGTTTCCTTCTGTTGCTGTTGGTTATCTTCAGCAAATCTGTGAGCATCTAATCCTAAGGAAGAAATTAACAGTGCAGTGCAGACTTTTTAAAAAAAAATGAAGAAATTCTCCTCTGATTTCTTCAGTCACAGTCTCCTCTTTAATCCCCGTTTTCTGTGCTGTTTGCACACTTACCTGTCCTCTGTCTGTGTCACTGTGAGATGACACTACTTTGGTATGGGTCAGTTTGCTCTAGTGTCGTGAATTTCAGTCTCTCTCCCTGGCTTCATCCTGGAGATTATCCACTAGGATGCGATGGGGTTGGCAGAAGTTGGCTGCATGGGTGCTGTTTGATTCTGTCTCAGAGCCACGTAGACTAGTCAAGGCAGGGTTATCCTCCTGCTGCCTGCTGCTCTCCTATACTGCTGAGGAGGCCCGGGAAACCATAACCAAGGTCAGGAAGCCTGTATTCTGCCCAGCCCTCACTGCTGTCCTTGGCTTGTTATTGTGCCCAACCCTTACTGCTGTCCTTGGCTTGTTATTGTGCCCAGCCCTTACTGCTGTCCTTGGCTTGTTATGATTCCGGTGTTCCAGAAGTTGACCCTGGGTAGGAGCTAAAGTAGGGCAGTGCCAACAGAATGACCTGGTGCCTGCAGGAATACTTGGTGACACGTTGCTGTGTGGACAGTGTGTCCTTTGAACATCTTGTATTCCTTATTGCCCCCACATGCCTGGCTTCTGACTTCCTGTTGGGGGATGAGAAAGAAATAGAACTTGGAAGTCTGGCATCATTTCCTGGTGACTGATTGGGCTAGGATGACAGATGACTGTTTTTGTAGCACAAGGTGAGGACAGCATCAGAGCTTGGGATTGGTGATGGCCTGTAAGAACATGATACAGGGGAAGATCCGTGTATGTCCATAGCTCAGTTTTTATTTTCGTAGGCTGAAGAGCAAATGTTAAAGCAGAACTATACAGTTTGGGATTATGCATCTGGATGAACTGGTTTTTGGAGGAAACTCTAAATTAAACGGCACTAGTTATTGTTATTTCATTCCACCTCCTCCTGGTGTTTTGTGACATTTCCAACACGTTGTGCCATTTGGGCTGGCCTTGAGCAAATGTCCTTCCCGTCTCAGCCACCAAGTTCTGGAATAACAGGTTGATGCCACCATGTCCAAGCTTATTAGCTTTTGGTTAACTGTCATCTTTAAACTCTGGTTACACAGTTCGCCAGCATGTTTGCTCCCCGGTTAGGACAGAATTCAACAGAGATGTCAGGACAGTCTCAAGTCCATATTTCGGTAAGAGTAAAGGATTTAGATAGCTTGGTTTTGGATATTGTCGTGTGCCCTAAAATTTAAAACTGACTTCAGCACATGCAAATAAGAAAAATAAATGGCAATTTTTACATAGCCCTGTCTGTGTATATGAGATGGTTTTCTGGGTACTGCCTCCTCATGTCAAACAGTAACTTAGAATTTACTTTTCTCCCAATGCAAACCCTGGATGTGGCCGGTCCTGGGCAGGTGGCTCTAATAGTTCCTGCCCGTGTCCCTGTACTTCATGCTCCTCATAAAAGCAGCTACACTCTTGGGCTTTTGTCTGAGTTTCCAGCACCAGGAAGAGTGAATGGCAATGTTGGGAAAGCAAAGGTTGAATGAGAGATGTCTCCAGGAGCCTGGGAGTGACTGCTGCTGATGTGGAACAAGAACTGCCGTGGGCACTTCCGGAAGGAATTCTGGGAAGCGGATTTTGGGCCATAAGTTGCCTCTTTGGGCAAAATTTTCAGTGTACCATGAAGAAGTATGACTAATTTTTGCATATGCAGCCTTCAGTGCCTGGTTCAGGGCCTTTCACCGTTCCCATCTTTTTCCCACTGACGTTGGCTCCTCGGGTGCGTGTCGTGAAGTCATATCTTTTGCAGAACGCCTGTGAGCTCCAGAAGTTAAGTGTGTTCATTCCTTTGATCCAGATGGTACTCCATAGCCACACATCCAGCTACCACTTTCCCCGTATCCTGCTTTCCAAAGTGCTTATTACACTCGTAAGAGATGTTAGGTTCTGCAAGCTTATTCCTAGCTTCGAGATAGTGCTTGGCATCATACAACGGGGGCTTAGCTGAAATGTGTTGAACTCGGTCTTTGAAAACTCATTAATGTATTGGAATTCAAAGGCCTTAGAAATACTTTAGCCTTTTAGAAATTCTTACATTCTTCTGAACCTTTCTGGGGTATATGCATATATCTGCAAATGTATTGGCTTGGCTTGGCTTGTTTTTGAGAGTGCCCACCTCCCAACCCCATCCCATCCCCTCCCCCTGCACCACTTCAGGAGGCAAGGTAGGTCAAGGTCTGTCCTCGGTCTCAGGATTTTTCTGCTCTGGCCTCCTATTTGCTGAGATTGCAGCTTTCACTGTGCCTGGCTATTTCTGACTCTTTGTACTTTTATAAATCAGGCCGGTTGTGAGTGTTGAAGTGTTTGTGGTTTTGTCTGTGGTTTGTATCTGGATGCAACTGCTAAATGCGCCCCTTGTTTCCTGTGGCACTAAGTGCTTTTGACAGCTGTGGACTAAGTAGAATTTAGGGACAAGTGGTCTCAGGTGTGGACTTGAGCGCTGTGGTTCAGGTGTCCCTGACTCAGGGATCATTTCAAGACAAGCAATGCAGTTTGTCTTAAAAGCAAGTCTCTCTTCTCCGGGGAAAGGGTCTGTGTTAATTCTTGGACCAGTTGTTCTTCTTCCTTCCACATGTCAGCAGAAAGAAAAAAGATTGCAGATTCTCCAAAGGCACTTGGTTCTTGTGTGTATTTATTGTGTGTGTGTGTGTGTGTGTGTGTGCTTGCGAAAGTCAGAGGATAACTTTTTCAGCTGCTCCTTGCTTTCTGCCGTGTGGGCACCAGGGGCATTAAATCAGGGAGTCTGTCTTGGTGACTGCAGTTTTACCCACTGAGCTTTCCCAAGATCACTGGTTTTTGCTTTTACAATTACAATGTGTTTTGAGTGCTGGCAGGAAAGCAGCTTTACGGGTGAAGCGAGGCTATTGTTAACAAACCAGAATTTTACAAACTGCGTGATGAGCATCTATCTAAGCACTGTTGGCTCAGAGGGTGTGACGTGTCTGTGTTAAGGAGGGTAATATACACGGCCATATTCAGGTCCCTTCTGATTAGATCGTAAGAAGGGCATGCTTGCCTCCCTTAGCAATAGAAATGCGTTTACTGGGTTGTTGTTCAGTAAAAATAACCTGAGATACCAATGTTAAGAGTTTTAGCAGAACCACTTGATAAACCCATCTTAACATTCTTTTGTTTTGGTTTTTGTTTTTCAAGACAGGGTTTTTCTGTAGTTTTGGAGCCTCTCCTGGAACTAGCTCTTGTAGACCAGGCTGGCCTCGAACTCACAGAGATCTTCCTGCCTCTGCCTCCCGAGTGCTGGGATTAAATCCTGCACCGCCCCTGCCCAGTAGCATTCTTACTGCTGTGTTAAAACACCTTGACCTAAAGCAACATGGGGAAGAAAAGGTTTTGTTTTGTTGTTGCTTTTTGCTTTTCATTTTACACCTCTCACCACAACTCCCTCACTAAGGGAAGTCACAGCAGGCACTCCAGGCAAACACTGAAGCAGAAGCTGGGCAGTGGTAGCTCATGCCTTTAATCCCAGCGCTGAGGCAACTTTAATCCCAGCGCTGAGGGAGGCAGAGGCTGGCTGATCTCTGTGAGTTCAAGGTCAGCCTGGTCTACAGAATGAGTTCCAGAACAGCCAGAGATACACAGAGAAACTCTGTCTTGAAAAACAACAACAACAACAACAAAAACCCCAAACCAAACCACCCCCCCCCCAAAAAAAAGAAACCTGAAGCAGAAATCATGAGAAATGCCACATACTGGCTTGCTGCCCATGGCTTACTCAGCCTGCTTTCTTATATAACCCAGGACCACCTCCTCAGGGGTGACACTGTCTACAGGGCCTGACCTGTATCCTTCAACATCAATCATTCATCAAGAAAATGACCCCACAGGCTTGCCTTCTGGTCCATCTAATAGAGGCATTGTCTCAATTGAGGTTCCTTCCTCCCAGATGACCCTACCTTGTGTCAAGTCAACCAGAAACCAACCAACCAAACAACCAACCAACCAAACAAACAAACAAACAAGAAGCCAGCACAGAACCTTTGCCAGTGGTATAGTGGAATGGGCAGTCTTAGTTCCGAGGGTGTCCGTGTGGTGCCAGTGTGGTTGGTAGCGGCGTCATCATCAAGCCAGCCAGAAACGCATTACTTCTGCCCCCCAACCCCCAGACGTCTGGGTGGGTCAGGATTTTTGAGAGTGGAAACAGCCAGCTTTTGTGATCAAGCTTTCTCCTTCAAGGTCAAATTTGAGAACTCTAGCGGCTAGGCTCACAGCCATAAAATCATGATGTTCCCAAGGTGTCTGACAGAATGTCTCTTAGAATCAGCACCTAGTAAAAATGTCTCCTTTGATAAACTGGCATAAAATCTTTTTGCAGACAAGAAGAATGATAGTCCCATCATGCTGCGACTTCTTCCGTTTCTGCCGGAGTCTTGGACCCGTGCTCCTTCCTGGGCCACAGTCAGGTGCCATGCCGGGACCTTTTATTCCTCCTTCCTTTCCAGGCATTTTATTTGCTTGTTTTATTTAACAGCCTTACTATGAATCTTTCATTATAGGCCTTCTCAAATCCATTTTGCTAGTAAGTGGATTGGCAGTGTGGGATGGGACATAATTCGAAATAAATTGACTTGCTCACGAAGTGATGGGCACTAGACGTATTTGACCAAGAAATAGACTAGATAGTAGGGAAAGCTGGCCTGGAATTAAACATAGCTTGCAGAAAACATTTCATATAGCTTTGAATACTTGTTCGTGGTAAGAAAATGCAAACAGCATAGAATGATAAGAAATATGCTCATAGGCCCTCTGGTCTCTTCCTCCACCCTAATACTGGGCACATTTTCAGTGTCTGATTATTACACTATACTCAAGGAAATGGATGAACAGCTTGCATTTTATCTGCATAGAGAAAACAGAAAATGTGGGTCGGGGGGACAATAGGAAACAAGAGAATTTTTTCTGTGGTACATAGACTTAGCTCACTGGTTTCTCAGGCCCCATGATCTTTCTGCTGTTACTCCCTGTGCCTTCTACTTGATTCTTTTCCTCACCTTGTTTGTGAAGATTTACACTTTCCATTTGCTCTTGAAATCAGTAAATGCTTAATCTATTCCCTGGCATTAGCACTTCCCCTGGGGATTTACCAATTGATTGGCCTTTTAATCCAGTTGTTAAAATTCTCCCAATATTCGCTGACATGAAATAGTTTCAATTTGGGTGTTTTAAAGTGCGGGCTGGGGTCATTAGGGATGTGAAGTTCACTTATCTACTCTGTGGAGCCCAGATATTGCCTGGGAATCGATTTGCTCAGTAACAGTGGCCTCTGGGGAATTGGAACAGTTGCCAAATCCCCCCCCCCCTTTCCCTGAGCTCGGTCCACACACCACACTCTGAGAACACACTATATGACCTTTGCAGATCACCACACATGTGGATAAATTAAGGGGGAGGGGACCTCACGCTGGTCCATTGCATCTTTATGATGGATAGCTGGGTCTTCAGCAATCTCAGAATCTGTGACCAGTTCCCTAGAAATTGATGGTGGTGGTGGTGATGTCCTTGGTCCCAGCTATTGATGTTCACCCTGTGAGTCTTGTAGACTTTTCTGCATTCGCATTTAAGAAGCATCACCACCTCCATCTCAATGGACTGGGGCTCTCAGCTGAGTGGCACTAACCGCTGGCCTATCATATCCTTTGTCTGGGCACTGGGGTCTTGTGGCCATGCCTTGCTTGGGCTAGGTTCACTGTGCTGACGGCCGCCAGTTGCAGTGGGTTTGTTATGTATTCCCACATCATCTTGGAGTGCAACGGAGACTCTTCTTGCTACTTTGGGTCGGTCATTCCTGCACTGTGGTATTCTTTTGGTCCCTGGGCATAAAGAGCTGCTATCGTAGCAGCTATGGCTTGTTCCCTGGAATGCTTGTCATGCGCAATGCCACAGATATACCTCCTGGGACTTCCCAGAGCAGAGTCTGGTGGATGGGCAGTGAAACATCCCTTATGAGCCAATGGGAGTATCCGTAAGAGAAGCCATACTGGCTCCTTTGCTCTGGTTTGGGGCCCATAGGTTCTTCCTACTCAGGGAACTGCATTGTTTAGAGGCCTCACTCACACCTTCTGAGGGACAGTGCCCGATCCTGTCTGAGGAGCTGATAGCTTTGGAGCCAAGCTGTTTAGAAGGCTGGTCCAGCATTCTGTATTGCCAGCCACCACTGGACAGGGCAGTGTGGGATCCAGAAAGGATCACACGGACTTGGTCCCAGGCCTATGTCTTTTGTCTATGCAGGGGGTCTTGGGCAGATGCTGTGGTATGCAGGATCTCATGCCTCGTGAGCAAGCGGTTTCCAAACTGTAGGCATCACTGGCTATGCTGCCCCTGGGTTTGAGCTTTTAAAATAGTGTTGGCATCTTAAGATCAAGCATTCTCTTTCACAGGACTCAGGAGCAGAGGTGTGCCAGGAGATGACTCTCCAATAGGGCACACTGCTTTACCACAGATGGCATAGCTGCTCCGGAATCCAAGTGGCCGTTTTTGGTAATTCCCCTGGGGCCTGCTGTCAGCTCTGCATTCCCAAGTAATCATGGAAAAGAATTTAAGTGATATCCTGTAAGCACTCAGCCCCGAAAGGTGGCTTCCAGCTGCAAAGCTACATTAGTAGGTCTCTGTTTTAGAGGACTGTGATATTGAAAGATAGGAAAGATGAGAAACCAGAGGCTGAGGGGAGTCGAGACGCTATCGCGCTGTCTAAGCAAAGGGAAAGGAGGAGAGCAAAGTGCTGGCTACAGGAGCGGTGAAGAAAAGGCTGTGTTTTTTTTTGTTTTTTGGGTTTTTTTTTTTTTTTTTTGGTTTTTCGAGACAGGATTTCTCTGTGGTTTTGGAGCCTGTCCTGGAACTAGCTCTTGTAGACCAGGCTGGTCTCGAACTCACAGAGATCCGCCTGCCTCTGCCTCCCGAGTGCTGGGATTAAAGGCGTGCACCACCACCGCCCGGCAGAAAAGGCTGTTTTGAGAAGCATCTAGAAAGCAGCATTTGTAAAACTGCGTGCCTTGGGGGAATGCCTGTCTAGCACAGTCCTGGGATTTTTTGAGTTCTACCAGGTACTCTGAAAGAAATCCGTCGGCTGAATTTTTTTGCTCTTGCATTGTAAAGTGTTCTCAGCGATCATGCCTCTAAGAGACACTTGAGCTCTGCTGGGCCAGAGATGGTAATGAGCTGTATTTAATCAGCTGACTCTTGAGCAGAACCCTAATATTAATTTTATTGAGCCAGTTTTTTTTTTTCTTTCAAAAATTCAGAGCTGGGCTAAGCCAGATACAGATGGGAGCGCAGTATCAAATACCTCGTTCATCTGCTGCGTTTCCTCCGTAGCCCTAGAACTTAGAACTGGGCCCAAGACTTAGCAGGCAGAATAAATAATGATGAAGGGAATGAGTTCTCTTAACTGATAATGGACCTGGAAGGGTTTTTTTTTCCCCCCATGGGCACTGAGCTGCTACTGGGAGGTGTTGGATCTGTAATGTATTAAATAGTCCACAGGCTTAGGGAAAGCAGAAACCAACTCTGTGAAGTATAGGCCACTCAGGTGTTATCTAATTTTACCTGATCTTTGGGCTTCATCAGAACTTATAGTAAGAAAGGATGAAGTAGTATTCCTTCCCTTCTCTTGATTGCAAGCAGGGACACCAGACCTTCTGGATCATACTTAACCATCACTGTGCGGTACAGTTCCAAGGGAAGGGCTAAAACTCTTAGTAATCCAACCATATGAACAAGTGTATGGTATTTACTCTCAGCATCTGAAGAGTTTAAAAAGCTCATGGGAAATAGACCATGTGTTAAAAAGACAAGGATGCTTCTGAGCATTCTGTCAGACCATGAACATTTGGAACTGTCTGAAGTAGGTAGCAGTTAGGGATTGACATGGGATTTAGCTCTATAATACAACATGCAGTTTGATTTATGAAGATAGGAATTTGCACCCATGCTAGCAATGTTAGCCTGAGATCAACTTCCCACGTATAATGAAACACTGCTTCCCTCTGCGTCTTGCAACCTTGTTGTGTCCTTCATCCCTGTCCACCATCATCCTACTGATTCCAGTGATCTAAGAAAGACATGGAAGCTCATCGATGGTCCGGGGAAAACGGACTAGCAGGTTGAGAGTCCAGAGCACCGCGGTTCACTTTGCCTTGTCTCCTTCATCCTCCTGGTTCCCAGGCTTCAGATGCCTTCTCTGTACCAACTAGAGATGAATGGCCACTTCCCTCTTGGTGTAGATTCAGTGCCTCCTCCCAAACTCATGTTGAATTGCCGTTGCCATTGTACTGTATTGGGAAGTGAGACGTTTACAGGTGAGCAGATCATGAGAGCTATCCTTGTGTTCCAGCTAAACTAGTGTCATCTGGGAGGAAAGTACCTCAGCGGAGAAAATGCCTCCATACAAACGACTGAGCTGTAGGCAAGCCGATAGGGCATTTTCTTAATCTTAGTGATGGATGGAAGAGGACCTAACCCATTGTGGGTTGATGGGGCTGCGTTCTATAAGAAAGCAAGCAGAACAAGCCTGAGAGCAAGCTAGTAAGCAACACTCCTCATGGCCTCCGCATCCACTCCTGCCTCCAGATTCCCACCCTGTTTGAAACCCTGCTCTAACTTCCTGCCCTGATGAGCAGTGATATGCAAATGTAAGTAAAATAAACCCTTCCCTCCCCAAGTTGCTTTTGGTCATGGTTTCATCAGAGCATAGAAACACTAAGACAACCCGTGTGAGTGGGCTGATGCTGTCCCACGAATGTGGCTTGACCTTTCTTTGCACGTGCTTGCTTGCTTTTCACTATCTTCCATTTCATAATGTAATCTCCAGGTCCATCTTAAATGCTATAGCTGTTGTAATTTAGAAAAAGCAGTGCAGTGTGTGAGAGAAAGATGCCATGCGATAGAACACAGGTGGAGTTTTTTTTTTTTTATTGGGGGAAAGTGAATGGATAAAGGGAGGGAGGAGAGACTGACCTCTGGGATCAGGAGAATCAGAAGAGAAGAAAGAGAGAGACAGAGAAGGGGAAAGAGGGAGAGGGGAACGTAGTGAATGTGCACAGGAGGTTCACTTAGTGGCTACATCTGAGGACATATCCTGTCAGGATCCCAAGGGCAGGCCAGTACAGATGCCTGAATACTAACAGTAGCCATGCTCTTGGACATTCCAGCTTCCAGAAGGTGATCAAAACAGATGTCCCTTGCAAATTCCCTAGCCTTGGGAATTGTGTTATGTCAACAAGAAGACATGGGCTTACACCCCTGGAGTGACACCGTCTTATACATCCAAGAAAAACTGAGCAGGACACCCGCTATCCTCCATTCTAATGGATGCAAGACCAAAGTATGCTGTAAATGCCATATGAAGCCTGGATGCCGGATTCCAGACTTTGGCTCTGCCGCGCTGTACCTGGGTCACAGGTGGACTAGGTCCGCCCTCCCTTAGTTTCCTCATCTGCTTAACTTAGGGTTAAAAAATAATAAGCTACCCAATAAGATAACTGACAGAATTGAATGTATTCAGATTTTAGCCATGGACTGAGGAAGAAAGGCAAGCACAAAATCTCGGTGGCAGCCTTCAAATACTGACCCCTAGGTCTCCTTACTTCCCTTTGACTCCAGAAGAAAACTGATCAAACTTTGAGGAACACCCCTAGAAACAGCTGTGCAGTATTTCTGATTTAATTAACGTGTGAGTACTTAGATCAATAATAACCATTCTACTTCACCTATATCCTAATTGACTCCAAAGTCCCAGTTTTAAGTGACTTTCTTCATTTATTATTAACTCCAAGCTCTATTACCGAATACTGTGACCACTAGCCACTTGTGGTGTTTATTTTTCGTGAGTGACTTTTTAACTTAAACTACGAATTAAGTATAATTAAATTAAGCTTCACTGAACAGCTCAGTTACTCAACCGTCATGTTGCTAGTAGCTCCCGCGGTGGCCACGCCCATCACTGAAGACAGCCCTGGTAGACAGCCCTCATTCTGCTGTGGTGGTGGACACAGGATCACAGAGTTTGTTACCCACACCAGTGCCTGTGCACACTCAGGGCAGCTGGGTGCTTGAGAGCTTTGTGCACACTCGGGACAGCTGGATACATGAGAGCTCTGTGCACACTTAGGACAGCTGGGTACATGAGGGCTCTGTGCACACTCAGGACAGCTGGGTGCTTGAGGGCTCTGTGCACACTCAGGCCAGCTGGGTGCTTGAGGGCTTTGTGCACACTCAGGCCAGCTGGGTATGTAGAAGCTGTAGATGTAAACAGTAGGACTTGGAGTGAGGCATACGGAACCCAAGTCCTTCCAGGACCTCTGACCGACCTCCTTTGCCTCTATTCTAATTCCCTGCACCTCACTCTCAGGCCGGATTTTCCCCCTTCACCCACAGGAGAAAGACCTTGCAGGATCCTACATAGCCACCCAGATTGACTGGTATGGATATTAGAAGTAGGTTGCCTCAACTTTACAGATGCATTTAAGATGAATGCATCGTGACCCTTCCTCTGTTTTGGGGACCACACTGCTGTATGTTCCTTTGCACCCAACCCAGGCCCGCTTTTTCCTTCTGTGAACACTGTCAGAGAAAGTTAGGTAAGATGGAAACCTTGGTACCTTTTACGTCACTACCAAGACTTTGCCCTCAGTTACCACCGTTGCTCACAGTGGTAGCATAAAGGATTCTCTCAGTCTTTTATTGGACGGCTCAGCAGTTCTTTAATTGAGTGCAACTGGGAACTGGGTGTTGTTTGCCAGGCCTGTGAAAGAACAGAAGGCCTTTGGGGCTGTTTCCTCTTGCTAACAACTTGAGAAGCACCCTAAAGTTTTCTAAACTTTACTGCCACAGAACTGCCTGGACTTTAAGGTCAGAGGTGCTTACTGATTGCTGAATCTCTCCCCACCAGGGAGTCTTCTTCATTCTCCCCCTCCCACCTGCTCTCCCCTCCCCTTTATTCTCCCCTTGCCAGCGTTTTACACACTTACCTGACTGTGACTCCCCGCCAGGTCCAGCCCCCGTTTTTCCAGGAAGTGCCACCCAAGTCTCTCCTCTGCCAAACTCCAGAATAGAAGCTGTCGGGAACTGCCAAAATCATGTTCAGTGATCTCTTCCCTCCAGCAGGTGCTGTGGAGATCTTCAGGCCCTTCTGTTGTCCACTGACTACCAGAAACATTACCTCATTCCCACCCTTCCTCCGTCGCCCCATTCCGGAGATACTGTATTTCCTTAAGGACAGAGCTTCCTGAAGCAGTGTCTCTTACCCTTGAACCAGCTCTCTGCCGTGTGTGTGTGTGTGTGTGTGTGTGTGTGTGTGTGTGTGTGTCTCTCTCTGTGTGTGTGTGTGTGTTGGTGTCCTGCCTTCTTCATTTGTACACAGGGTCATAATAAGCCTAGACAGTGAGGGTGGTGGGGGTGAAAGACCTCCATTGCCAGAGTATTCTACAGGTCATGAGCTGAGGGACGGGAAATAAAAGACCAGTGCTGGAAGAGAGACATTCATCTTCACCCACTGGTAACTACTGCCCAATGAACGCGTCATTGATAGTTTCCTTTGTATTGAATGAACTCATTTTATTTTAATGTATTTTTCCTTACTTGCCAATTTTCATTTAGCTTTAAAGCTAGCTATGGGCTTTATGCATGAAGGAGCAGGTAGGGTTTTCTGAATAGGCGTAAGCAATCTTAATTAGCAATAGTTTGTTACCACTGATGGTAGGACTGCTTGTGTCGCTGAGGCCTCTCCTCCTTTAAGGAAAAGACATTCTCAAATTTGCCAGGTTCTGCCTAGACCTTCCTGAATCTGCCTTATTTCACCCGCTCTGTGTTTTTGTCCTCAACAAAGGACACTGATTTTAGCGTGGAGAGAGCTAGAACAGCTGGTAGAAACTGTTCCTGTCCGTCCTGGCATCTTTCCATTGAACTCGGGGCTACTGAATACCTCTGTTAAACCCGTCACAGGTCGCTGGCTTCCAGAGTGGAAAGCCAACAGTTCCCAGCAGGGCGTTGATGCCCCGTGGGCAGCCAGGTGCCTTCCACAACAGCCCCAGGCAGCTTTGAGAATTCCATTATCCAGCGAGCAAGTGTCAGCATTGACCCAAGTCTGTTCAGTTCCTCACCCCTGTTAATCCTGTGAGACCTGGAGGAGCTTTGGGTTGTGATTTCTCCCTCCTGTAGAGGATGAGACTGAGGCTCAGGGTGGGGTAGGGAATTTACTCAGGCTTACAGAGTTGTGGCAAGGTCTAGCCTGGGCTGGGTGGCTTCAGGGCACCTTAGACCTGCAACTGCTCTGATCTGCCTGCCACACACTGTCTATTATCCTCATGATAATCCTAAAGTCGAGAGAGACCTCTGGCCACAAGTTACCTCTGCACAGCCTGGCTTCTGGCTGTAAGGGGTCACTTTGGTGTCCTTCAGGACCTCCCATCCAGAGCAGAGGGAGAAAGAGGCGGTCCAGTCCCTGACCTCTAAGCCAGCTAACATGATGCAATGGAGTGTTTCCCTGTGCTTTCTTAAGCTGGCTAACAGACAAGCCATCTCGAGCTAGGCCCTTCTTTTGTCTGTTGGCTGAGGAGTCCCCGCGCTGTTCCTTCAAGTGGTCCTTCCTGGGTGATTTCCCAAAAATCAGCGCTAGAGCGAGCGCCCAGAGGAAGGCTTTTGTGTGGCCGATGGTTCTCTGTGCCCCAGTTCCACTTCCCTGGCTTTGTCAGCTTGCCATCTTCCCCTCTTTGAAGACTCTGGCTTGCGAAAGGAGGATAGCACGGAGCTCTGTTCATTAACCTACCTTTTCTGCTAGGAAAGCAAGTTCGTTGGCACAAATACGAACTATGTTGTTTGCCTTCCTCTGGCCAGGGTCCACTGGTCCAGATGTTTAGGATAGAGCCCTCCTTAGGACAAAACCACGAACTTGCAGTCCTGGAGTGAGGGGCAGTGCTTCAGCAGATGCTTGCGTACTTAGGGTCACAGAAGGCCAAGCTGCACTGGATCTGAGATCTTTGCCTACCCTGACCATGGCACTTCTCAAAGTTGTTCCTGTATCTATCTATCTATCTATCTATCTATCTATCTATCTATCTATCTATCTATCTATCTATCTATTTATTATGTATTCATTCATTTTTAAGTCGTATGTGTTCATGATATATAATGTGGACTTTAAGAATGTGTCTATATTGTGAAATAATTAAATCCAGCTGCTGGCTATATCTATTATGTCACATGCCTGTTGGTGTGTGTTGAGAATGTTTAAGCTCTCTTCTGTAAGCCGTTTGTTAAGTATCAACGTTCTGTTATCAACTGTATTCTTCCTGCTGGATGATAGCTTCCTCCTGTCTAACTGGGACTCTGCACTCTGACCAGCCGCTGCGGGTTCACTCCCGTCTACCAGAAGCCTCAGGCAGTTTGTCCTTCTGCTCTCTGCATCTGTAAATTCACAGCTTGTAGATCACGCTCATCCTGAGATCACGCAGTATTCCGTCTTGCTGAGCCAGGCTTCCTTTTCCTGACATGAAGTCTGTTGTGTTCGCTCATGTTATAATGAAATGTTAGTGTCTTTTCTCTTCCCTCTCATTTCCCGTGTCCTAGTACTACTAGATTTACTTAGTAATTGGAAGGATAACAAGGAATGTATCCAGGTCTTTATAAAATGTAATGGATCCTGGGTTGTTTGCCTATTGCTGAGGTATATCAGCAGAGATAACCACCTGACCCAGCAGGCAGAGGAGATACAATGTTTTTTCATAGGCAGCTGGAAGAGCACATGGCCTGACTGGCTATGCCAGGCTCCTCGCTTCTTCTTCTGTCTGTCAGCATCACTGATGCAGCTCAGACCCGACAGGGCATGAAAGTCAGGGAGCTGGGTTAACATGAGGCCTTTCCTAAAGAGAGCTCATCTCCTGGGGTGCAGTGCTGATCCTGTAATCCCAGAGATGCAGCCCAGGTCGCACAGGGATATCGGAGACGGCAGAGATGGTTGATGCCTTGTCCATCTTGAACTAAGAACTCCCTCTGCTTGGACATAGCGTTTGTCACCAGGTGTGACAGCACAACTCAGTTTTCTTTTTCTTCCCAGTTTTGTTGATAGGAGATTCATTTTTCTTGTGGCTCTCTGGGACCTTGTGATAGGATATTTTTCTTTGCTTCCTGGAAACTTTGCTCTAGTTGCCGCAGTTAGAGGCTTGTGTCGCAGCAGTAAGACAGTAAGGGAAGCTGCCTTTCTTTATTTGATTCCTTTTCTTTTTTTCAGATTTAGGTTCAAATTTTAGCTCACCACTGGTTAGGACTATGACCCTGGACACGCGGCTTGTCTTTTCTTCATGTTTAAAATGGGATATTATCTACTCTGACACGAACATGGATTAAATTAGTATGGATCGCTTCCTTTAATTACTGGTATTAGCAACTCACACTATGATTATTAAGGTGATTATTGCCTTTCCCGTCTGATTATGATCTCCTTAAAGGCATCAATGTCTATGCAGCATTTGACTTCTCTTTATCCCCCCAGAACCAAGTAGGTAGGATATATCTGAAAGTAGGTGTGTTGAATGACCTGACCCCATATAGATGGTAATCACAATATAGCAACTGTTGTCTGTAAGATTAGAATGAATTGTGTGCATTCTGATTCATATTATGTACATATGAATGCCATGCTACAGGACTTCTGAGGAAAAATGAATTGGAGGTTCTTGGGGAGTGGGGCGGGACAGACAAAGCTACCTGGGAAGGGAAACATCTTCTAGGACAGTGTGGTGCTGAAATGATAGCTCAATAAATAAAATGCCTACCTTGCAAACATGAGGATCTGAGTTCAACACCCAGAACCTGTGTACAAAAAAGTAAAGCATCTGGGTACGATGCATATGCTTCTTACAATCCCAGGACTGGAGAGGTCGAGGCAGACCGATTCCTAGAGCTTGGTAAACAAGGAAGGATTGCAACCTCGATGATAGGGACATGGAGTTCATTGACTATGTTTATTTGTCTTCATGCTCAGGGTGATGAAATCCTTCCTTCCTTTATGTAACCGTGTTAAGTAGATAAATGTACTTAAAAAATAGTGTTGCAGGTTAGGAAACCCAACTAACTGCTTTTCCAAAACAAAGAAACTACCATTGAGCTGTCATCATGGTCTGTACCTGAAGGGATCAGAGACCTGGGGTGGGGAGCGAGTAGGTACTAGCACAATCTGCTTCTTAAATATGTCCTTTGTCAAATGAGAAACATGATTAAGATTTAGAAGTTGGCTGCTGAGGAATCAAGTTATTTGAAAATAGTGATTTAGCCACGGAGTTATGATGTAAGCCATTTTAAAAAATGAAACCAATACCTGTGGTGGATTGTCGTTCCTGTGACACATACCTGTGAAAATCACCTGACAGGATCCTGGCTTCCTTTGTCTTGGGGTCTCAGCTATCTCATGGTCACTGGGGCCATTGTGTCTGGGCTGGCTGTGAGGCAGAGCATCTTCAGGGAAGTCTGTGGTGAAGGAGACCCGCTCACTTCATAGTGACTAGGGAGCACAGAGAGGCAGGCAGGCATGGGAATGCAGGCTCTCTTCACAGCATGTCCCCAGTGGTCTATTTCCTTCAGTGGAGCCCCACCTACACAAAATCCATGAATGAGGTCAGAGCTTTCAGAGCTTTCAGGATCCAGTCACTTCCCTAGACCCATCTATGTCAACCAAGCCTGTCAGCATGCACCTTTGCGGACATTTCGTTTCTAAACTATAATATTGGCTGTACCTTCCTTTTCTTTTTCCCATGAGAAGATAGGAGAGGCTGGTTCTCTTCCGATAAGAAATTCCGGAAGGTCTCCCCATACCTACCAAACATGCAACTTCAGTCCATTCTCAAGGTTGAACTATATCCGAGACAAATGGAAGCACACTTTTAACAAGAGCTTGGTCAGGATTCCTGGAACTGTGGGCAAAACCCACCATGCTCCATGCAAGGTGGCAGCGAAGACAGTCATTGGCTGCTTTTCAATCCTGACTAAGAACCAAAGTTACAGGACCATAATGGGTAGAGATGAGATTTATTCTTCATGTTTCTCATTTTGCTGCAACAGCTGGAAGGACAGAAGGTTTAGCTTTTGAGGAAAGGAAGACCGTTTATGTGAAGAGAAAGCCATGCTCTGTCAGGCACATGCTCAAGGTACCTGGAGCTTGTAAGGATGAGCACACTGCACTGTAGTTAGCCCAAAAAAAAGCTTCGTTCTCATTGGTAGATGGGTTTTAGTTAACACAAAAGACAGAAGGAAGGTTTCCGCAGAAAGAGTAAAGATAGTGACATTGTTTGCATCTATCACCTTGAGCTTTGGACAGTCAGCACTGGTGAGTGGCAGTTCATGAGGTGCTAGGAGGGGTGACAGGGAAGAAATAGCACACCTCAGCCCTCAAACAAGAAAGAAAGAGGTGGTCTCAAATACTGTGCAAATACCCCTTAACAATAAAAACTAGTTCAAATCGTGTAACTAACTCCATGGAGTCAGAGAAGGCAGGTTCTTCTTTGGAACCCATGGCTAATAGTGCCCTTCATGTTGGTGCAGCTTCAAAACACTTAAACTTAGTGGAAGAAGATGAATGGGTCACTGCAGATGCCTTTGGAGAGTCCCTTGAGTGAGTGCCCGGTGGCTGCTCTGTCATCAGGGGAGAGAAGATATGTCTCATTCTAATGCCTGGTTCGAAGGACTAAAGAGATGACTCAGCAATTAGGATCATGAGTTATCCTTTGAGAGGACTGGGGTTCAATTCCCAGTGACCACATGGTGGCTTGCACTCAGCCGTGATTCCAGTTCAAGGGGGTCTGCTGCCCTCTTCTGAACTCCATGGGCGTAAGAAGCACAAGCGTTGCACAACGCACATACAACACACATTTACCTAAAACTAGGAAAAATTTAGAATGTTGGGTTTGTAGCTGGGTTATTTTGAACATAAGAGTGTATCTCTAGGACAAAAATCCCATAAAAATGAAAGGAAACCATGACATTTTAAAACATATAGGAAAGACCAAGAAAAGACACCCAAACAAGAAATTTCCCAACCTTCGCCTGTTTCCAAGTAGCTTTAAAAAGAAAGATAGCAGGCTAACGTTTTTCCAGTGCCTCATTCCAGTGTGGGGACCTCTTTGAGTCCTTCCTACCGTATTGTTTATACTTGGAAAAGCCTTAATGTCAGTTCTCAAAGGTTTTCAAGTTGGTAGAAACAGCAAACAAGTGAAACAGCTCCCAGAGCAAACTCAGCATCTTTGGATGTGAGACCACATTGCCAGGCATACTCCCCAGGCATCCTCTATCTTTCAGGAGCTGAAGATTTTTTGATGCAATTGTCCATTAAATGAGTTTGGGACAAAGCAGAAGGCTGTTTTTTATTTGTTTGTTTGTTTGTTTTGTTTTGTTTTTTCCCCTATAACTTTAGCCTTGCTAAAGACTCCAGAGAAAGAAAGTGCACATTTTTTAAAAGCAATGATTTTCATGCAAATGAATCTTCAGTTTAGATCAGGAATGTGAACATTTTTCTCTCCATAAGTTGGAAATGCAACGTTAGTGTGTCTAAAATCCAAAAGAAGTCATCTCTAGCTAGTTCTCCGTAACGGGCATTTTCAAAGCCCTCTGTGCTCCAGCCTTTGACCGATTAAGCTTAAAGCTGTACTACATTAAAGAAACAAGCAAAGAAACATTAGTTCCATAGGAAAATTCAAGTTGGTAGATGGACCCTTTAGGAAGACCCTTGATTTATAGCTCTTGGTTGCAAGGGATAGGAAATATGTCTCAATCTCAAACTAACCTGGACGTCCGGGGCATCTCTTGGCTGAAAGGGTACTAGACTGTAAGGGAAGAGCTAAGAATTGTCCCAAACTCAAACTCTGAAAGTGATTGGAGTTCTCCCCATTTTCCCCTCTTGTCTCCAAGCTAGTAAGCTTCATTGTCCTGTGCCAAGTGGAGAGGAATGTCGCATTCACGTGGTTCTAGGCTTTATTGCATCTCCTACTCCAGAGAGGGATGTGGTCTGTTCTAAAGGAAAACTGTCCAAGAACACTAATTTGCCTGGTTGGCTCACACGTCCAGTGCTGAACCCAGCAGTAGTTGCCAACAGCGTGGGCCACGTGTACTGAACAGTGCTCCCTAGTGACTGCACGCGATTGAGGTTAGCGTAAAACCATTCCAGGAAGAAGGGGGCTTTCCCGGGAGAGCTGGCTGTGGATGCCCCCCAGATGTCATCATTGCTCTACCTATTTTTTATGTGGAAAGGGGCACATGGAAAAACAGTAGTTCTGCTTTCTTGGCATTGCAGAAATATTCACTCCGGATTAAAGCATTATTCAAATGCTGTTTTATACATCGGAGTGGACATGTGTAGGAATTTGCTGTCCCAGATTCCAGGCATTTTTTTTCAGACCACCGTACCTTGGTTCCCTTTGGGAAACCAATTCCTCCCTATGCTGATATTGATAGATTCTACACTATTCTCTTGTTCCAGGGATAAAGGTACTCTCCTACTGGAGTGCCAAGTTACCTGATGCAGTTAGGGATGCCGGGATGTACCTACCTCCCCTCCTTTGTTAAGGCTTTGGGACAGTTGGACTAGGGGCTCCCTGAGAATGCTGTTGCAGCAGCCGGCCACACTTGGGAAGAACCAGAGTCAGCAAAAAGACAAAAGGGGGCTCAAAGCAGGGGAGAGGAATTGAAATTGCTGAAAGCAGGGTTAGCGGACTGTTTTTCTCTGGGCCCCAACAGTTAACGACACAGAACAGTTCTTCGTATTACTGCCCTTCCTCAGCTGGGCTATTGCTGGCTGGATTTGGATAGCCGAACTTCATAACAATGTGAAAGAGATTTTTAATTCAAATTCCTAGCTGGACATGAGTCACAATTGTTACTGCTCATGGTCAGTGGGTCATGATTTGGAAAGGGATGGCCTGTTCTAAGAAGCTCTGTTTAGGTGTCATGACGCTAGAGCTGGGCGAGGGGGAAGAGTGGTGCTGGGGCTTTGGAACAGGCTGGGAGGTCTCTTTCTGTGCGTCTCAGCAGCCCTGACTGGCTACTATGCTTCCCCTGTGTCATCCCACCCTCGTCACTAGGACTGACTACAGAGGTCACAGGATTCTAGCATGGAAATCCCAGCACACTGCGTTTAAGTGGCATTGCCTTCTATGACCCGCCTCGCAAATGAAGTCGCTTCTACACCCTGTGGCCCACTGATTAAGGTTGACTCAGACTCATGAGAGATGTAGGATCTTTCTCACAATAGAGACATGTCAAAAAAAAATCTTAAGCACATTTTTAAAAGTCACCGTATAATCTGAGCAATTCCCAAACAAAAGGAAGTTGTTACCTTTGGCCTGAATATTATATTTAAGTAACTCAGGTCTGTGAGTACATGCTTTTAGTTTATACATGCAGTGGAATTAACGCTTCTGGGTCTTTACATCATCACCAAACCTTACATATTAAAAAAAAAAACCCTGTACACATTAACAATTAAATCAAGACCTTTCATGACTTTTCAGGCCCCAGAACTCCATTTTGTATTTGTATTAGGCGTCTACATTAATTGAATAGCTTCCAAATGTTTTCAATTTGCTTCGGTTCTGTACTGCACAGGTGCCTTTGTTCTGACTTGGCACTGAGCTCTTGTCCTGTAGCATTTGGGTTTTTAGTCAGGGTATCTTATAGATGTACCTGATTTTCTTTGCTGGCTGGTTTAAAGAGTGGGAGGATCTTATCTGTGGACTCTATATAAAAAAGAGATTATGGAGTATAGGTTTGGGAAGTTTGACCTGGGTTAGGGCTCTATCCCTTTACATCTGTGACTAGTGTACGGATTCTCCTTTTTCGTCTGCTACCGTTCATACCGACTGCAGCTCTTTTCAATTGTCTTCTGAGTAGAGAATGCCTGGTAGTTCTCAAAGCGCTTATTTTCCCCTATTCCAGAGTGTAGCAAATAATCTATTGGAATAAAATCAGCAGTTGAGTAACTCATGCGAAGGTAATTTAGAGCACAAATTAAATCTGTCAGAGAGGTATTAGATTTTCAAAAGCTCATAAATAACAAATGAAAGGTCACAGAGCTGTGAAAATGAGTGCCTACTTCTCAGGAGGCGCTGCGTTTGGGGAGGGATGGGGCTCGCAGAGCGTATTCAAATGGTAACATCAGAAAATGGAGACACTTTTTTTTTTAAAGTCTAGAACACTCCAAAGTCACAGTGGACTCAGAAGTGACCAGAGTCCTAGAAAAGACCCTTCGTATTAATATCTGAGCATTTGTGCCCTTAGGAATCAAAGCACCACCTGGTCCTGAGAATCTGCAGCCGTCTTCAGTGGAGCCCACGTTTCAGGCATCGTTAAACTAATGGCTAGTGCTTGTCAAATGTCTTTCATTTCCTCATTCCTAGAAAGTAGGAGTAATCTTTATGATTGACGGAGGGATGATGTCAGCAATTGGGGCTATTAATACCTGCTCCAGCCCATCCTGTTTTCCTCATTGAAAAGCAAAGTGGAAAATAGAGCTTTGACCACTCCAAAGTAGACAGATTCTTTTGCTATGCATTGTATGGAGGTCTTTCTCATGCTGAACTGAACTTGACTTTTACAAGGGAACAAAGTCTGTATTTGTGAAAAAGCAACATATAGATCTCATCATAATTCCTTAATTTTTGTGTATTAGAAGATTCTATCAAGAAAGTGAAAAGAGGCTAAGTGTGGCAGCTTCTGCCTTTAGCACTTGAGCAGAATCAGCTGGATCTTTGCGAGAGGCCAGCCTGGTCTACTGAGGGAGTCCTAGGCCAGCCAAGGCTACATAAAAGAAACCCTGCTTGCTTGTTTCATTAAAGAAAGTAGGAAAAGTATAGAGAATATGGGACAATAATTGATAGCCATATGTTGCACGCAAAATGTCTATAATCCAGATATGAGAACTCTCTCACAGCTTGACAATAGAGAATCAACAGTGTGGTTAAAAATTGGGTAAGTAATTTGAGTAGACATTAACTCCAAAGAAGATGCGCAAATGAAAGGAAACACGTGAAAACATGTTCAACCTCATTGCTTTACTTGAAAATGCAAATGAATGCAAGGAAATTACCGTAGATAATAAAATGCAGCCAGACACGCTTCACCTGTACGAGGCAGACTATGGTGTGTTTGTTTTAAGAAAGACAACAGGGCTGACGAGGGTATGAAGAGAGTGGAAATGGGACGTGTGAGATGGCTCAACTCCAGTGAGACACTGGCAGTTCACCTCAGAGTTCAACCCTTGGTACCTATGAGACCAAGTCCTGGGCAAACAATAAGAATGCGAATGTATGTTTGATCTCCAGAATTGTACATGAATGTTAATAACAACATGATTTGTACTATCCAAGAGTGGAAACCACCCAAATAGCCGTCAGCTGATGAATAAACATATGTACTATATTCATACAGTGAGACATTCAGCCATAAATAAGAATATTGTCAATACTATAATGGAGATAGACCATAAACGCATGGCAACCTGAGGGAATAGAACACAAAAGGCCACATTACTATACCATCCCACTCACATGAAATCCATAGAGATGCGAATTAAATCGGTGGTTGTCAGAATCTGGGGTGGGGGGGATTGGAAATGACAGAGTATAGGACTTTTAAATGGAATGAAAGAAATGTTCTGAACTATCTAATGATGCTTTTGCAATGTCAAGAATTATAGCAAATAATTAATGATTTACAAGGTAGTAAACTTTACAATATCTTGATTCATATCAGTAAAATCCTTAAAGAATAATTGTACATAAAAGTGAAAATTTCCTTGTCAGGCTTTTAAGAACAGTTTCAAGTTGTAGCAATGATACATGATCATTAATTTTTTTTGAGCATACAAAGTCATATTCAGCTCCTAGAATATTTCACAACTTTGGTGTCTCTCTCTGTAGCCTTTTTCTAATCATTCCTAAGCCTAGGAGAGGCCTCATTTTCTTAAGAAGAGTCAGGGTCACGAACGAACTGTTGGGAAAATGAAGGCTCAGCTACTTAAGAATTTAGGAGTTTTCCATTGAATTTCTAAAAATTCATGGCTAAGAAAGAATTGGAAGCTTTTCGTGATCAAATAGGGTCAAAAGAATGCAGCTTGATCTTTCCTGTGTAAAATGATGGATCTTGGGATATTCTGGGCAGGTGTATCCCAAGGACCATGTACCAAAGACTTGATTGACAGTCTGTGGCACGACTGGAGGTAATAGAGACTATGGATTGGGGTCTAGTGGAAGGAAGTTAAGTCACTGTGTCTTTATGAAGACATGTGGCCTTCTACCCCCTCTCCTGGCTGCATCAGAGTAAGCAGCTTTCGTGGACTGAGACCTCTGAAATCACAAATAAGCCTTCTCCTTGTAGACTACATCCCTCGTGTGTGTTGTTCCAGGAATGGAAATGTGATAAACAGATCTCTGTGTTCTTTAATTTCATCTATGATAATCCGCCATGAGCAGTATGGGTTCATACCCAGTATAGGCATGGAGGAAAGATAGCAAGGGGTGTGCTCATTGCCTTCATTGACACCTTATATATAAGCAAAGTCTAGTTAAAACAATGTGCAAACAGCTTGATTTGCAACATAGACCATTATAGGGAGAGCTTGTAAGGGCAGCACCCAGATGTTTGCTTCACTGGCAAGGGCTGGCAGGAAACCACCAGGGCTGCTTGAGCCCCAGCCACACCTTCTCTTCCCTACTGGCTTTGTGCCAGCCTTGGCAACGATGAGCAGATGAGGCGGAGGAAGAAACATATGGATCCATATTTATTTGTCTTAGGCATTTTGAGGGATTGCAATGTTGTTTTTTTTTTCTGGCTTAGGGAATGTGAACTGAATGTTGAACAATGTAAATCTCACTGTGTTTACTTTTCATTTACAAAACACATGGACTGGTTCTGAATAAAACACATAACAGGAGAAACCCTAATAAATAGCACACCGCATTTTACTGTATAACTCTTGTAGGCTTCATAAACATTTGAAGTGGGAAGTAAGCCCCTTTTGCAAGTGAGGAAACAGAGGCATGCATTGTATGGTTGTATAACTAGGCTCAAGACCTGTGTTCCAACCGAGGTGACCGACTCACTTCCTCTGTGTTACTTAGACATTTTCAGCACAGCCTTGGACCTGGAGACTCGATCTGGGAGGGTGTGGTGGCGAAGCTGCACTGGAGTTACATTTAGATGCTGTGATTGCAGAATGCTTGCTTCAGTGGCGGCAAAAAGACATTTAGGGCAATAGCTGGAAGGAAAATCATAGGAAAGACATGCTGCTCGTAGTGTTTGACACATGGGAAGCACTGGCATTGATCTTGAGTTGAACACTGAAGAATTCAGGTTGTAAACGAGTCTATTTCCTGTGAAATCACAACAGATCCGCCAGATAGCCCTTCTTGCAGTCCCTTCTAGGAGCAAAACCAGTGTGGGATGTTTTCATCTGGGTATTTTAGGTTTATGGGCTGAAAGACAAGACTTCAGATCCCACATAACGCAGTTGTGTAATCTTGAGCAAGTTGTTGTCCTTTGAACTTAGTTTTCTCATCTACAAGACAAGAAAAGCAATGCATAGTGTGTATATGTATCTCTGTGTGTCTGTGTCTATATCTGTGTGTGTGTCTATGTCTGTGTCTGTGTGTGTGTCTATGTCTGTGTGTGTGTCTATGTCTGTGTTTGTATGTGTGTGACTGTGTCTGGGTCTATGTCTGTGTGTGTGTCTATGTCTGTGTTTGTGTGTGTGTGACTGTGTCTGTGTCTATGTCTGTGTGTCTGTCTATGTCTGTGTTTGTATGTGTGTGATTGTGTCTGTGTCTATGTCTCTGTGTGTGTCTATGTCTGTGTTTGTGTGTGTGTGACTGTGTCTGTGTCTATGTCTGTGTGTGTGTCTATGTCTGTGTTTGTATGTGTGTGACTGTGTCTGTGTCTATGTCTGTGTTTGTGTGTGTGACTCTGTGTGTGTGTGTGTCTGTCTGTCTGTCTGTGTCTGTACTAAACACACAAAGGGTTGGGCAGATAGCTCAGTAAAGATCTTGCCTTACCTGCATGAGGATCTGGGTTCAATCTGTAATCCCAGCACTGGGGAGGCAGAGATAGCTGAGTCACTGGGGCTCACCTGTCAGACACCTCAGCCTAGTTAGCAAGTTCAAGGCTAGTGAGAGACTCTGTCTGAAAGTAAACAGGGTGAACCGCTCTTGATCAGTGACACCCAAGGTTATCCTCTGGCTTCCTTGTGTGCCTGCACTCACATGTACACACTTGAACACACACATTCATGCATGTACAGACAAAAAAAATCCTACAAATATGTCACAAAACATGGACCAAATAGCAGATGGTATTAGTCATGGACGATTTGTGCTATGCTCAGAGAAGTCCCCGAGCTTGTTAAATAGGACAAGAGAGAGCTGTGACCCTTCTGATGTGTTTCTAGGGCTTGGTGAACAACAGGAATCAGCAAGTGTGTGAGCGCTGGAGCTAAGCAAATGTTTTCTGCCTGCAGGTGACATTGGTGCTCAAGGAGACTTGTGTAGACAAAACAGATGAGCAAGGACATAGAACTAGCTGTCCATACCTTTTTCCACATAATGTTGAGATGTCCTATTCCAACGATCATTTGACTTTTTAATTTTTTTTGTGTCACAGTCTGTACCATCAGTAGAAGCCATTGATTAAACCATATTAAGTTGTTACTATGTGGCCATGTTTTTCATTCTGAAAATGACAGTCTTGTATGGTTCACCGTGATACTTCTCTGATTATCATTCAAAATCAAGAAAGCAAATTTTAATAATTTTGTGACAAGCACAAATGTAGCTTTGTGCTTTTTTTCTGCATATTCCTATGGGGTATATTGTGATGGAAAATGATTTTTAAAGTAGTTGTCTTGTATTCCCTTAGCTGCTGTAATTGCTACAGATTTAGTGGCTTAAGAACAACAGATTTTTTAAGCCCTTTTATTCAGAAGGTCAACAGTCCAGCACAAGCCACTAGGCTGAAGATGTCAGGGTGACTGCTTCTTCTTGGGCCTTTGGGAGAAGATTCAGGATTGGTGTGTCCTTTGCAGCCTCTAGAATTTGGAGCATTTCTTAGCCTGTGGCCTCTGCTCACAGCACAGCAAGTCCTTGGACTTACATCCCCTGCCTCTCCCTCTCTCTGGCAGGAACTCTGGAGATGATATGGGCCTCACCTGGATAAAACAGTTGGCTTTCCTCAACTTGGGAGTCTTAAGTTAATCACATTTAAGTTCCCTCATTGCTTTCTGGGGATTGTGGTGCGGACATCTGGGGAGAGGGGACAACATTCAGCTTGCCCCACAAGTTACCTGTTTGTCATCCTGTGCTTTCAGAGCTCGCTCTTCAATGCAGGAGGTTAGAAGAGTTTCGAGGGGATGCTCTCAGGGTTGTCTAGGATGTTCAGTGGGTGGCAGGAACCATGAAGAGTAACTGTAGGGCAAGCTCATCTTCAATTCTATTCCTAAGCTACTTCTCACTGATTGTTTTGAAATTCATATGTAAAACATGGTCTCTAGCCTGGGCTGTTCGTCCCATCGCAGGGAGGTACTATGGTGTTCTTCACTTGAACAGCTGCAGGCACCAATTACGTGATGAGGAAGTGACTCCATGTAGGGAGGAGAGACGTGGAAGACAAACCAGAAAGCAGAAGCCCTGTTGCGTACGATGTGGAGGGAGAACAAGATAGGGATTAAAGTGATCACATGTGGTATTATAAACCTTTACGTTCTTAACCCACATCCTTTTAACTTCATATCTTACATTGAGTTTTCTGTTCTATTTATTTTGTTATGAAGATAGGTTTCTTGATAGTTTTTTGAACATTACCTCAAGATACTCCCCATACCTATCAGATTATATTTGGGGTTATATGGTAGAAGTGGCCATAGCTTCTGTGACTTAGTTATGTTTTGTAAGCAGAGTCTATGTTTGTTTCCTGGCTGCCCAGACCTGAATAGTAACACAGGAGCTATATTAATTACAACTGGGCTTGGCCTATTAGCTCAGGATTCTTATTAATCTACTCTTATATTTTTAATTCATTTCTATTAATCTGTGTATGGCACGAGGCTGTGGCTTACTGGTAAGGGTCCAGCATCTGTTTGCTTTGGCGGCAGCTACTTGGCATCTCTTTGACTCCATATATATATATCTCAGATTTCCCACCTGCTTTGCTCTGCTAAGCCATTGGCTGAAACAGCTTTAACTCATCAACCAATAAAAGTAACACATATACAGAAGGACATCTCACATCTAAGTTTTATTCTGTGGTGTGGCCTGGGTTTTAGTTTTCTTTTTAGCAGACATGATTTTGTTGTTGTTATCATGAATCTCTTACATCAGGGGACAGGAGACCATCCCTGAGATGTTAGAGTGCCAGAGGCAAATGTCTCATCTCATCACAGCGGTGGCCAACACTCCTCTATAACCAGGTGGACCAGAGGAGGTAATGACAGCCACAGAAAGTCCCTGACAGGAAGATCTCATGTACCCCACGATGCAGGAAGGCGTTTGCATCTCTTTGTGGCTCCATATATCACCATTCCTAATTTTAAATAGTAGCTCTGTGGTATATCATGGGACGGGAAATGTAATATGAAAGAAACTCCATACTACGGGCTGAAGTGTAATTTCCCCCAAAGTTTAACTTAAAGTTTTATCACCAAGTACCTCTGAATGCAGTTCTTTTCGGAGACAAGAGCCTTTAAGGAAGGTACTAGGATTAAGGTGAAGTCATAAATGTGGAGCCCTAATTCAAAAGGACTGGTGTCCCCATAAGAACAGGAGCAAGAAACGGAAGAAGGCCCGAGGGGACAAAGGGAGGGTGGTCATCTCTAGCCAAGGAGAAAGACCACAACGCACCACAGCTACAGACACCTTGACCCAGAACTCCCAGCCTCTGCACCTGAGAAAAAGTCAAGCTGGCTTCCTATCCTGTAGGAGCCCTAGCCAACTCCAAGGCCTGGCCTGTCTTGTTATCTATCCTGTTTCCTTTCTGGACCTCTGCATTCTTCTGTGAGTTCCAAACATAACGTTCCTGCCATTTTCAACTCTGGTTCTCAAGGAAATGGGCTGTGGTGTAGAAGTCTCCAGTATTCCCTGTGCCCTGTCTGCCCTGCCTCACCCAATTCTCTAAAAAGGGGACATTGTCAACTCTACTAGGGTGAAGCTGAATTGCTACTTCAAGGCAGGGAAGGCCACCACTGACATTTGTTTCGTTTATGCTTACATTGTTCAACTGAGTACCCCGACAGCGTTCACCAGTCATATTTATTAGATAGCCTCGCTGCCTGTCCTCATCCCGAATGCGTGTCTGCTTCAGGAAGCAAAGTGTGAGCAGCCGGTGAGCCAGGATTTGGCAAGGTTGCATCATCCCTCCTTTGAGGGAACTTTACTTCCCAAACAGCTTGCCAAGTTAAAAAAGTGACCATAGCTGGGTGTGGTGGCACTTGCCTTTAACTCCAGCATTTGGGAGGCAGAGGCAGGCGGACCTCTGAGTTTCAGACCAGCCTGATCTACAGATCTAATTCCAGGGCAGCCAGGGCTACACAGAAAACCCCTGCCTCCGAAAACAAACAAAAAACGAGCATAGAAACATGTGTAAATAATTTTAGCGTATTGAGTTCAGTTAGTGTTCCCAAATTCCATTCCCTCTAGTACAGTGCTACGCGCTGTTAGTGTTCTGTTTGTGGTTTTGGAAATCTGCTTGTATCCTATGAAGAGTTGGGTTTTTGGTGTACTTTTTGTACATTCAGCTTGAAATAACATCACTTTATAAGTATATCCTGATATCTAAATAGGCCACATTGCCTTTTCAAACTGTTGAATTTCTGATTCACAATATTTTGGTCATTATTTAAGGTTTTTTTTTTCCACAAGCGAACTTAAAAATTTAAACTGTTTAAAAATCTTGAATTCTTACGTTAAATCTGTAAACAGTGTCTAAATTGCAAGTTTTTAATTAGCTTGAAATAAGTAAATACTTAACTTCGACTCCCTTTCATGAGCAAGAGAGACTATGGAATCTGGGAGAGCAGACTGTGAGACCAGACTTTCTCGAGCGCTAAGGAGACAGTGAGAGAGCCATTTGTAGAAGAAGCATCCCCTCAGCTCAGTCTGCGTGAGCTGAACAGCCTGCACGGGGCTGTACTGTTCTCCCTTCCGAGTGCACGAGAGTCAGGGTAAAGGGCAGTTGATGGCTTCTTAATGCGAAGAAGCAACTCAATTCCATAATCATCCGTTCTTAGGCAGAACACAGCAGCTGCTGCTGGCATTTGAAATGCAGAGTTGAAAGCTACATTGAGAGTAGAAGCCAGTCCCAGCCTTTAGTGTTCGACCTGTTCACTCCAAATGGGGTAATGGGAGTGGCAACCTCATAGGGCTATTGGAATAAACCAGTATTTTTTATTTTATTTTATATTTTTTGCCAACACCTTCAGCGGTATTTACCAATAAATGTTGGTTCCGTTCAGGAGATTTTGTGCTGTTGAGATGGTTTTGGGGTTTGGAAAATGTCACCTTATCTATATTTCTTTTCCAAAGCTCGTCTACCTCCTACAGTTTGCTATGGTGGGCTAGGACTCAGGGAGGATGATACCTGGTCCCTGGCCCACACCATAATTGAGGAGAAGCTTCTGAGCTTTGCACCTGACTTCTGACTTATTTATTGTTGCTCTCTGGCACATGGCCCCTGGGCTCTTGGCAAAAATAGCCGGATTTCATTAAAATTCAATCTCTCCTGATACCATCTCTGCTGGATATTAGGAGGGATTGCTACCAGGAAGAGCAGCCTGATTAAGAATAGATTCAGGCTGGAATGTTCTAAGTACTCTAAAATTACCATCTATAAGGTTCGCCCCCTTGGCACCTGTTTTCCTGGGCCCAGCGTGCCGTCCCTCTTCAGCTCAACTCACCTACCCGAGATCAGCCAGGCTGCCTGCTCCGTCTCCTGCTGGATACCAAGATGAGTCTGTGTTCCCGTTTCAGGTGCAAGCCCTCTCTCATCGCCTCGAGTGCCCACTTTGAGGCCCTCTGTATGAGTGACACGCCAGTCTGCCATGGAGCCTAGCCCTGCTCTGGCCTGGCTCCTGCTGCTGAGCCTGCTGGCCGACTGTCTGAAAGCTGCTCAATCCCGAGACTTCACAGTGAAAGACATAATCTACCTCCACCCTTCAAGTAAGACTCTGTTTTCTATTTGTTCTCTTGTCTGGAAAAAATAAATAAATAAAAGCCTCATTTCTGGGTAGAAAGGAATTGAAGCATGCCCAGTGGAAAACAACTTTAATGCAGGAGAGACATGGGGTGATTTATTTAGGGGTATAGATGATAATGAAAGCTGCCTTGTGTTTTACCCCCTCCTTTCCACAGGGTGTTTGTTTGGTATCTTGGGCTAGATGATGAAGCTTGTTTTCTCTGTCTGCTACACATCCCTCGGACTCCGTATACCCTTCCTTTTGGCTGGGTCGGTTCTCAGGCAGATATCAAAGGGAACTGGCCCATCCCAGGCGGTGCATTGTTTGTAAAGAGATTAGATATAGCTTGATATAGCTGGCCTTTCTCTTTGGCACCTTGCCTCAGTTAAAACATCACTGCCTCCCACAGCTTCCTATTCCCTGGACTTCTGGATTTCCTATGGTTAAGAATTCTTCGGGGAGTCCAGAGCAGTGCACCAGATTCCTGCCTCCAGCTTCCAGTTTGCATTTATCAGGGTTCTTGTTTGTGATTCTTACTTCCAGCAGGAATTTGGGGTCCCTCTTCCACAGATGCCCTGAGACTACACTTTGGCAAACAGCAGTGTGACTTCCTCTTTTTGTCCTCATGTTCTCTTTTGGCTTTGGTTTTGGTCTGATTTCTCTTCAATATTACCCTTGTGGTGGTGAGAGCTGAATATATTTGTGTGTGTCCTGGACTTTAGCTTTCGGACCAAAGTACATTATTCTTTTTAAATGTCTGCTGCGTGGCAAGCTTTGGGATGGAGGTGAAAGGCACATAGGCGATTAAAATACGGCCCTTTCTGTTGAAGATCATACAGTGTGCAAAGGGAAGGCAGCTATTCGGACTTCCTCAGCCCACAATCCTGGCATAGTTAATTCCTGTAGTGTGGGAGATGTCATGTGGGATGCCCAGGGGCCTGGAGTACACCTGACCTTGGCTCTCGGCAACTAGGTCAGCTGTCCCCTGGCCTCCTGACTCTGTGACTATTGTATAACATAATGCATAGGGAACTTAGCACTGAGCATGAGCTGTGGTAAGTTCTCAGGCAATGCAAGGGACGTTGTTAGTTTATTTATAATCTGGTAAAATTATACATACATCATAGTATCGTTTTATAGACCAGAAATAATATCTGTGTAGCAGAGACCTGTACCCAGTAGACAGTGGAGTAGCTTTTCGGCTGCTGTCATGTTTTAGTCAACCAGCTGAGGAATTTACACCTGTGCCCTCACTGGTAGAGTCTGTCTACTGCACCTGTGTCCTCACTGGCAGTGTGTCTACTGCACCTGTGCCCTCACTGGCAGTGTGTCTACTGCATCTGTGTCCTCACTGGCAGTGTGTCTACTGCACCTGTGCCCTCAATGGTAGAGTGTCTACTGCACCTGTGTCCTCACTGGCAGTGTGTCTACTGCACCTGTGCCCTCACTGGTAGAGTCTGTCTACTGCACCTGTGTCCTCACTGGCAGTGTGTCTACTGCACCTGTGCCCTCAATGGTAGAGTGTCTACTGCACCTGTGTCCTCACTGGCAGTGTGTCTACTGCACCTGTGCCCTCACTGGTAGAGTCTGTCTACTGCACCTGTGTCCTCACTGGCAGTGTGTCTACTGAACCTGTGCCCTCACTGGTAGAGTCTGTCTACTGCACCTGTGTCCTCACTGGCAGTGTGTCTACTGCACCTGTGCCCTCACTGGTAGAGTCTGTCTACTGCACCTGTGTCCTCACTGGCAGTGTGTCTACTGCACCTGTGCCCTCACTGGCAGTGTGTCTACTGCACCTGTGTCCTCACTGGCAGTGTGTCTACTGCACCTGTGTCCTCACTGGCAGAGTGTCTACTGCACCTGTGCCCTCACTGGCAGAGTGCCTGCTGCACCTGTGTCCTCACTGGCAGAGTGTCTGCTGCACCTGTGCCCTCACTGGCAGAGTGTCTACTGCACCTGTGCCCTCACTGGCAGTGTGTCTACTGCACCTGTGCCCTCACTGGCAGTGTGTCTACTGCATCTGTGCCCTCACTGGCAGTGTGCCTCCTGCATCTGTGCCCTCACTGGCAGTGTGCCTCCTGCACCTGTGCCCTCACTGGCAGTGTGTCTACTGCACCTGTGCCCTCACTGGCAGAGTGTCTACTGCACCTGTGCCCTCACTGGCAGAGTGTCTACTGCACCTGTACCCTCACTGGCAGAGTGTCTACTGCACCTGTGCCCTCACTGGCAGTGTGCCTCCTGTACCTGTGTCCTCACTGGCAGTGTGTCTACTGCACCTGTGCCCTCACTGGCAGAGTGTCTACTGCACCTGTGCCCTCACTGGCAGTGTGTCTACTGCACCTGTGCCCTCACTGGCAGTGTGCCTCCTGCACCTGTGTCCTCACTGGCAGTGTGTCTACTGCACCTGTGCCCTCACTGGCAGAGTGTCCACTGTACCTGTGCCCTCCCTGACAGAGTGTCTACTGCACCTGTGCCCTCACTGGCAGAGTGTCTACTGCACCTGTGCCCTCACTGGCAGAGTGTCTACTGCACCTGTGCCCTCACTGGCAGAGTGTCTACTGCACCTGTGCCCTCACTAGCAGTGTGTCTACTGCACCTGTGCCCTCACTGGCAGTGTGTCTACTGCACCTGTGCCCTCACTGGCAGAGTGTCCACTGCACCTGTGCCCTCACTGGCAGAGTGTCTACTGCACCTGTGCCCTCACTGGCAGTGTGTCTACTGCACCTGTGCCCTCACTGGCAGTGTGTCTACTGCACCTGTGCCCTCACTGGCAGTGTGTCTACTGCACCTGTGCCCTCACTGGCAGAGTGTCTACTGCACCTGTGCCCTCACTGGCAGTGTGTCTACTGCACCTGTGCCCTCACTGGCAGAGTGTTCACTGCACCTGTGCCCCCACTGGCAGAGTGTCTACTGCACCTGTGCCCTCACTGGCAGAGTGTTCACTGCACCTGTGCCCCCACTGGCAGAGTCTGCCTCCTTTATCTGTGCCCTCACTGGCAGAATCTGCCTACTGATTACTTGTGTGGGAAATTTATCTGACTGCTTAATTCGTGGGAGTTTCGACTTTGTTTTGATAATTTACGTGAGCAGAAGACGCTCTGATACTTGCCCTGCTCTCTAGATTGCATTCCGTTCTTCGCCCCAAACAGCCAGGCTTGGTAAGACCCAGGTTTCTGTCCCTCAGGAGTGAGTACCAGAATGTTGGCTTCTTTGATATTCTCTGTCAGCGTTAGTGAGAGATTCAAACACAAGCTCATCTTTCCTTGTTCTCTTCTGAAGCTACGTAGAGGATGGGAGTTGAAAACTGAAGGGAATGAGTTTATGTAAACCAGGACAAAGTGCACTACTTTTCCCTCCTTGGGATGGCTATTGATTGAGGGTGGCCCCTGGTTAGTGTTGTCTCTGAAGGATGAACTTTGACATTCTACTGGGGAAATCACATCCGCTCTTTAGGAGAGCCAGGTAAGATGGCACACAACAGTAATCCCAGCACTCAGAAGCTGACATAGGAGAGGCTGAGGTCTGCTTGAGCTGCTCGGTGAGTCCCAGGTCAGCATGGGCCACACAGCAACACCTCGTCCCAAATACAATAAAGTACGGTAAAAGGTAAGTTTCAGTCATGTGACCTATGCTAACTGAATAGGAAGCGTGGGCTTTTCTGATTTGATTCTGAAATGTGAAAATGGTTGAAGTTGTTTCTGCCTAGATTGTGAGCAGCAGAAAGCGATAACTCACCAGCTGCGGGTCCTCTCACGGGTCGCAGGCTGTGAGGATTCTTGTCGGAATGCAGAACTTGAGGTTGTTCTGCCCAAGTCAGATCAGAGTTAACTTCACCTTTCTCCCGACTCCATCAGAAGTGTCTTGAGCGTGTTTGTGTGCACTTTGGATTTTTAAACAGCCACGCTTCTCTGCCCTTGCACCCTCGCTCATGCTCAGATGGAGTGATCCAGCAGAAACAAGAAAGTTTCTGTTGAGCACTGGCCATAAAAAATACATGAGGGGGACATGGGATTAGTTTGATTTTGAATTATTTACACAATCGCCTCACTTTGTAGGAGGAGGTACAAGCAGCTTTCTCTGGGTCAGTGAGTGAGCCAGATCCTATTAATGTTATATAGCAAAACACGGATTCTGTGCACGGAAGAACACGGTGCAGTAGGAAGCTTGAGAACATACAGGTTTTCTATGCCAAGCAAACTCATTGTGCTTTGGTCCAGACAGCTGTCACTGATGGTAGCTGGGCTGGGAAAGTTCGGCCTCTCCTCGCTAATCTCCTTTGCTCTCTGCTTTCCAAATCTTTGAAGTTTCCATGTATGATAAGAAATAAACTTTATGGATTTAAAACTCGTTCTCCAGAACATTCTGCTTGATAATTTGTATGTGCCTTTCTTCTTCTTTTTTTAATATGAGAAGCGCTGGTTTTTCTTTCCATGCTCAGGTTAAATCACCAAAATCTAATTATAATCCCCCAAATGAGAGTTAATATTAAGAGAAACGGAGTTATTTATTCGGTCAAATATCACACAAGAGAATTTAATAAGATGTGCCCTGTCTTGGCCTCTGTTTCTTTCTGTAGCAGAGGAACCGCTCCTGGAAAACAATCCAATTTTCCTCTGCATGCGTGTCCCGAACCCTTCTTCGTCTTGTTCATCAAAGAGCTCTGTCCTTGCAGGAACTTGCTTATGCCCCACCTGGGGAACCAGGAATGTGTATGCACAGTCCTATACTCTGTTAAGTCATGTAGAGGAAGAGGACTTCTAGACAGGTGTCAGAAAGTATGTCCTATTAGAAATCTGTTCAGGTCAGAATTCTACCAGCAAGATTTTAGTGGTGCAGGACAGATAATATTAGATGTTTAGAGTTTCTTATTTCTACCCATTTTCTAAAACCAGTGGAAACTAATCTGACGAGAGCGGGCGCGTTGCACATGCGCACCCCTTGCGAAGCCATCTGCTTTCTGCACATTTCCAGTGGCTGACTGAAGGTCTTTGTCCAGGCAAAAGTTCCAAGCGGGGGTGGGCGGGGAGACTGAATCTTTCCTGATGCTTTACAAACGAGTTATGGAAACTTGAACTAGGGCTGACCATGCGAGTTAATGGACAGATTCTCTTACAGGAAGTAACTGGGCACTCCGGTGTTTCTTTTTTTTCTTTACAATCGCCCTCTCTTGAGGGACCAAGGCCTTATGCCCTGAAATGCAGTGCACTAAGCTTATTAACTCTGTGATCAAGAGCCAAATTAGATTCATTCACAGCCGGGGCCACCAGGATCTGAAGTCCGCTCGCTCTGTAAGGCTTTGAAGTAGGAAAGAAGAAAATAGCACATCTTAGGGACCTCTTTCCCTGTCCGTTAAAAGAGGGATAAACTCTTTATCAGATGCAGTATCAGTTAGCAAGTTATTGGAGATAGTTGTTCATCTGCTGACCTTATTCAGGTTAAGTATTGCCGGAGGGAATAATTTCCCCATTTGTTTGGTACTGTACTGTAGTTAATTAAAGTCGAATATGCTTGCAAAGATTTGTCAGGAATCAGTGTCATTCATTGGCTCCCTCAGCAAACTATCAACAGAAATTTCTGTAAACAAATATTAAGATACAGTGTTTGAGAATGCAAACAGCCGTGGATTTATAGGTTTTAAAATAAGACCAACCAGGGGCTGGAGAGATGGCTCAGTGGTTCAGAACAACACTGGCGGTTATCCCAAAGGACCCAGGTTCAGTTCCCAGCACCCACACAACACATCAGGACCATCTGTCATTCCAATTCCAGGGGATCTGACACCCTTTGCTGGCCTCCTTAGATGCTAGGCTTTCAAGGGGTCCACACAGCCATCCATGCAGACAAAACACCCATGCACATAACATTTTGAAAATAAGATAAATAATAATAAACCGACCAAAATGGAGAGCATTTGGTCAATCACCAGTAGCAACTTTATTTGGGCAAAAATGGTTTGAAACAAAGCTCCATTTTGCTGCATAGTACTGTAGCTCTTGCTTCTCTTCAGAGTCCAATGTCCTCGGGTTAATTGCAGAGTGAGGGTTTAGTTACGTAAGAAGTGGCAGTATTTAATTGAATATGTCATCAGTGTTGTAAAAGATCATTTTGAAAAGTCAATGAGCTAATCCAGGTTTGGGAACACAACAACTTATGAGTGTGTGGTTCTCAGTAACTTTATTCATGGAGCAGTTGGTTAGTCGTTATTCCAAGTTTCCAGTTTATCTCTTTGATGGAAGAGTTTCCAGGCAGAACTAATCCAACAAGCCAGCCAAGCATTTGTTTTGGCTGCAGTGACAGACTGGTACAATTGGCTGTTCCAGGGAATGAGTCACGTGGGTTGAAGTGGTGTGGCTAGCTTGCAGTCACAAACCTTGGTGACTATGAAGAACACTGCTTGAAAAATGCTGGTTTTCTCAAATCTTTTATATTCATTTTTTTGTCCAAAATTTTACAAGCTATTTAAAATTTTTGCCCCTTAAAGTGATTTATATGTTAAATATTCTCAACTTAAGAGTGGGACTGTTTCTAATGTAGCAAACCAGCATGATCTCCTAGAACGGTGGCATGATTATTTTTCTCATAATGATATTTGTAAAATACAAACCTATTAAAAAACCCATATAACACAGAGTGACTTTGGGCTTTGAAACTTTGTTGGTTTTTTATTTTCCTTTTAATTCCAACACAGAATTGTTCAGTTAAAATATGAAAGAGGGGGAGAGGGGTTACTTAATTATATGTGTATGCTTCGCAAAATTATTTCCTTCTGCTTTTGTGATGTGCCAGAGAACATTTTCCCTCAAGGTACAGTTCCCTCCTGGGCTGCCTCAAGGCTGTCTCTAGGCTTTTTATTATTTTACGAGGTGACCCATACCCTTATTTTTAACCTATTTGTAAATGAGCTTAGCTTGCAGGAGGATCACAGGACTCTCATGGGCCCATGGAAAGGTCTGGTTACTTATCCTCTGTAGCCAGTCAGCAGTCCAGGTACCATCTTCACAGTCCATTTTCTGAAATGTTTCAGTCATGTATGCGAATGGGCAGCTATTTTGGGCAAGGTGAAAAATCAAAGTTTTATCCGGACCATAATTCTGGCCTTAAGCTGCTGCCTCTCCTTCGTTTATTTTTGATAATGTACTTAATTGGTTCCATGTGGGCCATGAAATTTACCCTGAGATGATTATTTCGACCAGTGGGCTCCTCGGGCACAGCCATCTGCGAGAGCGAGCTGTTGGCTCCAGCAGATGCACTGTTTAAATGCCTGCAGCTTTCAGCGAGGCCAGGTACCGTTTCAAATGTTTAAAATGCTTAGGATCTGTTTAGAGAAGGCAGAGATCTAAATCACAAGGCGAGCAAAGGATTCTGGGTAAGAGGTCATTGAAAGCACAAGAACCAAAGGACGGGGAACCAGAAGACCGCCCTGGCGAGGGGGGGAGGGGCTGACATGGCTTGTCGACCTCTGTCAACGCCTGGTGTCCTGAGCACCTCCAGAGCCTGATTCTCAGGTGACTTCCCAGCCTGAGCCTAGGTAGGGCAGTTTTGGTAGGGCAGCCTAGGTAGGTAGCCCTGAGTAGGGCAGAGAACAAGTTGCCCTTGGAGGAAGGCAGGAAGCACAGCATCTGCACGGAGAGAGGATGGGAAAGGTCAGAGAGCTCTGCTGGGGTTGTGTGAGCCACACCTCCTCTCCAAAGGGTACCCGCCCATGGCCACCTGTCACACCAGTAGCCACTCATCGGCAAGCCTTCCATTCCCAATTCTGTCACGTCAGAGGAGGTTGATAAATGGTCCCAAGTGGTCTGTGAGCGGACAAGGTGGACCCGCCACATGTGTCTGATCCCCAGGAAAAGCCACTTTGTTGGCAGGAAAGAACCAGTTCCTGCAAGTTTTCCTTTGTCTCTATATGCATACGGTGGTACCTGGGCATGCACACACACACACACACTACATACATACGTCCACACACATACACGAATGCATACATGAATGCATAGATATAAAAAGTAATATAGATATAAAATAGTAATATAAATATAACCATACAGTATGTAGGTTTTTTTGACTGGGTTTTTTTTCTCACTGACAGTCATCCCAAGGGAATTTATTAAACTTGTTGAAAATACTAACAATCTGTTCCTTTTCGTTGGTGCCTGCTATTTCATAGTATAGATGTGCCACCGTTTGTTTAACCCATTCTCTTATTGATAGACATTTGAGATCCATACAGATTGGGTCACTGTAGGCTGAATGTCCTATCTCTGCAGTGCATGAGACTAGAGATATTTCAGGTGTTAAAAGGTTTTTGGATTTTGGAGTATCTGTCTGTATGTAGTGCAACATCTTGGGATGAGCCCAGAGTCCCAAGGCCACATTTATTAGTTTCATATACACCTTGTAAATAGCCCGGAAGATGTTTGCACAAGAGCTGGAGGGAATTCTTTATAGTCCTTTCAACGCTGTGACTGGTCACATGAGGTCAGGTGTGCAATTTGGAGAGCTGCTCCAACATTTCAGATTTGGGAGCATTTTAGATTTCCTATTTCAAGATCAGGAGTAGGCAGCCTGTTTAAATGAAACCGACTGGGTGCAGAGTGTTGTGTGTGAATACAAGTGTTCACGTCTCAGGAGTAAATTTCCTGCTGTAAAATGCTGAGTCATCAGATACTTCGTTTTAATTTTTTTCTCCACCTCCAAGAGATCTCGAGAACCCTTTTAAAAATTAATATATTTAACTTTACAGGATTCTTTGCTCTGTTTGACTGAATTTTTTTTAATCTCTTGGTTTTTGCAGCCACTCCATATCCTGGTGGATTTAAATGCTTCACCTGTGAGAAGGCAGCAGACAATTATGAATGCAACCGCTGGGCTCCTGATATCTACTGTCCTCGAGGTAAAGTCTCAGTAGACAGATTGGGTCCCCAGAGCACTTGAGAGCGAGTGGCCCTGAAGACCAGGTACATGCTTGGAATTGCAACTGCTCCTCTTGTCTGAGGTTATCGGCAGATCTTTAGGGCAGATGCATAATTCATCCTCCAAGACTCTCAGATACACAGGGACCCATACGATCGTTCCCTTTCTCACGAAACATAGTTGGAGCTCTACGGGAGGTAGCTGAGACGTCTCCACCCTGGGGCCAGCCAAGTGTGGAACAGTAGAGAATGGGCAGCTTGTTTGCCACTCTTTGAAGCCTTCATCCTTAGTCGCTTCTTTCATGTAAAGGATGAATCGATGCTCATGTAAAGATTTCATTTATTGCCTGTCTTGCCACGGTCTTACAGTTTGAGACTGTGAAAGCTGACATTCTAAATGCCATCACCACATAAATAAAAAAACCTTGACCCTTTTCAACTGCTAAGTTCTCTTTCAAGGACGAGATGGACCGCACTTGAAGCTTGAAATTTTGACCAAAGTGCTCATTGGGAAAAGAAGACACATCCTATTTATATCTCTCTTCCTAGCGAGTGAAAATGATGTTTCTATCCGGCTGTGAGGTCATGGCTAATTGACTGTTTTATTTTGTAGGAAGGTCGACTGGTTGAGTGGGGGTGGGATGTGTGGACTATGGGCTATTCCATTGACAGTTGTCATGGCAGTGAATGCTTTCCACTGTAGATTTAATTCAGATATGTTAGAATGACGAATAAAATAAATGCATTCATTATTTTTCAACATAAGGCAAGACTTCTCATGTCCGGTGCAAAGAATGCCCCTTTGCTGGTCATGGTAGGCTGGCATTGCGAGAGCTAGGGCAATTCTAACAGAGACAAGCAGTTCACACTCTTTAACCTTGATCTTTCTCCTGGGACTTTCTTGAAGGAGAACCTGCTGAAAATGTGTGCTCAGCCTGTGGCTCTCAACCTACAGCATGACCACTGCCCATGCTGTGGCTTATCACAGCACAGGGGGATGCTACCATAGCCTACTCTGTGACTCATCTGCCTGGCAGATTCATCAGGCCTGAAATGTGCCCAAGAACTTGCCTTTCCAAAGTGTCCCCATGTGAGCAGACGCAGCCATATTCAGACCCACAGTGAAAGAACCCCGGAGTAGGGAGACTCGGGATAACACGACCCCCCAGGAACTCACAAGAGACCATCCTTGCTGCAATCACACGAGGTTTATTGACAGGACAGGACCCAGTGCACTGGGGCTGAAACTCATTTCCCACGCAGGGGTAGAGTTCTACCTCAAGTAGCTGGGAGAAGGGGTATTTAAGGAAAGAAACCATAACCCAATAACCCAAAGGCGGTAGGGAGGGCGTCATTGGAAAATTCCGAAAATACTAGTGATAATCACAAGGGGGTAACTCCCTGTTTCTGAAGATTATTCTCAAGATTATAATCTAACTTTATGGTCAGCTAGTTCCTGAAACAGAGTCACTGAACCGGCTAACCTAGATTTTCGGTTCTTCCTCTTCTTGCTATACCTTTCTGACTTCACCTCTCCAAGGTTCCACCTCTTAATGCCGATGAATCGGTTACAGGGGAGGAACTTTGGAGGACATGTTCAGCCAGGAGCAGCACGTGTCTGCTTAGGACGGACTCAGCAGAGCTTACAGGGCACAGGAAGGCATGTAAACTAGTATCTGTAGACTTTAGCAGACAAATCCCTCCCTGTCGCAGAGGACGAAACACAGGTGACCAGAAGCACCACACTGGAGTGAGTCCCCAGGAGGAGAGAAAGCCCTGTCTTGATGCTTTCTTTCAGATCAGAATCTCCCTCTTCAAACTCCAGATAACTGGAAGAGCTGAGAGGTCTTTACAGAGGCTATCCCTTCCCCATTTTCCGGAAGCTCCCTTTTTATCTTGCTGTTCTGTAACTGCTTGGGGACAAATACAGTTGCGCTCTGAATCCGTGACATAAAGGAGCCAGGCCAGGCCCCTGGGACAATTACGCAGTGAAAGATAGGAATCTAGTTTCTTCTTTCTAGGAGCAGACAGTTTACCCTGGGAGATAAGATCTGACCGGATCAGGTATTAGGCACAGCAGGTGAAAGTTAAGTGCCCAGTGAGCCTGGCCTTAAATGCTGTGGGAGCTGAGGGCAGAGAAGAGCAGCTGGGACTGAGGCGACAGTCGCTCCTCACACTGGGAAGTTGTACAATTCTCTAGCTAGGGAAAGGACTTAGAATATTTTAGGAGACTTTCGGAAGTCACGCAGGGCAGTGGTGTGGACACTGGGCCATCCATATGTGCCCGACAGATGGGGAGGACCTGGCCTAAGAGTAGGCATGTGTGTATATCAAAGACTAATTAATAGACACCAGCAACTGCAGCAGCGCCCTTTTGAGTATTTTTGAGCCGCAGGTGAGGGGCGGGAACTCAACGCCCGAGCCTGAGAAGAGGTGCAAGTACAAAATTTTTGTGTTTCTAAGTCTAGGTTATGTGAATTTCTATCAGTAAAACTAATAACCATGTTATGGAAATGTGGTTTCCTCCATCTTCCTGCATTTGTGCTGTTACCATTAGCCTAAAGTGACCAGAGGTGACCAGCAGGCTTAGTGAGGGCTGCTGAGAGGTTGCTAGGAAAGACACAATGCTTCCTGTGGCATCTCTGGGCCGTTGCGTGCTTATTTTGTGACATGCTTAGCTAGGTTTTAGTCATCCCAAGGTTGAAGGTGAAAATCCTGATTCCGGAGGAGCATTTGATCTTGTCTGTGTAGAATAAGGCCACACACCCAGTTGCTTGGGGAGTGACTAAATCTGAAGCTTTCAGAAACTGGACTCTCGAACCGTGGGTCTAGCTTGTCACAGTATCCATCTGAGACGCATGGAGTTGACACACTTGACCGTGCCTTTGTACTGGTCCAGCGTGTCTCGAAGAAGCCTGGCAGTGACTAGACTCTTCCCAGGAACAATGACAGCTTAGCTAGCTGCATGCCTACCTGCCGCAGGTTCACTGGAGCTTTTTTTCTGAGTGAGAGAAAGTAAGAGTTTCCTCCCCTCTCATTTGCAGATTCATGGTAATTTCTGCTCCAGAGAGAGCCTCTGAGATGCCCTCCTGATGGGGGAGTGTCATATATCAATCTGTTGATTTCATTGGCTCTAAGCAATAAAGAAACTGCCTCGGCCCATTTCATTGGTTAGAAGATAGGTGGGAGGAGTAGACAGAACAGAATGCCGGGAGGAAGAGGAAGTGAGGTCAGACTCCACAGCTCTCCTCTCGGGAGCAGACGTCCGCCATGCTCCCGGCTCCTGGGCAGACACACACAATGAAGCTCTGAAGCTCCGACCCAGGATGGACTTAGGCTAGAATCTTCCCGGTAAGCGCACCTAGGGGCGCTACACAGATGATTAGAAATGGGCTAAATTAATATGTGAGAATTAGCCTAGAAGAGGCTAGATAGGAATGGGCCAGAGCAGTGTTTAAATGAATACAGTGTCTGTGTAATTATTTCGGGGCATAAGCTAGCCGGGCAGGTGGCTTGGGTTTGGGGGACGCAATCCCGCCGCCGTCCATATTACTACACCCTCCATTCCCGACTCCCGCTACCGCATCTTCTGCTACCCCCGTAATTTCATCTCACTCCTTTCATACCTGGCTGCTCTTTCTTGATTTTTGTAAACAAAAAGGATATTGAGACCTATTATATGAGAGACCAATTGAAGGAACAGTGGATAGAAAATAGGCTGTGAGATTCGTGTGGTTCGATCACAGTCGTCTTTACCCATGCCATCTCTTTGTTGGGAGAGGAACTATATCAATGTTTATTAAGAGCGAAATGGCAATTCAGAGAACCTAGCCTGGGCATGTTTGGGCCCTTCATGAGGAAGTGTCGCTGCCTCCCCCAAGACAAAATCTGATAGAATAGCAGAAGAAAATGCTATGAAGGGAAATGTGTCCTCTGCTCCCAGCTTCTCAGCTGACCACTGTTTTCTTGTGAAATTGAATCAGTGAAGATGTCCTTTGGTGGCTCTTTCTGCATGGTAGTCTAGTGGGGACATTGGTACAGTGGGCAACAGAAATGAGATCCCAGCTTAAATGAAGAGAAGGCCATATTTCTAGGGAAGACTTCATATTTCCGTCACTTCTTTGACAGGCCAATCTTTGGGGCATCCTTTTTCTGATTTACTTAAAATAAGAGTGAGATTTTCTTCTTTATTTTAGGCAACTTTATATTTAGGATATCGTCCTCCAAGGCGTGTACCTTAATTTATATCAAGATATCTCTAGATCGCGTGTTAACTCGAGGCTTTGAAACTTCCCAGGGTAGGAAAACCAGGATCTTACTCAGTGTGTGCTCTAGGGATCTTTCCCTTTCTGGAGACTTCATTTCTGCATCTACATAGGTATCTCATCCAGCACCTCAGGCTGCTAAGGAATGAGATGATTTTTAGATACTCCCTCTTCTCATATTACTGCCATGATAAATGAATGTCTTAAATGGCCAATTTTAAAGATATCTTGAATGTTAAAATACAGACATAGGAAAAATCCTAAGTGAACACCTCATTATCTTTACCAAATTGAGGTTTTGAATGTCTACCACCTATGTGAAGCCGTGAAACCCTACAGATCCCTGCATCATTACATCCCACCTCCGAAAGGGCCACTAAATTCTGTGTAAATGCAACTCTATGGGACGTAATCCTTGCTTTCACACAGTAGTAAGTGCAGAGTTAGGAGTCTGTGAGCTGCAAAGTTAGTCTTTCTCACAGGTGTTTAGATCATTATGGGAAAACATGAAAAATTGATCTATTCTGCTATGGTGGGCATTTGGACTGTGCCCAGTTTTGAAGTGCATTAATATTCTTCTCTGTCATTTGGTACCTGCACATATGATTTCCTGACAGATCTATTCGGGAAGTATGGTTGAAGGGCATGGGCAGGCAAACATTGGCTTTACCAAATACTGACTAATGATTGTTTATGTTTTTTTTTAAAGTTCCTGAACTCTCACCATCTGCGTACACAAACATTGGCTACACAATGCTGGCCAAACTTACTATTGACAGAAACAACAGAAGCTAGAACTCCATAGTATTGTTAAATATTAAGTATGAATAGCTGCCAACTTTGACTTCCAGTCTGAGCCTGTCAGCCTCACTTTTTCTCCCCTGTTGCTCCACTAGCTCTGAACTGGGTTTGTGCATCTAAACCCCGGACTAAAACTCTGCCCTGTTGGCAGCGGGTTTTGCTTGGTTTCCCAGCCTCTGCCTTTGTGGGTTTCTGGATTAAGAGATGCCCAAGGAAAGAGCACCAAGTCAGGCCCAACCAAATGAGCTTTCCTCTTCTTTGCTTCCTTACTCTTCAGACCCTCTGATCTTTCATCAGACTTTTGTAGTTTTAGCTGCATCTTATCATTTTAAGTTTATTCTTTGTGTTGATACCAGAGTAACCACCTAAGCAAGTAAAATTCTTCAAATTTTTCTTTCATTATACACACACATACACATACATATATACATAGATATATATGTGTGTGTGTAAACATTATATATAATATGTGATATAATTAGATAGTAGATATATATAATTCAATATTAGCTATTTCATCCAGATATTTTAACCCAAAAGTTCTGACATCTTAAGTAAGATTATTAGTAGTAGTAGCATCATCATTATCATCATCATCGTCGTCATCATCATCATCAGTAGCAGCAGCAGCAGCAACATTATATTAAGAGTATCAAACCTACTCCAATTCACAATGGTTTTGTCCAGATATTTTCTGTTTGGTGGCTTCAGGTGGCGCTATGGTTACGAGCGTGACGTGTACTCCATTGAATTGGGTGTTTGAACAGTTGGTTCCCAGCTAGCGGTGCTGTTTTGGTAAGTTCTGGAGTATTTAGGAAGTGAGGTAGCTGCTGGTGCTGGGCTAATGGATTAGAGTGGACCCTGGTTCTGGTCTGGCCTCTTGCATCCTGATTCGCTGAGATGTGAGCAGTCTTAGCCACGCACTCCCACTGCCATGAACTCTTCCTGACCTTCCCTGCATGATAGAACAAGCTCTCTCAAACCATGAGCCAAAATAAATTCTTCCCAGATTCTTACACTGAGTATACTGTCACAGTATGAGAAAAGTGTCAGATGGGCGGCATCTGCTTCATGCTTTTGCCATCTTCCCTTTATTTTAGTCACTGTCTGCTTCAGTGTTAGTTCTCGCTACTGCTTATGAACCTTCCAGGACACCATGTGCGCCCTTGCCCAATAACAGCACAGTGATTGCTGAGCTTCAGTGATTGAAGGGAGAGCATCCTCATGGTATGTGTCAGCCATCATTAGGAAGTGTAGACCATAGCTTGGTGATGTACACCTGTAGCCCAGCACTTGAGAGGCAGAAGAAGGAAACAGGGGCTTCAAGGGCAGCCTGGGCTACATAGATCTGTCTCAAATAAAATATACCAATAAAAAAGTGTAGTTGATGTTTTTGAGAAAGCAGGGAAGGGATAGTCTGATGGTTTGCCTGAGAGGCACAGGAGGAAGGCAACTAGTATCTGCTTGGGCTGATGAGTGCCTGTTTACTGTTAAGTTCTGTCTGGGGGAAGAAAACCCATAGTTTCAGGTAATCCCTCCAGATCCTTTGATAGGAGCAGGACAGCCAAGAAGATAACCTGATGCTTGGAAGCCAGCGGCTGTATGGTTTCTGTAAGGGCGAGCAGACCATCCCTTCATAGGTCACGTTTCTATCACTGGGAGAGTCCTTCTGTTACTGATTTTGAATTACAGTGGGCTACGTACATGGGAGAGCAAAACAGTGTAAGCTCAGTGTAAACGGAACGTGCTCTGGAAGCAGAGCCTTCACTGAGAAGTGACCCTTTCCAGAATCTCAGAAGCCTCTCTTGTTCTGTCTCCATCCTTTCCCACAACCAAGGCGTCAGTGTTGCTGGAGGAGGCATGCCTCACCACCCCCAAATAGAAATTCTTACCCCTAGCCCTAGGGATGTGACTGCTTGGAGATAGAGTCTTAAAGCAGTGATTAAGATTACAGAAGGTAGTCAGGTAAATGCTGATCCCGTATGACTGGTGTCCTTGTGAGAGGAAACTGGAATTCACACAGGCACTGGGGAAAGATGATGTAAAGATGTAGGGGTGGGGTGGGTAGAAGCCGTCTATGAGCCAAGGAGCACAGCCTCAGAAAAAAGCTCGACTATAAACTTTTAGCATCCAAAACTTAAGGAAAACTTTGGTGGAAGTCCATTTCTTTGGTAGCTTTTATAGTAGTCTTAAAAAAAATAATATAGCACCATCCTGATTTCGAATAATATAGATCAGCTTTGCCTTGCATAAGCTTCTTATTTTTCTGATTTCTTTTTCTCAGTGTTATGTGAAGTATACTTATCTTATTAAAAATACATCCCAGTCAATCTTACTGTTGTATGAATAGACACTAGATGCTGTAATTTATTTATTCTGACACCAGTGGGCCTTTTTGTAGTCTCCAGTTGTTATTTGTACAAATAGCTCTCTATGACTATGCTAGAACTTTCATTTCCTTTTAGCATTGTGTGTGTGTGTGTGTGTGTGTGTGTGTGTGTGTGTGTGTGTGTGTGACTTATGTTGACAGAGTTTGCATGGATACACTCTTAGTAGATCTTAGCAAATACTTTCCCCAAGTGGTTACACTGTACAGAATTACAGTTCTCATAGAAATGCTGAATAAACTAGATGAGATCATTCAAAGTACAGGCATGGTAGAGATTTTTCAAATATCACAGATTTAAATTTAAGTGTTTGAATTTGATTAAGCTTTAAGAAGAAGAGCTTGGCTGTACATGGCCTTCCCATATCTATATCTGTCTTCATAGTATATTAAGCATGTGGTGAGTTGTGCAAGGATATGACACATGTTGTAGGAATGTAGACACCAACAAGAATGAACCCTATTCTTTATAATCCAGAACAGTAGCTAGATCTCAGCCAGGATCCTGCCCACCACAGGATTGGTTATGGAGTTCTTCATAGCCATCGGGCCTGAAAAGGTCATATGGATGGCTAAGCATCTTATCGTGCACGAAGCAAAGCATTCTCCTGTGTATAATTGCGTAGCCTGTGATACCAGGAATGCTGATGCTTTCATTCTGGAGAGATGACATTAATGCCCTTTTCTGCTTCCCTTATGAAGTACAAATAAAATCCTGACCATTATATAGGAACCAGAAAGAAAAAGAGAACTCTGAAAGGTGGAGAAAGAGAAAATTGCAAAGTAGCTATGGCCTCCAGGACCTGAAGGCCAGTAGTGCTGTAATGACTTCTAGGTTTTCTTTCCAGATTTGGAGCTGAAGAATAAACCCAAAGTATCACTGACACAGGCACAATAAACCCTAGCAAAGTCGTCCCTTTGCCAGTCAACAGCCCGGGAAGGAGGCAGCCTAGAAAGACAGGAAAGTTCTGTATAAGAGCCATTACTCTCAGCAAACACCACAGACAACACTGTAACTACACCTTTTGAGCAGAAGGGAACAGAGAGTCCACCCTTCAGTTCATGGCAGGCTATACTGTAATGTGAGATGCCTTTCTGTATATGTGTTGCTTTTATTGTTTGATGAATAAAGCTGTTTTGTCCAATGGCTCAGCAGAGGAAAGCCAGGCAGGAAAGCCAGAGATATAGAGAGAGAATAGGCAAAGTCAAAGAGATGCCATATAGCTACCAAGGGAGAAAGATGTCAGAACATTACTAATAGGCTACAGCCTCATGGGGATTCATAGATTAATAGAAATGTGTTAATTTAAGATGTAAGAGCTAACTAGGAATGCACCTGAGCTGTTGGCTAAACAGTATTGTAATTAATATAGTTTTATGTCATTATTTGGGTATGGGTGGCCAGGAAACAGAAGTGAAAGCGCAGTCTCTGATTACACAATGGTATCCAATATGGGGCTTGAACCCATGGCCCTGAGATTAAGAATCTCATTAATACATACCAACTAGAACTCATGCAATAGTACTGAGTTCTTTCATAGGATGGTTGCAGAGATGGACAAGTAATGGACTCTTCATTCTCTCTGGGCAATTATAAAGTATCCCCCTATTGCCAGCAGAAACCATGGTGGTAGACTTCAGGCTTCTGAGTCCACCAGCAAGGAGCTGCCTCCACCCCATCTGGGACACTTGTAAAAACCAGCTGGGTGGAGAGTCAGAACTTTGCCTCCCACCACCCATTGGCAATAAGCCCCACCCACTGGCAATAAGCCCCACCCCCTACTCTGCACAGCATTTATAAAGCCTGTGTGGGGAGCATTGATCGGCCCACCAATCTCAAGCCAGGTTTCATGATGCTACAGCATCACATAGAAATGTCCAGATTTCAGTTGAAAAGTCATCCCACATCCCAGGAAGGGCTCAAATTGAACGGAGAGCATAAAGGGCATCTGACACAACTAACTTTAAACCCAGGAAAGCTTTACCGTGGCTCGCAGTTTTGGAGGTTTGAATGTTACTTGGTTAGTTAGTTGTTAGTTGGTCCTGTTGATTTCAGGCCTTCAGCTAAGCTGCACATTGTCCTGGGAGCCGTGGTAGAACACGCAGCTCATTTTACAATGGTGGTGGTATGCGGGGATGACTGGAGAGATAGACATGCCTTAACGACCTAACTCTCACACAGTCCATTCACTTAAACCTTCCATGACCTCCTAATAACACAAGAGGCTGGTGAAAAAGTAGTTAACATGTGGACTTTGGAGGGACATTACAGATCCCAACTATTACAAATGATCACCAAGCTGAGGTAGAGATGAAGAATTACCTGATGAGGAATTTAAGTCAATGGCAATAAAAAAGATGCTTCAATCATTATAATTACCCTGAAAATACCAAAGAAATTGGGAAAATATGAGAGGAACCAAATGAAAATTTCTGATTGTTTAAAAAACCATGGCCGTGCTTGAAATAAAAATGTCCAGCGGGTACCCCAACAGAGTCACAGCAACAAATGAGAGAGCCAGTGATTTGAAAGCAGAACCATAGAACGTACTCAACCTGGAGACTGGAAGGGGAAGTGAGAACTGGATTTCAGGGATCCACAGAGCTTAACAGATGTGCTGGGAAGGAAAGAGTGATTCGCAATCTGTGGGTCACCACCCCTTTGGCCCATCAGAAAGCACAGAAATTTGCATTATGATTCATAAGAGTAGCAAAATTACAGTTATGAAGTAAAAACCGAAAAAAATAATTTTATGGCTGAGGGTCACCACAACACGAGGTCGCAGCGTTAGGAAGGTTGAGAAGCACTGGCCCAGGCATCTGCAATCTTGCCAGCTTTCTGCTGTCTCCAGCTCCTGTTCTTGCTTTCCTGTCTAAGAGACATCCATGCACCCAGCAGTTCACACCGTTTGATGTGAACATAGGAACAATTCCACACTGAATGACATCAGATTTGTAAGGGAGACCTAATTTTACTAGATTATTGCCAAGTGTTAATGAGATTGTTTTCAGGAATGACCGAGGTATCAGATACGGAGGCGGATGTACGGAAGTTCATCTGTATATTCATAACAATCCAGCCGATGTCTCCAGGTTCTTTAAGTAAGCATACATATTCATTACCTCAAAGGGAATTCAAATTTTACACACTTGTCAATTTCCTAGACTATTACTCAGGCCCAGACCAGGAAGCGATAAAGTCTTGCAGTAGGAAATGTATTATGCAGGCATTTCAGAGAATTTAGAGGCTCTTATTTGGAGGGAAATCTGAGCTGCTTCCAGCATTTCTGGTTCACATTTTTTGGGACGATAAAGGTGTCACATTCTAGGTGGTGCCTTCCAGAGATTGTCACATGGGAAGAGAATCGGGGGGAGGCATATTGTTGTTTGTTCTACACACATGTGAGGAGTGATGGGATACTGGCCGTGCCCAGGACATAGAAGGAGAAGACCAAAGGTGTGGAATGAGAAGGTTGGTGAGGTCACATGAGTGAGAAGAGGTTCAAGGACAAAGCAGGAGAGAGAGAGCATCTACAGTTGGGTTAAAACAAATGTCGGAAGAGAAAAGACCACAGATAAAGACGACCTGGAAGTCCTGTCTGAAGTCTAGGTGGGAAATCCCAGAGAGGCGATTCACAGTTGAATAGGGACTGCAAAGAGGTCGTGCACCTTAGGGTGCTCAGAGCAGTCTCTGCCTGGCCAGCAATGCAGATGTGAGCTGCTGAGTGCACAGTAAAAAACCGAGCAGCGGTGTGCAGGCAGGGGCCACCAGCCCTTTGATTTCTAATAGAATCTGTAAGGCTGTTGTTACAATTCTTTGCTTCCCCTTCATTTTCACGCACCCGAGGAATTGTTTCCTGGTATTGCTGTAAAAATTAGACATCTTTGTGTTAAACCCAAACTAGCAGAATCACAGAACAGGGCAGCTCGGAGAAAGTGTTTCCCTCTGACACAGACGTATGTAGTGGCTTAATTCAGATAACCCCTGGTATAGACTGTTGAAGCAGTTTCTTCTACTGGAAACTATATTGGTTAGTGAAAATGCTTTTAGCTATGAACTGGTTTTAAATTTCAAAAGGTGACTGAGGAGCGAGAGGGAGAGACAGAGACACGAACAGAGAGAGTTGTGAAAATTACACTTTGTGTTTTTCAGTTATGGATTGAGCTGTCTTTTCCATTTCTGACTTTACCATGAGTCGAAGAGTTTGGCTTCCCAACCTCTGGGAATTCTAGGCAGTTGCAGACTATGAGATTTTAGAGGCTGAACTAACCTGGTAGAAATTCAAATCCATCTTTTATCTTTTAGATAAAAGCCTTTGAAATCCTTTTAGTGTGAAGTTATCAGCAGACTTGATTCTCATATAACCTCATTACCAACCCCAGGGTTCTTCAGAATGCGGAGCGAGCCGCGCTCTGTGGCTAGGACTCAGTTTTGATGGCTGCTCCCGCTCAGTGATAAGCCGCCTGTGGTTCACCTGGTTCTGCTCGGGAAATTCCATCTGCGAGCCCCAACACACACCCTTGGAGATCCCAGATTACGGTTCCTAGTGAAGGTGCTCATAAAACGTGTACCGGTGAAACCACCTCAACTTTATTTGAGCACCTCCAACCCCATATTTAACTGCAGAACCTTTCTTTTTGCATTAATATTTCATGACTCACCTAGGGCTTTGCAAGCTAAGAAGTGGAGTGGATGCCTTTAAGAAACTGCTGCTTCAGAGTGAAGGTCTCTACCATGGGAGGCGATGGCGGGTGTTCTCAACCTGTCTTTGTCTCGTGGATTGTGCTTGACGGTGTTCCAGGAAAAATTCTTATCCGGCATTTTCAATGAACTTCATTCTCCTCTCAACACAGATAGACAAAATTTGGTTTGTTAGGTGTTAGGGTTTTGCATATTTTCCTGAAAAAAAAAATATTTGAATCAGTGCGGGGAACTGGAACCACGTGGCATTTGAAGGAATAAACCTCCTATTGATGAATTAATGAGGAAAAAGATGAAGAAAAAGCAGTTGGATCCAGTTTACCAATTGCTATCTTAAGGCTCATTTCGACCAAGCTCATTCATTACTTGAGGAACAAACCTAGTTTCCCACACTGAAGCTTGTAGTGATTTACTTCCTCCATCTGGGTGTGATGTTAACTGTACACATTTACATTTTTAGCTGCACAGCCTTTGGCAGCTGCTCAAGTTGCCGGCGTGAGGCAGAGCCAGGAGATAAGAACATTCTTGCTTTTATTGCTTTCTCCAACATTTGAAGTCGGGGTGGGAGTGGAAAAGGTATACATACCCATCATGGCCATAAATGTCCATCATCTGATGGCAAAGACTAAAGCCGTCCTCTTCGGAAGATGGGGTAAATCTCTCAGGCTTCTGGTCTTCATTTGTTAAAGCCTTCGGATGAGCAAACCTGCCCCCTCTACATCCAATAGCCAATCACCTCCACCTTTAATTAGAGGCCAGGGCTTGGGGGAATTTGCCAGGTGTAATACTTTCAACTGTTCACCCCCAGATGACCTCACTTACCCTAATCCCCAAGAACTCCACAGGACCCTGAGCTATCTGGAGACTGCCTGGTCTGACTGACTCCAGGAAACAGAATTCCAGGCAGGGTGCATTGTGGGGACAGCACCCCAGTCAGGGAAAAGACATCCACAGCAATGTCACCCAGGGCAAGGAGTTGCCATTGGTCAGATTCAGAGGTGATTCTGGGTCCTGTGAGTTGAGCATGCCTAGGGAGACATTTAAACCTCGACTTTCCATGATTTCCGAGATGTGTCAGTGTGGTCTAGATATGAGCTCATTCCCGGGACCTAATATCTTATGCCTTCTTCATTGAACACTAGCTCTTTGATAAAAAGCTGCCAAAATCATGACAGAATCTGATGGGGGAAATTTTTATTGCCTAATAAATAATTCCACAGACCATAATTCCATATTAGCAACTAAATACCCCAAATGTATAAAGCATGTGGAGTGAGAGCCAAGATACGGATGAAAAACGGCGAAGTGACACTTCTTGAGAATTATTCATCTCTTGTAATATGAAGGGGGGACTGGAGCACTCTCCTGCAGCCAGGCTCGTGGGGCTGCGTGCTGCCGGCAGGCCATAAATAATGACATGGAGCGGTGACGCTTTTTCTTTAGTTCTCTATGAAACCCTGGAAGAAACCTCAAACTTTCTTCCCGGGATGAAGAAGGGCTGTAGATGGCCACAGTGGCCCTCATCTGCCCTAGGGGCGTGGAGATCAGAGGACAGGAAATAGAAGTTCCCAGATTCGGAGACCTGTAGGGTTGGTCCGTTCCTGAACATTCTCCATCTGGCTGTTCTGGTGGCCAGGTTCGTTCTTTTGTGGAAAGTCATTTTTGCCAACAAAATGAATCCGTTTCTAATTCTTCTGATGTTAGATGGGAACACTTCACTGCCGGGCTCCAGCCTCAGTTCAGGTTCAGGTCCTGAGATGGGCACAAGGAAAAATTGTGACTGCCAGGTGGATTGCACTCAAGTGGCCCGAGTAGCTTGGGCCATCTTTATTTATACTTAAATAGAGTTTTTCTTACCACGATTACATGAACAGTTTTATTATGGGCTCCTATTTTTGACTTTTAAGAAATATATCATATTTTAAGTAATACAACATAATCATTATGAAAGGCCCCATTGTTCCCCTTTATGTTTTCCCAAATAGACTTTCCTACCCCCTACAAAGTCGTATTCTAGAGTTCAGCATTTTTGCAGGCTTAACTAGATATCGAGCCGAACACATCCTGATCTCGCAGCACTTACGTCAGCTGGCAGCTACTTGCGGTTAAAAAGGAATAGATACGGGTACAATGCTTTAAGGACAACAATATTCAAACCCAGACAGTTTTTTTCATGTCGGCAACAGTTCCCTTTTCTACAAGAGGGTCCCCATGTCTCAATCTCTCTGTAAAAGGTAGCCTTTGATAAGGCACTCATATGTACCCAACTGTCTCTATTGAGTCAGAAAAGTCCCCAGGATTAGGAGCTATAGTTAGTAATTCCAAGATAAGAGATTCGAGAAGCATTAACCCCTGCTGAATCTTAGGGGAAAATACTTAAGAGAGAACAGAATTTCCAGGGGGAAATTACAGCTGTTGCAGGTGTGACTGACAAAAGAGAAGTAAAAACTGCCCAAAGAATCAACAATACAACGATCGAGAAAAGAACCTGCAAGCTGCACGAATTTTGCAAATTCCTATGCTGTCCCGTGAACTACTGGTTCTTGCCAAGTCAGAGTCCCTTCCCTGGGTGCCTTGCCCAGAGGAAACCCATTGGACAGGTAGTCATATGCTAATCAGAGGCTAGGCTGCATGACTCCCAACACTCTACACACACACACACACACACACCGCTATAATCTTCCATCTTCCGAAAGCCTCTTGTTACCACCCTCCCCCAACTTTTCTCTTAGATCACTCCCTTTAAAAACCACTAAAGCTCTAACCACCTGTGAGCCGCCATCCTCTGAACCTCTCATCCCTAAAAATAAAAATAAGAGCAATGGTAAAATGTGTGGAAAGGCAGTTATGCTATCGTGTCTTGCTATGGGGGGACTGTGATGGACAGAGAGACCAGCGTTCTGCAGAAGGCCATCCTTCTGCCAGGGGGCCAGGGGGAAGTGGATCTTAGCATGGAGGCTGTGTCCACCCTGTGTGCTGTCATGTCTTACTAAAAATCACCTTGGGAGGAGAGCATGGCAGACACTCAGAGTCATCATCTGAGGAAGCAGAAGACAGTTCTTTTGATAATTTCCCGAAAGTGAAGATTCGTCTCATTATTGGGGTCCACGTTTAGGAAAATTCTTCATTGGCATTTGAGTCATTTGATGGGTGATGGGAGAGCTACTTCCTTTGAGATCTGCTTCCCTCCGCCATCCTCTGGTGCCTATATTTAGAGCATTTCATGAAAAGTGAATTTGAGGGGCGTCCAGGAAGACAGCCTGCTGTGTTCTTTTCCGTCAGATAGGACTCGCGTTTCCCATCTCAATGAAGGATTGTTTTCTCCTGACAGACACCAGATACTGCTACACTCAGCACACCATGGAAGTCACAGGAAACAGCATCTCTGTCACCAAGCGCTGTGTCCCACTGGAGGAGTGCTTATCCACGGGCTGTCGAGACTCAGAGAATGAAGGCTACAAGGTCTGGGGAAGCATTAATTACCGCTCCTTTACTGGATTCTCCCCCACCCATCCCTACATAGGTTGTGAAAATGTACTTGTTTTCCTGTTTGCTTTAGGAGAATACCAGCCTGTAGCCGGGCAAAGGACAAGCAGACGGGGCGTGTAAGACCATGTAAAGAGGATGGTGAGAGTAGCTTAGGCCTTTCCTTCCCTTAGAAGAGTCCTGAAAGGAGAGGTCAGGGACCACTCAAACGCATCTTGGTAGCACATGGCAGATACTCCATCTTCTGCCTGAGGCAGCAGGAGGCAGTATAGTTTGATAACTTTCTCTAGAGCGAGGGTGCATGTCATTCTTGGGGTCCCAGTTTAGGGCAGCGCTCCATTGGCTCCTGAATCATTCCACAGATGATAAGAAAGCCACTCCTTTAAACACTAGCTGGTGCCTGTGGGAAGTGAGTGTTGGGCTGTCTAGGACGGAGACTAAAAAGAAGCCAGCTTTGCTTGCTTCTCCCTGGAATCCTGCATGTTCTTGCAGTGTGCCAGCGCTGACTCTGTGGTCTTCATCTTGCACACTTGGGCCTTGACTTGACATCTGCCCACCTGTCAGGCCACCTCCCTGGGGTTCAGGGAAACTCCCTTTCTCTGTACCCTGGAACAGCCTTGCCATCCGGAGCTGCTTTCATTCATTAGAAGCAGAAACAATTTTTAAGCTGCTTCTCAGATTCACTAAGAATTAAAACACCACCTGCCTTCTTGTTACTAATTTGAAGAAAGGTCAAGTCAAGGTCATTACCTGACCCCTCCAGCAAGCCATGCGTGGCTCTCAGGCATTATTGTGATCTTTTTTTCTCCCAAGAAGAGCACTGTGAACCTGAAGATGTGTCAGTTGCTTGTGTTACACAGCTAGTAAGAGAAAGACGGGCTGAAATTTAAACTTGCCCCTAACCTCTGTTCTCTCTTCTCAGCTATTTTGGGGACTCATGTTGGTTGTGGCCAAAGGTTTACCTCTCTCCTGACTAGTAGTAGCTTTAGGATAATAACCACCTTATGAATCTGACTCATCTGGGATCTTGTTAAAATTCAGATTTTAGTCCTTCAGTTCTGGGTATACTGCACGTCTGACAAGCCCCCAGTTGGTGCTGTTGAGGCTGCTGGTCAACACAGTGGGGAGCCCTGGCCCCAAATAACTTTTGCCAGTGAATCCTTGGGTTTGCTTCTTCGATAGGCATCAAGGGTAAAGCGATGTAAAGCAAGAGTAATTGAATAAATAAAACCCTTCAGCTTGTTCTCCACTCAAGAGAATGGAGTTGACTATACCCATAGAATTAGTGAGGGTAAACATTCAGGTTCACAGGACCCTAGTCATTGCCATTTTATCCTCACTGTGACAATCTCAAAGAGGAAGTTTTGCCCTCTTAACAGTTACTTTCTACTGCCAGGAAGAGCCTCTCTGAGGAAGGAAGGCAATTTTCATAATTCCCATTTTCAAGGACCGTGAAGCCTAACAGTTAGGGAAGGTGAGATGCCTGAAACAGAATGTAGGTTCCCTGAAATGTAGGCTGGAATTTTTCATGTGGAGTACTTGCTTCTAGATGGGATGCTATTCTTGCCCTTCCTGAATGTCAGGCACTGTTCCTTTTGTAGAACAGACTTCTCATTTGCCAGGAGGCAGACTGTTCCTTCTGATGCCCCGCCTCCTTCTGAGACAGGCTGGCTTCAGCTCACCCTTCCTTTCCTTGCATTCTTTCTTTCAGATCTGCACCTCTTGCTGTGAAGGAAATATCTGTAATCTGCCGCTCCCTCGCAATGAGACTGATGCCACGTTTGCCACAACGTCACCTATAAATCAGACAAATGGGCACCCACGCTGCGTGTCAGTGATCGTGTCCTGCTTGTGGGTGTGGCTCGGACTCACCTTATAGCAGCCCTCTCCACCAAACATAGCTCTGTGGGTGTCCCTGTGGCCCGCAGTCATGCATGAGTCATCCGCCTGGCAGTAGCGACAGAATGCGACCACAGCGCCCCGGACATCATCACTGCCAGGCATTCGCATTGCCATAAAGAACAAGCGTTGCTTCAATGCTGTCATTTCCAGCCTAACCAAGACCCCATCTAAGTCAGCCTGTCCCCATACAGACCCTGATTTCTATACCCCAAATCTGCGGTTTTGCTCCAAGAAAGAGTTCTGCATTCATGGATGTCTGGGTTCTTGATCCCGAAGCCATGCGTGAGCTGCGGGAGAAAGAGCAATGGATACAGGTGCTGTAAAATTTCAGGAAAAGGAAAGAACCCCTAGCTTAATTCAAATCACAGCTTCGCCTGTGGCTTTAGAATTTTAAAACTTTAAATCCAAAAATAAACGGAATAATTTCTTTGAGATTCTGATGGAGTCTCTAAAAGAGCAGCAAGGACTTTGCTCAGTTTCATTCCCCCAGCCTTCTTATCTTAGCGTAGGGAAACACGCTCCTGCTGCTCTTTGTAAGGGACAAAGAAAGGCAATTAAAGTTTGTTGTATTTGTAGAGGTGACGAGAGAAAGATTTCATGATGAAATGAGCGCCCACAAGAGGAAGTTTATCCCTTCTTGTAACTGGAGGAGAGCTTGGCTCTGCCCTGAGAACTAATTCTGCTTCCCGAGTTCCTGGATCCCAGCTGGGCCAGGAGCATCTACAAATTCGCGAAGTGCGGTGGGGTTGTCTTCTCCACTTGTTGCATTTACTCCGATATAGCTAATCTAGTCAGAGAGAGCATGTCAGAGTAAAAGAAAGCTGTGTGGAGGTGAGTCCTAGTTCATTGCGAAGGCCCAGAAACGGCTCAGCAGAATTCTCTCACTGTCCATAGTATTGGCTACCAAAGAGCCCTGTCCTTCCCAAACCAAGTGACTTTAGGGAGAAAGTGCTGAATTAAATTATTGGTAGGTCAATAAGGTAAGAACACTGCTGTGCTGGGATGAGAGGAAGATGGATCATAAATGGCGTAGTATTTGCTTCTCTCAGGTGCTGCCTTTGGAGTAGAAAAGGTTTTCGTCATCCTTCATGTATTTTTTTTTTAAACCTAAAAACTGCATTGTTTTCTTTTGCCATGTAAATTCTTTAAATGACATTTATTTTTGTATGGTATAAACTAGAAACTAAACTATATTTCAAAAAATGCTTTTTTTTTCCTGAACAAAATACGAAATTAGAATGCTTGTTTTCAACAATGGTAGAGCTTATCATTCATTTATGGAGAGTTATCAATGAGCCTTGCACCGATGCTAAAAAAAAAATGTTCATTTTCTGTGAGCATGAGTTGTATGTTCGCCTCAAGGGTTTTACTCGTGGTTTCCTCAGAAGCGTTGTCCTGGAAATATTTGCGTGGAGACTATCATTGGTCCAAGTATCTCTGCAGGGCTGTGGGTTATGTTAGCATGGAACTTGGCGGAGCAAAGCCCTGATGAGGAGGACCGTGCTGTTAAGATACATGTGCCCTGCACAGGGAACTTTAGCTCATAAAATGAGACCCCCTCAGGGACCAAATATGAACTAACTCTGATACAAGTGATTGGAGTTGTATCACACAGCCTTAATTCAGAGTGTGGCAGGCTTATCAATTTCTTGCTTATAACTGGGGATGGGAGAGTCAGGAGAGAAAGGCACTTTGCTAAGCACTTTACGTAGTTAGGCCATAAACGCCCCAGCAACTCTGAAAGGTACAGCACATATCTCTGCTTTACAGATGAAGGTCCTGAGACTCAGAGATGTTTGATAAATGAAGCTTTTTCCTCCAGATTTAGTGTCTGCGGGATATGACAGGTTTGAACAGAAAAGGATGTGGAATTTCTCTGCTAGGAAAACTTACAGGTCTGACTTCGTGGGAATTGGCCCATCTTATCGTGTAGAACACATCCTGCTATCCAGGATGACATTTGCATGTGTCCCCAGTCGAAACTTTTTCTTTGGGGAGTAAAGTTATAGCTTCTTGATTTATCCCTCTGGTCAAAAGAGGAGATAGTTGACCTTGCATCTAAAGATGCTTTAAGACAATGGGAATTTGATGTTGTATATAACTATAAGTACCATTTTTTTTATGTGTGTGTGCATGGTCACACTCCACCGATATTTTCCAAGTGCTGCATGCAGTCTGAACGGGAGACAAGGAACTGAGCACATTAGAGCCTGCCTGGCTGGTTTACAGGGATAAGGTTCTCAAAGGTCCAGATTGCCCACCGCCTGGGAATTAATTGCAGCCACTGTACACATGCGCGGCACACATCCCCAGTGCCTTTCAAAGTGGCTTTTGTTTAATTCTCTTGAAAGAATGTGATTTGTTCACCAGCCCTCGCCTCAGAAAGCCAAGGAGGAGCCATTCATGTAGACGGTCCAGGACAAGTTAGCCATCTGACTATTCTGTCACTTTAAACTGTCCATTCAACCTCACCATTGGTGATGGCTTGACATGCCAAGAGCCATGATGTGTATATTAACCTATATGCCACATATTTATTTTTAGACTCCCTTCAACATCCATGCCAATATGGGATTAATGCCTACATGTAAATATTGTACACTTTGTAAAATCAATGAATAAAGATTTTAAGTGTGTTTCATCAGGCTTCTTCCTGCTAGTGTGTATGTCAATCAATGGTTAATATACTGGCTTATATACAAGCCGTGGGCTTAGCACCACAGTGGGCCTCTTTCATGGGCTCACTTTCTAGAGATGTTATAGTCAAGAAGCACATACATAAAAGCAACTCTTTTGTGCCGAGTGATTCATACAGAGGTAACTGCTCAGAAAATCAGAACTTTTCAGACTGGTCTATAGTTCTCCTTGAACATTTCTTTGTTAAAACCCATGGACACCGTGTGTGTGTGTGTGTATGTGTGTGTGTGTGTGTGTGTGTGTGTGTGTGTGTTCATATGTGCCGTGTGTATGGAGGTGAGAGAACAACTTTAGGGAGTTGGTACTTTCCTGACATCGGCAGTCAGAGAACACATGTCAGGAGGTCTCGCCTCCCACCGCTGGCTGAAATTCAGTGGGTAGGCTTGTGGCGCCATCTTGTCAGCTCCCCAATGTGCTTCAGCCTTTGTTCTCACTTGTTCCTCTTGTTAGCGGATTATTAAAACCGTGACTACTTCCTTCTGCGAGCAAACTCCAATCTTACTTTGTGCAGATTGCCGTTGCTGTAATTAGTTGAGTGTAAATATTTTTTTTATAGTGAGATTTCAAATTTAAAATATTTCAAATTTAAAATTCAGAGGCCAAGAAATGGCTTCTCTAGAGTCCGCCTTTTTGTTCTAAGGGCAATACTGACTTTTGTGTATGATCTTATCTTCGAAGCACTGTAAAATGCTCTGTGCCTGGCTTCCATTGATCAACATGAACACATTTAGTGCTTGATGGCTACAGCTTTGCCGCATCCAAGGAAGGTCACACTCATGGTTTATCTTAAGAGATTCCTTTTTGTCCCACATGTCCCCAGGGTGACATGCGTGATGTCTCCCCCTTTCTCTGGCAGTTTTACTAGGAAGTTATTGTTCAGGTTGCTGAGTTGAAGGTGAAAGGAGCATTAGGAAACATCTGCCGTACCCCCTTTGTTTTCTATGCGAGAGAAAAGAACCCCCAGAGAGCCCAGATTACTTGTTACTGCAGACGCTGCATGACTGCGTTAAGGATCTAATTCTGCCAGGTGTCCCTTCTGCGATGCTTGGAGTAATGAAGCATTGGCAACAGGAAGCAGTTTAGAGGTGCCCTTTTTCTTTACTCTGGCTGTAGGGTGGGAGGTACTTTGGGTATCATCAAGGCAGGGACTAGAAGCAGAAACTGGAAAACTTCCAATAAGAAAGCAAGGAAGCCTGATGAAAGAATGTTCATCCTGATTTGAGAAGAGAAATACTCAGAGAGATAATCACCTCCAGACTCATGAACTAAAAAAGAACAATTTGGAAAAAAATATACATTATCATTTAGTTGGATATAGTTTGGGGTTACTGTATATCTGAAATCACAAACTGACCTTCCTAAATCATGTGTCCTAGAGCTCAAGCCTCCACTGACATCCCCACTTGAAGAGATACCAAGGATTGTGTTGCCAAATCAGGGAAAGTTCAGCCAAAAAGAAAGTTTGTTGGTAGGCACTGCACTGAGAGTCTTGTGAAGAAAGTGGGGGGGTATAATATAAGCCAGAATGGTCAGGATGGGGGAACCCACAGAGACAGCTGATCTGAGCTTTCAGGAGCTTGTGGAAACTGGACCACCAGTTAGGGAGCGTGCATGGGACCGACCTAGGCCCTCTGCATGTGTGTGACAGTTACGTAGCTTGGTCTCTTAGGAAGGCTTCTGCCTGGAGCTTAGCTGGCTTTTGGTAACCTGTTCTCCATGTTGGATTATTCTCAGCGTAAGCAGAAGAACTTGGTCGTGTCCCAACCTGATGTGCCATCCTTTGTGCAGGTCCATGGGAGGTCTGCCCCTTTCTGAAAGGAGACGGAGGAGGTGCAGATGGAGAGGGGGTAGATGGAAAAGGGGAGAGGGTGGGAGAAGAAAGAAGGGAAACTGGTTGGTATGTAAAACAAATGAAAAATGTTATTTCAATAACATTAAAAAGGAAAAGTCAAAAATGAAAGAAAGAAAGAAAGAAAGAAAGAAAAGAAAAGAAAGAAAGGAAAAAGAGTCTATTGAGTGTGGCCATAAGGAAAAAGCACCCCCCAGAGTCAGCCAGGGGGAAAATGGAAAAGCTAAAAATAAATCACAACCTCAATAAATCCATTCATCATTGAGGAGAATTCAGAATCCATGTAACGTTTGGGTCCTACTCTATATGGAGGTGCCTGACTGTTGGAACAGAGTCTGCACCACAGCCCAAGCATCTGTCCTCTTCTTGGCCATGTTTTCCTCGCAGCTGACTACGCTTGGCACCCACCCAGCCTCTCCCAGTGGTGGGGCAGGACTGAACAATTTGGAGCCTACATCACATGATGTGAGCAGAGGAGCTGTTCCAAGTGAGAACTCCCACTTGAGCGATTCTTTGTGCTGGGGTTCTTTGGTGAGAGGTGCTGAGCGGACCATCGTGGAGGTGAGCACATTTTGGGCTTCCTCCTGACTCAGCCTGGCTTGATTCAGCTTGGCTCTCTGGTGCGTGTCAGCGTCAGGCTTAACCCTGGCTTTGAAGTTTTTTTCAATACTTGAAGAGTTGGGCCCATCCCTGACTTTAATATGTTGGACTAATGATACTGTGAATGTCTTGCTGCTGACCTAAGTACCAGGTGTCCTGTGTAGAAACACACCCTCCTTGATGTGGGAGTGGCCAAGACTACCACGAAATTAGAAATTGGACCTCCTGCAAACTCTTTTAAAAATTAGGTGATTAAACATACAACAACAGCAACAACAACCCTGTAAGTCTTATTTGTAATGAATTATTTAGTCGACCAGTGTGAGGTGTTGAGCCTATGTTCTAGTTGAATTTGCAAACTACAGCCAGAACTGAGACACCAGCTTCATTTCAGAGGTTTAAGAAGACTATTCTGGCAAAAATGATAACAAATCCAAAAGAAAGAGCTCAGCTAACAACAAGAGCTAACTTGTAGAATAGGTGTTGGGACATCATAGATCTACTTTAGGACAGCGGTGAGGTCAATCTTGGGGCAAGATGATAATTAACAGTAGATGAATGTAACTTGAAAATGAAACTGTCCAAATTCTACATTTTGGACAATTCTTCGCTGAGGCTGTTCTATGGTTATGATCAGTCAGCCCAGGGGATTATTTAGCCCTTCATGCCTAATGGCTAACAGCTGCCCATTAGTATCCATTAGGGCCCATCATCGTCTGATGGTTAAAACTCTATAGAGCGAGTCACCTCTGACTCAGAGGCACCATTATAAATGTACTTTGTAGCATCATTTGTGACTCAAGAAGGTGGGATGCTGAGGGCACTCACCTCAACAACACTGGTGCGCTAAGACACTTAATAGGAATCTGTTTCTACCAGTCGCCAGGTCTCCTGTTTAGTGGCCATATTGCAGGGTAAAAAGGGCCAGTGAAAGAAAAACCTGGCCCTGAGACCAGAACCAAAGATACACCTTGCCCCTAACCAATTCAGGAATTGAAATTCAACCAATCCCTGAGCATGGGAACCAACCAATCCTCGAGCAGGAAATCCAGCCAATCTCTGAGCTTGCCCCAAGCTCAGGAATTGAAATCCGCTCACTCCTCACCCTGAAAATCTCTACCTTGCAAAGGTCTGCCCCCTAAGAAATTCTATATAAGCCCTGTACCTGTTCAGTTTGGGGTTGTCCTTTTTGACCCTGGCAGAAGCAGCTACTCTCCTGGATTCTTCCCTCCCAATAAATCTCTTGAGTGAGGTCTATGGTGACAACTTTCCTTCACCGGAGCAGGTCAGAGTAGAGCGGAGATGTAACAACTTTCACGGGAGCCCAGCAGAGCAGGAACAGAACAGAAGTAGAACACTTTAGCTTGCCCTTGCTGGAGAAAAGTGTTACACTCTGGGGAAGCTGAGCAGAGCTGTGATGTTTCTCCTGCCCTTGGAGTAAAGAATCGTGATTGTATAAACAACCTTAGTGAAGACCAGTCCAGAAAAATTAGTCACTGACTGCTCCTTTAGGGCCCAAGTTTCAGGTCACCTCCATGTCCACTGAAAACAGTGCTTGGAACAGAGTAGGTACGTGGAAAGCATCTATCAGTCAGTTCACAAGACACTGAAGAAAAGATTGTGCTTTCTCTGAGTATCATAACAAGAGTAACAAAACAAGAGTTAAAACCAAGACTGCCCTTCTGCTAGCTCTGATCTACTTAGACACATTTTCACATATGAAATTTGTACCCTCCAAGAAAATTCTAGTGCCAAATGCTGTAAGGCTATCATCATCTCTCGCTGGGTGCAGCATAAATTGTTAAAGCTTTTGTGGGTAGCAATTTGCCTGGGTGTATTAAGGGCTCTGTGAATGGACATATCCCGACCTAATAAGCCTCGTTCTGCCAACTGCCTGAAATATAAAAACGCTGTTCTGATCAAACATGTACCTTGCAGCACCATTCGTAACTCAGAAAACCAATCGGGACAGGCTGAATGGGGGTGGTTAAGTCAATCAATAGACATCCACTTGGTGCGGCATCGTAAGATGTGGTTGCCCTGAAGAAGTTTTCGATGTCAAATGAAGGCAGCAGTGCTATTCTGCTCTGTTCAATGTGTCATACTTTTCAAGAAGCAGACACAGTAAAAACAAACAAAAAATAAAAACACTTAGCAATAAGGAAAATAAACCAAAGTACTCTCAATTACTTTCTATGTTAATAACTTCCTGTTTTCCTTTTTAAAAAGTATTTTTATGTAATGCAGTTGTATTACTTTCATCCTAAAAAGCATGGGGATAATAAACAGTGAAGCCTATCCGTGTTGGGCTAATGGTTGTGATAACGTGCAATTGAACTTCGTCTTTAGTGCAGCTGGCAACCCAAGGTTGGTCTCTGACTCCTGCTGGCACCGCGTGCTATCCTGGCAGCTCATGTTAGGGCCTTGGGAGCCCTACAAGCGACCAATGCTGGATCCACCCCCAGACAGTTGCATTATACTGATCTTGGATACAAAGCTCTGAAGAGCAAAGCTTCAGAACCCACTGTATGGGGCTTTCTTTTGGGCCACCAATTAGCTTCCAATCATGGCATGGAGACTTAGTAGTGGTAATGAATGCTTAGCCTTAGCTTAGACCTATCCCATTAGCTCATATAACTTACGTTAGTCTGTTTCTCTTCATCTACGTTTTGCTCTGTGGCTTTCTACCTTTCTTTCTGTATGTCCTATTCTCTGGCTGGCTTGCTAGTGGCTACCTGTCTGGCTGGCCCCTGGAGTCTTCCTCTCCTTTTCCCTTACTCTCCCCCTCTCTCTCTCTCTTCTCCTACTTCTCTTCTCTGCCCACTAGCCCTGCCTATTTCTCTACTTCCGAGCTATTTATTACTGTCCAATTCAGTTTTTTAGTAGACCAATCAGAGGTGCCTTAGGCAGACAAAGCAACACATCTTTGCATCACTAAACAAATGCAGCATAGACAAATATAACACAGCTTTACATAGGTAAAGCAATATTCTGCAACATAAAAAAATGTAACACATCTTGCCTACTTAGACAGATATTCCACAGCAACCCATAGTTGAATCACACAGCAAAGTCTGTAAAGACTCATTGATCTTTAAACAGTGCCACAAGTAATCATTCTCTTTCTCCCTAATAGTATAATTAGATGAATTTTAAAATAAAATTTTTTTTGTAAAGGTGGCAAGCACCATACCTCTTTATTCCTTGATATTAGTTGTTCACAGCCTTCCTAATTCTGCAACCTTTTAATACAGTTCCTCGTGTTGTGGTGACCCCAACCATAAAGTTATTTTTGTTGCTACTTCATAGCTGTAATATGAATTGTAATGTGAGCCGTTTGGGAGATAAAGGCTTGTCAAAGAGGTCGCAACCCAGAGGTTGAGAACCATTCCTTGATATGGCATCTATATAAACTGTATGCCCAAAAGTCTATTTCATAAGCTTCATTCCCATGTAGTGGTGCTGAAATGGATATAAACTTTAAAGGGGGCGTGGAAGAGAATAATAAGTCACTAAGTGATAGAATCTGTGTTTTTAAAATTTCTTGGAGGTCATTTTAAAATTTCTTGGAGGTCATTGCCAGGTGGCTTAAAGTACACACACACACACACACACACACACACACACATCACACACACACACACCACACACCACACACACACCCACATATATATATAATTAACTGTTAGATTACTCATCTCCACCTTCTCCTGTATTGACCTCCCTTCCACTCTCTAAGCAGTCCCCCATCCATCCCCCCATCAGATCGCTTGTATTCTACTAGTCCCATCTATTGCTCCCCCTGTTCCAGCAATAGTCACCTTTTACTTTCGTTATCTCAGGGAACATTGTGGAAGAGGGGGCAGAAAGACTGTAAAAACCGGAGGATCGGAGAGTCTGCGGTGAGGTTGTGTGTTCCTGCTTCTGGTGTTCTGGCAGGCTCTCTCCCTCACACCCCTGCTTCCAGGAGGTTCTGCCAAGTTGTCTCCCTCACACCCCAGCTCTATATTTTTGAATTTAGCCACACATCAGCCACATTTTTCTGTCAGCAAGTAGGGCTGTAGAAGATGACTCTCAATGGTTGGTCAGTATGGTTTTATGCTTGTGCTACAATTTGCTTCACCATTTCCTCCCATTTTTAAGTGTTTATTGTTTCATCCTTCGCTAGGCAACTGCTCACCACTAAGGTAAATCTGAGCCCCCTTGGAAAGATTGTATATACAGACAATGCATGCACGCTGCAGTACGAAGGAATTAAATAGAAAAGGATAAAATCTTTTCACTCCTATCTCTCATCATCCTGCAGCAACCAACATTGTTAATAATATATTAAATGTGCTTTATATATTCTTAATGCACACAAAATCAAATGAATATATTCATATAGTCATGGGACTGAGTTCATGTATAGATGCAGAGACGTTCTGGGATGTGCCTTTAAAAAATTCATGGCTGGCACTCCCACACCTAAGACTCAGAGAACATGGTGGAAGAGGAGGCAGAAAGATTTTAATAGCCATCCAGGAGTTTTCTGTGAGATATTATGTCTTATAGTAGCATCAGGAGGTACTACATTCATAATGTCTCACCAACATGACTGTACAAGTCTGACCTGAGCAAGGATGACACCCATGGTCATGTCAAAGGGGACCAGGGAAATCCCACAAAGCTTCAGCTCCGCACGAGGAACTCTAGGCAACTGAGGAAAGCTAGGGGCAAGAGAGGTGGCCTTACCCAGGGAAGAGAACACAGACTGGTTGTCAAGTGTCAGATGGTCAGCCCTGAAAACATACATGCACGCAACATTATACACACTTAACGCATTATATTTAGGAACACACACACACACACACACATTTATGGGTGGAGCAACAATGAAGAGAGGTCAGAAATAAAGAAGCCATGAATTTGGATGAGTGTGGGGAGCAGTATATGGGAAATTTTAAATGGCGAGAAGAGAAGGGGGAAATGTTGTAATTTGCTTATAAAATCTGAAAGACTACATAATTAAATAAATTAAAACATCATGTTTGAGGCCTTTTATTGTCCAATACTAGTAGGTGACTCAATTCTCTAATGGATCTGTTTGCGTAATTGTAAGGTACACTGCTAACTTCTTCAACCGATCCCTCTCCTGACTCAAATGCAGCATACGCTAACAGTGGCATCTAAATCGGTCTATCAGAATCTGTCCTCAACACCTGTTGTACTGTCTGGTTTATGTGTCAACTTGGCACAAGCCAGAGTTATCAGAGAGGAAAGAGCCTCAACTGAGGAAATGCCTATGAGATCCAACCGTAAGGTGTATTCTCAATTAGTGATGGATGGAGGAGGGCCCAGTTCGTGGTGGGTGGGGCCATCCCTGCACTGCTGATCCTGGGTTCTATAATAGGTGGACTGAGAAAGACATGGGAAGAAAGCCAGGAACCGGCATCCTCCCTGGCCTCTGAATCAGCTCCTGTCTCCAGGATCCTGCCCCTACTTGAGTTCCTGTCCTGACTTTCTTCAGTGATCAACAGCAATGCTGAAGTGTAAGCCAAATAAACCCTTTCCTCACCAACTTGCCTTTTGGTCACAATGTTTTGTCACAGCATGTAGGACCCATGGGTTTACCCCTGCTTCTGGGTTTCATTTTGAGGACAGTTTCTGGCCAGCCAGCATTTCCTGTTTGTTCCTGTGCTCCCTCTGCCCCGCCTGGTGATTAGCTGGGCATTGTTGACTCCACCTTGGGCGTGGTAATTGCCCACCTGCAGGGGGGGCGGTATTTCATTGTGCAGCAGCTAGGTATTTAAGGTTTTTCCTAAGTTTGAATAAACGGCATTCAGTTGATCTCCTTTCGAATGACCCAAGTCTGGTTCTTTCGATCTCCAGGCCCTTGCCCGGTTCGTGTATGGAACTGAGAGTAAGGCAGACGCAGGTGTTACAACAGCAATAGAACCCCAACTAAGACACCTGTGTACCCTTCAGAGCTGATACTTTAATCACTTAGAGAAGAGCAATGATTCCATACGTATTCTTTTTTTTTTTTTACAAGTTTTGTGCTTTGTTGCCAAGTGTCCCTCTGAAACAGCTGTTAACTTAGGTTTTTAACAATTTCTCTACACATGGTCTTTCATCAATGATCGATCCTCCAAGAAGCCCATTTTCTCACTTGGAAATATCAACAAGACCATTTCCATCAACGGGGTGGAGGGAAGTGTGTATGTGAACAGCAGAGGCTCTTCCTTTGCTCTCCTTGGACTTTCCCTGGAGGGAAGCAGCTCCCAGATAAGTCACGCTGTTTCTCGGTGAGATTTGGTGCTGGCTCTCTGGTTGTTCCTGCGGGACTCAATTTGTTCTAAAGGCCAGCCATGCCCACTGTGCATCAGATCACGAATCAATTGGTATACGACAACACTGAAGATCACGTTTCAGCCCTGCTAATGGTCTGTGTCCGTTCTCCTATGACTGATGTTCTGGTCTCCCCTCTATTACACCAACTGAAAACCTTACCACTTATGTTGTCTAGGACCCTGGGAGTGGAGTGGAGATCAATACTCCTGCTGTGTATAGAGCCGATGAGGGATACTTGCTATTATCATCCTCGAGTGGAAATAAAAGCGCCCTCCTCACTAACCTTCCCATTCTGTGGGCACAAGACTCCCTATTCTAAAGTTCTGAAAAATTAACAAAATAAGAGTATCACTTTAGGTCAACTAATAGCAGGGGTAAATGTAGTAGATTAACTAATAAATAAGAAAAAATGCCCAATTTCAAAGCCCAAGTATCAGTAATAAATACAAAACCAAATTGGCAAGCCATCTCAAGACATTCAAATGACCAGCTGGTATGTGTTGAAGGAGGAACATGCATACCATTGTGAAGCCACAGTGACCTTCAAAGTAGTTAAAGCAAGCATTCTCTGTTTTTTACATGAGGTCACGGGTGCACAGAAGGGTTGTGCAATGTATCCCAGGTCACACAGTATATTGGCGGAATTCTTATGCTCAACAGTTATAGCAAATAAGAATGATATGTTCAATCCTCACTAGCACACACCTATTTGATATTGAAGAGGAATTCTTAGATGCACAGACTGTTTCTGTTGTGCAAAATCAGATGGCGAACTAAATTCACGGAGTTAAATAGATGAGGGTCCATTGTGAACACTCTGATCATCGTCCAGTCTGCTGCCGGTTTCCTCTGGACAGCACCGGTGCTGGGCACAGGTTGCATAAAACTCTTGGTTTTTGATTTGAAAAATTATCTCTTTGTTACGATGGACCACTTATCTTGTTCGTGGTTAATAAGATGAGCAGGCGCAGGCTCAAGGAACATTAGGCGGAAGTCCTTGTAACTCCACCAAACAGCTGCGATTTTCACTAATGGTAAAATCAATAGAAAAATGGCCTTCATTTAAGCAATTCTAGTCCTTTTGTCACAAATAGTTGAGGGTTCTTTCTACTCAAATGGAAATTGCAAAAAGGCAAAGAGGCGCTTCCTTAACGGCATAGCCCTGAGCCTTGGCTGTGAGAGGCTTCTGGGTGACCCTTTCAGAGCCAGAGCCTTGACAACAGAGGTGCGGCTCAGGCTTCCAAAGTCCGAGGCTTCCTGTGGTGTCTCGAGTTCTGGTGATCCAGTGCTGACCACCTGGTATTACAGTGCCACCCTTTGGGTGCCAGGGCCGTGGCTCATAGCCACTGTAGGTGATTGGGCAGCTTCCTGGAACACTCAGCAGCCAGGGTGCAGGGATCCTCCAGGCGCTCCATCCTCATCGCTTCATCTTGCAATCTCAGATCTCTCTAGTCTCACCCCAGGGCCTCTCTCCGAGACTTCGCTGCTGCCCTGTAACTGCTCTAAGGGTCTGAGGTATAGCTTTTATAACCAGTTTATCCCATTCAACCCAGGCTACAAAGTCACAAGCAGGGGAAAAGCCACTTGGAGGAAGCTTTATGGGGCCTGTGATGCAGCAAGGACAGAGTACACAGGAGAGATGTCCTTCCTCATGCTGGGAGAGGATGGCAGGGGACTATTTAGACAGGCAGCCACGGGTGCGCACTATCACAGGCTGGGAGGGGGTGCCTTCTCCTCTTGGTGGAGACATGCTGTGACGTGGTGAAGAGCAACAGGAGTGGGGTCACTGTGAGTGATTGATGGAGGGTCATTTAAGGGTGTCTGAAGGCCTGTGTAGAGTCTCTGCAAACACAAGGCAGACACTGGAGCAGCAGCTGTGGTGGCTGGATAACTGAAAGGACATCTTTGGGTAGCTGCCCCCGAAGTCTTCTCCAGCTATCGGTGGCTGAATGGGAGCCACTGAGGTTTTAAAACAATCATGGTTGTCCCACAATAGCTGGGACGACCACCAAGAAACCAATGGCTTGATGAACGTGTACCCTGAAACTGTGGGTGTTAGGGCTCCTTCAGTGCGATTCAGAAGCAGAAATGGTGCCTGTCTGGAACGAAGAGTCCCAGAGACAGTGGCAGGACTTCCATACCTGGCCTCCATGCCCACTTTGTCTGGGGCTGTTGGCTGGTCTTGCTTTGGGGCATCTACAATGGGTGTGGAGTGGTGGGGTGGGAGGTGATGGGGTGTTTGATAGTTTGTTTCTGATAACTTCGTGTAAGAACTGAAAACAGCCAAGAGTACATACAGCAATGACATGTCATGAAGTTAATGTGCTCAAAATTACCCAACAATGATCAATCAATCCCTAGCCAAATACCCCTGGGCAGCAGTGGGCCCTTTACTTGGCCCTGTTTTCAGGCAGTGATATGGAATAGAGTTAACAATTTATTCTACTTAAGGGGCAACTAGAGCTATTTGTGGCTACTGTGAAGGGAGATGATTCTCTGATTTCTTTCTCAGCCCATTTATCATCTGTGTAAAGGAGGGCTACTGATTTTTTTTTTTAGTTAATCTTGTATCCTGCTACATTACTGAAAATGTTTATGAGTTATAGAAGTTCCTTGGTAGAATTTTTGGGGGTTGTTCATATAAACTATCATATCATCAGCAAATAGTAAAAGTTTGACTTCTTTTCCAATTTCTATCCCTTTAATCTCCTTTTGTTGTCTTATTGTTCTAGCTAGGACCTCAAGAACTATATTGAATAGATATGGAGTAGACAACCTTGTCTTGTTCATGACTTCAGTGGGATCGCTATGAGTTTCTCTCCATTTAGTTTGATGTTGGCTGTTGGCTAGCTGTATATTGCCTTTATTATGTTTAGGTATGTTCCTTGTATCCCTGCTTTCTCCAAGACTTTTATCATGATGGATGTTGTATTTTGTCGAAAGCTTTTTCGGCATCTAATGAGATGATCTTGTGGTTTTTATTTTTCAGTTTGTTTATATGGTGGATTACATTGACAGATTTTCATATGTTGAACCATCCCTGCATCTCTGGGATGAAATCCACTTGATCATGGTGGACGATGGCTCTGATGTGTTCGATTTGCCAGTATTTTATTTAGTATTTTTGCATCAATGTTCAGAAGTGAGATTGGTTTGTAATTCTCTTTCTTAGTAATGTCTTTCTGTGGTTTGGGTATCAGAGTAATTGCAGCCTCATAAAAAGAGTTTGGCAATGTTCCTTCTGTTTCTATTGTGTGGAACAATTTGAGGAGTATTGGTATTAGTAACTCTAACGAAACAAGTGGAAGACTTGTATGACAAGAACTTTAAATCTTTGAAGAAAGAAATTGAAGAAGACACCAGAAAGTAGAAAGATCTCCCATGCTCTTGAGTAGGCAGAATTAACATAGTAAAAACGGCAATCTTACCAAAAGCAATCTACAGATTCAATGCAATGCCCATCAAAATCCCAGAAAAATTCTTTGCAGACCTTGAAAGAATGGTACTCAATTTCATATGGAAAAGCAAAAAAAACCCAGGATAGCCAAAACAATCCTGTACAATAATAAAACTCCTTAAGGTATCACAATCCCTGACTTCAAACTCACTACAGAACTGAAAACAGCCTGGTATTGGCATAAAAACAGACAAGAGTACCAATGGAACCAAATCAAAGACCCAAATATCAACCCACACATCTTCGAACACATGATTTTTGACAAAGAATCAATGAAAGTGTTATTTAAAAAATAGACTCCATATGGCTAAGGTAAAACTTAATGGGGGTGCAGCTTTCTCCCTGGGAAACACCTTATTCCTTCCTTCCATTATCACAACAAAAGATTTAATATAGTTTCTGTGTTTTCAAAAACCGTAATCAGTTTCCTTATACACAGAAAGATGTTAAATGGGACAATTGGGGGCATAGACTGTAAAAGAAACTCCAACTTGGAATGATTTCTAAGATAGGTTGCCCTATTTATGTGTTTGGATAAAACCGCAGAAAAGAAAGTAAAGCCTGTAACTGCTCTTTCAAAATTAAGCAATTTTCCTTTTTTTGGGGGGGGGTTATGAACATCAGCTTCAGACAATAATGCTTCCCATTCCAATGGAAAGCTTTCAGGACATGATTTGTTCTGACTGTTGCCTCCTGGTGTCTTCAGGCATTCTGTGCTCTTCTGCCCTCTGCTACAGTAGACCCCTACAGCAGTACGCTGGCCCAGAGTCTACAGAATTCAGCGAACATGTGGGGCATAGGTACTGAGAAGGAGGAGCCCTGTCGGGTGGAGTTATAAGGATGGATTCTCATGGCCCCTCCCTGAGGACCCAGCAATCCCACAGGATAAACATACAAGCAGACATGAAGCCACACCAGAACGCTCACTGCTGCAAGGTTGAGCCCCACACACGCACTTCAAGCCAAAGAAGGGGACATAATCTGCTTTCCCCAAATAGCAAAGCCTGTGACACGTAAACCAAGAAACGAAGGATGGAATGGCGTCTGTAAGGGCTAAAGAGCAGGAGACTCAGTCGGGCTCAGCTGGCAGACCCCAGTTCTAGTGTCCTGACCATGATTATATTCCACTCAATGAAATCTACACGTTCATCTCATTTAGACATTTGCTTTTCAAAGCAATATTTGTAAGCTGTTACCATTTAATTTCTATCTCACAAAAATCACCTAGGTATCTCAAAGTTGAACAAGATTACTACCCATGCATCTATTTACCTGCAATGAACAAATATGAGCAATGAAGTATATTTTAGTCAGCCTTTTAACAGTAAACTACTATGTGATTATTCAAAGTTCCTGGTAAATTTTTTCCTGGTCACATTTTCCATCATTCTTCTCTCTTCTAAGTGAATTGTTGACATGGATTGTGGTGTTAGGGCCTTGTTCTTATATTGTACCAAGTGTCTGTTAGTAAACAACATTACAATATATGCACATTATATGTGAGTAAGTTACTGTACATTTATACTTCCCTGACAGAATGTTTCTCAATGTTATGCTTCCCGTGCCATAGTTTTACTAATATGATCCATCATAGCAATCTGCAAAATTAATTAGGCTGCTCCATCGCTCTCGACAATATGCCTTGGTATGGAATCTTTGTTATTACTATGGAGTGAGCGTCTTTACACGAGGTCATTTGTCTACGTACTTATGTCTACACACTCAACTAGGCCATTACCTGGAAATGGAATCGCTGCTCACTGAGCACGGTTAAGGTTTGCGAAGGATTGCTATCTCATACTGTCATTAGCTTCTCTTTATTTTCTTCTTGTCAGTGATGACCCAAGGGTCCGTGTCAATCATTTTAATATGCCATTTCTCATGGGTAGGAAGAGTTACGTGACACATTCTTTAACTATTGGCAGTGTTCTTCCCCGTTGCATACTGTTCCCTCCCTGATTCTCTTGATGCTGTTAAATTCATTTCTCCTATCTTCAGGTCCCTTCCCTTCACACTCTCTTAGTACATGGCTTCACTTTTCATTTCATTGAAAAAAATATAGATAATCAAAAGAAAATGACCAAGTAAGCCCCTATATATTTACCAATGCTTGACACTCCACTTGCCTTTATGCTGGTCACAGATGGCAGCGTTAGGGTTAGGGCTCCTACATGTAAAACAAAACCCCTCACTTTTCATACCTGCAAGCCCTCCATTCCTCTACTTTCAGCTCTTAATAGGAGACAGTCCAGTGTTTCCGGTAAGAGACCAGTTTGTGAGTGTTGTAGGCTTTAGGAGTCTTGGCATATCTGTAACTATGTTCCAGTAAAAATTTTAAAGTAGGATTTGACCCCTCCCTAGCTCTGTAATTTCTCTAGCTTTTCTGCTTGCACCACGACCACGCCTATGCGGCCACTCACTTCAGCAAGTACCAGTTCTAAAACTCACTGTGGGTTCTCCTCTGAGCTTGCTGGAAGTCATGCTTTAGCACAGTGGAAAGGGCACTGGGACAGCAGCCAGGGCACTTGATTCTCAGGTTCCGACAGAGGAAGAAAAGAAATGCCGACCTGTACCAGAAGCCCTTAGCTGCCCCAACTGCTCTACTCCTTTCGTGCTGCCATTCCTGAAAGTGTGGTCTACTTTGCCCTCTCCGCTTCTCTTCATGTTCTTTCTTGACTCCACTCCCATCTGTTCTTGGTCCACTTAAACAAAACTGTCCTTTCCAAGGTCTGCAGCTTACATTACGCCAACTCCAAAAGCCAGTTCCCAGTGTCTGTTTTAACTTCACAGGACCATCTGGAAGCTTCTCCACACTGCTTTCTGCTCATCCCCATGTTCTGTTCTGGTTTGTCTCTGAACTATGTGCTGACTGACTTCTCTCCTAGATGCTCCTTTCTTCTGATTATTTGTTATCATTAAGTATTAATTATATTATTTAACATTATAATATATAGTATATCATAATAACTTACAGCATAGTGTAATATATTAATGTAATAGATCATATTATATTATATTATTTTTATTTATTCTGATTATTAAATTCCAGGCCTATACTGATAGGCCCCTAGTTCATACTGCCTATCCAAATTGTTCCCTTAAAAACACTCTTTCTCTCTCTCTCTCTCTCTCTCTCTCTCTCTCTCTCTCTCTCTCTCTCTCACACACACACACACACACACACACACACACACACACACACACACCATAGACTGGATAAATAAATACGTTGCTTGTGATGTGTGTCCAGAGCTATCCGTCCTCAAGATAAGTTCCTGGGAGGCATGTCTGGCACATAGTAGGCCGTCAATAAGCACTGGCTAAGTGGATACTTCTATCAGTGAAGGAAGAGGAGCCAGCCCTTTGTCCTTCCCTCCTCATACCTCATGCTACCCTCCTGAGGCTTTGCTGGACTGTGGAAAGGCACTTTGACATTCGACGTTTCTGGAATCCATGCAGCAGAGCCTCTTCTGATGTGGACTGTTGTTAGAACTTCTCCTGCTGATAGTCACTGCCGCCACCGGTCACCGTTTCTCTGATTGGCTCAAGCCTCACGGCTGGGCTGTAACAGCCGCATGAGTGGTGGAGGGCTGCCACACCTGTTGGCCTTCTAGAGATGAAGGATTGGAGGCCACAACACGTGCCCCTTCAGTCATTCCTGACGTCCTTGGAGTTCCAAAAAAATTCTTCCTAGTTTTGGGCGGTAGGCTGGCTGTTGGCCCCAGTTCTCGCCAGTGTTAAACCCTCATATTTCCAGGGTTTGAATGGTAGTGGAAAACTCAGGTCTTAACAACTACATTCTACCGCCAACCACAGCTTCCTTTCTCCCTCTGTGTTTGAGTGTGTGATCTCAAGCATGAGTAGATTACCTCACTTTCCTCTCCAGTCTCTTCTTTCCCAGAAACAGAAGGCCACAGGGACTGAGGAATGAGGAGGAGGTCACGTTTTGGACAATAGTTTTGCTCACTCCTTTTCTATGTGCTATTTCCAGTCGTGTGAGGTTTTCATGAAAAGGAAGTTAATTCTTTCTCGTGTTTCTCCACATGAACTGAAGACACTCACGTGGCGGGATGGAGTGTGGCAGAAGGCACCCTTGGGGAGATGGGCTGTGCCTTCACTCTGTGTCCCTCTTCACCCTCACAACTGTGACCATAGCAGCTCTGTTCTGTAGATGTGACAAGCAGAGACATGGCCTCTTCCAGGGCTCAACCCCTCATCTGGAGGCCTCGCGGCTCGGTGAAGGGGAACAGCAAATTCTCCCGCTGTAATGGGTGTGGAGTGTCAACACGGGAACTGTCAGTGAGCGTCCCTGTTCTCTGTGCGGACAGCTTGAGCTTGCTCCCTGACATTCACGCTGTAGAAACATGACCTGGAACTGATGTGTTCTGACAGAAACAAGCTGGGAGACTTCAAACTCGTTCTCTCTCTCTCTCTTCCTTTTCGCTCTTCCATGATGCTTCAGGACTTTTGAGTGGGGACAAAAGCTTGCAGCTGTCAGAAGATAACCAAAGCCCCCCCCCCTCATAAAAGCTGTTTTCTGTGGCCCATGGAGCCCCCATGGAGGCTGTTGCTGAGGTGTGTGGAGATGTTGTTGCTGTCTGTTTGTGAATTTTTTGTATGCAGAATAAACAAAAATCATCTTTTTAGAGCACAAGTAAATGAGATAACCGAGATAATAAGATAATAAAGTAATATGGGAAAAATGATTCAGTAATTAGTTTTTTCAGTCGTTTATACAACTGTTTTTGATCATGAAAAATAAATATTCTATTAAGATTGTCTGGAATGCATATATTGATGAGTTGGACTCTCTGTGTAGCTTTAAGTTTTCTTTTGGGGAGAAGAGAAAAAGAATTTCTTTTTAAAAAAATTCTACCCAAATGATCAAAGTATTATATTAACCAAATAGTTCAGCAAATGGATAAAGACTATTTACAGACCTGGGGGTACAGTCCTGTAGAGGGGAGAAGTATTCCCTTAAGATTGGTCTTGACCATATGAGAGCAATAATTTCAGAGGAAGAAATCCTTGAGGGTAACGGAGCTGTGTCATCGGCCCTGAGAAGGCTTGTGCTTTAATGTCACTGTGATGTTGAAGGCCCTGATAAAGGGATGCGGTTATGGATAAACAGATACATTTATAGTGAAGTAAATCGGGCATTTAGAAAACATACCCTGACTTTTTTCTCTTCTGTCATCAGGATTTTCCCTTCCTGGCTGATCTCTTACTATACAGCTAAATACAGCTAAATGACAAATATCATTGCCCTAAGGGAGAAGGAGAGAATTGTCCTTTGGCTGAAATACAAGTAACAGAGGAGGAGACAGTGACATAATGGGAGTTCTTGTAAGGAAGGCATGGGAAGTACATAGACAATAGAGGGCCAAGAAGAGAGGAAATTCCAAAGGAAATAATGGGCTGTGTGAATCCTCTTGAGGTCTAACCTATGAGCCTGTCGTATTGGGATGTCCTGAGGGATAACCTGTGGTATCTGAAATCCTCCCAAATTAGCCTGACATTTGCCTTGATGTCACACCCAGCAAGGAGGGGAAACAGACAGAAACCAAAGCTGAACTTGAACTAAAGTCCAAGAACTGTCTGCTGAAGCCCTTCTCCAACACCAGCCCACTCTCAGGGGTGCGGGCCACTTCTATCCCTGCAGGATGGAAGTCCTGGAAGGAACAGAGGTACAGGCTAAACTTGAGGTTTGAGTGAGGCCTCTGTGATGGAAGAGACCAGGGCATTGTAGAGCAGTCAGGAGGTGACCAGAGCAAATCATAAGCTGCAGAGAGTTGAAGGGTCACAGGCTAACACGTGAACCAGACAGCTGTCCACAGCTTCTCTTGTGACTGGATGCCACACAAAGAGAGGAGGAACATGACACCAGAAAGAAATCACCTGGGGTGGTTGAGCTCTTACTCCAAAGAAAGCATTGGCCAATAGCTTCTTTTAAGTAGAAAGAAATGACGCTAAAGGTATTTGCAATTTTCCTGTGGAAATGGACGCGCCAGAGAAAGGAGATTAGCTAAAATTTAAAAAAAAAATCGCCATTTTCCAGACATTGGAAATAGTGTAAATTTTGTTAAGATGAATGAGCTCAGATCAAATGCCTTCTGTTCTTTTACTAAATGTTATGAGAAGTGAGTCCCTGATGACAGACAGCTTAAGGCAGAGGGGTGAACATCAGAGAAGCAAGGAGAACAATTTTTCTGTTAGGGGCTTAAAACACACATTAGTATCTTAAACTCTCAGAGAAGTCCTGCATTGTTTCAAGTTTATGAACAGGCTGGGTCTGATTCTGACTGGATGGATACCCAGGGTTGTACGATTGAAAGTCCTTCTTTTAGAAAAGAAATAAAAACAATATGAATGCCAAAGACAGAACAGATCACAGGAAGGACCTGTGGCAATCAGGACCCTTGAGTCTTTAGCTTCAGTATTACTCTCCGATCTGTCTGCACAGCAAATGACTGGATTTGCTCATGGAAAGACTTTTTCTTCCCTGCACCCACTAGTACCCCTTTGACTGACATCGAGCTGGGATGCACTGCTGCAGGCTGCAGTGACTTCTAACTTGTCTCCGCCCTTTATCGCTCGATTCATCATGTCCCCTTCTTTCCACGGCAGCTCACTGCTTCCCTTGAATGCCAACCACATCCCCATACTACGCCACTCACTACATCTGGCTTGTCTGATGCCACAATAAATAAGATATGCTCATATCTTAACCTTAGATGTGCAGTAAAGTCTCTTTCTGTTCTCATATAGTACTTGCGTACATTATTTCAGAGAGTTCACAAGGCGAATGTTATTTTTTTTCTGTGCAACGTATTCCAATAGTTTCTAGCCGGTATATTTAAGAGTAATTCTAATCAACCATACAAAAATTATTTTTTTAAATGTTTTCTTTATTATTATGTATACAGTATTCTGCCTGCAAGCATGCCTTCAGGTCAGAAGAGGGCACCAGATCTCATTACAGATGGTTGTGAGCCACCATGTGGTTGCTGGGAATTGAACTCAGGACCTTTAGAAGAGGAGGCAGTGCTCTTAACCACTGAGCCATCTCTCCAGCCCCCAAAAATTATTCTTTCAGCAAGCAACAGATCAAGAAACACTCTCTGGCCAGTATGGCCCCCTCACGTGTTTGAAATGCTGGCAGTCTTTGCTGGGAGCCTCCATCAGTCTAGCCGCCTCTGCCATCATTCTAGCAATTCTTTTCCTCTCTCCATTCTCAGCTAAAACTCCGCCTCTAATGTAAAACCATGGATTTGATCCTCTTCCTTCTCTCGTGTTTTAAATTCATATCACTACGAGAAATATTTTATTCTGCTCTTGATTATAACTTATTATTTAATATTCAATTTACCGCACTTCATTGCAAAGTCCTTGAGTGTAGAGCCGATTCTGATTTTTGACAGCGTCGTTTCTAGGAAGCTTTCACCTAGTCGGTGGCAAATTTATAAGAAAGGAGGAAATAACAGTGGCCCATAAGGTTCTCCTTAGGACTCAATGAGGTCGTCCATTAAATAAGAATGTAATAAGTAATGCCTATTATGTTTTGTTTTGAAAGTCCCCACAAAAGGTACCTGGAGCACAAGGCAAGCCCCTCAGAAATAGCAACCGTGTTATTTTATCATAGTTCAGTGCTCGGCTCAAAGGAAACACTCAGTAACTGATTATGATTATGATTAGTTATCGCTGCTTAACAAAAGGGTGTTGAATCAAAGCTGGATGAATGGAGCTGGCAGAGATGTGGATTATGTGCAATAGCCTTCAGGCCTAGGGAGAGTTCCATTCATCATTCTGCTATTAGTTTCCTATTTAATCTGCTGTTTTATTTTTCTATGTGAGTGGCTGTGACTCTCTGATTAAAAATCGCCAGATCAGGAAAATGAATTTAGTGTCTTCGGTAGTCCTAACGGCCACATCAGATTAACTGCCAGACTGACTCAACTATGCACAAATTAGATATTAAGATAGATGAAAAGAATCCAATTGGACAAAAAAAATGATTTCGAGACTGCATAGATCAAATTAATTTTCTTCCTTTGTGCAATTCGGTTCAATTCAGCCCTTCACATATATGGAGCAAGCACTGGAGGGGATAGCGAGAAAAATGTCCCTGTTGCTAAGGAGTTTATAATCAACTGTGAAGATCTCAGGGTGATGAAGAAAATATGCTGTCTGTACAAAAACCTAATATAAGTCAGTACAAATCTATTTCAAGAGATTTTGATGAATTCGGAGGTTCTGTAGAAGAATGGATTGTCTCCCTAGTGAGGGAATAACGGGATGGAGTAGGGCGAAGATGCTGCTGGTTGGCCAGTGTGATTCTAGGTCTCAAATGAAGACAGCGATGTGCTATCCCCGAAGAGCAGTGAGAAGTTTATAGAGTCCACGAAACTCTAGGATTCATTACTAGCAGGATGGTGTAGACATTTTCTAAAAGGAGTCATCTGTCATCGGTAAACTCGAGGAAGCATGCGGCACAAATTCATGCAGACACTAAATCCCCAGTACAAGTGTCAGGAGCTGTAGCTCGCAGGAGTGACTGAGCTCCATCCTCAAGAACAGGATCAAGTCTTCATCAAAGGGCTTGGTGTCTAGAGTTCGCTCCCCTTTCCCTTCTGCCAACCTAAGACACACTGTTCCTCTCGTCGAGAGAACTCAGCATTCAAAATGTCATCTTGGACACAGACCTCATCCCTGATCAGATGCTGCCACCTTAATCTTGAATGTCATTGTCTCTAGAATTATGGGAAATAAAATTCTTATATATATTACCCTGTGGTAATTGTTTCAGGACCACAAGATGGACTAAGACAAAATCATATCAAACGAATCTTTTCTAGAAGATCTGTGATTATTAAATTGGTACAAATGAGAAATGAAATATATATATATATAAAGCAGCCATATTTCAGGAGAGCCTTGGGAAAAAATCAGAAGAAAAATGAGGGACATTAAAATTGATGAATTGAATGTTTGTATCCAAAGTATACTGATTAATAGATAAATGTTACCCTGAAGGACACTGGTTAGTATCTTTTCATGGGCTTCTAACTTTAACACTACTTGATTTATATTGAAGCAGAAACCTCTGTAAAGATATAGAAGATATATGCTCACTCATTAATTGTCATATAAACTGGAGTGGAAAAAATGGTAACAAACAAATACTGACAAAATCATCCAATGTTTTTCCCGATGTTGATATTATGGTTCAAATATACCAAGTCTAATCATTCTAACCTTGGTCAAAATGCGGGCTGGAGAGATGGTTCCTTGGTAAGAATACTCGTTGCTCTTACAGAGGACCCAGAGTACATTTATGTGTGTGAAGCCGCTACCAACGTATTCCATTCAGAACGTGTACGGGCCGCGAAGGTCACGGATCTGGACTACCGAGGTCCGAGCAGAAATATGTGAAAATGTGTCAAGTGCCCCAAGAGCTGTCTTATGAGGAAAGTAATTTGATTTCTTTCATGCGGCTTCGAAAGGCAGAACTCGACCAGCAATCCTAATGAAAAGAATGTGGAATTCAGTGTCTTAAGGACTTGTCTCAAAGTGAGAGCTGTTAGTCCGTGCAAAGCACACCTCCTGCAGTTTCCTACCAACCGGGGCAGACGAGAGCGGGTAAGCTTAGGTTTATTGTTTCTTTTCCTTTTCTTTTTAATCGATTCCCTTGACTTCGTAATTTGGCTTCACCTTTATCTGAGCAATGGCAGGAGAAAACGAAAGGCTGAAAGAGACAGAAAATTGTAGATAGGTATGTGTGCGTATGCGCTTGCGTGCGTGCTCGCGCATGCGCTTGTGCAGACCCCATGAGTGCGTGTCCGGGTGGCTTGAGAATCAAACCCAGGATCCCAATACCTGTTAGGCAAACACTCCACTCACAAAATTACACCCCCAGCTCCTGAGTTTGTTATTTCTAATTCTTCTGGGCTAAGAAAGGAAGCTGGTGTGAGGGTGCTTGGGTTAGGTGGTGGACTCCAAGGAAGGAAAGTCCTCCAGCTAAGGAGGGAAGGAAACGGGCAATAAGGTGGAGACGACTCTAAACAATTTGCATTTGCCCGCCCCCTGCCTCCTGGGCTTGGTGACAGGTATGGGATGGGGGGGAGCAGAAGAAAAGATTCTGCTGACTATGTTGGCCCGCTGTTGGAGAGGGTAAAGACAAAGGCTGATTCTAGAGAAAGACATTGGAAAGGAAGTGTGATAAGCCAGGAGGTTGAAAAAAATCTGGTCAGCTCAAGCATGACTCTGGCAGGACTTGCCCTTTTCTTTGCTTCTCTGTGCCTTGCTAAAAACCATCGGATTGCGTTCCTGAAGCTAACCCCTTATTTGGCCAATCTCTCCTTCTGAGCTGACTATCAAGGTAGTACCTTTCTCCCCTCCTCTCACTCTGTTTCTGTCATAGTATACAGGGGGCCTTCTGTCCACTCCCTACCAGCTGCGGTTTACTCTGAGCTCCTGGACTAAATAATAGCGGACCAGAAGACTGTTCTCACAATCCTTCTCCCTTCTCTGGCATGATTTCTAATATCTTTTTACGGGGAAGCTAAATTTTGAAACAACCAATGTTTGGCTTTCTGGCAACTGATTAGAACAGACTGTGACACGGGAACACAAAGGGGGAGTCAGGAAGTGCCCTGTCCCAGGAGCAAACAGGCGAAGCACAAATTTTCAGAGATGTGTTATTGCGTATCTAAAAAAGAACATTGGAATGCTTTGAGACTGGAGCTTTGGGGTTCTGTGTCTATAGATGGAATCCACTGTCATCCCAGGTAACTGGACCTTGATCGCCAAGACTTGCTCAACCAAGCACATGCCATTGTTGTTCACCGATGACTGTGATGGGTAATATCATCTTGACACAGGCTCTAGAGTCCCCTAGGAGATAACCTTCTCAGCCAACCTGTGAGGAATTATCCTGATCAGGCTGAAGAGGGATGAGCCACTCTAAACATGCCTCACCTTTTCACGGACTTGGGTTCCAACAGGAAGAAAGCTATGCGGGTACAAGAATTCACTGCTCTCTGCTTCCTGACCGCCAATGCAGTGTAACAAGCTGGTCTCCTGCTCCTGCCGCCATGCCTTCCCCTCCATGATGGACTGTGTCTTCCTGGAACTGTAAGCCCAGTTGAGCCCTTCTTTCCTAGCCTTGCTTTTCACAGGGTATTACACATACCGCCGCAATGTCAAATGAACTACGACAGGGCCCAAAGCATTTCAGTGTCTGGCCATCTCCGAGGACTCCTTCCTGTTCCTGTTCTCGTTCCAACGGACTCTGCAATCTGAGTGCTGGACATCAAACAGCTTTCGGTTTCTGAAGTGTGGATCTTGAAACGATAACTCACAAGTAAGTAGGATTTGTTTGTCTTTCCTATTCATGTGTCTGTCCTGAAGCTGGCTGTATTTAGTGGCAAGTATCTATAAGAGCATCTCTCTTCGAAGTGTTTCTAAGCAATTTCACATATAAGTGATCTTCAGAAAGTCCTTGTGTAGGGTGACTTTGTAAAATAGCTGAAGGCGCTCTAACAACCATCTGTAGATGGCATTTAAAAGGAAGTTAAATTTGCCTCTCACGTTTCATTTGGACTTCCATGCTTCTTAGCCATAGGGTAGAATTTGCCTTCTCGGTTAAACAGCCTTATTTTGCTTGTCGTGGAATCTGGAATAGGGCCCTGTGCACAACTGTGTGAGGCAGTTGCCTTAGATTTCACATTTTTCTTTATGACACTATTTGTCCAGATGGCTACCACCCTTCCTACTGCCCCGAATAAGTTCTAAAGACAGCGATGAAGATTTTTCTGAATACCTTAGACACTCAGCTTTGTCTTCAGAAGCAGCTTAAGAACCAGCAAAATGGCTCAGTGGGTAAAGGCCTTATGACCCGAGTCCAATTCCCAGCCAGAGCCTATATGGAGAAAGGAGAGAATAGACTCCCTCAGTCCACTGCTGACCTATATACAGACACGCACATACAGAGACACACACAGTGGCATGCACATGCAGACACACACAGACATACACACACACACAGTGGCATGCACATGCAGACACACACAGACATATACACACACACAGTGGCATGCACATGCAGACACACACAGACATATACACACACACAGTGGCATGCACATGCAGACACACACAGACATATACACACACACAGTGGCATGCACACACACACACACATATAAATAAATAAAGATAGAAACTCAGAATTTTTTAAAAGTAGTTCATGAATACTCCATTCTACCGACTGGATGGGAGTTAATCACGACTCACATGGCCTTGGGGGGCAGGATGTCTTAATGTTACCTTGTAAAACGACGAGACTAAAAAAGTTACTCTCTGTCTCTCCTCCCCTGGGTACTCTTCAATGAGAGATTGTTGTTTTATTTCCTGTGCTGAGGCCACGAATATGACAGGAGCATCTCTAAGTGTCCCATCGTAGCCTCACTTCACCATTCCAACTGACTGGGCCTCTGGTCATGCAGTAGATCTGGGCGATGTTCATCTATGTGGAAGGCATCCTACTAGGCCGGCTTCTATTCAGGGGCGCTTTCTTGATTAATCAAGAAACTACTTTCCATAATAGAATATATTAAAGCTAGGCTTCTCGTTAGCATTAAATGCATGAGAAAGCTCATCTGTTTTCAGAGAGCTCTGACTTAGAAGAAATCGAGTAAATCCTGTCTTAAAGAAAGTGGCTTTGCTGGCAGTTACTTCAAATCATCTTGCAGCCACGAGGAAGCCCTAAGCCGCACATGTAGAAGGGTCTTAGTGAGATGGATTGCAAAGGGGCAGGAAATCTGATTAGGCGGGCGACCCATCCTAATCAGAAAATAACAGCGCCAGCTGAACACAGCCTTGCCGCTCCCAGCTGACTGCACTGGAAACCCTTCCCTGGGAGCCTTTTCTTCCCCGCTTAAGCTCCATGCATTCCTCCCACCCCCTAGCTCTCTTAGTATCCTGGTCTTCAGTTTCTAACAAGCTAGGTCTGTGATAATTGCGATTTTGTTACAAGATGTAAATGCAATCCCGGCTGTGTGGCAGGGCTCAAAAAAAAAAAAAAGGCATCTGTGTAAATACGATTGTATTCGTAATCTCATCCCCACTCCAACCCCCAGCCTTTGATAGGATTAACTGAAGTCTAGCGCCCAGGTAAATTGGCACTGACTAAAACCCATCTGTGTTTCTGAGGGTGGGGGGGGCGGTGTTAATCAGACTATTGTGATCAGGTTCTCAAGCATGAGGGACGCGTTTGTTGGCAGACATGGTTGGGTGGGCATTCTTTTTGCGGAACCAGGTAGCAGCAACCACGTGAGGGCTTCGTCTCTTTCATCATGGCAATATGTTCTGAAATGGACCACATGCAAGGTAATCTAGCAAGGCTGTGGGTCAGGCTAACCCATGAATAGATTGTATCCAGGAATGGGGAAGTGTTTAGTTCCCAGGTGGATGCAGGAAGCTCTAGCCTTGTCAAGCTGTTGACTAGTCTTCTCCCAGCAGTAGGAGGGACAGGCCGTCAACACAGCCCTGTGTGGGCACACCAAGTACATGCATTGTCTGCTAAGATGAGCAAATAGGTAGACACTGAATTTCCTAAAGATGGAGAAAATTTGGGTCACAAATATATTGTAATGATGTGTTCGGCCTTTGTAAGGTGTGCTGGCTACGGGTCTGAACTCTGCACTGTCTGCTCAGCTCTGGCCTGTAATTCTCAAAGGGTTCCTTCTACATCTGCATCTTATTAAGTTTCTATTGTCATGACAAAATACCACACACAAGACAACTGAGGAGAGAATTTAATTTGGGGGGCTCATGGTTCCAGAGGGTTAAAATCCATGACCCGCATGGTGGGGCACATGGTGGCAGGCAAGCAGCAGGAAGGCAGGGCATTGGAACAGGAGCTGAGAGCGTACATACACTTTGAGACAACAATCACAAGACAGAGAGGGTGCTACTAGGGGATGGTGGGAGTCTTTGGGAAACTCACCCCCAGTGACACACCTCCTCCAACAAGGCCACACCTCCTAATCCTTCCCAAACATTCTCCAACAAGGTCACACCTCCTAATCCTTCCTTCCCAAACATTCTCCAACAAGGTCACACCTCCTAATCCTTCTTAAACAGTTCCACAAACTGGGGACCAAGTGATCAAATATATAAGCCTATGGGGCCATTCTCATTCAAAGCAGCACCAATTGCCAGCAGGATGCTATCTGCACTCTAAGGAGAAATCCAAGGACTCAAACAATTGTCATGTGTGGTCTGAGCCAATGCACTAGAAGAGTTTTCTGTGACTTTGGCATTGAAATCTTGCTGGTAGAGACTACTTAGTTTGTGAAGAAAGACTTAAGACTTACATAATTTTAGGAATCCATGTCACCAAAATCCATTCAAAACTGGACACAGAGGTTTCTAATAAAATTAAAAATATACCTACCCCATCATCTAGTGTATGTTTGCAAACTAACACAAGGATATTCCTGGCAGCCTGAATCACAGTATGTTCAGGGGTTTTAGAAATTTGAGATTGTGCACCATCAGCTTTGCACATTAAGGGATAAGTCAGATTCAAATCTTACATTCTCATTCAAATTCAAATTTTCCCTTAAATCAATAAGTGGTTATTAGCCAACTTTATCCTGAAACTATTTTTACTTATTCTCTCATATATTATATTCTGACTGTAGTTTCCCCTCCATTCCCTTCCCCCAGTCTCTTCCCCAACATCTCCTCTCTCCCAGATGTATCCCATTCTTCCTCATCTCAGAGAATAGCAGGCTTCCAGGAGCATCAATCAAACACAGCATAACAAGCTACAATAAGACCAGGCACATGCCATCACATCAAGGTTGGACTAGCAACCCATAGGAGTAAAAGGGTTCCATAGGTAGGCAAGAGTCAGGGACCACCCTTGCTCCCACTATTAGGAATCCCACGAGAACACCAAGCTATTCAACCATGACATGTATGCAGAAGACCTAGGTCAGACCCATACAGGCTCCCTGATCTCTGTGAGCCTTCATGAGTCCCAGTCAGTTGATTCTGTGGGTCATGTTCTCATGTTTTTCTAGACTCCTCTAGTTCCTCCTATTCTTCCTCACCCTCCTCCACAGGAATTCCTGGTCCAGCCTGATGTTTGGCTCTGAGATTCTGCATCTGCTCCCATCAGTTGCTGGATGAAGTCTCTCTCTGGTCTCATTGATGATTCTGCTAGGCTCCAGTCCTAGAAAATTTTACAGGCAGGACAAAGTGTAGGATGAAGGTTTTAGGGCTGGGTTGGTATCCAAGTCCCTCCACTTGAGGCCTTGCCTGGTTACAGAAGATGGCTGGTTCAGGCATTGTGTCCCCCATTATTAGGAGTCTTTGCCAGGGTTACTCTTCTAGATACCATGGAGTTTTCATTGTGCTAGGTTTCCACATTGTCTCCAAATGCCTGCGAACTTTCTCAGTATTCTGTCTATTTGATTCTTCCTGTTCCCAACCATACCTGCCCCCAGTCCACCCACAGAGTCATTGCTCCCAGATGCTGGATGTGAAGCTTTGGGATATAGTGTCTGTGATGCTGAATTTCAAGATGCTTTTTCTCTCTTCGCTACTCTTCAGGTCTCCCCTTTCGGAATGGGAATGTTTATCCACTGCCATTATAGATTGGAAATGTGTTATTTTTTAATTGATAAGGAATGATAATGAAGAGTCTTCTTTAAGCCTCAGAATAAAGTTGGGGGTGCTAAAATTACAGGGACTTTTAAAGACTTACTGCATACATTCTGAATCCATGCATGAGATGTCGAAGAGGGGATAGGAGGAACTTGTGGCTTAGATATGAAATCTCCCCCACAGTCTTGTGTGTTTACTAGTTTCTTCTCAGCTGTTGGCACACTATCTGGGAGGTTGTAGGACTTTATGGACACAGAGTCTCTCTTGAAGGTATGGAACCAGAAGAGTGGGGTTTGAAGGTTATAAGTTGGTTCTAATTTTGGCCCAAATTCTCCTCACTTCCAGTTGATCACTATGATGTCACCAGCCCCCTCACATTCCATTGCCACATCTCCCGGCTCATGCCACTACCCCTTCATGCCACTGTGGGCAGCATTGTCTGAACTCTAAAGCACAGTAACTCCTCCCTCTACTAAGTTGTTTCTATAGTGTCTTTTGCCTCAGTGACAAGAAAAGCAACTAATAATACACGTCCAGCTTTTGAAAGACAAATGTTCATTGCGGGTAAAAGCATGAAAGAAGTCTGTAATTACATACTGCAATACTACTCGACAGCAAGCAAGACAGTACTGATCCATGCTATAATAACATGGATGCATCGTTCTCACATTCATCAAAAGAAACTGCATGGGTGTTTCCATTGCTTGATGGTCTAGAATGGGCAAAATTAATACCTTACACTATTTATTGGAAGAGAAAAAGTCTGAACTCTAATAAGAGTGCAAAATGGAGCAAGGACTTTAAAAAACAGATTTATTGATTTAATGTGTTAGCATATTTTGCCTGGTGCCCGGGAAGTCAAGAGAGAGAGTCACGGATCCCCTGGCACTGGAATTATAGATTGTCGTAAACCACCATGTGGATGGTGGGAACTGAACCCAGGTCTTCTGTAGGAACAATGAGTGCTCTTAACCATTGAACCATCTCTCTCGTCCCTGGTACCAGGACTTTAAATTATTCCTCTAAAATTAAATATACAGCTCACCTATTTTTGTTACTGTATTTCTTTTTTTACTTGGTTAACAAGTGAAATAAGGCCCATTTTTACATGAAAATTTGTATGTGAATGTTTTGAGTGTATTTATTCATAAACTAAATCTAGTGATAAACCTGTACTTCTTCACTGTGGAGACGAAACCCATGCCAATAATATAATATTAATATACTAATACAAAACAAGGTAGCAGTTAAAAAGGAACAAAATACTAGCATACACAACAAGTGTAGATTCAATGATGCATGTTAATGAAACTAGGATTTAATGGCTGTGTGAAAATAATCCCACTTATGTGACATTCCTCAGAAAATAGATTAGTGACAGCAACTGCAGACCACCGAGGGCATGGGGAGAATAGAGAGTAACAAAAAGTCTACTGTCTTAATTGTGATTTCTACAAGTCTGTTCACTTGTGAAAACTCGTGGAACTCTGGCTTTATTTCTGGAGGTTTCTCCTACAGAACCACACGTGTTATAGGTACTCACGGGAAAGAGCCCGGGGAGAAGAATCAATGAATTAGACACAGGGAATTCCCACTAGAAAACCTGGCCCTGGCATCCATTGAAACTCCTCACCTTTTAATATTGCTGCCCCACAGGCTGCAAGAGTCAGGAGACTCTGTCTCAAGGCATTTTGTCTCAGACCTTCGCCTGGGCACCTGTTTATTAGACTATAGAAATAATTTCTATTGCTATAGACAGCCCCAATTGTAACAAAGGACTTTAACCAGCCTAGTGACATCAAGCAAGGGAAGACATCGACAGATTGAATGGTTCAGTGTAATGGGTGATAGCTAAGGCTCAGCCACGTATCCTCCATCACACAGCCAGAAGGAAGTCTATAACAGGAAGTCTTGTTTATGCCCGGAAGAATGGAAAAGACGTCAGGGAGCAAATATCTCTCTGGTGCTCTGAAGTCTGTTAAAATAAAAAGTGAACTAACTTCTTTGCTTACCAAAACTTTGTCTTACACCTGGGGGACTGCTCATGTCTCTATTATTATTCTCCTTATCATTCACAAACTCTTCTCCTAGACTAAAAAAAAAAGGGGGAGGGGGTGAAGAAGGTGATCATGCATCTGCCAGAGGAAGTAGAGTTGGAAGGGACCTTGTAGTTCTGAATGAGGCTTATGAATTATTTGTGGTTTAAAACAACATCTCTCCTTGTTTACTGTGACAGCAGAGAATCAATAGCGGTTGAACCGTCGTTGATGCAGTTTGAGTGTTATTTGACACAGGACACAACAGGCGGGTCACTAGCTACTTTGTGTAGATGCTTATGAGCTGGCTGAAATGTAGGAGGCAAGATAGTATGGATGCTGAACACAGAGACCATTCTAGGTGTTATGAATGAATTTGAAAATGTTCAAGCACTGGCCCTGTAGGGAAGTCCCTACATATCAGTTGTTGTTTGTTAGCTTCTCCCATGAGTAGCTGCTGAGAGTCATGCACTGTGGAGAGGGATGGTTGCAACAACCCAAGGCAGGTCATCATTAGGAGTGAAGGGAACCAAAGAAAACGTCCTATCATTGCACTGAAACTGCCAGGTAGCAGTGGGACATGCCGGTTGAACTCCTGGTGAACCACACTGACTGTGAGAGAGTCAGGACACCCAGGTGAGCTTCACGAGCAAAGTGGAAATCCATGCAGATATTCCATATGCTCCACAGATTAACTGTCTCAAGCAAAACGGAGGTCTATGCAGATATCCAAGTGCTCCACCGATAAAGCGTCTCTTAAATATGCCAACTGCTCAAGATCCTATAATGTGGAGACCCTGGATTAGGTCACCAATGCTAGAATTTAGAATGAAAATGCTAAGTGCGGTGCACTTCCAAAAAAGTAGAATTCCTGCTCATCAATATGGTAATCCTAAATAACACGCTTCCTTAAAGAAATGAGTGGTATCAAAGTGTGTATAAAAATTATAGACAACATTTCAAACATTGGCTTTTAAGGGATGTTTGGGGATTATCTTTGGAGATTGCTATTAACATACTCTGGAATTGGGGAAAAGTGTTTACAAATTAATCCAGCAACATCAGAAAGACAGCGATGAGTGAACATTGTACGCTGTGTGCTGCACACATTTTATTCTTTTATAAAATTAAGGTTTTCTAGCCAAGAAGACAGGCAGCTGGCCCTCTCCTCAGCGCTGTTGGCTGAACTGGCTTGCCCAGAGATGCTGGGGAGCACTGTGTGGTGGGTGGAATGTTTCTAAATCCACATCCTTAATGACAGAGAAGTGGAGTGCTTTGTGTCCAGGACTGAGCTGGAGTTTCTTCAGCTTCAATGGCTGAAAGTGGTGGCTACTAATTAATGGCAAGTTAGACTGAAAAACATTTAGCTATTTTTAACTCCTGTATCTGTTTGGAATAGAGGGCTAAATGGGCAAAGAAGCAAGAGGTGGACAGAAAAGAATGACAGGGGCCCCTAGAAACCACTCTTCAAACACTAAGCTTTTGTGCTAGATAGCAAGCTCCTCACCCCTCCCCTGTTTCCTGCAAGCAGAAAAGAGCCCTCAGCCCACAGCGGTACCCGCACCCATATGTTGGATGATCACAGCCCGAGGAAGTCTGCATACCATCCTGGAAAAGTCAGGGTGAGGATGTGACAAGAATTACCCAGATCTATATGTGCAGCTCTGGTGACATCCTTTGAAATCTGGTTTCCGCTCTGAGATTGTTTTCTTTGATCTCCCCATTGAAAAATCTGGTCCCTGTGAAAAGCAAATCCCTTGTGCTGGGATATCTCGCCATTGATCCAGTTCCTCTACTGAACAGCTTATTTCAGAACAAAGGAGCCGGAGTGGCTATGATCAGGCTGGCTGCCGGCCTTCCTGGCGCAGCCGTGCTCTGTCCTTTGGTCATAGCACTGTTTGTGAGGATGCTGGACAAGGCGAGCATCTCTCGTCCCTGCTCTGTGATGTTTTGATTTCTGCCCTTTTCCGGGTATATCTGTCTCTCTTTCTCTCTGTCCCTTTCTGCTCTTCTCTCTACTTCTCTACTACCCAACACATTTTCCAGTCAACAAAATATGAAAACACATTTATCTCCCCTGGATAACTCCACAGACAATAAGAAAATACATTTCAGTGTGATGGAGTGTCAGGCAAAATGAATGTATAGCAAAATAAATTGTTCTACAAACTAAGAAAAACGTTCCACTAATGCAGCATCCAGGAACATTTGAAGGCAACAATTTACCTAAATTAACAGTTATTTGAGAAAAGGAAAAATTTTTTCCACGAGTCAGAACATGCTGTTTATATAAAGGTCTTTGGCGAGTGGTGGGTGGTTTTGCAGCCAGACTGTAATAACACTGGACAGGCTGCCTTAGCTGTTGGCTGGCTCATCCTTTATGGCAGGACTCTATGGGTCTCTGGACCTGGCTGGAGGCCTGATGGGCTCACTGGATTTTCATTATACAGATGCATAGTTTGGGTTCACATTCAGCACAGTTTTGGGGGACTGTCATTTCATACACATGCACCTCTCACTAGGTTGCTAGCTTCTTGAAGTTGAAGGACTTGGATGCTCAAATGCTGCATCCTGAGAACCTGGGTTTGGGTTCCCATCATGGCAGATAACTTGATGTGGGAATCCCCTCTGTGTGCTGTGATTGCCATTAATGAATAAAAGAAGCTGCCTTGGCCTGTTGATGGGCAGAACTTAGATAGGCAGGGCAAACTGGACTAAATGGTGGAAGTAGGAGGGCGGAGTCAGAGAGACGCCATGATCCGTAGCTGGAGATGACGTGCTGAAACTTTGCTGGTAAGCCACTGCCACGTGGCAATATAGAGATGAATAGAAATGGGTTAGATTAAGATGTAAGAGTTAGCCAATAAGAAGCTAGAGCTAATGGGCCAAGCAGTGATTTAATTAATACAGTTTCTGTGTGGTTATTTCAGGGCTAAGCTAGCCAGGTGACCAGGAAGAACACGTGGGGCCTCCTCCTACAATAGCTAATACACAGCTGCTGACAGGGAGGACAGAGCAGCTGGTGTGGACCGCCCCTCCTGCCCCCACTGAGATGGCTACATTCAAACAGCTGACGGGAGAACTAGCAGTGGGTTATGTGGCTGAAGACCAGAGAGACAGAGCCCAAGTAATTGAAATACACGGTTGCCCTGAACTTCATTTCAACCAACACTCTCGACGTCCTCCTGTAATGAAATTTTGCCATTGCTTCTAGCAAGAGGTAAAATGAAAGAACGAAGTTTCGGCTCAAAACTGGGCAGAGGAAAAAGAAGAGAAGGTAGAGGAGGAGGAGGAAGAGTCAAAAGTGTTACTTCCAACCCGTGGCCTCTGAAATTAGCGCACGCACTGTGAAGGACAAGCTTTGCTAGTTGACTTTGGAAAAAGAAATTTCACCAGGCAGCCTAGTTTTTGCCCACAGTAGAGTTTTAAGATATGTGAAACCAGAGAGATGCTAGAATATTTTTTTTGAGCAATTGCAAGAAACCTTTCAGCTCCATTTTACCTTTGTAGTAACTTTGGGCTGGGGTTCTCAAAGAATGTTTCGTCTTCCTATAATACTTTGATCGTAGTAGCATTTAGCAGGGCTATGGGAGGACACTGACGTGGTTTAGATCTTGAACTGTCCATTAAGAGAGGAATAAAAAGTCAGTGACATCATACATGTCATTAGCTTGTGTAATAAAAGGTGATTAAATACAGCCAGCTTTCAAATGCATGTAAACTAGATCTAGCTGAAAGTATGAATTTTCATAATGTTTATATTCTGGATGAACTGAATTTCCATAAACAGTTAAAGTAACCCGTCTTACCTCACTGATAACCATAGATATTGGAGTCACTATTGGATTTTGACAGCTTTGCAAAATGAGTTGGCTGCTGCAATTTACATGGCTGGAACTGTTATGCTTCTAATTTATACCTCCCAATTATGTCTTCAATGTGCAGGAACAATGATTATGCCTTGGGAAATCTTTGTCAAAATCATGTAGCTGTAGCTATATGAACTTAGGTCTGGGTCCTCTATTCTAGTCGAGATCTGTGTGTCTGTTTTTGTGCAAACACCATACATTTTTTACTACTATGCCTCTGCAGTGTAACTGAAATCAGGTATAGTGACACATACAGTGCTAATTTGGTTCAGGATTGCTTTGGCTGTCTTTGGTCTCCTGTTCTTCCATGCACATATTAGGATTATTTATATATATTATATATAATATCCGACACACGTATACTATAAATGTATAATATATAACACATAACACACTCACATATATGTATACATACACATATATGTCATATAAATATAAACATATAAACATAAATATATTTATATAAAATAACTTACCCTGAAATTTTGATTTGGACCACACTAAATATCTGGATTGCTTTTGGTAGGGTAGTCATTTTCATGATGCTATTTCTTCTATTTTATGATCATGGGAGGTATTTACATTTTCTAATGACTTTCTTAATTTCTCCCTTCACTGTTTTTTATTATGGAGGTAATTAATCTCCTTGTTTATATTTCTTTCTAACGAGAGAGAGAGAGAGAGAGAGAGAGAGAGAGAGAGAGAGAGAAACAGACAGACAGAGACTATTGTAAATGGAATTGATCCCCTAATTTCTTTTTCAGTATGTTCTTTGTTAGTATATAGGAATATTCATTGGGTATTCTGGTACTTTGCTGAAAATGTTTATTATCTCTAAGAGTTTTTTTGGTGGAATCATTAGGGTCTCTTATGTATAGTATCAGCTGAAATAAGGTACTTTGTCTTTTTTCTTATTTGTATCCTTTTTAATTAATTTCTTCTTTTATCTTATTGCTTTAACTAAGACTCTAGACACAATATTGAATATATTATAGAGAGTAAACACCCTTGTCATGTTATTGGACTTAATGAAAATGCTTTTTTTCTCCATTTAACATGATGCTAACTATAGGTTTGTCAGAAATAGTCTTTATTATGTTGAAATATGTCCACTCTAACACTAGATTCTTCTGGACTTTACAGTGAAGAGATGCTGGATTTTGTCAAAGGCATTTCTGAATCTATTGAGATGATTATGTGGTTCCTGTCTTTGAAATAATTTATGCAATGAATCACATTTATAGATTTACAAATGTTGTGCCATCCTTGCATCTCTGGAATGAAGCCAACTTTATTATGACGTATGGTCTTTTTTTTTTACATGATTTTGAATTTAGTATGCAAGTATTTTATTGAGAATTTTTACGTCTTTAACCAAGAAGATCAATCTGTAATTTTCTTTTCTAAGTTCTTTTTGAGAACTGCATACATAAGAATATTATATTTCCATCATTTCCATCTCAATTTTTCTCCCACATCCCCAGTCTCCCTGTCAAATTCAAGCTCTTTACCCTAGTGAGTACAATTAGTAGCACCAATTTGTACATGAGGCGAAGTATCTGGAAGGCATCTGTGTTCTTTCAGGATTTAATCACATAGCTCCAAGATCCAAGGTTTTAAAAGTTTTCATTGATAAGTCAACTGTTGTTTTGATGGGCCTGTCTTTGTAGGCAAATATATATATAGTTGACAACTTTCAGTACCCTTCCTTTGTTGTGCTAACTTGGTGTTTAAACTCTATGTCATGAGATTTCCTTTTCTGGTCCTATTGGATATTTTGTGCACCTCTTCTAATTCAATGAACATCTCTCCCTAGGTTTGGCAAATTTTCATCTATAATTTCATTGAAACTATGTATTATTTTCATGGCCTGTAATTTTCCTTTTTCTGGGCCTCTAATTTATAGCTTTGGTCTTTTCATGGTATTCCAGAGGTTCTGCATATATTCATGACTCTAACTTTCTGAACATTATTTAGTTATTGATTGTGTGGGGGTGGGGTGTGGGTAAGTGAGTGTGCACATGCCAGAATACCTAAGGAGGTCAGAGGGTAACTTGTAGGAGTCGGTTCTCTCCTTTCACCCCTATTTCCAGGGATCAGATATAGATGACCAAAATTGGTAGCAAGTGCTTCTACCCACTGGGCCATTTTTCCGGCTCCGTACATTTTTTTTTAATTATCGTTTTCTTTGAGTGATCTATCTTCTGTGCCTTGCCTCCAAGCCTTGATAGTGGTCTTTTGCATAATCTCTTCTGCTGGTGAGACTTTCTATTAAACTTATTGAATCTTTCAATCTTACTGCATTTCATTGTGGTTTTCTTTTTGAGTCTCTAGTTCTTTTTCAAATCCAATTTCCACATTCAAAATTGTTCCCATCATTTCACTCAACTGTTTTTGTTTTCTTGGGCTTCAGTCAGTTTGTTCCTGTCTTTCCCAAGTTCACTAAGGTATTCATGTTCTCTTTGAATTCTGGGAAACTCATTTATAGCTGCTCTCTCAATTCTATGTCTTAAACTTTTGTTTAAATTGGTATCTTTGGGGACCATTATTATAGGATTGTTCTTTTTTGTTGGGGGGATATTTTCTGGGTATTTTTTCATATTGTTTTTGTGTTGAGACCTGGGAATCTAGAGCTAGAATGTTGATTGTCTTTGAAATGAGTTTTTGGTTCACTGGGCCAGAATCCCAATGTGAGGTGCTAGGCAGAGTGGTTTGGGGGATGTTGAGAGAGAGGAGTGGAGGGGATCGGTTTTTTTTTTTTTTATTGCATCTGGGGTGAATTGATTGACTCTCTGGTAGGCTGGAGTGCCTGAGTCCAGAGGTAAAGAGTCAACATTTTTGAATCTTCATTATGTAACACAATAACTCGCAGATGCTAAATTTTTTTAGATACTAGTTCAGTAAAGGGATGCAAGGATGACTAGAAACCAAACGGTGCTATTTGTTGGGGGCATTCACTGAGCTACCTCACTGGCTTGTCTTTTAGGATGTTTTCTCATTAGGAATGCCCTATCTATTTCTCTAAAAAGCCCCATTTTGAATACCTGTTATCCATGATTTCGTTCTTCTACAAATCCACCCAAGAACAATGCCATTTAAGACTCCACAATCCCATTATCATTGCCTGTCTCATGGCAATTCTCGTGCCGCCTTCCTACTCTGACATCTTTGAGCTCTTCTTAGCCAATACATTCCCACTAGCCCTTCCCTCAGTTACAAGCTACATAAAAGGGGGAGTAACATGCTATCATACACAGGCGGATGCTTTGACATAAGTAGACACCCAAGGGCTGAACAAAGGCATACTATAGTGAGGTTTACTTGATATTTTGAATTTAAAAGACACAGCGGAACTCTTGTTTTTCACTTCTCTCATTTCCCACAGTTCAGTACACGGCATCATTCAGCCACATCTGCTGGTGCTCTCCGAGTCCTTTCTTTCCCTTCCAAGTCCACATCCGGCCTACCAACAGATTCTATTGTTTATAACTGTAGGGCCGATCCTGTACCCACCCATTTTTTCCATACCATCTTGCCTGTCACTCTCATCCACGTCACTATTATCTGTTGCTTCAGCTGCTACAGTCACCTGCAGCCAGGGGCTCCCTCCTTTCCTCCTGTGCATTCCTACGGGATTAAACTGCCACGCTCACGCTATTCCAGTCATATTAATCTCTGCATTGGAACCCACAGTCGATTTATAGCTTCTTACTGCACTCACATGGAATCCGAATACCTACGTGTGGCAGTTCTCTTTGCTCTAGGTCCCCATTTCCTCTCATCCAGAAGTCATCCTAGTGTGGATGGCCAGGGAGCAAATTTTTAAGTTACCACTTTGCTACTAAAATCTGAATGATTTTGGATAAGGTTTTTTACTTTTATTTTTTAACCTGTGGATCTCAATCACTTACCTCTAAAATGAATGTAGTAAGAGGAAATGGCCATCCATGTTCTCTTTAATTTGGTTGTCTTCTGAGTTTCTAAAGTCACTCTATAGCCATGGTGGCTTATTTGTTGGAATCATTTTTAAAACCACCAAACAATGAAAAAACTGCTGGGAACATTCTGAAGTATATTATTCTCAAAAAGAAATATCTTCTGAGAGCAGGAAGATAAAAGAGGGTGCTTATAAAATATATAAATGGTTAAATTATTTCACCTTTTTAACGAAGGATCACAGGCCCTCAACTGACTGCTCCTTGCTTATATGTGCTTTGTTGATTGATTATCTTCACAAATTTCACCAGGAAAACCTTACAGCTTGTTCTTTTATGATTCTTCTTTTGTTAGGTGGGGCTGTATTAGTTCCTCACTGCTGCTGTAACAAGAAACATTGGCTGTCACTTTTCCTGGGACAAAACACAGAAGCATCTCTTTCTTCCAGATAGACCAAGCAACAGTAGCGTCCAGTCCAGGTGGCTGAACTGATTCATTTATTGGGGTTACTTGTAGGAGTATAGGGGTTCAAGTAGTCAGATTATTAAGAAGCCCATTGCAGTTTGGGGATGATTCAAGAGAGCTGGATCACTCAAGGCTTACAGTCTCTTCCCGAAATGACAATTGCTTTCTCATATGTGCTTTCAGGATAGGGAGGGGTCTCATGAGCTTTTACAAATGTAAACGCTGAAACTAAGGTGACAGAATTTCTCCCCCAAACACTGGTGAGTGGTCCAAAACTGACACCTAGGTTTGTTACCTTTTAACAATGTTCTTGGCAATATAACACCCCTCAAAGGCAGCTACTAGCCAGCATCAATCAATCAAATAATGTAAAGTCTGTTTATTTGCTTTTTCACTTAAATCTCAGGTTTAGTGTATGCTATCCATATTTTAAAAAGTGTTTACTTATTTCAACATATATTATAAGTCTGTGTCTTTTTAATGAACAATTAAATCAGCCAATCCAAAGTTAAAACCTTCGCTAGTTATTGGACACGCTCTAACACGTACAGCTGGGAAATAGGCAGAACTACTGTTTGCACATCTCAATGAACTCATTGAGATGATATAAATGATATAAAATGCCACATCTCAACTAAATCAACACTGATACAAGACAGCGTGGGACTATGGAGAGCTAAAGTGAAGCCGCCCCATGTGGGGAACAAAGTCAAGGCAGAGAGAGGTCAGTGTGGACTTCTTAGAGGCAGTGGTTGTGAACTGGGTCTTTCTTGTTCAGAAAAAAATATGGATATAAACTGTGGAAGCACAAGTTGTCCTAGGAAAGGATATGGTAGGAGAAGGTGACTAGAAATACCACCCGATGTTTTCTGTGAGCACAGCACAGCCCTAAGTATAGGGACAAAGCCCTCCGTATGGAGGACAAAGCTGAGGACCAGACGGTAGAGAAATTTAAGTCTTATATTTAAATTAATGAAAATCAGCCCATTTTATCACTTTTTAATATTTAAGTGTGTGCGTGTGTGTGTGTAGGTGTGTTGTGTGTGCGTGCACGCGCGTGTGTAGGTGTGTATGTGCACATGAGAGCAGGGACACAGAGAGGCCACAAGAGGGCGCTGGATTCCCTGGAAACGGAGTAACAGCAGTTCTGAAGTGCAATGCTGGGAACTGAATGGAGTCCTCTGGAAGAACCTTCAGTCCTCTTAGCTTCAAGCACCTCTCCAACCCCACAGTACGCACTCTCAGTGTTGAGCTGTCTCTCTAGTCTATTTTACCATTATTGGAAATACTCTTTCATATTTCTCTGTCTTAGAAAGGCTTTCAATTGCTGTAAGAAAACACCATGACCAAAAGCAACTTGGGGAAGAAAGGGTTAATCTTAGTTAAAGTTCCATAACAGTCTCAACACCCAGGAAAGCCAGGGTAGGAACTCAGAGCAGGAACCTGGAGGCAGAATTTGATGCAGAGTTACAGAGGCCATGGGAAATTGCTGTTAACTGGTTTGTTCCATCTGGCTTGCGGGCTTTTTTTTTTCCTTTATAAAAATAAAGTCCACAACACCTACCTAGGACTAGCATCACCCACATCAATCACTAATTAAGAAAACACACCAGAAGCTTGCCCACAAGCCAATCCAATAGGGACATTTACTTAGCTGAGCTTCCCTCTTTCCAAAGGACTCTAGCTTGTGATAAGTTGATGCGCAAGTAGCTAGCACACCTAAAAATGAAAATACCTTAGCATTATGAATACATTTGCAGACAGCCCTTTGGTCTGGGCAAAATTACAGAGACATGAAACCACGTGCAGTCAAATGAACAGCAAAACTGAAGCTATCAGCTATCAAGCTGTACTTTGGCGTGTCTACAGCATGGGCAAGTGGGAGGGAGGAATAAGGAGGACCCGTGTGTTTGGCACTTCTCCCAATTCACAGAAGCCACAGCGCCGCAGCCTTTCTTGATATCAAGACCATCATAAGAGGAAACGGTGATTTGTGAATGAGAGAACTGCTGATGGATGAGGTAGGAGGGTTATCCCAAGTGGAGGAGAGGAGCCGTGCCAAAGGGAAACAAGGGGAGAGTAATGGCATTGGGAGCTCCAGCAGGCAAGGTGGTCTGAAGGCTGCGGGAAGTGAGGCTGTGAAGGTGGAAGCAGAGCAGATGGCAAAGGGCCCTGCTCATCGCTTTGGATGTCAACTTTTAGCCTGGCCATTTCTAACAGGCTCTATGGAGTACTTGAAGGTTCCCTTTTAAAGGAGAGCTAACAAACAGAAGGGTTTTCTTTGTTTATACTCTCCCAAATTGTAAACCTCGAGGCCAAAGATGAGAAGATTTTGAGTGAAACAGAATCAGACGCAATTTGGGGAGTGGCTCTCAGTCTGGAACAGTGGTGGATCTGAAGTAGCCGGGCCCCAGGCACACTGTGTGGACTGGTTACTGTCCACTGATCCCAGGACAGGCAGTGTCCTCTGACAACGGGAAATAGATTTCTCAGAATTGCACTTGCCCTAGAATTCTGAGGTAGTTTTCTGATTAAATTCCCACACCTGGAGGAATTTAGGGAGATTTAGAACGCAGAGTGAAGCAGGACCCACTCCACCCAGAAGGCCAGGGAGCCGCGGGAGTCCTCCATGGCGCCTTCCGGTCACCTGGAAGTCAGCTCTTCTGCTCCTCAGGCTTCCTTGCAGACTCCAGCTCTTCTACTTCAAAATGGACTGGTTGCTGTTTCTCAAATTCTCTGACCTCACTTCCAGATGCTTCTCTTCTTGGCTTCTCCTGTGTTTCAGAAGGCTGTTGTCATTCTTCTTCTTCCCATAATATTTGTATATTTGTAGCTTTCCTGTTCTTGACTGTATCAGAATGTCTGCATGTATCTGATTACCAACCACCTTCAGCAGATCATTCTAGAATTTAATGCCAATTTATGCTTTAATTTCTCCATATAAAATGTACTATTGTAAGCATATTCTGACACATATATAAAGGATAATTATATATAACATACATAAATCAGTGCCCATGTAAAGAAGTGTGTTCACTTACTTTCCCATCACAGATAGTCAGTTTTCAAAGTTAGGAGGATACAGATAGAGAAATGGCCTTGGAAAGAAGACAGCCCTGAAGATGGAGAACCGTGGCCCTGCTGAGAATTCATGAGGCCCTGCGGTAAGGCAGTGGCACGTTAGTCCTGATTGAAACTGTATTTGGGATGCAAAATAAATAGGACACGGCCCTGCCATATCAATTCTGAAGAGTGAAGAAGGACACATCAAAGATAACGGCAGGGCTTGCAGCTCAGACTCCTCCCACAAGGCAAAGGCAGCTGAGAGACAATGATGTGAAAAAACATCCATCCACCAGAGCCAAATGCATTTATCTCAGCAAAACTGGAGTGTAGAGTACTAGGAAAACTTACAGTTTTACTGTAGAGGCCCTTTAAGAGAAACCATGCTTGTGGGGATACAGTGGACCCTCACTTCCATCTATGCTCTTTAGAACTGCACGAAGGGGAGGAGACACACAGGCAGCGACTAATACTTCCCAAACAAGCAAACAACCCACATTGTGAGATTGGTGTTAGGTGCTGCTGCTGGGACTGTCTTCTAAGCGGATGGAGGATTCCTTCCATGGCGGTTTGAATGAGAATGCCCCCAGAGGCTCATATATTTGAATGCTTGGTCCCCAGGTGGTCCAACTGTTTGGGATTAGGAGCTGTGGCCTTGTTGAAGAGGGTGCTGAGGCCTTGCTGAGGTTTCAAAGACTTGTGCCATTCCCAGTTCAGCTCTGTCTCTGTTTCTTGTCTGTGGATCAATATTTGATTTCTCAGCTGTTGCTCCAGCGCCTGCCTGGCTGTCTGCCTGCTGCCATGTTCCCCACCCTGATAGCAATGGACTCACTCTCTGAATCTGCAAGCCCCTAAGACACTCTTCTATGAGTTGCTTTGGTAGTAGTGTCTTACCATTGCAGTGAAAAAAATAAAGTAACCAAGACACCATCATACTGTCTTTCCTCTCGTCCTCCTGCCAGCAGCAAGGTCCATGAAGTGGATGCTGGCTGGGACCTGCCACTGCATTCCTTCAGGGCCTCATGAATTCTCAGCAGGGCTACCCCACCCACAGACAGTCCTTCTTCAGGGCTGTCTTCCTTCCAAAGCCATTTCTCTAGCAGTATCGAAAAGTAAGTGAACACACTTCTTTACATGGATACTAATTCATTTATGTTATGTATAATTGCTCGTTCACTATATATGTGTCAGAATATGTTCATAACTGTGCATTTTATACGGAGAGATTAAAACATAAACAGATACAGAAATTTTAGAATGGCCTGCTGAAGCTGGGTGGTGATCAGACCCATGTACATATTCAATCTGTTTTGAGTGAGGGTAAACAGGGCACCATTCCTTCCTCATGGATGTATCTCCTCGTTAGTAGTTCACTTGACCACATTACCAATAACGAAATACCGGTGAAAGTATTTATAATATCTTTGGTCTTCAAATTGTGTAAAGCAGGAATGGGCTTCCATATGATTCGTGCTGAGGATTGCAGTATTCAGACATCTATCCGCTCGTTCATTCTTTCATTCTTGTGGTGCTGAGGATTGAACGCAGGTACTGGCTCATAGCAGATAAGTGTTCCACAACTGACCTACAACTGGAATTTTGATCTCATTTAGATTGTACTAGTTTGTTTAAAAAATACTTTTAATTTACTTTTAAGCCAGGACTCAAGGCCCCTGAACTTAAGAGTTTCTGAAATCAGCACAACTATCAAGTCTCTCTCTACTCATGGCTTCCAGGACTCTAAAAAAAAATTTATTAAAATCAGTTTAGATTGCATCTCTACAACCATCAGCCCCCTCCTAACAAAATAACCGAAGGCTACTTCTGGCAGTGAGAAGAGCCATTGCTGGTTCTCTGGGGCGGTCTTGAGTGAGTGTGCCTTTCATAGAAAAACTGAGTTTAGAGTCCTGTTCATTACTCAGGGTCTTGGGACCTCAGGCAGTTTACTGTTCTCCGAGTTTCAATCCTCCTCCATAACTGCAGATGCTATAACTTGTTCCATGCTGTTTTTCAAATATTAAATGGGATATTTATGTAAATACAACAGATAATGTGCTTGCAAAATCATTACTTTTGAATCTCCTACTGGCTGATAAATAGTCATCAAAACAGATATGAATAATAACCTGACCTTTATACAGACCTAGGAAAATCTCCATAGATCAAAATATTTTGCAGTAGGGTAGGAATTCTCATAACTTGACCAGCAGATAGCTCCCCTCTATAAATACGGGTACTTTAGAAAGCTCTGTTTCCCTCATTGTGCTATGTTCTAAAGATAGATTGGGGTTCTGCTCAGTTCAGAGTTTCTGTGTTGAGTGGTGAGGTAACTCCCACTTCCCAACAGGAAACTCTTTCAAATGTCCATCCAAACATTCTGACAAGCATCTGTGGCGTGCACAGACTGGTCAAAGACAACAGAGAACCCCACCATCACTGAGCAGCACGTTATCTATGTATGAACAGCTAGTGGGAATGCCTCTGTCACTTGTTTCCAGCGGGATGGACGGTTTGGGATGGTGTCATCTTTTTTCTCTTCTCAAAACTGTGGTTAAATTCAGAACTAAGATGTTTTGATGAACTTATCTCTTGAAAATGTTGCATTGTATTCTTAGAGAAATGAACATTTTTTCGTAATTCTTCTGTTTAAAGCATCACAGAATTTGTACACGTTCAGTGACCTGATAATGTAGTTAGCCTGACATCTTCCAGAGGCATAGGAACCAATGACATGTGTCATCGTCTTGAACATTAAATCTACCACAAGGTGAGTGTATGATATAAGAAACAGAAAGATGGAGTTTTGGGGTAAGGAACATTACAAATCACAAAGTGGAGAGCCAAATCCATTTTCCTTACACTGATCTCTTGACCATGATGCTATGTCGTTTCCAGATAAGGGTCTGTGCATCTCAACTCTTCAAAATATTCCACAGTATGTTTCAGTGATTCGGATTCTAAGACAGTTGAAGTTGAAACCTTTGAACAAGCATGAAACACTACAAACCACCCGCTTTTCTTGGATCAAACAGAAATCAATACTGTGTATGAGGAAATAAATACCTACTAGGAAGCAAAAAGTAAGGCATAAACTGAGAGGTCTGGTGACAATATCTGTCAGCACTCTTCCCAGTGGGTCTGGAAATCTTTTGATCATGCCTCCCCTAGTATATCTTCCCTCCTGGGAAGTGGAAACCCGAAGTTTTAATTTCCAAGCTTGCATTCAGTGATGCAATGATTTACGTATTCAGGTTAAACATGACATCCAGTTCCATACCCTCAGTCCTATTCTCTGAGTTCTAGATTCTCATTGCTCACTATTGGTCACATTAGTTTTCTACGTTAGCTTTAGGAAGAGGAGTCTGTGTTTACATAGACTCTATGGGCACTTGATGAGACCACCAGGAGGGTCACCAGTCCTGCTTCTGTCATTCATTTTCCGTGTGGGACTAGCAAAGCCGGCTCCATGAGAATACGGTGACGATTAATCAAGTATGCAGCCAGAGCCAGGGAAATGCTAGTTATTGAAGTATCACTATGTTCAGTTCCTTAGTTATTCAGAGTGAAAGCCAACTTCCCTTTGCGGGCAGGTGGGGGATGTGGAGGAGAAGCTCAGGGAGCTGCATGCTTCATATTTTTCATGGAACACAATCAGTTTCCTCCTTTACCCCAAGCCCATTTTGTCCTCTTGGCTGCCCGGCTACAAAAGCGCTCTTCTCGTTACTTTTCTTCCACACTGTAGGTCCGTCTTTCACAATGGCCCAATAGAATTCTGTTTCAAATCTTTCCAAGTACAGAGCTATCCTTCATTCTGGACTAACACTCCCTCTAATCCAGCCCCAGCCTACCTTTCTGCTTCGCTTCCTACTTCCTTGTGTGTTGACAGACCATGCTAAGTAAACCAGACTGCTTCCTTCTGTGAGCGCTGTGCAAGATCCCTAAGGCCTGTGATCTCTTCAAACCCTACCTGCCCCTCTCAGAGCCTCTAGATACGCATAGGTTCCTGCCTGGAGCAGAAATAAAGGACATCAGAAGAAAGCACCAAATGTACTAATTCATGGGGGAAAAAAGTAAAAAAGCAGAGGTCTAAAGTTTAAGAAAGATTCTGAATTAAAATGTCTTAAATGGCTCAGTTATTTTCAAGTTCACACCTTGCCCATTGGAGATATGGAGAAACAGCACATGCTTGAAATCTGTAAATAGTGACGGGCTCTCTCCGCTCAGAGTGCTGCTGCTTGAGAAACTGACATCCGGATAGAACAAGTTCTGTGTCTGGAAAGAACTACTCTCTTTGTCCCAGCCTGGGAGAGGAACACTGTTGTATGGTTATCCTCACAGGACAGGAAGGGACAAAAATGTTGGGCAGTGCTGTGTGTGTGTGCGGGGGGGGGGGGGGGGAGGTTGGGATGGAGCCGTACTACCTGCTGCCTCTTTAGAGGACTCAATCCCTCAAGAATTTGTTGCTCTCCTAGAGGCTCCACCTCTTCTTGCCACCCTCTTGGTACTCATTGAGGATACACCCATCGAGATTGGAGGAGGTAGAAAAGGGTTTGCTGATACCAACTTTAATAAGTATTGTGAATGCTTGGGAATATTTGCTCAAGATAAAATAGCCCTATTACCTAGATGGCTCTATTTCTTAAGTAATCTTGCATGACCCTCCCCCCCCCAATAAAAGGGAGAAAAACAAAAAAACAAACCCAGACCAAAACTAACAACCAGGGATGTCAGATTCATAACACTGCTTCTGAAGGAATTTTAATAACAAAGGCATTTTCTTTCTTTCTTTTTTTTTTTTTTTTGGTTTTTCAAGACAGGGTTTCTTTGTGGTTTTGGAGCCTGTCCTGGAACTAGCTCTTGTAGACCAGGCTGGTCTCGAACTCCCAGAGATCCGCCTGCCTCTGCCTCCCGAGTGCTGGGATTAAAGGCGCGCGCCACCACCGCCCGGCCAAAGGCATTTTCTTTTGTCCACTAATGTACAAGTATAAAACTGTAAACATTACTGAGCCCATCCAGTACTTTACTCTAGCAAATGGATCGGCCTTTCTTTCTCCGGCAGGGCTTGCACCACCATCAGAAAGAATCTCTGGCTATTTCTCTCATTGGTGGGCTATAGAGGCAGAGAAAAGCAGGAGTGGGAAATCCTCCTTGTAGGGTCTGGAGTTGCCAGTTAAGACTCTTAGAGATTCATGATTGTGTAATGCAATGATAACACTGCAATAGCCATGCTGGACTTGGGAGTTCTTCAGGGGTGGGGCGGGTAAGAGATGTAGTTTTAGAGTGACAGCTTTATCTAGCATGTGCAGGGCCCTAGCACAGCAGACATCTGGTTTGGGGTTGGAGAAATGGCTCAGTGGGTCAAAGTGTTTGCTGGGCAAACATGAGGGTCTAATCCAAATTCTCTGGACGCATGTAAACAACAGAACATGTGTGTGTGTGTGTGTGTGTGCGAGAGACACCTGCAATGTGAGGTGGAAACTGTGTGAGTGTGTGTAAGAGAGAGAGAGAGAGAGAGAGAGAGAGAGAGAGAGAGAGAGAGAGAGAGAGAGAGCTGCAGTCCAATGCTCTTCCTGAGCGCAATGTAAGGTGGAAACAGTGTGTGTGTGTGTGTGTGTGTGTAAGAGAGAGAGAGAGAGAGAGAGAGAGAGAGAGAAAGAGAGAGAGAGAGAGAGAGAGAGAGAGAGAGAGCTGCAGTCCAATGCTCTTCCTGAGCGCAATGTAAGGTGGAAACAGTGTGTGTGTGTGTGTGTGTGTGTGTGTGTGTGTAAGAGAGAGAGAGAGAGAGAGAGAGAGAGAGAGAGAGAGAGAGAGAGAGAGCTGCAGTCCAATGCTCTTCCTGAGCGCAATGTAAGGTGGAAACAGTGTGTGTGTGTGTGTGTGTGTGTGCGTGTGCGTGTGTGCGTGTGTGACATTTTCAGTCTCAGTGCTCTTCCTGAGCAATGTGAGGTGGAAACAGAAGAATCCCCAGAAGTTGCAGACCAGCTTGCTTGGTCTACATAATGGGAAAACAAGAGAGTGTCTCAAGCAAGGAGAGAGGCGAGGGCACCCGAGGTTGTATTTTAACCTCTGTACACTAGGGTAGTCTCAGACTTGCATCTACTCGCACACACACAATCAGAGAATTAGCTTCCAGGCTGAGGTTCAGGAACCCTGGTTTTGATGCAGTTTTGAGGAGTTGCTCACACCTCTCTAGGGCATTATCTAATTTTCTTAACGCTTTTCCATCTAAAACAAAAGGTGGACGAGATGATTTCTAAGACAGCCTCAAAGCACTATATTTAATCTCTAGTTCTTCCTTACAAAATTGAGTAATCTGAGTAAATTTCTGTTACTTACATTGAGTTTAAAAATTGTGTATTCCCATGTACCTAATTCTTAAGACCCCCTTTATTTCAAAGATAGTTTATTTTTTTTTAAACAGGGCAGGAAGCACTATGAAATTGCTTAACAACTAGAAATTAATTTAGACACGAAAATCTGTCAGATCTTTTGAGAATACAGTGCCCTCTGCCTGGTAAATTTTGAGGGCCTTGCTGGTGAAGCAAGACCACAGCACACCTGACTTTTGCGACCACTTTCCCTAAGGACAAGCCCGGAGTCCTGCCAATGTATTTCTCCTGTGATTCAGGACACTAGACAGTATGGCGACAGATTCTTTTCTAGGAACTCACAGTGTAAGAAGTGAAAAATGACGAGTAACTATTGAACAGTCCGAGTTACTGTGACAAGTGCACTTGAAAGAAATGCCTGTCTGTTCACAGGAGAATGTTCTGTTAAATTCTGTGTAACCAAGATAAGGACTTCTAAAATAATGGCAACAGAGACAGCATCAGAGACAAAATAGCCAAGAAATCATTAACAATGTTAAGAGCCTGTCTTTCTAAAGAAAACAGTATAAATCTCAAACATGTTTAATTTATATAGCTGGGTATTTGGTACAAAATTAGGAACTTTTTTTTTTTTTTTTTTTTTTTTGGTCTTCACTACTAGAAGTAGGACCTCAGAAGGATTTCTAGGTAATTACATAGTGACACCTACTGGTCAAATATATCACTGCCCATCTTTGTAAACATCTAGAGAAGTGCTGAAGCAACAACAAAAAATTAGCCAAGTTCCAGGTCAAATTTAGAATTCAGTCTCAATTTGAGATATCCGCATTTGTATATAGACTTTATTGTAACACACTAAACGAGGCAACGAGTGTGACAGATTGCTCTTTTGCTGTTAGCTTTGATTAAGGCCACTCAGCATTGGCATCTGGCCACTTCTCACCAGACACGGAGGACCATGATAGGAAGGCTAAGAGCCAATGGCAATTCTGGACTTGTAACTTGGGATTGCCAAGTATCCACAACAGCAAGAATCTGTTATCTGAAACGATGGGAAGAAGACTGGTATTCTCATACCATTTTTGGAATTATTATACGTTCTTTTCTCAGTTCATGCAACTCACCGGTGTCAGAAATGTGGCTACAGCTTAAGTTTGTACAGAAGGTCTTGCTTGTTTTTTTTTAAATGAACTTACAACTCTGAACAGGATTGAGAAGCAAGCTGGGATTTCTGACACTCCTAAATGATATTTCTTCATTGCCTCAACTCTCATTTGCCAGAAGAAGCCTGTTATATTAGTAGGCTTACCACAATTTGCTTTGTAATATATTAAAAAGACTTTTGCCACTTGGAGACACTGTCTTGAATCAATGCTGAGTTTGGGCAGCAGCGTAAAATTACACCGTGGGTTGGTGTACACTCGATTCTGCAGACACAATAAATAGAGAGCAGACTAAAAGCCAAATGCTTACTCACTTAAGCTTAATTGCCTCTTCCAGGTCACTAATTCACGCCCCAGTGTCCCAGGGGAGTTAATTTATCTCTCCTGAGTGACCACTTGACTCTGAGAAGGCATTTTAACTGAATACAGGACAAATGCTATTACTCCAACTTATTCACATGGCGATAAACAGAGTTTCCCATCTTCCTCTGCTGGTCTACTCAGTGCTGGACCCAGGTCTCCTTTTTGTGACCCCAGACGTCATTTAACTCGGTTTGAATCACAATAAACCTTCAATTGGCAATTATGGCAGTGTGATATTTGAGTTTCTATTTCAGAAAAGAATGAATTTAAAGAAGGGTAAGTGAAGGCACGTCTCTGTGACAAACGGATCTCTTGCCCTCTGCAGTCAAATAGGAATATAGGAAACAACATTCTTCTACAAGTATTGCTCGTTATAATACTGACTGAGGCTCTTAGTCACAAGGGAACAACCAATGTACAGGAACAATGAACACCCAAGGGCGAAATCCTGAAACAAACTGAAGCCATGAAGGTGATCTCCACATTCACAGCACTTGTTTCCCGGGTTACTCAAAGTGAAACTCTTTGCAGTTTCACTAAGTGTTAATATTTAAAACAAGGGTTAGTATTTCAAAGTTTTTCATGATCTTATTATTAAATACCACTACTGCTTGAATAGCGACTGTTGTCATTCACATAAGGTCAACAGAGTTAGCAAAATAGAGACTAGTAGGGTAATTTTAAACTTCATCACAAAAAAATTTTCTAGTTATAAGTAGGCAGCATTTAATATATAGGAGCCAGACAGCATATCTCCTGTGATATCCTATTTCAACTGTGTTGAAAAAATAACAACGCAGCAATCATATGCTACTGGCTGAGTAACCTGAAGCTAATGGGAGATCGCCCTCACAAGCTGTTGCGTTACTATGGTCTAGGACACAGCTCCAGTTTGACCTCAGCTGATCTCGAGTTAGGATTCGGAACCATCCTTAAGTTCTCTAAACACTTATATGCCATGAACTGTGTCAAGTGTTCTTCAAGTGACAAAACTGGACCTTAAAGGTACTTTTTCAAGATGTGTGTGACACAGGATGGCTTCATGTCACTTAAAACTACGAAAGCTATAATTGTAGCAAAATGGTCTAGACAGTTATCAGTGGATAGATATAAACCAGAATTTAAAAATCTTAATGACTATTTTGTATTGATAAAGGGACAGAAAACCTTTATTCTTGTCACTGTAAGCACAAATCTAACTGTATGGAACCCTGTATAAAGCAAAATTAGATCAGTTTAAACATTTTAGACTGAACAAAGAGACCAAAGCAGACACTTCAATCTCCTGTAGCCCCATTTCATCGTACAGAAGTGATATGTTTCTGACTATTACTTCATACAAACACACTAAACATAAAACTGTGAATGTGTCCAGCATTCACGGATATCTGAACAAAACGAATTACCAGCTCTGTTCACAGGGGAATCCACAAGGGTTGTAAACGCACTGAGAACCCTGGCAGGGAATAATCAAACTATCTAGGGTTAAGAGGGTCTTGAGAACCTTGTAAAATTATAAACATAATCATGCTTGACACAAACAGTAAAGCACGTACAACATAATATTGCAAGTTTAAGTGCTTTATAAATTTGATATTTTAAAGGATCAGTGCATAGCTGAAATTATATTGAAACATTTTAAAAAGAAACTCATAATTTGGTTTCAAAATGCTATGAGTTAGCTGCAAATCTTAGTCTTGAAGAAGTAGATTAGCTTCTTTTGCTGGAACTAGAATTCTTTTAGTTTCTATCACAGTTTAAAGGGTAGATTTGGTTTTACTTTTAAACCCTTTTAATTACAGCAGACATATTAAAAAAAAGTGCACATAAGTTTGCACAACTAAATTACTGAAGCAGGCACCCAAGCTGGAAAAAAAATTTCCAACATTCCAGAATCTTTTTTTCTTTGTTGTGCCACTCAGTTTTTGTTGTGGAAAATAAAACACTGGACATGCTGGACGGTCCGTGGAAAGGAGGAAAGGTTCATCTGGGCACTGTCAGCCCAGCTTTGTTGATCCATAGGCTTTGGGCCTGTGGTAGCACTGTTTACCATGGCAGGTTCAAGTGACAGAGGCAGTTTGTTTCATGGTGACCAGAGGCAAAAAGGTCACCCCTAGTGACCGAACTTCTTTCCATGGTTTTGAGAAAGAGATTTATTTGGGAAGGAGGAGTCTAGGAGAGTGGCTGCCACTGCCACTTAGAGGCAGCTCTCAACTGAAGGAGTGGAGAAGCTTACATAGGGCTTCTTAGGGGCAGAGTTTTCCCAGGGAGAAAGGAGATTGGTTAATTTTTCCCTGCTCAGGGATTGATCAGTTTAGCTGGTCCGGGCAGAGACAGCTCTGACTTCATGGCCAAACTGTGTTTCTTTCACTGGTCCTTTTTAGCTTTTTGACTCTAATCTTAGGACCAGGTCATATTTCTTTCACTGGCTCTAATTCTAAAGACAAAGTGTGTTTCTTTGACACTAGTTTCAGAGCCAGGGCACATATCTGAGTTCAGGGATAAAAATGTTTCTTTCCCTGGCCCAGGTCTCAAATACAGGGTGTATTTCTCTGACTCTGGGTTCAGAGTCAAGTGCTCAGTGATTTGTCGGTTTCCAGCTCCAGTTGTCCCTTTTACCCTACAGTGCTCCTCCCTCTGAAAGGTTCTACCAACCTTGTGAGCCAATTTAACAGGAGCCTTTAGGAACATTCTAGATCTCACAGCACTACTCCCCTTCCTGGGTAATTGCTGGCCTGCCCTGGCATCCGGAGCTGTTTTGTTCTGTTGCTTTGGAATTCTTTCATGCCATGTTTTCTGACTGTTGCAGGTGATCATAAGCATTTATATAATTGGAGCATGAGCATAGACATCACAGAGGACAGCTGGTTCTGCTTGGTACATCCTCCATACAGAGTGTAACTGCTAGGGCCTCTGATTCGGGAGCCTTAAAATCATCAGTTTCTTTGGTGGTGGTCTCAACTGTTACCACTTTAGTGTAAGTTGCTTTCTGCCAGTATTGGCATAACTTTTCATTTTAGCCATTATGGAGGGCATGTAGTTATACTGCACTGTGGATTTAATTGAATTTCTGATGACTTATGCAACAGATCACATATTATTGGATATCTTTGTAAAAACTTGAGGTTTTATTTCCTCACCAATTTTAGGGCCTCTTTATTATTTTGAATAAGTCTTTTGATTGCTATTGACATGGTGCGTGTGCGTGCAATCTTCAACTCTTAGCTGTGTTCTTCATAATGGTTTTTGATCAAAGCCATTTTAATACAACCAGATCTCTCAAAATTTCCCCTGTATAGTCATACTCTTTCAAAACATGTTTTTTGCTTACTCTAAGTTCACAAAAGTCATTTCTTGCTGACAGCTTTAGTCATTCACACGAAGACCTACGATCCATTTAGAAGTAATTTGTTATGTGGTGGAAGGACCGTGAGAACTTGTGTGAGAACTCTATCTTCTAGCCCAGAATACATCCTGAGAAGACCATCCCTTCTAAGCAAAGCATTCCTGTAGTCACCATGTACCATAACCTCTGATGTGAGATTCCCCTCTGTATGCTGTGAATACCATTGGTTAATAAAGAAGCTGCTTTGGGCCTATTGCAGCACAGAATAGGGCAAGGCGGGAATTTCAAGCAGATAGAGGAGAGAGTAGGAGGAGTCAGGGAGGAGCCGTGTAGCCACTAAAGGAGACAGATGGCCAGAACCTTACCAATAAACCACAATCACGTGGCAATACACAGATTAATACAAATGGGTTAATTTAAGATATAAGAGCTAGCTAGAAATATGAATAAGCTAATAGGCCAAGCAGTGTTTTAATTAACACAGTTTCTGTGTGCTTATTTCAGGTCTGGGTAGCCAGGAAACGAATGAGCAGCCTCTGACTACAAACCTCCAGGGATAATTTGGAGTCAGATGCTCAAATGCCTTATTTTAAGTCTTTATAGTTGTTATAACTTAAATGGATAGTATGGACATAACGGAGATAGATAACTTATTAAAGTTAAAATATCAATCAGTAATAAAAGGGAGTTCAGTGCTGTTTTAGTAGAGAATTGTATTTTATTTCCAAGAGATGAGAGGCAAAATTAAAGACCAAACAAAACTAAAACCTTAAAACTTGTTTTCTGTATAGAGCAAAATTATATAGTGTTAACCAAAGACTATGCATTATAAGAAAAAGAAAAGATAAAGTTCCAAATAATAGATTTACCCAAATACTATAACACAGGTGTTGACAGAGGTTTCTGTCTCACCAGGTCCCCAAGTCATTTAGTCCCAAAGAAATACACAGATGTCTTCATTAATCATGAACTGGTTGGCCTATTAGCTCAGGCTTATCAATTAATTCTTACATTTTAACCTATAATTCTTGTCTGTGTCAACCACGTGGCTTGATACCTTTCATCAGCGAGGCTCTCATCTGCATTCTCTACGTCTGGGTGATGACTGCAGACTCCTTCCTCTTCCTAGAATTCTCCATTCTTATTGCCCTGCCTCTACTTCCTGCCTGGCTACTGGACAATCAGCATTTTATTAAAAAAGTACAAGAAACAAATGTTTACAGGGTAAAACCATTGTCCCACAGCATACAGGGGGAAGAGAAAAGATCAGCAAGGGTTGTGGTAGTCAGAAAGATGACTACTACAGAACTCCTTGAGTTAATTTGCACCTGATAAGGTCATTTATTAATGTAAAACCCTAAAGCCTTCATTTCGTAAATCTTTAATTCAGTCAGTTCACTGTATTCGCTTATTGTCTTAAACACCCCTTTTATCCACTATTGCTCCACTTTAGCACACACTAATGGTTCAACCCCCATACATAGAAAGCGGAAAGCTAAAAACAAAACAAAAACAACAAAAACTGATGCTCAAACCCCCTTGGGTTAATGAGTGTAATCTGTGAATGTAGAGGAAAATTATGAAATATTCTCTCAGGTAACCCAAATATATAGTTGAAGTTGTGGTATATGGTGCTTTGGAACACTGGCTCTAAAATGCAGGCAAAGCTGTTAAATAGAATGTTAACTTGGTTGTACTTGACTTAAAAAACAAACAAACAAACAAACAAACAAACAAAACCAAAGTATTTTGTCCCTTAATATAATCTGGCTATGTTTGAAAACATTTTTGTTACCATCCGGGGTTTGCGTACTGTACCTAAGTAGGCAGAGACCAGGGTGATGCTAAGCATACCACACATTATTGAACAGGTCCTCAAACAAAGGTTTATCACTCAAAGCATATGTAGTGCAGATGTAGACTACTTTGGGGCAAGCAGTCCTAAGAGAAATGTAGGGTTTTGTTCAACTATTGGAATTTAGTTGGTGTTATAAGTAGTAGAAACCCAAGGAAGACAAACAGGCTTTAAACTTGGAGAGAACTTCTCTTTCAAGTGTAGCATGCTATAGTTGAATTTTCAGATATGTATTAACTAAATCTTTTAAGATATACATTTCAGTAAACTTTCAGAGAAATTTAAGGCATGCAGAGTCCAAGTCCTGTTTCTTTACTAAGGGCAGCACTAGTGTTAGGCAGCCCTAAAGTTTTCTCACCTTCAGTTCTGTGCTCTTCAGATGCTTAGATCTCTTGATAAGCACGGAGAATAACAGACAATGTGTATAAATGAAAGAATCACAGCTGTGTTCCTGTGCTGGATCTTAGGTGAGCTGTGCTATGCTTATTCGGTTAATACTGTACATTTATGTTCTTGTGTAAGTAAACACAATGAAATGGGTACCTGAGGCACGTCACAGATTGGCAGAAACCTCAGCAATGAAAGTCAATTCATTTAAAGTTAGAAACAGTGTAATAAACTCTGTAGAACAGAGAATGAGGCATCTCTGGAGTGATGGAGTTAGGGTTATGACTTGGAGCTGAGGCATCAATTACTCTGAAAATAATTATATTTAACTGTTTAACTGCATGGTTAAGAAATGTAATTTAGTGTAAGAATGAAATTGATATACCTTTATACATTAAAGATATATTACTTTCACTATTTTTTTTCCTGCTGACATTGTTTGAAAATAGCACTCAAACTTGGGCCAGTTTGATTAGCAGTTGAGAAAAATTAGAAAAGTAAATTTATAATGAATCTAGAATTACCAATAGTAATACTAAAAAAAAAAACCTTAAAATTTAACATTGTACTTCTTTAACCTGTTAAATAGCTGCATTTTTAAACTATTGAAATGAAGAAACACAAGCTATCATAGCCAAATGTATGATTTATTTTTGGAAAAAATAATTAAACTAATAAGGTTTTCCCAATAAAGGGGAGAATTAACAATAAAAGACCATACATACCCTGGTTACATGTAGATGACCACATTCTGCAGAATGTGGGGGTGTTCAACACATACTCCAGAATATGAGTAGCATTTGTAATATTGCAATCTAAGCCACCTGCCAATGTAAACCCATAGATGATGAAATAAATACCTAAAACCAGAATCCCGTAGAAGCTGAGTTCCTCAACAGTGTTTATACAGAGCACTCCATTACAGACAGAGCTGCAATAATCACAGGGCATGGCTAGTTTCCACTCAGCTTCTGCATGATATGGCTGTCTGCTGCAGCATTAGTGAAGATACTTCCTACAAACACATGAGTACCCCAGAGACTGTGACGGATCACTTTACAGCAGCCCAGGTCATCAACAGAGAATCCTAAATGCCGGTACCGTTCATCTGTTTCAAAAAGCGTGTTGTTTGTATATGGTCCAAAAAACTAGAAGAAATAAGAAATGAAGTAATATTTTCATTAGGAAAAAAAGACATTACAGGAATATTTATATAAATCCAAGTGCATCTATGTGTTTAATATATTTTTTTATCCAATAAAAGGTCACATGCAATACCTAAACTGTTCTAGCACACCCTCCCCGGTTCTTATGCATGCTAGAAATGGAAAATGAATTATCAAATAAATTTCAAATTACCTAGAACTGAATGTATAGCATTGTACAAGCTTTAAAGATGAACAAAATCTCAGAGAATTATCTATGGATCATCTCCATCACTGTTAGAAAAGGGGACAAAAGCCAGGTCTTCTAGTCGCAATGACATTCTACTTGACTCTGAGAAGTAGCAGGTACATATTTCTATTTTAAAATTAAAAAATTATTTTATTAGGTTGGAGAGATAGCTAAGAAGTTAAGAGCATTGACTACTCTTCCAGATATCTTGAGTTCATTTCCCAGCAACCACATGACAACTCACCACCATTTATAATGAGATCTAATGCCCACTTCTGATGTGCAGGAAAACATGCAGAGAGAATACTATATACATAATAAATACATCTTTAAAAATGATTTTATTACTTCCTGCAATTGAAGTATGTGACCATTACTATATAAAAGCTTCCAAAAAGTTGTTACTTCTGTAATTTTTTTTTACAGTTTATATTTTAACTTCAAAATATTTTGGTCTTTTAAGAAACTAAACTAGACCACAGTAGTTCCTAAGTTTTAACTTACAAATAATAAACATACACATCTGTTTCATTACTATTAACAGAAACAGTGCTGTAAGTTCTAGAATTGTGAAACCAAGGGATTTAACAGTAATCCTTCTTTGGATAATATACAGAACTGTAAAAAAGTCTAAATAGGTTTTTTTTTTGCCAATAGAAGAGTTATAATTTTATAATAAGAACTGTGTCTACTTCGTATAAACTGGCTTTCAAGATGCATTTACTCACTGCCAAACCAGATGATGGGTCAATGAAGTCAGCCCAATATCCTTCAGCCCGAAGAGCATAGCAAATTTCCTTAGCACCATTAATGAACTGCAGAGGAAGAGATAACATCAGTGCCTACCCAGCACCACTCCAATTGGTTTATGTTTAAAATTAAATGTCATTTTATTGTATAGGTTGCCCTAGGCTCTAGGATTAAACACTAGCAGCTGAGGTAAAACAAAACAACAAAATCTGAATATACAGGTAGGTGGAGCAGAGGAAACAAATAGGATACCCACTTTTCACTAAACATTTGTGTGTCTTTTACACATGATATGTATAGTTGCTAATTACCATGTACAGCTCAGGATTTTAGCCTTAATATCTTAATATCTATGGCGTATGTGTTGATCACAATTAAGTACTGAAAAGTCAGTAGCAAGTTTAAGTCCAGACTGCACTGCAGACAAAAAGAGCATCATGGATGCTGAAAACCCAAGGCACAGCCTTCATTCTAGTCACCACAAAGAGATAAACCCAATCTCAGTATCCTGCTGAAAGCTAGAACAGTGACCAAAATATGTAAGACAACTATTTTTTATGTGAAAAAGTCATGGTCTTTGAGAAAATGGAAGCAAATGTCTATCTCTAGAGACCTTTTATTTGAAGGCATTTTGTTTGTTTTGTTTTTGTTTTTGTCAACTTGACACAAGCTAGGGTCTTCTGAGAAGAGGAAATCTCAACTGAGAAGATGCCTCCATCAGCTTAGCCTACAGAGGCCTGTAGGGAGGCATTTTCTTGATTAATGACAGACATGGAGGGATCTGGCCAACTCCAGGTAAGGCCATCCCTGAACAGTTGGTCTTGGGTCATATAAGAAAGCAGGCTCAACAAGACTTGGAAAGCAAGCCAGTAATCAGTGTTTCTCCATGGCTTCTGCTTCAGTTCCTGCTTTGAACAACTGCCTTGACTTCCTTCAGTGATCATCTGTGACCAGGACATGTAACCCAAATTAACTCGTCACCAATGTTGGAGTTACTTGCAGAAACAAAAAGTAAACTAGTGTCACCGTGTTTAGGAGGCAAAGTAAGAATTCTGGACCCCTGAAGCCCTTGGACTTGTCTGGCAGAGCACTGTAAAGAGGCCGAAACAAAACAGGATCCCAGTAACCTATACAGCAATGCACCCTGGCTGCTTAGCAAAAAACTGAGCCAAGTAAGAAAGAGGCAAGATTCTAACAGGCCTAGGAAATTCTCACACTGTAAAACTTGTAATATGCAGGGGACACACAGAATTCTGGCCCATCAAGGGTGAAGAGACACAGCACTTCTGACATTCAGCTAACACTGGCTCCAATGTCCAGGATTTAGAAATGCAGAATACGCGCCTTTAATCCCAGCACTCGGGAGGCAGAGGCAGGTGGATCTCTGTGAGTTTGAGGCCAGCCTGGTTTACAAGAGGTAGATCCACGACAGGCACCAAAGCTACACAGAGAAACCCTGTCTCAAAAAACAAACAAACAGACAAACACAAAACAAAAAAGAAATGCAGAATATATTCTGCACCAAACACTAGCAAATTACAGCCCTAGAGCAAATCCAGCTCACTGATATAGCCATATCCATGAATGTATTTAATGTCTATAGCTATTTTAGCAATGTAACGCAGAGCTTATAGCAGAAGTGAATTGCCTAAGATGCCCATAATACACAAGTCCCCCATCTGTGGATTTATTTTTTATGGTTTTGGCTGTGGTCAACTGTCCTCAAGGCATATACTAATCTGAAAATTCTAGAAATAATGAATTAATTTGTAAGTTTTAAATGACAAGCCATTCTGAGCAGTGTGATAAAATCTCATAACATCTGGCCAGCCTGGGATGTGGATCATCTTTTGAATCAGTGTATCCAAACCAAATGCTACCCCCCGGTTAGATCTGCTTTGATTATCCAATCAGCTGTGGAGTATCCCAATTACTGCAGACTAACCATTGATTTCCTTAATAATAACCCCACCGAGCAGAGACAATGATGCTTGCAATTAGCACAGATCAAAGAAAAACTTCCTTTAAACAGAAAACCAAAGTAAAATGAGACCGTATTCACAAAGCTTCCTTGCCAACTCCTGCCATTCTGCAGCATTAGAAGTTACTATTAATCTTTGAATGTGCCACTCACGTACAGTAAGCTCTATCATAGGCATATAAATACACTGTAATCAAAGTGCGGGCCCTGCTCTTACCATTGCATAAAGAAGATGACTGTGCCTGGGACTTGTTAAAGTTTACAGGAGGCCACTGTGATGTCGGTACTAATGAGACAGACGAGATCAAGCCGGAATGGGATTACTCATGCTACTGTCACTAATTAGTAATCAAACAGAATTTAAACAAGTCAGCTTTCAAAAACAGCCAGAAGACTGACAGCAACCAATCAGAAGGGCCCTAGTTTACCTGAGTCAGCATGATAATTAACTCCTCCCTGTTCTAACCCTGTAAGAAGAGAATTCAGTAACCTTGTTCTACTTTCTTCAGCCCCTCTATACGGCCAAAGCCTTCTGTTCAGCTTTCAATAGCCCTTATCTGTATTAGAGTCCAAGAAAGGAAGTTAGATAAAGAGACTGTGAAATTTGGCCTGAAGCTGCTTTCCCATTTTGACTCAGAACATATTACAACTAAGAGCCTGAGTCCAGCCTAACTTAGGAGTCTGTTTCACAATACAGGCCTGAGCACTGCTCACTCTCAGGCTGCTAACTGATCGCAGTGCTCAGTAAGGCAAATTCAGAGCTACAGCCATAGCGTTTCTGGACTTCATGTCTACTTTCTGTCTACTAATGCTCCCTGAGCACATGGCAGGCTGGAGGTCTCTGAACTTACCCTTCTGAGGGCTGGGTCACTTGTAAGTCAAACAGACTTACTGTAAATTTCACTTGCCACAACTTTTTATGTTTTCAGAACTACATTTATTGTAATTTTTTGGATAAAGTTTAATGATTCCTATGGAGGCATAGCACCTAAGCTAACTTTTCTCTCCATATCCACCTGTAAACTGGTGACATATAATAAAATGCTCTATTCTGTAGATTATCACCCACATTCAACATTAACTTTTGTTGATGTATTTCATAATCTTTGTTAAGTCTTAAAATTCAAGTCATTTGATTATATTCCAACTTAATGAAAACTAAAAAGAACAAAACAATACAACCAAGCATGTACAAAGGTTAACTAAAAGAATCTTATATAATTACAAGCACCAGCAAATTTCTAAGAATTGTATTCATCAAAGACAAACAGTGACACCTGCTGGAAAAGATCAGAATAGGACATGAGAATAAGCTACACCTCTCAACATAGCTGAATGTCAAAACCCACCCTAGGAAACTGAAAGAACTATACTGGACTCAGTATCAAATTAGATAAGAATCTTGAGATGATCAGAAACCAGCACTACTATGTGATGCTTAAGAATGAGCCCTGTGGCTGCTCACCAAATGATGAGAACTATCCACCTGTCAAGTCTTTAATGTGTAAATAAGTTGTCTGCTAGTTATTGCCTACTTAAATCCTCTTAAATCTGAACGTATGTCTGTTTTTTACATATGGTCTCTCTCATTACGTTTTCCTGGTTGGCCTGAAATTTCCCATGTGGACCAGTCTGGCCTCAAACTCCCAGAAAGCCACATGCCTGCCTCTGCCTCCTGAGTGCCAAGATCAAAGGCGTAGGCCACTACACCCAGCCTGAATGTCAAATACCTCTATTTAATTCCATTTTAGTTAGTATATAATATGCTCACATCTGTTAAAACACTATGGCATGCAGCATGGATTTTAATTGGTCTTAATAATGAAAACAGATAGTAGGGGCTGAAAGCTGAAAGATCGGAGAAGCAGAGCAGCCAGTCACTGTTCTTACCTCTACAAAATACTCAGACTGAATGGGGTAGCCCATCTCTACAAGTCCTCAGACTGAATGCTCGAAGCTCCTGTCTCCTCCTACTATATCTCCACCCAATCTCTTTCCGACTCCACCTCCTTAGGGCTTGGTTTAAAGGCACGTGACTCCTAAGTACTGGGATTAAAGGTGTGAGTCTCTATTGCCTGGCTGTTTTTCTTTGAGACTCTACTGCCTGGCTTAGTTTTTCTTTGAGTGTAGCCCAGGGTGGCCTTGAACTCCCAGGGATCCTTCTGCCTCTGCCTCCAAGGTGTTATGATTAAAGGTGTGATCCTCAGGCAAGCTTTATTTGCTATAGTACAAACAAAATATAATCACAGTGGCATGTATTAGTAAGTGCTTTGTGGTACATTTAAAATACTGCTGAATATGTAAACCATAGTATCACAAATAAAGCCATCTGGTTAACCCCCCAAAGTAACAGAATTTTAACATTGTCTTACATGGAAATCAGTAAGAGGATTTTTCAATTAGAGTGAGCTAAGGCACTCAGATGAGTCATTCTGAATCTATCATAGAGAAGAATACTCTTTCTTGTCCTATAGACAAATTCACATAATCCAATGTCAATTTTAAGATAATTATTACATAGTTTTAAATTATTAAATATATATGTATAGAAGTAATTATCTGAGATTTTTATCTGATTGATAAGAAGAATGCTATGGTATAAGGTAAGCTAGGGTCAGAGCATATGTACTATCTAAATTATGTTAATTTTGGGGGTAGGCATATCATCAGCATCTATCAAAATTTAAAATGATAGTAATTCAGTCATCTTCTACCTAGAAGTCTATGGGGATTAGTGCTCATAAATATATGTATTATTGATTTTCCCAGCTGTTTGCCAGTAATAGCAAAATTGGATTTTCAATTTATAAATCATAAAGGAAATTTTAAAATAACCTAAAATTTTGTTTACTTAAAACATAATGCAGATTTTTATAAGAAATAAAATATATCTACATATAAATAAATGTTTATTTACATTGTAAATAAAATATATAGAAGTGTCAAAACCTATCTTCAGTTGAAAGCAAAGGGCAGAAAAAAGATGCAGACTGTATTTTATCCTGTCACATTGCTCAGTGTTACTCTTCATTCCTTAGAGATAACTGTGTAATGACTTTTCATTACTTGCTATTCTATAGAGGTGTAGAGATGCAAGAGGGACAGAATAATAGATTTTAGAAAAATTGGAAGTTTGCAAACATTCAGAAAAGAAATAAACAAAACTAAAATGTTCATGAATACCCCAGGAACACTCAGAAAAGCAAACATTCATTTAATAATATCCATATGGGGGACTGGAGAGATGGATAAGAGATTAAGAGCTCTGATTGCTCTTCCAGGGATGCTGAGTTAAATTCGCAGCAGCCACATGGTGGCTCACTACCATTTATAATGTGTCTGGTGCCCTCTTCTGGCCTGCAGTGCAGGCATATACACAGGTAGAACACTGTATACATAATAAATAAAATAAATCTGAAAAAAATTTCCACACGCTGTTTCCATAATTTATGGCTAATATTTATTGTACAACGTTGCTTCCAACCTGTTGGCTGCTTTTAGCAAATGATTAACACAACACAAACACACACATATTCATTATTTTGAGTCATGGGCACAAAAGAGTACATAACAGAAGATTACAGCTATGCAACAGTTTAAGTTGTAAAAGCTGATTACCTGGGAAACCCAAGGCAAGTAAGATCATTGTTACATTATTCTATTAAAGGCAGGTTAATAAAACAGGCTGACTATATATAGAATAATAGTCTAAATCTAAAATAAGCTCAATGTAGATTATTAAGTCATCTATGAAGTCCACCGAAGTTCTAGTCTCTTAGAATGGATTTTCATAATGTGTGGTTACAACTGGTGTAGTGACATTTAAATACGAGAGCACTAAGTTATTAGGAAACTGGAGGACGTACCTTCTCCAAGAGCATCTCTCTTTCAAGTTCTACCTCTTCGCTCCAAACAGTCATGTCATTTTCAGTTTTCTGTGTCACGGTCAGAATCATTAGTTTGTTATTAGCCACTTCTGGAAAAAGTGACTCAAAATCTAAAAATAAGAATGTAAAGCGCAAGAAGAAAACAGTTAGCTTTCCACAAAGAGCTTTAGTTCATAAAGACAGCTTACTCAGGAAGATGAAAATAAGGCAGTCTTCCCGGTGTACACTACTTCTGAAGAGTACAAGGAATGCAGTTTTGCTGGATGAGCTGAAACAGCAACGCCAACAGCTAGGTTAAGCCACACTACACCCACCCATCCTTTACTACTAACATGGTTTTCAAATCAATTTATCATTAGGAATTTAATGACAACAGGTCAAAGTGCAGGGCAAGTGACCGGGGAGCAAACAGCCACAAATACGGCATGTGTATCACACCAGCTGTCAGAAAGAACTGGAGTGAAATACTATCTTCTGGACATGCAGAACCTTCTGTGCAGAACTCACAGCAGCTGTGCAGAACACCTGCACAAGATGAAGGTGGCTAACATTCTAGCATGAAGCCAAGAGAGGCTAGCAAGTCCCCAACCCTAACTGAGGAGCTATGGAGCAGGTGATGGCCTCTGGGGAAGGAGAGTTTTTTAAGGGTGGCACTCATAGTCAGTTGACCATGCTCTCCTGAGCGGCCCCACCCAGATGTACATGGGCAGCACTAGACGGACTCCATGGTTTATTTTTGAAAAAGAGAAGGTATGGGGTCGGGATGGGAACAGTCCAGGGAGGTGGCGTAGATCCTCCAGAAGGGAGAGAAATGAAAATGAATATATATGAATAGAATCAAAATTCACTGCATGAAATTCTCAAAGATTCCTCTTTACAAATTATATACAAACTTATGAAAAAATTAGTTACAATAGTCACACCAGAGTAGAAATATGAAATTTAAGGAAAAGTTACTATGAATCCTATTATTGCTATGGAACCGAAACGAGTTCAGACGTCAGAGGACAAGCAATCATTCCCAACAGGACACAATAAACACCAGCACACAGAACCTGAGAAGTGCTGGGTCCATCTAAGCATGCGAAGACATTAATAACATTATCTAATACACACTTGTGTGTCAACGCAGCAAGTATGATACCTCTTTGCAGCAGTTCTGGACATGTTTGGATCACACACTCCACTCTGGCATTTTCAAAGTAAGTTTCTGCACTGTTAATTTCTTGTTCAGCAGGTGTATCGCTACTCTGTGGGAACAATGACAAGGATGAAAGGGAAACTTGAGTTCAATATTCGTTAAGAATTTAAGTTAAAATATTTTACAAAATTGTTCTAATGGAAAGTAAGATAATGTTTCACACTAAAAATAGTATAAATTCTGAAAGCTCTAAAGAAATACTGAGGAAAGTGTAAGAAAAATATATAAATATACGGACATTCTGAGATATGATAAGAGCAGGATAAAATATTATAATAAAAACCTTACAAAATTATCTTTTGTGATGTTTACGTGACATCACATTATTGTAAAATTGGTATGAAGCTAATTTTAAAAAATGGTCAAATAATATAGTTTCAACTACAGGAAGGGCTTAGAGGTAAAAATTTAGCCATAGCTTACAATATATTAGGCCCTTTGATAAGAATAGACAGCATTAAAAAATAAGGTACTTTTGAAAATCCAACTTTTACTCTCAAATAGATCTAACAGGGAAAAACAGCATTTATAAAAATGAATTCAACATGAAATCGCCACAGAATGAGAAGGTAGCTTTTGGGGATGGAGTTGGGGAGGAAAGCATGTTGCTAGCAGGGATGAGGAAAAGCTGAAGCAGCGGTAACAGATGGAGCTGTTTACAGCTTAGGGATTCAGGAGGAAAGCGGTGCAACAAGTCAGGGAGCCTGCAGCAGCCCGGACTGCACTGTTTCTGCTGTCACTTTTCATGTACAGAACAAAGGCTCACAAAGGTTAAATGACATTCTCAAAGTCACAAGCTAGAGTCAACACCTAAACCAGATTTCTTCTCTTTCCCTAGTCCATTATGTTATAATGTCCCTAAAAATGCAGGTAAAAGAAATAGTTCTTGAAGTATGACAGAGTTGAAAGGACAATAACTTAGGAATAAATTCACAGATTGGAGAAATGTGATTTTGAAATTATTTGTGGAACATGCTAGCAGAGCGAGGCAAGGATGGTCCTCTAATTTTATCTAAGGGTAGAGGAAAGATAGCTATACTATTCATATGACTGATCAGACAGGAATAAGGACAAAGTTTGAGGGGATTAAAGAACCACTTCAGTATTAAATGCAAAATTTGGGACCTGCCAGATACACAAATAAAGACAGCCGGGGGCAAATGTCAGAACTAATACTGAGCTAGGAATTATAAAGACTTAAAGCCAATGAGCTAGTGACTAAAGAGGAACTTAAACGAGAAGACTAACAATAGAATTTGTGAAAAAGATTAAATATTTAGTATGGAGAAGAACAAAGAAATGAGAAGAATGAGCAAAAATCATCTAATATAAAGAGATCCAGGAAGCCAACGATGTCCCAATGTGTCCTGTCATCTAAAAAAGCTCATACTTTGAGAGACTTGTGTACCAAATAATACAGCTTTATTTTAAAATACATAACAAGGGCTGCCAAGATGGCTCAATGGCTAAGAGCATAATTGCTCCTGCAGATGACTGGAGTACAGTTCCACTTCAGGTAGCTCCCAACACCTGTAACTCCAGTTCCAGAAGACCTGACACCTCTTGACTACATCGGCATTTGACTCATGTGCATGTCCCCACACATAGACACATATGCCACATAATTAAAAAATAAATCTTTAAAAGTAAACAAAAGTCATCACTGCCATAAAAAACAACCAAACAAAAAACCTTTACTTAACTCTGTGTGGCAATGTTACATCTTTAGGAGTATGACCCAAACTGTGAGATGTATGTAGCCTTCTATTTCCAGTTTAAGCAACGGTAACACGGGGGCTCAGGAGGTATCCCCTCATGCAAGTATGGGGATCTGAGTTTGGATTCCCAGTACCCACCTAAAAGTTAGACAAGGAGGCATACATATCTGTATCCTTGTGTTGGGGGCCTTGCTGGCCAGCCTTGCCAAAATAAGCTTTGATCCAGTGGCAGACACTGCCTCAAAGAATAAGGTGGAGAAGATGAAGCTAAAATATCCTTCTATGAACTTTGGTTTCCATTCTTGAGCAAGCATACTTGCACACACATTTGGACACACACACACAAGAAAAAAAAAAGAAAAAATTTCAAAACCCTCCTCTAATCCCTTGAAAATAATTTTTTCTTCTTTTCCCCTCTAAAAAAAAATCTGTTTTTCTTTTTAGCTGACTGTATATGAAAAACATCAAAGATGTCAAAAAATTTCTTAAGAGGACTAGAGAAATATAAAGTTAGCACGAACTAAGTCTATCAACAAATTATAATTGCCCCAGGTGGCCTGAAATTCACAATGTCCCGAACCTAGAGATCTTCCTCCTTTCACTGGTCAGGTGCTGGGATTACAGGCACCACGTGACATCATGACAGGCCCCTAACCAGTATTTTTAGAAGTAAAAAACAAGAAACCTTAATCTTTAGCAATATAAAAAATTAGTCACATTCAGAATAAGCAGTTACCAAAAATGTATTTTTGAAGAAGTATTTAATAGAGATTATGATTTAAACATGTAAACTGAACAGTGCAAATGCATTTTTGAAGGCTGCTTATGCTGCTTTTGTATATACTTTTTTTTTACCCTTTCAATAAAATTATTGTACTTAGTAACCAAAAAGTAACACAGCATTAATAAGAGCAACAATGTTAACCAACCTGAAACTCATTCACATATTGTGCCATTACAAATTCGTGTCTTTCTGTTGAAAGAGGCTCTGCTAAAACATCAGGCAAAGTTTTATGGGTCAAGCTTTTCTTCTGTGAAGCAGTACCATTGAGGTGACAGTCGAAGCCCATATTCCCAGGAAGCTGGAATCTCTGATCCTGAGGGCCAAATGGTCCCATAGTTTCATCAGGCCACACTGTTCGGGAGCCTGAAGGAAATCAAATGGACCGTTACTCTTCATGTGATATAAATGGGAAGTCAGCTGTTAAAAACAAAACAAAGTGCAGGGAAGCTGTAGGCTTTGAATGGCCCGGTGAACTTAAACTGTAGTAAAGTTCTTGAAGAAACAAGAATTCCATGTGTTATACCTTTGGGACACATGAGGTTACGCTTCTAAAAGCCTTTGGTATTATATTATATTGGCATGCGTTATGAGTTTTCAGGTATGGAATGTGGAATTTCTCAAAGCTTTCTAACCACCTCCCAGCCTTTTTTAATAGCCTTGGACAAGGACTTATAATTTGGAAACTGCTGCTGAGAGAACTAATAAAGCATTATTTATCAAGAAAGTAACAATTTAAATACCTTAGAATGATCTAAGGTATGATAGTGATGCAAAAATCAGATTAAAAGAAGCACTGGAGATTTTGGGCAAATTACTCAACAGATTCTTAATAAACATACAATGTGCTTGCTAAGTGACTTAGCAATAGTTGACAAGATCGGGACCTGGCTGAGGGATAACTGTATGTGTTCGAGGCCAGCAATCAGTTTTAGGACTGGTGAGATGGCTTGGAGACTGAGTGCATCCTGCTCCCAGAGGAGCTGAGTTCAGTTCCCAGAACTCAAGTTGGGTTGCCCACAACTGCCCTGACTCCAGTTCCAGGGACTGAACACTCTTCTGGCCTCTCCAAGTACCTGCACTCACATACCATGTACACATAGTAAAAATAAAAACAAAATCTTAACAAAAGAAAACAACAACAACAAAAACCCCCTAAAAATTGTGAAGCCAAGTGTGGATAACTCTGGACTTCCAATGGCTCACTTTAGTATGTTCTAGCCTTGTATGACAGTAAGAGAGCACTATGCACTGAATACTGAATTTTGGTAATTTCTCTGGGTAGAAACAGGCTATACAATAATCTCTCTTGTAGTCAAGCAGTGAACTTTAGTTCTTAGTCATGGGATACACAGCATACTGCGCTGCCAAAGTATGATGAGTGAGCGGGAGATTAAGCATATCAAATGTGCTTATTTTTATTAAATTTTTTTTATTTATTTTAGATTATGATTTAGTTTGCCCTCCGTCCTCTCCAGCCATTCCCTCCCACTCTTAAGTTATAATATCTTCAATTACAATGTGTTTCCTAGGATATATTCCTATAAAAACATTGTTTTATTTTTTGGAATATTTTAACTTTCTGATACATCTAGGTAGAATGTTATTTTATTTTCAATGGAACAAACAAAAGTTTAAAAATATATATAAAGCTCCAAGAAAAACTATTATAGAAAATACAATATAAAAGGTTTTACAGTATAATAAAAGCAGTTAAGTCTTTTACTTACATATATCCGGGGGTGCAGTGGCCACATGAGACTCATCAGACCCTGAAGACCCTGCAGTTGAAAAGGCTTTTGGATTGATAACTCTTCTCACTAAAGAACAGAATCCGGGCAGATAGGAAACCAGTCTGGCCCTGTTACAGAGCACCTAGTAACAACAGAAATCAACAGATTTGGAGAAAAATTATAAATTCTGACAAGCCTTCATACTGTGTTTCATTTTTGTATGTGTGTGCACACACATATGGTGTATGATACAAATTACACAACCTCTCGAATTTTAAATTAAAAACCCTGGACCCTTGGCTTCCCCCCGGCGCTACAGGTGTGTACTGTGCGTGCTCAGAAGGCTGGAGGATGCTCCATCTCTCTCCTCCTCAGTCTCTCACTGGGTCCCAGGAGTCTTCCTGTCTCTACCTTCCCCATAGTGCTAGGGTCACAAGCATGTACTGCTGTGTTTGCAGTTTTACGTGCTGTGAACTCAAATTTAGGGTCTCGTGTTTATGCAGTAAGCTAATTCATCCCATTGTGTTCTAGCTTTTAAAAACAACGCACATCACTTTACTACCTCTGTGGACTATCTACTAGGTGACAAACTATGTGTACTTACAATTAAAAAAAAAAAAAACAACCCACTATGAGAGTTCTCAGAATTAAAGTGGGGGCCAAGTATGCCAAACCCTAACAAGGAGGCCATGCTAAGAAGCAGGGAGAATGTTTACCTGATAAATGGAACTGTTACAGAGAGACTACCCAAACCAGAACCTTGCACAAAGGCCACTGTAGAAACACGTCTATGAGGATGCCTAGCCAGTAACTGCCTGTCCACCTTTGGACTGATGTTACCTGGTGTTGATCCACAGAGCCAAGAGCAATCCAACAAATTATGCAACCTTTCATATTAGAAAACACTTGACCCTTGGCTTCCGCCTGTGTTGCCTATGGCCATGCTTGGCTTGCCATGAGTCCTGCAATCACTCTTGCTCCCAAATAAACTCTGTTCTTCAGATTCACCTCACATCACAGCACAGCATGAACAGACAATGTGCTGCTTTGGGATAAATGGGTATTTTTTTCAATAAAGGTCAAAAGATGAATCCATGAAGGCTGCCTTATTAATAAATACTAAAAATGTAGAGTGACTAGAAAGATTCTGCTGTCCTTAAACCAAAGACTTCAGGACTTTTCCTTGGACCCTCAAGTTTCTTTTCTGATCCTTTTCTTCTTCAGCTGCTGCAGACTATGCTACTACTTCCCATCGATTACTTCCTCTTGGTTTAAAGGCAATGTTCACTTTCCTTAATTTTAGCATATCTTTGTGGTGTATTTTCTGATCTTATGTTTATTTCCCAGACTGAGTTAAAAATCGATGAATATGTAAATATGGAGGTACGGCTAGACTTTAGCATACTTAGGTTAGAATAGTTTAATGCGGAAGATGCAAATGATTTCCCAATATGGCTAATTGTTGGGAAACAGTTTTGTAACACAGGCACAATCTTTCATTTGTGTGTTGCGCATGACTGCTTGCACACTGTGACATCAGCATTAGCCTACAGCTCACAAAGCTTCAAGGATTTGCTAGCTGGCTATTTACATTTAAAAAATGTCGACATCACCTGACTTGGATTATCAGGCATGAGTTATCATACACAGTCATGAATGTCTACGTTTCAGGGCTTAGACGAACTCAATGGTTTTCACATGAAAGAGGAGGTCTACAGTTAGTTCCAGCTATTCGTGGCTGACTTATCCCATCCTAGTCCAGACTCCATTGCTGCAGCACCTTCTCCACTTTCCAGGTAAGCAGACGTGTCTCTTCACGGAGAAGCATGCGACTTGGGAAATTTGATTAAAACTTTATGAGCTTCAGGAAAAAAAAAGACTAAAGTAGGTATACCAGAGGAGTCAAGAGTTAGTGCTAAGTCATGGGCATTTTTATAACTCTGGATGTTCATGCATGTTTCACACTAACGTCTGCCCTGAATTTACAACACACAAAACCCTTACGGCTGACATCTGAACAGTAGAATTTCAATGTATTTACTATAAACTTCATTCTAACAAAGGACTTTTATCTTCCAATAAATTCATCCTACGGATTCATTTAAAATGAAGTCAGTGTAAATATTAGCATTCTATTCTATTCTGTCTCAACTTCCGTCCATAGGCCACTTTCATATCACACCCATTCAGGGCGGGCTATGGCTCGGTAAAACTCACCCGAGAACTTCCCTCAGACTGGTAGTCTGCTCTTCACATCTGTCCCTACAGTCACACCCCCAAACACCTGGCAGTAACAAAAATGCCACCTCACTAACTGCTGCCACATTACTCTCTCTGGTTAAACTACAACTTGAAGTTAAGCCACTGAGTGCGGCGCTCAGGATTCCCTAACATTCCACTGTCTCCCGATCCACCTTCAGCTCCTACGTGCTCACCTGACTTTCAGGCAGGCAGAAATGATACCCTAACATTTAAAGGGCACAGGGAAGAGTTTTTGCATATAGTGCCTGACCTTCTAATTCAAACCTTTGATGATCTAAGTTTCACTTAGCTCTCAAAACACAAGGTAAACATTTTTCCCACTAGGTGACCCCAAAGTCCCATTTTCTCTATGCACAGATCTCGCACTATATCTTCTCCAAGCTTTCAAAAAAAAAAAACCTACTTAAAAATTGGTGTGTGCGCACACACAAGTGTCTTCCGGCATGTGCCTGGGGTCTGATGAGGCTAGCAGGCGACACTGAATCCCCAGAACTGGAGTCACAGAGGGTTGTGACCTGTCTCGTGCCTGGGTCCTCTCCAAGAGCAGCCTGGGCTCCTAACAGCCCTCTTTCCAGCCGCTAGCATGTGTTACTTCTAATAAAAATCTTCATCTATTTCTTATGCCCTTTATCTGTGTTTTAAGGTAGGGTGTGTACAGTATCTGGGTATCTACACTCACGTCTGTGAGCGTGAATAAGGTAGGGGTGTGTATAGTATCTGGACACTTACACTCACATCTGTGAGTGTGAATAAGAACTTTTCCTTTACTTCTTAGAAACTGAAAGGTCACTTCCTATTCTGATAACTTCAAAACTTAAGGTTAACCAAAGGTTTTTGTTGTTTGCTTTTGGTAACAGGCTTAAAACATTCTAAATATTTGCTGACATGACTTTTAGAAGTGTTGAAAGGATGCTTACATTTGAGTTTTATGTCTATAAAATATGAAACTGGAGGAACGAACACACAGGATTTAACAATGTTTGAGCCAAACTACTTTTAAATCATAAAAACTTAACTTCACACCCTCTGCTCACCACTGCTGATATATTAAGGCGACCATTATGCCAACGTCATCATAAAGCCGTCCCTCCATTTCCTAACCTTAGCTTCCAAGCACCGTTGTTCCAAGAGTGACTTACATGAGCCATTTCTAGTGAAGAAGACGGCCGCAAATTCTCCCCTTTTGCAAAGACTCCCTGGGAAAGAGCAAAACGAAAGAGGCTAGTGACAGCTCGGGCCGGGCAGTGTCAGCGCGTCCCTCCCCATCGCCGGGCCCCGGGAACCCGTGGGGCCGCCCGGGCGCAGGCTCGCAGGCCGGGTCTGAGCCCGGAGCGCAAGCTCGGGAGGAGCCCGGAGCAGAGGTGGGACGCCAGGGGCGGTACCGACAGCAGGGTTCCGGTCACCCCTGAACGCGCACGGGAGCCCGCGGGCGGGAACCGTCCGTACCAGTCACCGGAGGGGCTCCGCGCCCAGGCCCGCTCCCTGTCCACTGCCAAGATGGCCGCCGCCTCCGTCCCGACGGAGACGCTGGGGACGCCCAGGCCCGAGGAGTCGCCTCTGAGCGCGTCGATGCTGCCTGTCGATCTCCGAGCAGATGATGCTCGCAGGGCTCCAAAGCTGAGCAGGTCCTTTGGACAAACAAGTGGGCGGATCAAGGCCGGAGGGCCCTCGCTGGGAAGATTTAAAGGACCCAGTACCAGTGTTTGGTACCAATGTTTGGTGAATCTTTGCTTCATTGACTCACAGGTACTTTTGACAGATTTTTGTTGTTGTTTTTAAATTTTTTTTAGATTTAAAAAATATTTTATGTGGGGCGGTGGTGGTGCACGCCTTTAATCCCACACTCCTTGCTCTGGAGTATGCCTTTCTTTTGGAATGTCTCCCCTTTGCTTAACTCCCATACATCAAGTCAAGTATCTTTATGAGATCTCAATTCTGCTTCATACTGGCTTGTTCTGAAAGCCACAAATCCTGGGTTGGCCTGAGTCAAGGTCCCTCAAGAATTAGGGGAACTCCTCAGACCCGCGAGGGCAGTACAGCAGAGCTGTCCCTTTCACTTTGGTCACACTCCTTGCTGACAGGATAAGCCACTGTTTCTTGGAGTAGTTGCTTTTTTAATACTGAAAATTTATGACTCTCCCAATCCTACAGTCATTGGACTTAGACTGAGATTTGTAGTTGAAGAAAAACTGCTTTCCCAGAGGAAAAGTTGCTACACAGCAAAAAAAAAAAAAAAAAAAAAAACAAACAAACAAAAAACAAGGAAGAGGTAGGGACTGTCTTTCTCTTTTGGGACTTAAGATGCTAGGTTCTTCAGAGAAAGAAAACACAGAACAGCTCCAGGGAAGTTGGCGATATATATATATATATCAAACTTATATGTTACAAGCAACATGCAATGAAGTCCACATTTGAGGAGGAAATTCTAGATTACTTTTTAAATTTTAAATTTGTCCAAGAATTTCTAGTTTGAATCTCTTAGCCACCCCTGCTGGTCATTTTTTAGAAAGATACTGTGGTTATACAGATAGATACTCACTGACACTAAACGTATTGTTTGGATTTTTAAACTTTCTGGTTGGGTCATATGAGCAAATTATTTAGTCTCTTTATGTTTTAGCTTTCTCCCTTCTAAGTGGGCATACTACTATCTATCTCAGAATATTTGTGAGAATTAAGTTCACATACACAAACACACACACACACACAGAGAGAGAGAGAGAGAGACAGAGACAGAGACAGAGAGAGACAGAGAGAGCACGAGCTTGCAGTGGGGTAGGACACAGAAGGCTTCAGAGAAGAGAACCCTGACTTGAGTTGAAGGTATTCTCTTTTTTTAAAAAATGATATTTATTGAGCTCTACATTTTTCTCTGCTACCCTCTCTGCCTCTCCCCTCCCCTTTCAACCCTTCCCCAAGATCCCCAGGTTTACTCAGGAGCTCTTGTCTTTTTCTACTTTCTAATTCCCATGTAGATTAGATCTATGTAAGTCTCTCTTAGTGTCCTCATTGTTGTCTATGTTTTCTGGGATTATGGTTTGTAGGCTGGTTTTCTTTGCTTTATGTTTAAAAATCAAGTGTCTTCCGGCATGTGTAGGCACATATATGTGCCTGGGGTCTGATGAGGCCAGAACTTTTACTTGATTCCAATAAAATAAGGATAGTCATAAAAAATTTAAAAGAAAGGCCTACCACAGCTTTGTTATTTGTCTTGATCGCAGAGCTCAGCTATTGAAAACCCATCCTTTGCCTTGCCTGCACGGAAGTTCCAGAAACTCTTTAGTAGTTAACACAACGTGTGCTTTTGCTACTTTTAGAAGACCCACAATTGACCTGGAAGCATTGTGTATGTTCTAGTCTGCTTAGGACAGCAGGCAGCACAGTAATGTTATAAAGAAATCACAGTGGATGTTAGACTGTTGGTACACACACAAGAGAGCCCTTGCTCTAATGTTTGCTTGATTGTTTTTTAGTTTGCGACTTGCAAACCTAACGTAGGCTTTAATTGTCACCTTAGCTATTGATTGTCCCATGTATGCCTGTGACGGTTAATATCAACTTACCAGGCTCTAGAGTCACCTATGCGATGGCCTCTGTCTGCGCATATCTAGAGGAAATGTGCATTTTGCTAGCCCCACTGTGTATGCATTAGCTACTTTGCTCATTGCTATGATAAAGAAGCTGACAAACGCAACTTAAAGAGACCAGAGTATCCTTTGGCTCTTTCAGTTTGAAGGTTACCATCCATCTAGCAGAGTAGTGGAGTCCTGTGCCGAACAAGAATCCATGACCACTGTGGAGACTTAGTAGGATTCAGTGTAGGTTAGAGGTGCAATACGCACTGCGAACACCAGCTGTCGCTGCTCTACAATATAAAAAGCCACCCAGTGGTAGCCAGGGAGAACTGATGTTAAGAACATTTTCCAATTGTGAAGTGTCAAGTTTTAGGTAGACATGAGTTCCACGTTAAACCAATTTGGATTATCCTGATCTCTTAAAAAAGATACTTCTGAGATATAAACGGGCTGCAAAAATCAATGGTAGAGATACATATGTTGGTTCAACAGGAAAAAGTTGGAAGAATCTCATTGTACTGGGAACAAAAAGCAAACATTTTCAGTTTAAAACTCAAACTGGATCCTGCAGCTACACACACACACACACACACACACACACACACACACACACACAGAGAGAGAGAGAGAGAGAGAGAGAGAGAGAGAGAGAGAGAGAGAGAGAGAGAGAGGAGAAAGTGGAGAAAAGGAATTATAAGTATTTGATAGTTATCCCTGCCTGTGGAGAAGATTACGGTATTAAAATACTTGAAAATACTCTATCACGTAGAGCCTATAAATCCGTAGCTACACATTCACAGATGCGCCCCCGAGGTAGGACGGGAAAGCGCAAGGAGTCCTCTTGATGTAGAATGTGCGGAAGGGGCAGTCTAACAGGAAACCCTTGCCCGCAATTAACAGTGTCTGCTGGGACTCACACGATTCTGGCCACTAGGTGTCGCCAAATGACTTAGAATGTGTGGTGACTCTGCTGAGCTTGTGGCTGCAGACCCGGTTCCTGTTAACATAGCCCTTCAATTTATGGTAAAATGCGCTTTCAGCTGGGATCTTATGAATGTTCGGTGGAGACAGGAGCCATTTCAGAATCACTCCTGGGGATTCCTGTTTCTCTTTTCTTTGTCTTTCATTTTAGCACTGATAACTTCATGTCTGTGCAGAAGAGTTAATTAGTCTCATCAGGCATAAGCTTGATTCCAGTGTCCGGATTGAGATTCAGAGACAGCGAAGTTGTTTAATTGGCCGTCAGGGCTATTAGAAAGATCCCGGGGAGCAGAGGAACATCGCCGTGAGGTGATCTGAGCCAAGCACAAGGGTACTGATATACCCCTAGGGCTGTGTGCTCCTGTCATGGAGAACATTCTCTAATTTGCTGGTAATTTGCAATGGGGATATCCCATGGACACACCGAAGGCCTGGTAACTTGTCATTTGAACCTAGCAGGCACTTCATTGGCCCACGAAGAGTATCAACAAGTATGCTAATCCTTGTAAAAAGCTTCTGATACTTGTGTGATTTGTTGCTCTTTGGTGGAAGCAGCAATAAATGTTTATCAATTGCTGAAGTAGGGTTTTGGCTACCAGGTAGAGTCTAATTCATTTTTTCCTTTTGATGGCATTTTGTGTTCTAAAGAGATGATGTACAGATCAGATGATCATTGAACCCTTTCCCCTATTGTTTTGGACTTCCCATGTAATCCCGCTGATATTTCTGCCCTCACTCTGTCTACATACTAAAATATAATGAGTTGGGTGATTTTTGTGCTGCAGCTTTGGGTGCTTCTTATCCACTTTACACATTTGGTTTTATCTTCAGCCGTCGCTAGCTTTTCCTGTCCATAGCCAACCCGAGTGCACACCTACACACGAGTCTCTCTCTTGCTATCACCAGCCTGCGTACCCTCTCTTCTTCCTTTACTTAAGTAATCACGACTTTTTAAAAATTGACCTCCAAGTCGTTTCCTCCAAGAAGGTATGCCACACATCAGCTCTCTGAGACTTGTGTACAATTGTCCCTTGGTAGTGTAAGATTGGTTCCAGGACATGTGGATACTACATTGCATGTTCACGTCCTTTGTATAAAATGATGTATTGTAATATAATTTACACACATAACCCCGAATACCCGGGGTCACTTCTAAATTATTATAGTATTTGATAGAATTCGAGTATCATATAAATACTGATTATACTGCTTTGTTTAAATACCGAGAAAAAGTCTGCACAGAAGAACTTTTAAAAAGGTTTTCCATCTGTGATTCAATCCACAGATGTGTAATTTGTAGACAAGAGTCAAATACATTATTACTCAGTTTGACTCTGACTTTAACCTACCCCTTGTTCCCTTTTAAAATATATATTAACATATAAATTAAATTATTATACATATATGCACAGCCATGCACACCTAACTAGATTATAAAGTTCTGAGGGCAGGGAGTATAACTCCAATGACACCAATGTAAATTGTATGTACACTTTTAAGACGAATTTGCCCATCTATAGGATCCTAGAGCCTAGAGTAGAGTAAGGGTTTGTTGGGATAGCTGAGGAATTGATTTAAACTGTTAAACCCCGAATCATTGGTAATATTAGAATGTGACACCTGGCGTGAATAACTTCATTACCGGGGACCTTTCAACCTCCAGCTCCAGTTTATCTCATCCATGGCAATTTCCTCAAGTCAATACAACTCTCGTTTCTCCTCCTCCGTAATTAGGATTATGATAATCAAATGAATATATGTATATAAATGGTACTGAAGAGTTCTGGGCATATTCTAAGCAATCAATTGATTCTTTGAAAAGGTTTTCATATTGCATTTTAATTTGTTTTGTGTGTGGTGGAGGTGGACCCACGCATGCCAAGACACGGACATGGAAGTGCTTGTGGGAGTGGGTTCTCCACGCGGGTCTGCAGGGTTGAGCTCGGGTGGTTGGGCTTGGGAGCAAACACCTGTACCTGGCAGCCACGGGTCTCTTGTAATGCATATAATTCTGATTACAGTCTTGTTCGAGGTTGCCTGGGAGGGAAGTCTGCCAACCAACTGTGTTCTAAACTCTTCAGGGGCAAGGATTTTCTCCTAACTATCAGGAAAGTGTGAAGTTTCAGTGCAGATGACCGTGGCTTCCCTTTGTTTCCACTGTCTTCTCACCATAGGCTTGTCTTTCTTTTAATCGTCCTCATAGGATTTATTTTCTCAATGCTGTCTCTATTTAATGTTTTCATTGTTGTTGAGTGTTCTTCGTGACTTCCTTCTGCCTGATTTCTATTTCCTTTAAGATTTTTTTCCCTTATTAAAAATAGCATTGAGAAATTTGCAGGCAAATAGATGAAAGTAGAAAAAAAAAAGATCATCCGAGGTGAGGTAACTGAGACCCAGAAAGATAAATGTAGAATATATTCCCTTATATGTGAATGTTAGCCATTAAATAAATAATAACCAATCTACAATCCATAGACTCAGAGAGGTTAGGTGTAGAAAAAGGACTGGGAGCGGGGCACGTGAATGGATTTCCTTGGAAAGGAAAAAATGGATTTTATGGGTGGACTTGGGCCAATGGGGATGCAAATCTGAGGATCAGTTGGGGGAGGGGAAGGAGATATAGGATTGAGAGAGAGGATGCAGGGTCAGACAGTACAAATTGAGGAGCCTTTGAGAGATGGTATGGAAACTTAGTGCAGTGAAAAATTCCCAAAATATGTGAAGGTAATCCTACAGGGGACTCATGGAAATCCCCCGAACAACCCAGGCTGTTGCTAAGACAAAGGGTTGGTCTCTGTGTACTGACTGCAGGGCCCCCTTGCAGAGGATAACACCCTCTCATTGACCATGGAGAAGCTGAGCTGGAGTCTGTAAGGAGCCTTCACCCTCCCCCCCCCCATTTTCTAGTGTCCTTGGTGTGGAAAGGTGTTCTGCAGACTCCCAAAAGAGAAATAGGTACAAACTAGCCTCAAAACTTCTGACCTACAATATGTTCTGCCTACAAGATATTCTAGGGCAGTGGTGGCACAGAACATGTTGGGGTAACCAGCCAATGCTTGATTTGACTTGATGCCCACACCATGAGACAGAACCCATACTGGACACTGGGTGACCTAGAACCAGAGACTGACTAGCCCAGAAACCTGGGGTAAAACCAAATACTACACGGCTGGTCTAAAAAAAAATAAAATAAAATACGTCCTAATTATAGGCTGTAATACTCACAGATGGGTGTCTTATTCAGGCATCTTCAGAGAGGCTTCCTCCTGCAGCAGATCAGAACAAATAGAGAGACCCACAGCAAAACAGAGAGAGAGAGAAACAGAGAGAGAGAGAGAGAGAGAGAGAGAGAGAGAGAGAGAGAGAGAGAGAGAGAGCGCGAGCTTTGGAACACACAGCTCTAAATGGGATGTCACCATCAAATCCCTCCTCTCAGAACTAAGAGAACCCCATGGAAGAGGAGGTGGAAAGAGTGTAAGAGCAGAAGGGATAGAAGACACCAAGAGAACAAGGCCCTCTACACCAACTGAGCAAGGCTCATATGAACTCACAGAGACTGCAGCAGCAAGCACAGAGTCTACACCTATCTGCACCAGGTCCTCTGTGTGTACAGTATAGCTTTCAGCTTAGTAATTTTCTGTGGAACTTGTGAGTGTGTGAACGAGTGGGTCTCTGATTCTTGTGCCTACTCTTGGGGCAGTTTTCCTTCTGTTGGTTTACTTTGTCTAGCCTTAATGTGGTGGTTTTGTCCTACTATGTTTTATTTGTCAGGTTTGGTTGTTATCTTCTAGAAGCCTGTTTGTTTTTCTAAGGAGAGACAGGAAAGAACTGGATCCAGAGGGAAGGGGAGGTGGTCAGGGACTGGGGAGAATAGAGGGAGGTGAAATGGTAGTCAAGATATATTGTATTATCTTGGATAATTTCATGGAGACTTTTTTTCTTTCCTCAAATGTAAGCATTTATTATAATTTCTTCCCTAAATTCTCCTTTAGCTGTAATCCATACTTCTTTGTCCCCTACCTCTCTTTCATTTGACAGAGTCTCATTGTTTAGCACTGCTAGCCTGGATCTGGCCCTGAATTCAGTGCCTGTCTCTGCCTCCAGTGCCACCACTCCTGACAATACAGTTTGATATCTTTTTCATTTTTGGTCAGTTAAAATTTTTTCTATTTTCTCCCATTATTTCTTGTTTTTCCATTAGTTATTCTAGTTAGAAGTATAATTCATTTTCAAATATTTGGAGAATTTTCAAATACCTCTCTGTTGATTTCTAATTTAGGTCTTTTGTTGGAGGAGAAGGGGTTGCTTGTTCTTCCTAGCTGCCTGGGTATCTTAGACGCTAAATAATCACAGAAAGACCATATTATTTAAATCACTTCTTGGCCCATTAGCTCTAGCTTCTTATTGGCTAACTCTTACATGCTAATTTAACCCATTTCTATTAATTTGTGTATCGCCACACGGCAGTGGCTTACCAGCAAAGTTTTGGCATGTCTGACTCTGACGGCAGTTCCATGGCATCCCCCTGACTCTGCCCTTCTCTTCTCATGCTATAGGCCAAGCCAGTTCTTTATTAATCAACCAATAAAAGCAACACATAGGCAGAAGGACCTCCCACACCAGTCTTGTAGTAATATGGGGCGGCGGGGCTGCGTCCCCAACCCCCAGCCGCCTGCCTGGCTAGCTTTACCCGAAATAATTACACGGACACTGTATTCATTTAAACACTGTTTGGCTCATTTCTACCTAGCATCTTCTAGGCTAACTCTCCCACCTGGACTAGCCCATTTCTTATCATCTGTATAGCACCGGTCTTACCAGGAAGATTCTAGCCTAAGTCCATCCTGGGTCGGAGCTTCATAGCGTGCGTCTTCCCTGGAGCAGGTAGCATGGCGTCTCTCTCTGAAGCGTCTGCTCCCCAGCGGAGAGCTGTCGAGTCTGACCTCACTTCCTCTTCCTCCCGGCATTCTGTTCTGTTTACTCCTCCCACCTATCTCCTAACCAATGAGAGCCAAGCAGCTTCTTTTATTTTAACCAATGACCTTCCTCCATCACAGTCTTTTGTAGAAAGAGGCAGGCTTGTATACTCTCACTTTTAAATTTACTAAGATTTAGTTTGTATATTGAGTTCATGAATCTTTGAAAGGTTTGTGTGTTCGTCTGTTGCTGGGGCCAGTGTTCCATGTCATTTGGTCAAGGTAGTTAATGGCATTTATCAATTTTCCTTTGCCTTTCAGAACATCTGATTTCTTATTTTATTAACTATTAAGAAAGAAGTATCAGTCCTCAAGATAAGTGGTCACCCCTCAAAATACTCCCAAGTTCAGATACTTCTACTGTATGGCTAAAACTGCAAAGGCAAATCTTACATATGGTTTCCCTCATCATGCATACCTTGAAAAATAATTTTTGAAGATTTTCTTTTTACTTTTAGTTTTTATGTGTATGAGTACTTTGCATGGATGTATGTGTATGTATCATGTTTGTGTCTGGTGCCATGGAAGTGAGATGGTGTAGTAAGATCCCCTGGCACTGGAGTTACAGAATGCTGTTAACTGCCATGTGGTTTCTAGAATTCAAACATAAGACCTCTGTGAGAACAGAAGTGCTTTTATCTTCTGAACCATCTTATCTTTATCTTCTTAACGTGCCTTTTAAAAAGATTTTATAAATATTATTTATTTTGAGAGTGTTTGAGTGTATGTACCCTCCTACCTGGTGGTGGATGACACATGAGTTGAGGGGAAAAGACATATTCCAGGGATTAAACTCACCTTGTCAGCCCTGGCCCCAAGTGTCTTTACCTGCTGAGCCATCTTACTGTCCCCACATATGCCCTTAAAAACCTTTCACCCCTTCTCTTAGAAAGAAGCATTTTATGGCTCTTCTTTGGCATCTCCAAATTGCTAGCACCACTACCCTGTGCTTATGAGCCATTCACAAGAAAATAAGTCTAACTGGTTAAAAGCAATGCAAGACCCAACAGTCAATCGGATAATCAAAATAATTGGAATGGCTACTGAGTGACTACTTGGTGGGCATAGGGACTCCTGTTTGGTACAGGACAGAGGAGACAGTGCAAGATGTCATGATACTACTCTGATGACACATAGCTTACACATTGTGACCTTGTAGTTCTTTTTAGCAGGCATTGTGGTATTCCGCTCAGACTTCCAGACCAAACAGTACAGAATACCGGCCAGCATTTAATTGCTCAGCCCCCACGACTTTATTTCATACTAATCGTCATCTTCATAGCCTATTTAGTCACTATAGTCACACAAATGGAATAGATGATTTCACCACATGAATTTGGGGGCTCAATTCAGTTCCTGGTAGGTTCATAGATGACTAGAACTATTATATCTTCTTGTTGAATTAGTCTGTTTAATACAATGAAAAGTCTCCTTTCATGATAATATTTCTTGTTCTGATGTACTTTGTCTGATATTAATAGTGCCAGCTGAATTTTCTTGTGATAAACACTATCGTGATTAATACATTTCTAACATTTTATGTAGTTCAAAAATTATTTTTAGTTATGCGTTTGTGTTCTTGTGTATGCAGGTACCCACAAAAGCCAGAAGAAGAAATCACGGGAAGTTTTGAGCTGCCTAATATGAGTGCTTGGAACTGAACTTGCCTTCTACTATTGCGTGTGTGCACGTGTTTGTATGTGCATGGGGGGTGTAAGTTTGAGGTGAATGGACAGCTAGTGAGAGTCAGTTTTCTCGTCTACCGCGTGTCTCCCAGGGTTGGTGGCAGGCCCTTTGGCCTCTGAGTCATCTTGATGGGCCATTTATCTTTCTGGTTTTTTTTTGATAGATTCTCAGATCTTTATCTGTTACACAGAATTTCACGGTGTGTGAATTACTGCCATCGTGCATATGGTTGGGTTCAAATTCACAAATTTGCTGTTCTTAGAAACTCCTCACCATTCTTTTTTTTTTAATATTTATTTATTTATTATGTATACAATATTCTGTCCGTGTGTATGTCTGCAGGCCAGAAGAGGGCACCAGACCTCATTACAGATGGTTGTGAGCCACCATGTGGTTGCTGGGAATTGAACTCAAGACCTTTGGAAGAGCAGGCAATGCTCTTAGCCACTGAGCCATCTCTCCAGCCCTCCTCACCATTCTTTACTACTTTTGTCCTGGTCCTCTTTCTTTCTTGTGATCATGGGGAGGCTCATGGACCACTTTTAGTCCCATTTTATTTATATTGATAGTTTATAGCTTCTTATTTTCTTATTAATTAATTTTTATGGGAATATACTTAGCAAGTCAACCTTCAATTATTATAATTCTTTCTATGAAGCATATGAATTTTATAACATTTTACTTCTATCCCATAGCTTTTTTCTTTTGCTATGGATTTTCTTGTACATACACCATGAACACCATGCTACAATGTATTTACTTTTGCTTTAAGTAGCCATTCATATTCTGAGGGTATTTGAAAAATAATATTTTTTATACATACTCCTATATGTTTACCATTTCTCCTTGTATTCAGTTTGTTTTGAGACGTAGCTTTTCAGCTGTTATCAGCTTCCTTCTGCCCAAGGAACTTCCTTGAGAAGTTGACCTTAGCCTTGTAAGGAAGTTCCCTTAACCTTGTTCAGGGTAGCAGTGTTGACAATGAATTTCATTCATTTTTTGGTTTGTCTTTTGTTTGAAAGAAGTTTTTGGTAAAGAATTATTAGGTAGATATTTTATTTTCTTTTAAACACCTTCAACTTTCATAGCTTCCATGAAGAGCCATATCATGATGTCTCTCATTTTCTTGCATGATTTTAAGATTTTCATTTTGCTACTAGTTTTTTTTTTAGCACGTTGATTATGCAGTGCTTTGGAATGAAGTATCATTTTGAGGAATTTTAGAAATGCCCTTCATAATCATAATTTTGTTGTTTACCAGTTGCTGGTGGGAACCTGAGCTATTTCTGGCTCTGTGTGAGCTTCCGTGATTTTTTTTTTTTGACTTCTTTCTTGAAGTCCCTTCTCTAGGTTGGGTCATTTTCTGTCTTGTATACCCAACCCAGGACTCATCCAGTAATGTTATATGGATTGCATGACAAAGCTCTACAGCTTTTTCTTCATGCGCTTCCTTCCTCTGGCACAGCATGTTCTGAACTGTACATTTCTCAATCTCCTCCTCATCTGCTCCCTGACTTAGACGATGCTCGACTCTAGCTTGTTGCCCGTAAACTGCCTATGGGATGTGAGAGCATGGTGAGTTTTCATCCTCTCAGCACTGAGCTATTTCAGTGCTTCCACTCTAATGTCTGCAAACCATGGTTTCTTGTGTTTCTGCTACAGGGCGGTACGCTTGTACTGAATCCATCCTCTTTAGCTCCATTCTGGCTGGAAGCCTAAGTGTTCTTGGGAATATTGATAAGTGGAACTAGATGATTCTTTTTTTTTTTAATTTTTTTTTATTGATAAAAGGAGAATAAAGAAAAGAAAGAGAAAAAAAAACAAATTTCCACCTCCTCCCAGCCTCCCATTTCCCTCCCCCTCCTCCCATTCTTCTCCCCCTCCTCCCACTCTTCTCCCCCTCCCCCCACTCCTCTCCCCCTTCCTTTCCAGTCCAAAGAGCTGTCAGGGTTCTCTGCCCTGTGGTAAGTCCTAGGTCCTTCCCCCTCCGTCCATATCTAGGAAGGTGAACATCCAAACTGGCTAGGCTCCCGCCAAGCCAGTACATTGCGTTGGATCAAAACCGCGTGCCATTGTCCTTGGCGTCTCATCAGCCCTCATTGTTCGTCATGTTCAGAGAGTCCAGTTTTATCCCATGCTTTTTTTGGTAACAGTCCAGCTGTCCTTGGTGAGCTCCCAGTAGATCAGCTCCACTGTCTCAGTGGGTAGGTGCACCCCTCGTGGTCCCGACTTCTTTGCTCATGTTCTCCCTCCTTCTGCTCCTCCTTGGGACCTTGGGAGCTCTATCCAGTGTTCCAGTGTGGGTCTCTGTCTCTATCTCCATCCATCGCCAGATGAAAGTTCTGTCCTGATGGGATTCCTCAGCAACTAAACAGGCTAGATGATTCTTGATTCTTGGCATCTTGCTTCTAAATACTAAAAAAAATACTTCAGAATATATGATGAAAACAAGGTCTATTAGGTTGACAAGAGCAAATCCACATAGAAGCACGTCAGTAATTTCTATCTAATGGTAAACGGAAGAATCACAGAAGCTTGCAGAATTAGATTAATTAATATCACGAAATAGAGTCCCTTTCTCCTAGAGTCTCTAGAACACTTTAGAATTTTATAAAACATCACTTCAGATTCAGCCATGGCTGTTCAGACCGGTCATCATCATTCTGGTAGGCAGGGTCAAAGGAGAACTCTGCCAATTGTCTTAATGTTGGATATAAATGAAAAATAAACTTTATTGTTCTTGCTTTATATGAGAAGATCATATGTTAAATTTCCTATAAACACATTATTTCCTTTCAACTCAGTATTTTTTTAAAAAAACAGCTTTTCCTATAAAACTGTTTTGATACATTCCTTTAGCTTTGACACAAATCTCAAGATATTCATCAGAGAATTTAACATCTAAATCTTTCTTAAACATTGAAGCCTTACAGCAGCTGGTCCTTTGCCATAGGCTTAGAAGAGCTGACTTGGCTCCTAGCCTGAGGGGGTGGTCCCAGCAGCTGGACTGACCAAATCAGCTACCACACAGACCCACATCTAGGGCTTTGAGTTGACCCACCCCAACATCTATCCCATCTATGACCTGCTGGAAAGTGTGAAGGGACTGGGTCAGTGAAACCATAGTGGCAGGAACTCCATGATGTGGGGCAACAGCAGGATACCCAAGAGCAGTTTTGGTGAGGGACCAGTACTGACGGTGTGCTAGAAACCAGAGGCCTTGGATCTGACCAACAACTTATTGCAATGAACATTTGCAAGGAAAGCTGTTTGAGAAAATGGGTCTGCTTCATGATACACAGCAGCTCCTAATGCTGCTAAGATGAATGAAGAGGTGTTGGATAGGCAGGAAAGATGGAGGCGCAAAAGGTTTTTTTTTAATTAATATTTTTTAAAATTTTCTGTTGGGGGATGCTATGAGCATGAGGGACAGATATGGAGATTCTGGAAAATGTGCAGGATTAGAGTGTATGATGTGAAATTCCCAAAAAATCAATAAAAACTATGTTAAAGTACATATAGCATTTTAATGAGCACAGCAATGGCGTTCAGGGATGATATTAACACACATGTGAATTTATGTATCCAGCTCTATAAGGGATATAAACACACAAGGAATATAAGTATACAGCTCTGTAAAGAATATAAACACACACGTGAATATATGAAAACAGTTCTATAAAGGATATAAACACACACGTGAATATATGTATACAGCTCTATAAACGATATAAACACACATGTGAATGTGTTTACAGCTCTATAAATGATATAAACACGCATGTGAATATATGTATACAGCTTTATAAATGATATAAACACGTGAATGTGTATACATCTCTATAAATGATATAAACACACACGTGAATATATGTATACAGCTCTATAAATGATATAAACACACACGTGAACATATGTATAAGCTCTATAAAGGATATAAACATACACGTGAATGTGTATACAGCTCTATAAAGAATATAAACACACACGTGAATATATGTATACAGCTCTCTAAAGGATATAAACACACATGTGAATATATGTATACAGCTCTCTAAAGGATATAAACACACACGTGACTGTGTATACAGCTCTATAAAGGATATAAACACACACGTGACTATATGTATACAGCTCTATAAATGATATAAACATACACACAGGAATATATGTATACAGCTCTCTAAAGGATATAAACACACACGTGACTGTGTATACAGCTCTATAAAGGATATAAACACACACGTGACTATATGTATACAGCTCTATAAACGATATAAATACACATGTGAATATATGTATACAGGTCTCTACAGGACAATGACTTTAACATTCTCTTTTCATTAGTCTTTTACAGTACCTTGAAATTCCAAGTAAGATTACTCCCAATTTTGTGCACTTAGAGCTATTTTCTGAGCAATGATGTGCAGATGCTTTGCCGTGTCATTTGGCTGCTGTGGGTTTCTAATAGTGTATATGGGGATCGTTTCTTCTTTTTTGTTGCAGTTTAAACTATCTTCTATATGTTAAATAATACTTAAAGTTTTATAGAAAGAACCCTAAAGATTTGTAGAACACATTTCTTGTATTAACATTCACAAATATTAGCCATGCTTCTTAATAAAACTCTCTTTGACATAAATTTTTAAATACCAATTATAACAAATCTGCGTCTTTAAATCAAAGAGGCAGTTAAAGTCAAATGGCCCAATTACAGGCTTATTTTAAAAAATGAATGAGTAAGAAAAGCCTTTTAGCTTCTCAAGATGCTATTGTTCTTTTTGTAGGATGTCAGGGAGATACTCAGTCTTACTTTGATGAGGCTTGCATTGTCTTCTCTTCCTATTAAATTTCTGGAGGCTTTTCGTTTGCTAGGAAAAAATTAGGAAGCTCCAGGGAAGTGAGAAGTAACAGGGAAGGAGCTTTAAAGAATTTATAAATGGAGAAACAGAAATGACTGGGCTGGCTTTTGCGCTCTGAATTCCATTGTGTAGGTTGAGCCTCTCCATCCTCATCATGAGCGCTGGTCATGATTAATGGTAGACTGCAGGCTTGCACATGCGTTCTGATATGATTAAGGGAAAGAAACAATTGTAAAGAGAGAGCAGTGTGACTTTCCTGATTGTTGTACTGATTTCGTGCTACTTTAATTGACCAGCCACTTAAAAATGCCATCAGATATTATAAAAAACAGAAGCAATTCCTATAAATTGATGGGATAACCATACACATCTTACAAATATGTGCTATTTTAAATTATAATCATAGCTTGCATTTTTTATATCTATATTATAGTTTTTTTTTGAGACTGCTGCATTTGTAAATTGTGAATTGTAAAACTTTTCTTTTTCTCTCTGTAGCCATGGCTGTCCTGGAACTTGCTCTGTATTCCAGGCTAACCTCAAACTCAGAGATCAATCTGCTTCTGCCTTCCAAGTCCAGAGATTAAAGGCATGCACCACCACTAGTTGGCTTAACTCAAAATTTTAATACATAGTTTCAAAATATTTTTTATTCCAAAACCTTTTCTAAGGATAGATTTACATAAAAATAGGGGTAAATGTTGTCACAGTGCCTAAGTAAAAGTATGTAACTGAACATTTCCTGTCCTGGAGATGCTCAGTCCCAATTTCCTGGCAGCCATTTTCCAAATTATCACATAAAGGCCTATATTACTTATAAATGCTCAGGCTAATTACTAGTTAACTCTTACACTTAAATTAATCCATACTTCTTATCAATGTTTTCCCACGTGGCTTGGTACCTTTTCTCAGTACAGTATCCTCATCTTGTTTCCTTGCATTTGCCAGTGACTCTCTGACTCCACACTTCCTCTTCCCAGAATTTTCCTTATCTGGCTCTCATGCTCAATCTCTTACTGCCCAGCTATCGACCAATCAGCTTTTATTTAACAACGAGCAGAGTACACAGCAAAAGTTCATAATGTATCTCCATTTAAGTAGTTAATCAATTGATTTAGCAGTAGGCTACCTTATTTGACAAACCTTCTCCACATTCTTTGTAGGCTACAGGAATATAGAGGGAGTGCGAGCATTTACAGATTCATGGAAGAGAGACGTGGAGGTGGAGAATGGTTTCTGTGTGAACGTTATGGAGGAAGAGCTTTAGCTCCCTTTGGTTCTTTTCTCAATTATTCTTCATCCGTTTCCAGTCTCAGCCACCTCTCAGGATGGCTGTATGGCAGCTAGATGAGTCTAGTACAGTTAATATTTTTATGGCTATTTAATCACTCATGGGTAAACCTGCTACTGTACTGTAATCATCTTAATGTCAGATTTCATTCTTAAAATTTTATTATACTACCTTTTTTTTTGGTCTTGATTTTTCTAAATTCTCATCACACTTTAGACCAAAGTTTCCCTCAACTGTGTGAATAATTTCTATAATGTTTTTGGAGGCTGGAGAGATGGCCCTGTTGTTAAAGAGCACTTGCTGCTGTTGTGGAGAACTCGAGTTCAGTTCCTTGCATCCATGTGACAGGTGACTCCAGATTCAGGGGCTCTGACACTCTCTTTTGACTTCTATTTACAACAGGCAGGTACATGGTGCATATACATTTTTATTCATGAATAAAAATCATAACGGAAAGTCAAAATGCTTTCTGGGTATAACAGGAATTTCTTTTTCCTACACTCTCACCCTTTCTTCCTGTTTTCATCACTTCCTCCTCCTTTCTCTTTCTTCTTCCTTCTCCCTCTTTTCTGCCTTGAACTGAGGGTAGAGATTTTTTTGTTGGGATGACTTGTCTATTAGTGAATGTGGGTACTGAAGTCACCTAATATTGTTATGTTTGGGTTAGTCTGTGTCTTGTTTCTTTACATCTAGTAATATCTGTTTTATGGAATTGGAGACATTCATGTGGATATGTTTAAAACTGAAATGTCTTCTTGATAAATCATTCAATTAATCAGTATAAGGTGACCTTTATCTTTTCTGATTGATTTTGGTTTGATATCTGCTTTGTCAGATATTAGAATAGTGACCTTTGCTTGCTGTCTAGGTCCATTTGCTTGGGATACCCTTTTCTCCCCTCGCAGCCTAAAGTTTCAGCTGTCATTGAGAGTAAGCTTTACTTCTTAGAGACAACAATGGATGTATCTTATTTATCTTTTTAATCCAGTTGACTGGTCTGGATCTTTGGGGAAACTGAGATCATTAATAGATTTTTTTTAAATAAAAGTCAAGTGCTAATTCCTATCATTTTGTTGATGCTGCAGTATTTAGTGTTTTTCTACCTCTCATTTCCTTAACTACTACTCTAGCCTGCTGGATTCTTTTCTGGAACCCTTACTGATGTGTTTATATTTCTCTTCAGTCAAATTGGTTCATTCATGTATCTTTTGTAGTACTGACTTAGTAATTATGAATTAATTTATCTTTTATATCATGGAATGTTTTATTTTCTCCTTCAAACATAAGAGATAAATTTACTGGGTATAGTAGTCAGGCTTGTTGGTTATCTTTCAGAACTGAAATAAACCATTCCGGGCCCTATAGGCTTTTAAAGTTTCTACTGAAAATCTGCTATTGTTTTGATGGGCTTGATCTTAGGCTAGGACTTTCAGTCTCCTGCAGTTTTCAATACACTTTCTTTTTTCTATGTATTTAGGGTTTTAACTATAATATGATGTAGGAACTTTCTGTTCTGGTATTGTATATCTGGGGTTCTAAATTCCTTCTGTACCTGGATGGGCATCACACACTCTAGATTGGACATTTTCCTACATTTTCTTGAAATATTTTCTATGACCTTTGCATGAAATTCTTCTTTGCTCATGATTCATAGATTTTCGTATTTCACCATGTTTCGTAGATATTGAGTATTCTGTCTATAATGTCTCATGAACACATCTTTGCAATTGTCTAAATGTTCCTTCTGGTTTCACTACCTTGCCATCTAGTCATAATTTCCTCCCTGTAAGTGGGCCTTAAGTTCAACCAGACACCTGTTCACAGGTGTGAACCACCTAAGGGGAGAGACTACCTGTTCTGAACTTGTATGCTGTGCATGACCCAGACTTAATACAAAAGAGATGCTCAAGCCAGGTAGTGGTGGCAAACACCTTTAATCCCAGCACTCAGTAAGCAGAGGCAGGTGGATCTTTGTGAGTTCTAGCCCAGCCTGGTCTACAGAGAGCATTTCAGGACAGCCAGAGCTACACAGAGAAACCTTGACTTGAAAAACAAACAAACAAACAAACAAACAACCAAAGAAAAACCAAACCAAAGAAAACTCTAAAACCTAAAATACAAAAAGCAAGCAAGCAAACAAACAAACAAACAAAAATGATGCTCAACAAAGGAGCATTGCTTGCTTTCTCCCATGTGTTTAGTGAAGTTTCTTTTGCTTTGATAGTCTGCTCGCCCACCATCAACTTTAATACTAAAGGCATATGTGCATGTGAATTATTAACGTGTTCTGAGAAATTAAATATTAAGAAAAAAGTGTAAAGTCATATTTTAAAAGATACATAGATTGGCTCAATGCATAAATGAGAGTGTTTACAGATGAAAAACTGTTAACTCCCAATTATTAATGGCAGAGCCATTTGAGGCAATTATTGCTCTCTTCCCAGTTGTAAACAGACAACTCAGTGACAGACTGACTTTATAATACCGCGCGTATTTGCAAAGACACAGGGTGGAGACTAGGAAAAAGGAATGTTGCTGATTTTGGAAAGTGCTCCGGATGACTTTATTTGGGTGTTTTGGCTTATAAGCATCACCAGAAAAAAAATTATGGGTGTTGGTTTTGATGAACCATTTTAAAAATCGGTTTTGTTCTCTGCATGCTCAAGGTTATGGGGCACTTAGGTAATAAAGATATGAGTCTTCAAATATGACTCCATGCATCATTTTCCCTTGTCATTTCGGTTTTTCTCTGTGTGATGTTGAGGCAAGGATTAATCCACTTTAGTTCTGCTTCCTGCTGGTTGGAAGACTTGACACGGAGGAGAGAGGAAAGAGGGGAGGAGCTCTGCTCACCGCCGCCATGGCACCCTGACTGCTCTTTAACAAGGCTCAGATTTCCCCCAGAAACCCTAAGACTAGTAGGTAAGGTATTGCTCTATTCTGTGTGTGAATCTGGGCACAGCCAGGGACATAATGGCGCCAGGTCTCCTAGTAGATGGGGGTTTATAGGTTTATAGAGAATGGATTATACAATGATAGACAGGAGCCACAGTGGGTTTTCAAGGTGGGAAGCAGACCTCAGAAAAGAAGGGTTACCTGGTAGGGCGTTGCAACTTCTCAAATCATGATAGGAGACAGAGACAGATATGGAGAACTCTAATTATTTTCTCCCTCCTGATATTAATATCCCAGAAAGTTCTCACATATTTCCAAGCCGTCACACAAAAAAAGCATGAAAGAATCACCCTCAGGTTGAGGTAGAGCAAGGAAGAGGCAGGAAGAACATATATTGGCCAGACACAGGAATATTGAATACATTTTAGGGAATTAAACTCATAAAGATTAAGAACTACAGAGAGGGCGCAGGAGTTGTGAGAACACTTACTGATCGTGCAGAGGACCAGGCTTCAGTTCCCAGCGCCCATATTGGGTGCCCACGATTCCTGTTCCAGGGTATGCCTGTCCTCTTCTACCTTCCTATGCACATAAACACACACACACACACACACACACACACACACGCATGCTTGTACACAAGAGAGAATAAATGAATAAATCCTTGGAGAGCATCATGTGGGTTAATTTGTGACACTTCCTCCTATCTGACATTATCCTCACACATACTCCTTCCCCAGCATTTTCAGTGCATGTATGCACGCGTGTTTGCCTGTGCTTGTCTGAGGTCTTTGCTGAGGTTAAGGCCCAGTCACGAGAAGAGTGCAAGTGGTCATTTTAAGAGTGCATGCAAAATGACAGCTAACGCTCCCGATTTCCATTGGCACTTAACATTTGCACGATGCCAAGACATCTGGCCGTTCCCATTAATCTTGGCGTGACGTTCCTCCAGTTGTCGTTTGTGTTCAGTACGTAAAAACATCTGTCTAGGTCGCCGGCGCTTTGATTATGGCTGAATTGGCTGGTTGTTTAGTATTGTGCAGACTGCTGTTATGACTGGCCAAAGATAAAACAGAGCCAGCCACAGGGAAGACCAATAACCAATCTATGAAAAGAAACATCTGTATTGGAATTTCACTGGAAAAGATGAGAAGTTGTTTCTAAGATCTCGGAGTCTCAGAAGAACCTAGACTAGACACGTTTATGTTTAGGTCTTCCTTCTGTTTCAGCTTTCTGTAACCAGGTGTTCCTGCCTGTGGACCCGCTATCCCAGGCTGCAAAGGCAACTCACCCTGAAGGCAGCTGGCTCGAGGACCTTTAGCCTAATAATTTTACCTTTATATGTCCCTTCCTGTCCTCATCATCAAATGATTGGTCCTGTGAACTCTGAGGATTGTTTCCTGTAGTGGACCCCTAAATTGAATCTAAATCTAAGTGTAATACTCACGAAAATGCTTGTGGATGGTGCCATGGTAATAATAACTTTTGGTTTTCCTAAGCAGGGATATGGCCTCAAATGAGACTTTATTTTTATATTGTGTTGGTTGGAAGCATGCTTGCTTGGACATGGAGGAGTGTCCTGGAGAAGAGAGATTGTACAAACTTGTGGCAGGGAACCTCAGCTTTTAAAGAGTGGGCCAGATCAGTATGAACCGTGGCTTTAGCCACCAAGAGCAGTCTGTGAAACTTTCTAAAACATTCCTATGCTCTGTGGAGGTCAGAGAAGGGACTAAAGTTTCATGGGGTGGTATGAATATGTGTGTGAGTGTTTGTGCATATGGTATGTGGGATGTATGGGAATGTAAGATGCATGATATGTCTGTTTACATGTGTGATATGTGTGGTATATGTGATATGATGTGTATGGTGTGTGATCCTTGGTGTTTGCGTGATTATGTGATATGTATGTGATATGTGTGTAATGTATAAGATGTATGATGTGTTTGTGATATGTGCATATGAGTTGTGTGATTGTGTGTGCTGTGTATGATATGTGTGTGATATGTGATGTGTGATAGTGTGATAAAATGACATGTGTATGGCGTGTGATGTGTTTGGTGTACAGGTGTGTGATGTGTGTACAATATGTGTTGCATGTGTCGTATGCGGTATGTGGTGTGTGTGTGTGTGCGCACACGTGTGCATGAGTGATTCTGTAAGCTCTAGGACATAAGCACAGCTCTCAATAATCCATCCCCCAATGCAAAATGGAAGTGAGATGGTCCAGTTCCTTTCGCAGTGTCAATTTCTGCAGCCAAGCTTAAGCAATCATAGGAACTGGAAGGAATGGTATTAGTCAGGAAAATGTCCTAGACGCTCTCTGAAGACTCAGCAACAATGGATCTTATTAGGGATGGGGAACAGAATGGGGGTGGTTGAAGACCTGATGTATAAGCAAGAATATTCAAATTAGTTACTTAAATCAGGCTTCCTTTTATACCGCATGTGTTAAGGCCTAAGAGCTCCAGCTAGGGCTCTAATGTATATATCTTTTATCAGACCTTTGAGTGCTTTCAGCTCAGTATGTGTACCAATGGCAGCAACTTTGGATCACACCAGGGGGAAACAGGTGAAGGAAACATACTTTTACACAATCATTTGTCTATACTTCAGATACTATTTTGTAAGCGTGCCTCCTGTCTCCTGGCTTTATTCACTACATTAAGACATAAGGACTTGGTGGTGCACACATATTACCCAAGCCTTTAGGAGGCAGAGGCAGGTGGATCTCTATGAGTCTACTCTGGTTTCTATAGAGAGTTCGAGGCCAGCCAGGGCTACGTCATAAGCTCCTGTCTTAAATATTTTTATACAATTGTCAAAAGATGGGAAAGAGAAAGGCATGAAATCTGAACGTACCCGTGAAATCTAAGTAGTTTCAGTTTGTTTGATTTTGAGAGTAGGCTTTGATACATAGTTCTGGTTGTCTTCCAAGTTACTATTTAGCCCAGGCTAACCTCCAACATAACTATTTCCTATTTTTCACCTCCAATGTCATTGGATTATAATGTGTGGGCCACCAGACTTGATTTGCTAAATGTATCTTTATTAGTTCATTATTTGTAGTATTTTAATGGAATAAATGTTTAATAAATAATAAATAATACAGTCTTATTTAATAATTAGGTAGAACTAATAAGCAATTGGCTAGTTAATAGTTTTACTACTTAATAAGCCCATTTAACGATTTTGTTCTCAGTTCTTACTATGTATCCTACACCCTCTAGGGCTGAAGGAGACTTTTGTGAATCCAGCAGCTTTTAAAATCTACTATATGAAAATCAGACTTATCTTTTATGTTGCCTGATATAACAACTCAAAAATGTTAAAGACAAAGCTGCCAACATTTGTAAATTAGGAAATAAAATTTTCCATAAGAATGATCATATTCTGAATCATTGGGAAGTACTTTCATGTTCTCAAGACCTGGGTGTGTATGTGTGTGTGTGTGTGTGTGTGTGTTATTAGTGCCCATATCTACAAGAGCTTTGTATGGCTAAGAAGAGATTTTAGAAATGCAAACACCAAATGTATAGGTTTCATTTGTTGAGAAGAATTCCAGCCTCTATTTAAACCATCAAAATTGCAGTCAGGTGCTGGGAGAATCCTGTTTACAAGGCCTCGGAGTTCAGCCATCAGATGGTTTGTGTTAAGATGTAGTTTCCCTTCATTCTTGTGCTGATGTTTCTTTCTGACAGTGTTTCTGTCAACCAGTGGTTACCAAACTGCTCAGAGCTTGTCTCTGTTTCGTGTTTGTGTAGTGTCTTTACAATGGTTCTTCGAGTTTTAACAATCTTTATTGAAAACTCAATGCTACACAGTTTTTCTGCAGTTTATGTAATTTTATTCGGTTATGGCATGTGTGTGTGTTTCTATTTCTTCCTTGCGGTTCTTTCTGTTCATCTCTTCCTTATGATGGCAGAGAGCTGCTATGAACGCCTTTATCCTACTGTGATAGTAAGGATTAAACGTATTATAAGCTAGTCCTCACCACCTTGTCTGTGCCTTTCTGGAGTGAGAGTTCTTGCTAATGTCTACTTGCTGTAGCTGCTCTACCATGCCTAGAACAGCTAGGTAATAAAGCATCTCATGACAAACTGGTTTTGCACCATGGGAAGAGTGCTATAGAGCAAGGTGGGTCCCACCGTATCAAGGGTGAAGGAACCAAACTGTTCACAGAAGAGTTGGAACATTCCCACAGGCATACGCCAGGACTGAAACAGGGAAGCTGGTCTTTATGAGATGCACTGGAGCCATTGCCTCACCTCCGCTAAAGCATCATTTGCAAAGCAGTTTGACCAACTGCTTGCACAGTGGGAGGTTCTGATACTTGTGGATTTTGATTTACACCAATTCTCCTAAAGTAAGAACTCCTAGGCACCCAACTTTTAAAAAAGAAAACAGTAGGCTGCCGTTTGGTCCTATCGACTGTGTCCTCTACCTTACATTAGCTTTGCTCATAGCAGCATTATTCATAATAGCCAGGACCTGGAAACAACATAGTCTGGAAACTTCGGAAACAACTGGAGCATGGATAAAGAAAATGTATGTGGCACATTTACACAGTGGAGTATTATTAGTAAAATATCAATGACATCAGGATATTTGAAGGCAAATGGATCGAACTAGAAAAAAAGTCATCCAGGGTGATGTAGCCCAGACCAGAGTGACAAACATTGCATGTACCTACTCATAAGTGGATATTAACTGTAAAGTAAAGAATCAGCATGCTACAGTCCACAGACCAAGAGAGGCTAAATAACAAGGAGGGCCCAAGGGGGGATGCATGGATCTCCCTGGGAACGGGACATAGAGGAGATCTCCTGGGTGGACTGGGGAGAGTGGGCATGAGAACTTGAGGGATCAGGTTGAACGGGTGAGTGAGAGGAGAGTACTGAAAGAGATGACTGGAAGCGGCAGGGGATGGCGTTTCAGGGTCAGGTAGAAACCTAGTGCAAGGGAAACGCCCACAAATCTTGAGGATGACCCCAGCTGAGACTCCTAGCAATAGTGGATGTGTAGCCTGAACTGGCCGTCTCCTGGGATCAGATTGGTGGCTACTCCAGTTGTGACCAGAGAAGCCTTCATTCAACAACTGACAGAAACAGATGTGAAGACCCACAGCCAAGCCTTAAGCTGAGCTCGGGGAATCTTGCTGAAGAGAGGAAGGAAGTGTTGTAGGAGCCAGAGGGGTCAAGGAGATCACTAGAAAACAAATGATTGCCTGATTCATAGGCACTCAGAGTCTGAACTAACAACTAGGGGTCCTGTATAGTCATCTAATATATTGGTAATTGTGTAGTTTGGTCTATTTGTGGGACTCCTGACAGTCAAATCAGGGGCTGTCCTTAGCACTTTGGGGGGCTCTTGGGATCCTAGTCCTCATACTGAATTGCCTTGCCCGGTCTTAATACAAGGGGAACTGATTAGTCTTGCTCTAACTTAATATGCCATGCTTTGTTGATAGCCACAGGAGGCCTACCCCTTTCAGAACAGAAACAGCGGAGGAGAGGATTGGAGGGGTGTAGAGGGGAGGGGGAGGGGGAGGGGATGGGAGGTGAGGAGGGAGAGGAAACTGCAGTTGGGATGTAACATAAATAAATAAATTAATTAATTAAATAAAAAAGATAGTTAAAAAAGAACACAGTAGGCCCACCTGTGCATTGTGTTTTGAATTCCCATTATTAAAATCCACATTTTGTTTTCTTATTTCTCTCTCTTTAGTAGCTTAGACTGGGCACAAGCTCCTGATGCTCTTGCTTTTACTATTCAAGTGCTTGGATTATCGTCACACGCTACCGTGTGTGTGTGTGTGTGTAAAATATAGCAAAAATATAGACGAATAGGTCATAAATTTCAGAATGAGTGATTGTGGGGATAGAAGAGGAGCTGGAGGGAGTGGAAAAGATGCAAATACAGTGTAGTCATGTGTGGAGGCCTCAAATGAAAAATAAATAAATATAAAGAAAAAAGAAGAACAGTGAACACTAAAAGAAGATTTTAAAATATGAAGCCACCAAAATCTGAAGCCTCGCTGTGACCTTGACTGCTTTTAATCATCTCTGAAGCCGCAGCTATGCTTCCTGGGGAGCACCAGAAGTTCCTAGCCTTCCTCTTGTTCAGCTGGGAAGAATGATGCTAATTTTGAAAGAATAGAAAAGACAGTCCCAGCTGGCCATTCTTGGCTCATTTAATTAAAAAAATGTTATGTTAGTTTTAGTTAAAATGTAATTACACCTTTGTCCCCATTCTCCCCCCAATCCTTGCAATCCTTGCCCTATGCCCCCTCTCCCACACCTACATGCCCATGCTCTCCCCTCTCTACACCGTCTCAAATCCATGCCCTTTCTTCTGGTCAAGAAATGAAGTCAAAGGACAGCAAAGCTAGAACCCTTGTGAACTAGTCCCTTGGATTCTTTGTCTGGGCTCAGACGATATTCACTGTGACAAACCTATTTATTGACGAATGAATGAAATTCTTTATTTGTCAATTTTCAAAGCCCTGTTTGTTTTATTTCTCTTAGTGAAGATTACTGCATGGAAAATCCATTTGCTTTTGATGACTAATTCGGAGGAGATCCACTGACTATCGCCGGGTTTGTGGCTGTGGAGGGCTGAGTGGCGAGCGTGGTTCAGAACACACTGGGTGAGCATTTAGTCACAATCACCATACTTCTGGCTTCTTTTGGCTCTTATCTCTTGACAGCTGAGACTTTTCCTTTCTTTTCTTTTTTTTTTGTAAGATTTAAATTAGGAAGCAAATCGAATGTTAACTCAAATACTTTTCTGCGTTTTTAATATTTGAAATAAGATATTTTAATTAAGCATTTCTTTATGCAGCTTTACCCTCTTTAATTCTCAGCTTCATAGATCGGTACCCTTAGCTCACAACGGAGAGGCAGAAAGTATCCATTGTTTGTTTAAGGTTATACATTAGTGTCAGAGGCCACTGTCAGGCTTAGAATTCTTTCTTCAGAACTTGGCCACCTGGATTAAGAATATCAGGAGTAGGTACTGGGCTTTGGCTCAACTAAACTTGTCTATTTGAAATACAGTTGCCTACCCTACAACCCCTGTGCATGGAAACGACACTCTTGTTGAGAGCTTCGGCCCTGAGAATGTGGACGGTGATAGCTAATATGTATTTATAAGTAAATGACGCGTTGAGTGAAAGGAATAAATGATACTAAGAGGCTACTTTGGTTTTCCTTTGGAGCCTTTTGAGATGAGGGTCTCATGTGGTCCAGGCTTTGAACTTCACACTTTGTGGAGGATGACCTTGAACTCCTGGTCTTTCAGCTTCCACCTCCCAAGAGCTAGTATTACAGGCTTGACTATCATACTAAGCCTCACGTGCATTGACTAATATGCTGCTTGTCCCCTTTCCTTATGCTTTTTTATGTCTAGAAATGATATTTGAAATGATGGATTTAGTTTTAGACATTATTGGTCATTCCCTATAAAAGTGTTTCTTTTAAAATCGACTTCTTTATTCTGCTACCTTAAAATCATCAAATAAATGTCTCCTTGACCTTTGATGTCTCTTGAAACTGGCGGTAACTTGAGTATATTTTGTGTAATAGTTCATTTTGTGCATCTGGGAGCCTGCTTTTGAGAGTTCATCTTATAATTTAGTCTAGCACATTGTGGGTCCTCACAGAGTTAGTTTCCTTAGCTTGAAAGAACTGCCCTTGGGAAGATCTTGGGCATTCACTTTTCTTCTTCTCTAGGGAACCTGGGGAATTGCTCAATAGTCATACACTGCCACATTCCAACCTCTGTCAGCCAGTACAGTGCTGTGAGGTACAGCGTGCCCAAACCGTCACTCCACTCCGTGGTCTCAGCTACAGCATTCCTTGCCCCCTCCCCATTCTCTGGCTTTAGATTACCTCAGGCAGGCTGTAGATCTTTCCCTTGGAGCTGTGTGTGTGTGTGTGTGTGTGTGTGTGTGTGTGTGTGTGTGATCAGTGGAACTTAAAGATGCTTAAAAGATGAGCAAAGCCAAAAACGTGGTGGTATTCCGGGTCTACACAACACTATGGGGGCACACGGTTACTGAATGATAATTCCTCTCTCTCTCTCTCTCTCTCTCTCTCTCTCTCTCTCTCTCTCTCTCTCTCTCTCTCTCTCCCTGAATGTAATAGACAGTACAATAAATAAGATCTCTCAAGGAAGGGAGAGTTACCCTCTTTTTCTTCCACCTCATCTTCTCACCCTATAAAAGTTTTTCAGACTCAAGCCAAACTTGTTCACTGGGAGTCTAAAAGGGTTCCTACTTGTATGGTAGGCTATTGCGGTATTTTAATGACAGCCGGTGTTTCTTTTGGTCTGAGACACAGGTATGTGAAATATAGGTCAGAGGTTGAAAATTAATGCCTGCCTGTCACGGGAGAGGAAATAATTGGCCTGGAGAACAGTGAAGAATGCCTGCCAGCCTGCCAGTGTCGCAGGCTTTCTTTGGCTATTGGTTTTGGCTGCTAGTCCCAGATGAAATAATAGGTAGGTTCCTATTTAGTGGACTGTATCTTTATCAACTGTATCAGCTTATGGTGTCTTCCACTCCCAAGGAACAGGCAGCTGGAAGTCTTTGCCTTTGCCATGTCTGTGCTGAGAGCAGGGCTGTACACACCATGACAAATGGATGCAGCTGGATAATGAGTCTCTCTCTTCAAACTCAGAGCTGCTGGGGAAAAGGCAGGAGACAAATGCAGCACGCCCTGTATGGGCATCATTCTGCAGTTTTATTTCGCTCCTACAGTCACCAACAGAAGAGTCACAGATTCCAGGAAAGCTCAGGCTCCAGGGCTGGGTTCTAATCATTTTTGGAATACTTCACACATTTTCCCTTTTATAAAGGAAATTTTATAAGGAATTTCATAGGCAGTATGTCATAGTCTAGTTTTAGCCTGCGTAGACATCCAAGGGAAGTAGAAATATAACGTGCGTTTTCAGTGCGAAGCAACAGAAAGCAAACCATTTTAATATTGTTAATGAAGGAAATGTACCATTCAAGAAGTTTGGGCTTTTCTCAGAGTTTTCACTGTTTGGTAAGGGATGCTTTAATGGGACAGATGAATCAGTACTCCAGACATTTTCAAGTGACTATGGAAACATTCAAGGACTTTCAGGGTTAGAAGCCAGTGGTTTTTTTGGTAAGTCTGCAACCATTATCATAAAAGCTCTGCTTTTTAGAAACTCCTAAAATCACATGGGTGTTTTTTTTCACTCTCTAACACATTCCACTGAATAATTTCCCTCCTGACTCTTGAGCAGATCTCAAGGTTTTAGTTATTCTTCCTTCTCAGGTACTGAATGGTCCTCCAGTCATCTAACGATCTGAAGAGTCCAGCCCAATACAGTTATCCAATTCTACTGCCTTGGCATTTTCTCCATCCCTTAGCCAGGACTGGTCCAAGGACAGGAAGCCTGCAGGGTATACGTACATGTGTGAAGGTGTTTGACTCCTCCCAACACCATATGTTGAAAGGGGAGGGTTGAGGAAGTTATATAGACCTAACTGGCGTGGCTTGAATTTGATATTATAGATGTCAAAGCTAATTAGTATCTTGGGGTTTGGGGCCAACTCTCCTCCTGAGATCCCCGCTGTGACTATGATTCTTGTAAGAGAAACAGCTTCCTGCAGAGAGTTTTTGGGACATTCCTCCTATCCTTCTACAGGCCAAACTAAAAAACTATGTCTTATAAGAGCCCTAAATTCTCCTAAACTGTGGGAGATGCTGGTCAGACCCTTCTGATGTCACTGGACACCCCTCTTGTCTGGCTTCAGGCAAAGTCATCTTTTACTGTGGGAGCCATCCCTCCCGTAACCCTGGGCATCGGGTTCGTCCACAGTTCTTCGGCTGGGCTCCTAGACATGCAGCCTGGAGATCATTAGTGCTGGGGGCGTGGCTTCCCAGTCAGGGCGGCTCTGCACAAGACTCTTCTCCCTTCACTCTCGGAGCTTTAGACAAAGCTGAAATAGAAGCAGCTGATTTTTTATTCTGCCATATGTTCTACCGCAGTAAACCAAATCTTATTGAACTTTGCACCAGGTCCTAGTAATAGTTCCCTAAACAGTTATCATTCAGGTTCATTTGACCATAAGTGGCATTATGAGAAGAATGGAAAGTGATTGGTAAAACAAACAGAACACAAACCCGACTCTTTATAAATGTGGCTGTGTTGCATGACAAGGAATGTTCAAATGGCAAAGAAGTGCAAAAAGTGCAATGTATGATTTGGAAGTAGAAGAAATTGAAGGCATGCAGGGAAGTCTAAGCAGAGACAAAGTTGCTTTGACACCTATTTTAAGCTGGTAGGGGATGGAAGGAGTAGAAATCATGTGTAACTTGATACAGAATCTCCCACTTAGGTTATTACTGGTCCTCAGAGATACCTTTATTTACAGAGGAAAGCAGTCTTTCAATTAGTCACCAGTTTCTCTTTATATCTATTCTGATACTGTTGCATAGCTATTCATCTGCACTATAACATTCTCTCTTAGAGAGAGGTTCCTTCATACTCAGGAAGTGAGCACAATTTACAAACCTCTGATTGCGCCTGCAAATTGAAAGACCTCCAAGGTCCCTCTCCATGGCACCAACAATTTCTGGGGAGAGCAGGGTCTCTCTCTAGGTAAGCTGCTGGCATACTGTGCAGGCAACTTCAGGGATGCCGCTTCTATGAGTTATCCCTCATCCTAGGGAGGATTTTTTTTTCAGTGATGCATATGCCTTACGGTTATCTCTTGAAAGTAACTCCTTATTTATACTCCCATAAGCAACCCATTGATCTCCGTGGACCACTAACCTAGACTTGGGAGGGGTAGTTTGTCATTGGTGCCTCTCTGGAGCAAACAGACATTTGTTTTCAACTTCTTAAGAAAGGTCACACAGCAGCTACGATTCCACTATTTGTGCCATTCCGCTCACCCATCATGCATTCAAGAGGCCCGCAGTGTAATCTGGGTGAGGAACTCAGCGGCTATCTGTAAAGACCCTGTTAAGTTCAAAGTGTGTTCAAGTCATATTGTGCTATGAGAGATGGGACTGTCATTTGAGGGCTATGTAAAGTCATCAGCCTAGCCATACTCACCAGCTGTTTAGCACACTCTTGTCATTTACAGATGGGAAAACTGAGGCCACAATGGTTAAGTGACATTTGAGTCCTATGGCTGTGTTATGACAAGGTGGAGGTAGAACTTACTTCTCTGTTTTAGCTCAGGGCTGCTTCTCTTACCCTGGCTCTTCTTGTGGATACCAAGTCCTGAGATAATATTACAGAATTGTGGGCTCTTTATTCCTGTGAGGTGATTACAGGCTGGATCCAGCTCTCATCCACCCTGATGAGCAGATTGAGTATGTCTTCTGACTCTGAGTTATTAAATTGGCCAGGATAGGAGATTTCCCACCACAACAGCAACCAAGGCTCTTATTAAACACTTACTAGTATACCACAGCTTATAAATAATAAATGGCCACAAGTTCAACTACCATTTCACGAAACATAGGTTTTATAAAGAAATGAGATTTCACCAGGCAGGGTAGAAAAGTGTAGACTATTTGAAAATGAACTTGCAGAGAGAGTGGTGGTCTTGGATACAGAATGGATGGCTAGGTGGGGGTGAGTATAGGACAGGGATCTTCAGTCATGTGCCTACAGTGGTCAGGCTGAATGAACAATTGTAAAGTTTTTGGTGGCCTTATGAATGCTAGAACATGATGGAATCTGTGAAAAGTGGAAAGGAAGCTTCTCTAGAGATATTAAAAGAAGGCATGCTACATTCTAACCACTTAGCCTTTCCCATAGAGAACTAGAGCATGTGCCTAGAAATCAAGTCAGCTATGGGGAGGGGCTACCATTTCCCTTTTTAATCTATCACTAGTTAGCTTAGTATAATGAAAACAAAAGTCAACATTCCAGTTTATTTACTTCTCCCTCCTTACCCTCATGCTATAATCTCTGTAAGATGCTTATGAATTATTTTATTCTTGTGTGTGTGCTTAACAGGTTGTTTAGTAAACGTTTTTCTCGTTATTGAGGGTAATTTATATTTAAGTTTATAATAATATTAGTAGCTTGATAATTTCATTTTAACAGTCATCAGACATTCAAAGAAAAGAAGTATTAGTTATATTTCTAAAGTTGTTCATTCAAATTCCAAGTATATGGAAATGAGGTCTCAATAGAAAATGTAAAGATTATTAGGCTTACTATGCGTGGAAAACATTGTTTCTTTGAAGCGACCCACCACTTCTGGCTCTTATAATTTTTTCACCACCTCCTATTCTGCATAGATTCCTGACCCTTGGTGTGTGTGTGTGTGTGTGTGTGTTGATAAAGACTTCCCATTTAGGCCTGAGTACTCAAAAGTCTCACAATCCCTCAACATTGTCCAGTTGAAGGTCTTTGTTGTGTGATAGTTTGGCTGTGCTCTGACAAATAAAGCTTGGTTGGAGTCAGAGGGCTGAGCTAGCCATTAGCTGACCGAGATTAGCCGTGGGTGTTTGGGGGACTGTAGACAGAGAAGAGGTGGAAGTAGTGAAGTGATGCCGAGAGAGGATCTCTGCCCTTTGGAAGGAAATGAACAGAACAGGTAGGAGGTGACCGTGGCTGCTCCCCTTCTTCTCGCATCTTTCAGGTTCTTACCCTGATATCTGACTTTTGAGTTTTTTATTGATAAAGAATGATTAGATAAGCGCTTCAGGTCTCTGTGTTGATTACCATCTACTGCAAGAAGTTTTTCTGGTAAGAGTTGAGTGATGCTTTGATCTATGAGATACAACTGTATATTATTAGGGGTCATATTATTGCTATGTTACTGTAGCAAAAGAGAAGCCATACCTTTCCCCATAGGGTCCGTGACCTATCTAGTCTGGGGTCCTTGGCCACTTAAGAGTGTTAGGTATGGGTTCCATCTCATGGAGTGGGCCTTAAATTAGAAAAAAAGGGGAATTAGATACTCCCATGACATTTGAGCCACTGTTACATCGGTGTGTCTTCCAGGCAGGTTGCTATCGAGTTTTTGGGTTTTGTAGTTGAGTGACATTGATGATTGCTTTTGGTTCATGGTACTAAGTACCTTTCAGTAAAACTGAAGCTTCTACCTGTTTATATAAGCTCACAGAGACTGGGACAGCAGACATATGACCTGCACAGGTTCAAAACACACAAAAATTCCGGCACAGAGAAGGGAAATGGACACAAATCTCCACCACACCCAAGAAGCTGTTTATAATTAACCCCTGCTTGGAACAAGAAAATCAGATCCAATGGCGTGTCACTGGGTAAATCAACCAAACTCTAGTGCCCAGGAATAGTTGGCCAACACAGAATGCATTCTATGTTTTTTGGTCTGCTTTTTTTGTTTTGTTTTTAGTTAGTTAGCTTGTATTTTCATTTTTTTTGTTTGGTTTATATTAGATAAAAAGAGATGGGAGAGTTGGGAGGGTAGGAAGATAGGCAGCCTATGGAAAGAGTTGGAGGAGGGGAAAGAATATGATCAAAAATATTATATGAAAAAATTAAATAAAAATAAATTATAAAGAAAAGAAAATATAAAGTTAGTATATTTTTAGGAAAAAACTTAGAATGATTTTTTTTCTTTTAGAATGTCCTCAAATTAGTTTCAAATAGCCTTTTAAGTACAGGTCTTTGTTACATTAATCTGTAAGGATAACTATATATTGGTCAACAGCCATTTCTTAAAAATAAGGATTTTCCATTAAAAAATACCTTGACTTCAGGATACTAAATCTATGTATATTTATTAAAAGTGAGAAATCAATGAAATAAGTGATAATGATGCCCAGAGAAGTGTTGTTCAATGTAAAGCAAGTTGTATAGTTCTTACTAGAAAATTCTAAAATGTTCTAGTATTCCTCAAAAAGCTCAACCAAAAAAATAATCCCTAACTCCTTGCTACTGTCCATAAGTCCCTATTATTATTATAGGCAGCCTGTATATGGCAGTTCTGTTGAACTTGTCCATATTGGGTTTCATGGTCTAAGTTGATGAGGATGACTGACCAGGTCTCTTTCTCAAGAGGGTACCAGATCTTATTACAGATGGCTGTGAGCCCCCATGTGGTTGCTGGGAATTGAACTCAGGACCTTTGGAAGAGCAGACAGTGCTCTTAACTGTTGAGCCATCTCTCCAGTCCCCTGTAAGTCCTTATAGTAGTCCTAAAATAGACGGGAACTGCAATGGACGCTGCTGTTGCTGTTTGCGGCCCACAGTGCATGCTGTCTCCAGCCTAAGAGAAGGATTTTACGAGTGTTCTGCTGGGATGAGCCAGCCAGGAATTCAGAAGGGTGGAGACATTTTGGTGTTCAGATGATGAATGGTGTCAATTGTATCATGATAATCTAGTCTATGATGTTGACCTCCTTAGCCCAGAAGTGCTAAAAGGCAAGTTATAGAAATGGGTGGGTAGGTGGGGGTGTCTCAATTTCTGGTTTACTGGCTCCCATAAGTCTTCCAGATGTGAAAATGAGAGAAAAGTGGATGCTTAATATTTGGTGAAAAATTGAGGAAAAGAGAGGTCAAGTGTTTTAAGATCTGATAATTTAGGTTTACTTCAGCCTAGATTCTGGGCTTCAGCTCATAACCCCAGAATTCCACTGCAGAAGAGGTTAACACCCAGTAAATTCTGTGCATCTGGCCAGAAAATTGCCAAGAATGTCATGCTGGTGAGCTAAGGTTTAAGTATTAGAGGATTTCTGGAATCTGGAAGTATCTGAGAGGAAAGATGTGGCTGAAAAGGAGTTCCAAACTGGACTCGTCCCTCAAAGGCTGACAGCTGTGGTTGTCATGACCGTTTGCAAGAACAGGCTTTGAGAAGTACTATACATCCTGTAATAAAGGCCAGACAGGGTTAACAGTGTGCCCAGAGGCAATGGGTGGGTCTGTGTGGCTTTGCCAAAGGGTCCAGACCTAGTGTATTTTTATTGGGGAGGAGGGTTGGGTGGAGTTGGGGGAAGTTGAAATTTGTTGAATTTAATGTATTATATGTTCCAAGCCAAATGTCCAGCTTTTTTTGGATGAGGTTGCTTGCATTCCTAAGCCATTAGAGATTCCAGTGTTTTTAAACTTTGCTCACATTCCTTTCGTGTAATATTTTAATCTTTGGCACGTTTCCTGTCACAAGGCATGGCTTGTTTTTTTAGCATCTGCTCTTCTGTGTCGATTCAGTCTTTGATACTCCGAAGCATATATCACCAGTCTACGTTCCTTTGCAACGTTCTCAACATTCAGTAGGCACTCATAGGCTTCCTTCTCTCATTATTCGCATCTCAGAAAGTTTGATCTCTTTGGATCAAATAGGTTCAGACAGGAAACAGCTGTGTCTCTGCCCATAGAAGTAGCAGGTGATTAATGAACTCCGAGAGTAGCCCTCAACTTGATCCCAGGAGGTGCAATATAAATAAAATATGAATATAAAAGTTATAACTATTCTACCTTCACCTCATGAGTGGAAGAGCTTGAAAGTGTGTTTCACACTGCCTTCCAGAGTTCTCAGTGAGAGTAAACTCAAGCTGCTGGTAATGGTAATGAGAGTTGGAGAGGTCAGCCCTCCCCGTTTGTATTCCTCTCCAACTTTCTCTCTTTACAATTTCCAAAGATGCTATTAGTATTACAATCCTTGCTTCAGAGCACCCTACTGGGAAAATACAAGCTAACACCTACTGCTAATATTGGGGGAGGCTCCACATCTTCTTCCTAAACTTCTTACTAGCATGCCAGAGATTTAAAAAAAAATATTATGTGAATATATAAGTAATTTATACTCATGCTAGATGCACAATGGTTTTGAAACTCAACAAAGGTTGTTGAAGTTCAAAATAAGTTGTGGTAAGGATGTTAAAGGGTCTCAGTGACCTTTTAGGAATGATAATAGCTAATCATGTTTGGAAGATTACCTGGCAGTGATGATGCCCATATATATCATAGTATGTGTGTGTGTGTGTATGTGTGCATGTGTGTGCTTATCCTAATACTAAAGCTATGAGGTAGTGATAATCATTCCATTTTTGTTACTATGAATATGAATGGGGTTAAGTAGTTTGCCCCAAATCAGTCATCTCACAAAAGTCAAAATCTAAGTCCAAATTCTTGCTAAAGGCACTTTATTAGTTTGTTGTCTGTCTTTAAGGTTGCTTTAAAATAGATGGTAGGTATGTATAGGAACACTGTCCCACTGTCCAAGAACTCTGAGTGCTTGTGAGGAAACTCCAAGGAAACAAGACAAAGCCTCGTGACCTCAGTTTCTTAAAAATCACAAATTTGTTCTTGGAATATGCTTTTATGGCCCTCCCAGGTATAGAAGATAGGAGTGAGTTCAACCACTCTGGAAAGCAGTGTTTTGGTTTCTCAGGAAATTCGGAATCAACCTACCCCTGGATCCAGCAATACCACTCTTGGGAATATACCCAAGAGAGGCCCTATCATACAACAAAAGTATATGCTCAACTATGTTCATGGCAGCATTGTTTGTAATAGCCAGAACCTGGAAACAACCTAGATGCCCTTCAATGGAAGAATGGATGAAGAAAGTATGGAATATATACATATTAGAGTATTACTCAGCAGTAAAAAACAAGGACTTCTTGAATTTTGCATACAAATGGATGGAAATAGAAAACACTATCCTGAGTGAGGTAAGCCAGACCCAAAAAGAGGAACATGGGATGTACTCACTCATATTTGGTTTCTAGCCATAAATAAAGGACATTGGGCTTATAATGCATGTTCCTAGAGAAGCTAAGTAAGAAGGTGAACCCAAAGACAAACACATAGGCATCCTCATGAATATTAACCTTCATCAGGCGATGAAAGGAGACAGAGATAGAGGAGCACGGGACAGAAATCTCAAGGTCCAAATCAGGAGCAGAAGGAGACGGAGCACTAGCAAGGAACTCAGGACCGCGAGGGGTGCACCCACACACTGAGACAATGGGGATGTTCTATCGGGAACTCATCAAGGCCAGCTGGCCTGGGTCTGAAAAAGCATGGGATAAAACCGGACTAGCTGAACATAGAGGACAATGAGAAATACTGAGAACTCAAGAACAATCGCAGTGGGTTCTTGATCCTACTGCACGTACTGGCTTTGGGGGAGCCTAGGCAGTTTGGATGCTCACCTTAGGAGACCTGGATAGAGGTGGGCGGTCCTTGGGCTTCCCACAGGTCAGGGAACCCTGATTGCTCTTCGAGCTGATGAGGGAGGGTGACTTGATCGGGGGAGGGGGAGGGAAATGGGAGGCGGTTGCGGGGAGGAGGCAGAAATCCTTAATAAATAAATAAATTTAAAAAAAAGAATATTCATTACAACTGACTATTGCTGTTTACTTATATGCTTCTACTGAAAAATATGTTCTTGCCAAGTGTGGCTTGCCCACGTGCCTGGCTTGTCAGCCAGGTGAAGCTTGTCCTTGTGATTATACACTTAAGTTACTCCTCTTAAACCTTAGAGTGTAAATTGTCTGATACTTTGAATACAGTTGGCTATTGCATGAGACTTTAGTCTGCCCCATTTATCAGTTCCATTCCCCCAGGTCCCTCTGCCTCTAGAGCAGTAAACAGTATGTAATCAACACTATTATTAACTTAAAATGTGATTGATTATGTTATAATCCTATAATGGTACAATTATAACTCATCCATTAAAAGTTGAAGTTGGGTATAAATCAGAGACAAATTCAAAAGAAATCACCTTTAGACATTCTTTTATAATAATGGCATTACCCATCAAGAAAAACTAGGAAAATAGGTCAGAGTTTTAAAGGTGTGTGTGTGTGTGTGTGTGTGTGTTATTGGACTACAAAGATTAAGTAGATTATTATCTCTAAATTGCATTGCAATTTGGGGCTCAAATATGTTGATTCTGGAAAAACTGAAATTTAGTGCTCCTTTTGGAGACTAAACTATGTCTTCCTGTAATTTAAACTGACATTTTGGTATACTGACAGAAGAGGGACAAGAAAACAAATTGGGTTGCTCTATCAGTCCCTGCAGGTTTTAGAAATTTTAATTTAATATGAACTTGGAGGAAAGGTGAGATGAAGAAAGAGCTGATAGGAACAGGAAGAAGTTGCCCAGGAACAATGCATAAATTAAATACAATTTTTAAAACTCAAAGCCTAGTGTTCTCTAGCTCCATGCTTACCATGTCTGGCTACCTGTGGTTTAAACTATGGAAATATTGCGCCTTTCTTCCAGGGGAGTCAACATTTAAAGGTGAGAAATCTCCGTCATAGACATCTAGTTTGCAGAGACATATTTTCTTTACATTAAAACTGGAGGTGTTATCTCATAGATGAAATATTTGACTCTTTAGTTTAACCATGGGATATGTATGCTAAAAATAATTGTCCTCACATTCAAGCATTAGAACATCTGGATCCATGTCTTTCAGGCTGGTGGAATTTACTCTTCCACATAAAAAGAAATTTGAAACAGGTGGCTATTAGTAGTCAGTAGGTTAAGGTATGCACTCCAGTGTCTTGACCTGTGAACTTTCTTCCCCAATGGCAAGAGCCAATAGTGGATTTAACAATGTTATGTTAAAGACAGAAAGAGTGGGGAGCAATGTGGACTTTGTTTCAGTCTCTGTACCTTGACTAGATTACAACAATAAGCACTAGCTGAAATGGAAATCAGGCTAACAAACATTTTATTGTCCTGCCCTTATGTTGGAAAGTGAAAGTGGTGGAATTTAGGAACAAGTATAAAATTAATCAAGTCAGCTGGACAATGGTGGCACATGCTTTTAATCCCAGCACTTGGGAGGCAGAGACAGGCGGATCTCTGTGAGTTCGATGCCAGCCTGGTCTACAGAGTTCCAGGACAGAGAGGGGCTACACAGGAAAACCAAAACAACAACAACAAAAACAAAATAAAAAAAAAAAACAACAAAAATCTAACCAAGTCAGAGTTGTCATGCGGTGTCAGTATGTAAAACATGATAAATATTAAGTTTTGTTTTTTTTTTTGGTTTTTCGAGACAGGGTTTCTCTGTAGCTTTGGTTCCTGTCCCGGAACTAGCTCTTGTAGACCAGGCTGGTCTCGAACTCCCAGAGATCCGCCAACAACCAGATTTCACTGAAAAGGATTTATTGCTCATGGTGGCGACCAGAGCTCAAGCAGCTGTGCCCAAAGGTAATGTAGCCCTATTGTTGTATATCTTCAAAGGTAATGTAGCCCTATTGTTGTATATTTTCAAAGGTAATGTAGCCCTGTTGTTGTATATTTTCAAAGGTAATGTAGCCCTATTGTTGTATATCTTCAAAGGTAATGTAGCCCTATTGTTGTATATCTTCAAAGGTAATGTAGCCCTGTTGTTGTATATTTTCAAAGGTAATGTAGCCCTATTGTTGTATAGTTTCAGACCCTGGTGAGTGGATATTTGACTAGTCTCTTGTGGAAAAGATTTAAGCCTTATATTGGTAAGAGGTTGATCTTGGTACTTTTTTTAAGATAGTCATCAAATCTTTAGTTTCCATGGTGAGGTAAGTTTCCTGATTTTGCAATTTGATAATTATTTTCTCTTTGTGACTTACTTATCTGCCATCTGCACTGACAAACATTTGCTTTGCTTAACTCTTAACATTAATCCTACACAGTGAGATAGCTAGTCTTATCTTTGTCTTCAATTGTAGTCACATCTTAGGAACAGAGTTTTTTCTTCCTTCCAGAGTCATTGACAGAATTGACATGGAAATGTTTCTGAAAAGTGAGAGAATTTTAAAAGAAAAGTAAAGGTGTTTAATGATACACATTTAACCTTTCAAAGGCTTTGCTAACCTCGCCTACCTTGTATTTAAGACACAGTATGAGCTCCTTCATATTTTGATGTTTCCTTTTGAAGTCTACATTTATGAAAAGCTCTTGCTTGGATTTAAGTCTATGTTTATGAAAGGTGCATTATTTGAAGAGAAAAAAATCATGTGTAATGAATTGAAATGTTGGATTAGGTAATATGGAAAATTTTGAAGTTTTTCCTCATAGAGGCCAAATTAAAATGGAATAAGACTGAATTCAGTCTGAAAAGCTAGGGGATGAGGTTCATGGTTTCAGGACTGCATTGTATTTATCAAACTCTGAAGTCGCAGGACTGCTCACTATATCTTCTAAGTCTCGGGACAAAGAACTTTTTTTTTATGCTTTCCTTCTCACAGATGGCACCAGAAAAGACCAATTTGTGAGAATATGAAGAATAAAAGATAAACTTAAGGCAAAAAATTCCCCAATGTTGATACACCAAAGAAACATTAAAGCAAAATAAAAATTGAGATATGTCCCTCTTTATCTTTAAGGCACGGTTAAAGAGTTGATGACATTCAGCATTAGGGAACCCATTTCATTTACTTGTGGTAGGACTATAAATTGACCCAGGTGATGTGCAGGATAATTTAAAAAATATCTGTCAAAAGCTCTAAGAAATGTAATAATATTTGACTCAGAAACTGTACCTTCTAGGGTTTTTTCCCTCATGAAATCTTGATATGCATAGAAAAACTATAAGCCAAAGACCAGCTGTATGGCATTGTTTGCAATGGTGGAAATGTTTTCATGTCTAAGTCAACAGTGATGGGGAAGGTGGTAGTTGAGAAACTAGGGACATTCAGAGAGTGTTGAACTATGTAGACTTGAAAGTAACGTGGTTCCCAACAAGAAGGAATGTCTCTGATACACTGTAAATGAAGGTATAGAATATTATTATAGCCTGGGTTCAATTCTCTTACACTCTCCACATTTATTTGTTTATAGGGGTTTTATGTCACACATGCGGAGGTCAGAGGCCAACTTGCAGGACTAGCTTCTCTTCTTCCGCCACATGTGTTCTGTGGCCAGAACTCAGGTCATTAGACTGTCAGCACGTGCCTTCACTCACTGAGCCACCTCACAGTACCTTCTAAATCAATTTTTAATTTAAAATAGTTTTATACGTGCATTTGCTTTGTAAAGTTGATACTGATTTAGGGACTATCCTATTTAATAAAAGTTGCATTTTGCTAAGTGTCTTAAAAATCCCATCATCTAGTCTTGATAGTAACTATTACTACTGAGACTATGGGAAAGGAAGTTAGTGAGAACGGAACTGGTCTTGATAGCAAACATTGCTTCTGGGATTGTGGAAAGGAAATTAGAGAATACAGAACTAGAAACTAGTTTACTGCTAGTTCTCATCCTTTCATGGGCAATTTATAATTTTGGCCCGCAAAATCCAAGGTTTGTTTGTATGGAAAGTCATAAGCTTAAAGATGAACTGGTATTTATTAGTACTAAGTACTTCTATGCGCATGTGCCACCTAAGTCTTTAGTTGTCAATTTATACCATCTTTGTGGCTACTTTCTTAGAAGTGAGTGTCTTGGGCTGAGGATGGAGCTCATCTGGAATGCTTGCTTAGTTTGCACAAGGCTTGTCTCCAAAAACCCACAAAATCATGCAGGTCATGGTGGCACTTACCTGGAGTTCCATGCAGTCCTGGGACTCAGGAGTAGGAGAATGGGCATCAGGAATTCAAGCCCAGCTTGGGTTACCTGAGACCCTGTTTCTTAATGAAACAAAATAAAAATAGACATATCTTTAAGTTATCCCAAGCATAGTATCCTTACATTATTAAATTCACTGTGTTATTTAACATTAGATTTCTTACTATATGCCAGTATGGGAAAAAATATGGGAGAATGTTCTCCCTCTTTGAGTGTCTTGCCATATTTTCAAAGAGTACTTCCTTTCTCTTCTTCTCCAAAGGGAAGATTACCCAGAATGATACTCTCTTTGGGGTACTCATGAGCTCTCTCTCTTGTCAAATGGAATGAACGTGGGCTTATCCTTCCTTACACTTGGTGACAGTTGATAAAGGTCTTGCTTTAGGTCAGAACAGCATTTCCTATTTTATATAAAAATGTTTTGTTATGATTCTTGCATTTTCGTTGGTAGAAATCAGTGGTGAGTCGAAGTTGTTGGTGTTTTTAAAAAAATTTTCCTTATTTAGAAAAACTTAAATATTTATTTCATTTTAAATTCTGTATATATGTGTGTGTGATCATAGTCATACATAGAAGAAACTATTTGGCAGCTGATATCTCTTCCTGGACTCTGGGCTCTTTTTCCTCCTCTTCCTTCCCTGATCATTGTGTTGTGTTGTCGTTGTATCAGTTGGGGACGGGAATCCTACAGTGGGTTGTTATTTGCAATGTGACAAGATGTAGTTTTCTGTAATGGTCTCTATCTGCTGTAAAAAGAACATTTGGTTAGGGTTGATAGCTACACTATCTGTGGGTCTAACCACGAGTACTTAGAACGCAGCTAGAAATTATACTGGCTTAAGTGGCAGTAGTTAGCTCTCTTCTAGGGTCCATGACCTTACCAGCCATGGATAGTGTGTAAACAGAGATGGCTTTTGTTCCCAGCTGCCTAGACCCGAATAATCACACAGAAACTACACTAATTACAACACTGTTTGGCTCAGGCTTCTTATGAACTCTTATATCTTAAATTAACCCATTTTTATTGTTTTATATTTTACCATGAGGCTCATGGTTTATTAAATTTTCTTTCTTGGATAGCTACATGGTGTCTTTCTCCTTTGATGGCTACATGGAGACTGACTGACTCCACCTTCTTTCTCCCAGCATTCAGTGGTTTTGTGGCCTGCCTATATTTTGCCCTGCCATAAGCCAAAGCAGCTTCTTTATTAACCAATTAAATCATTGCATACAGAGGGGAATCCTCTTTAGTGTGCTAGGCTTATTGTTCCAGGCGTGAAATCCTTCCTGTTGTGCAGTCTTTGAGTTCATTTCAATGGCTGCTATTCGCTCCTAGAATCTAAATGCCACCATTACATCTTTTGGGTTATCTTTGTGCTGCCCTCTTTCTCCACTCCATGGGCAACCCCTTCCCATCTTCTCATTTTCCCATTCATAATATGTATGTTTTATTATTCCTTCTTTAGAGTTCCTTCTCCCCCAACCCCATTGCCCCCTTTACGTTCCTAGTGTCTGATGGTATTCCAGGTGACATGCTGGGACTTCTGAAGATTCAATAAATAAGAGAACCAGCAATGTTTGTCTTTCTGGGTCTGAGCCACCCCGTTCAGTGTGATACCTTCTAGCCCCACCCATTTACTTGCAAATTTTGTGATATCATTTTTTCTCATAGCTGAATAGTATTCCACGTGTATACATGTCATATTTTCATTATCCACTCACCAATCAAAAGACATTTAGTTTTTTTTAATACTTCCTAGCAATCATGAAAAGAGCTGCAGCAAACATCACTGAGCAAATATCTGTGAATCAGGTTATCAAGTCCTTTGGGTACATGCTATGGAGTGGCATTGCTGGATCAGACAACAGATTTATTTTGGGCTTTTTGAGAATCCTCCACACTGATTTCCACAGCGGCTGCACCAGTTTGTAGATGAATGAGGGTTTCCCCCTCCCTCCATCCTCTCTAGCATTTGTATTCCGTTTGTTCCATTTTATTTTAAATTGTATCTCTAGTTTAATACAAAATTTTCTGTGCTGGGAATGGTAGTACTTACTTTTTCTTATTGCCATGGCAACATTCTGGACAAGAAACAACTCAAGGAAGCATGATTTTACTCTGGCTAGTAGTTAAGGGTAGAGTCTACCACAGTAAGGGTAGTATGGCAGCTGGTACCAGAGGCATGGGGTCTTGCCATCAGATAGCTGATGGACAGCTTGCTTTCTGCCTTCTGTCTTTTTATTCAGTCCAGGATCCCAGTCCACAGAATGGGCCTGACCACTTTTGGGGCAGATCTTTTCTCTTTAGTTAAATATCTCTGGAAATACCCTTAATGACATACTTAGAAGGGTTTCTTAGGGGATTTCAAAGGTAGTCAAAATGACAATAAAAAGTAACCAATCAATACACACCAATGTAGTGGCTGCTCCTTATAAATATCTCTGCTGTATACGTAGGTGGTTATATCATAGGTTCACACTATATGCATACCGAAAGCTGAGTTTGGGACTATTTCAGGAATACTAAGAACAAATATGGGTTTCTAAATTCTTGATGTTGTCTTAGAAAAAGTACTGTGTCATTTGCTCAACACATACCTCAAGGTAGGACAGTTAAACTACTGTTTATTGCCCTTCATAGAGTCCAGGGCCAAGGAGCTCACCCTAGGCTAGAGCAGCCTTAGAGACATTCTGCTTTGGTTCCTGTGGTCAGTTGTCAGGACACAAAATCCTCAGGGTAGGTATTAAGGGACTTTCTAGGTACTTGGAAGTTCAGGGTTCCAGCCATTAAACTATGCCTGCTAATCATTAGCTGATTTCATTTGAAAGAGGAAATTGTAATAAATGCAATCAACAAGGTTAGTTAGAGTCATTCCGAATTAAACTCTCCAGAAAGACTCTGACCATTTAGATCAAAGTTGTGCAGGGGAAATATAATGCAAGTTACAGAAATAATTTTAAGTTTTCCAGTCAACCACATTAGAAAGACAACGACTTAGCGGGCATTAATTTTAAAAACATATATTTTATTTTTCTTATGATAATAGAGATATTATTATCTAAATACAAAATCCCTTTAAAATAGTGAGATAATTCATATCTTTTCATACTGTCTTTGAAATATGGTATCAATTTTATACTCATAGAATATTGTAGTTTAGAGCAGTCATCTGCTCATTGGCTAAATGTATCCAAGACTACTTTATTGAACAGTGCATGTATAGATTTTTAATACTGAAACTAAAGAACTATTCATTTTTAATTTATCTTGATGAGAGACAGAGAATGTGTAGCCTGTTTTTATCCCTGGAATAATTAATAGATGTTTAAAATGACAACCAACTCTATGGCCATACAGCAAACTACCACTTAATCTTAATAAAGGAAATGAAATGGATATATGGCTGAGTCGGTGCCAAGGCTGAGGAAAAATACAAGCTGCTAGTGCCTTCTATTATGCAACAAATAGAACTGTAACCCACAAATCCAAAGGGAAAAGTAAACTAATGAGCTTTGGTTGGAATAAGACCAATGGCGGAACCAGTTCGACCACACAAGCGTTTCCTGAAGTCTCCTGGGGAGAGGGATTTAAGGGCCACACTCTGGGATGGAGGGCGGAGAGCCAAAGGGCAAACCCAAGATCTTCCAAATGTCAGCTTTGATATGTTGCCCATCTGTTAGTCCTTTAATGAAGCTTGCTGAACTGACAGGCAGGCTGGCTGTGGGGCGTTCAGTAGGGCTGCTGCATCGGGTTACCAGCAATGGCAGAATCACTTGCACTGAGCTTTCTGTTTTCAGAGGGTGTTTTCATTTACTTTTCTGCAACTTTTAAAGGCAGCTTTTTTTTTTTTTTACTAATTTTGGCATACTCAGCATAAAAACATCTGGCGTTAAAAAAAAGTCATTTCCCCCAAGTGATTGCCGAACAACTTGTAAGCAATGCACTGAGTTGAGTTTCAGGAGACAGTGAGAAGTGAAGTGGAGGACCCAGAAATGCTAAATATCACATGTCTAATCCCAATCCTCTGCACCATTGGTCTCAGGTAGCACGTTCAGGTCAGCTTCATGCTAATGCCAACATCTTGCTTCTCAGGCAGCGCCGAGGGCTGACTGCTGCCTTCTGTGTGCCTGGGTCAGTAGACAGGTATTTTTTTTTTTTACCTTTACAGTTCCTTCTAAATATGCCATTTTTATTGTTTCTAGAAACCTTGGAAATTTATCCTAAGATAATATAAACTGTCCAATTATTCAACTTTACCCTGCTTAGTCTCTTATGTTTTATTGCTTTTGAAATAGCTGTTAGTTCACAAATAATTTGGTTTCATTATGGCATTTTTCAAATCAATTGGCCTTTATTTTATATTCCTTTCCCCCTTCTTATTCCCCCTTCCTCTTCCCTCCCTTGTGCTACCCCAGCCTCATTTCCATTGTCATATCACATGTGACTTTTGCCCCCTCCTGACACCTTCTGTCCCGCCCGCTCTCATAGACTCCTATTTAATGCCATAGTCTGTTTTTGTCTTTACAACCTCTGGTTTGCAGACACACAACTCTGGAAGTTGGGATCCACATGCAAGAGAGAACGTGATTGCATCTTGTCTTTCTGGGGTGTGTAGCCTCGTTAATGTGAGACGTTCTAGTTTCCTGTCTTTTCCTGCAGCTAACAGCTGAATAAAACCCCACAGTGTCTGTAAGTGTGCCGCCATACTGCATTCCTCTTTTGGTGGCCATTTAGGCTGGCCCCATTTCCTTGGGCTGGGAATAGTGCAGCGGTACCCATGGGCACACGTGTGTCTCTGATGTCCTTTCTGGATATGCTCAGGAGTGGTGTAGCTGGGTCACATTGTACTTCTGCTTTCAACTGTTGGAAGAGCCTCCGTCCTTATTCCTGCAGTGTTTAGTGTTCACACTGGCACCAGCTCTTCCTCTTCATTCACATCTCCACCCACACCTGCCGTTTGCTTTCCCTACTATAAGCTTTCTGACTGGGGTGACAGACCATCACAAAGGTCTTCTCTTTGTGTCTAATGGAAATAATTTAAAACATATTTAATTTTTTTATACAATAGATTTAGTCATACTGTTTCACCTCCCCCACCTCCTGCCAGATCTACCCATCCAACCTCGTATTCTTTCTCTCTCTTAAAAAGATAAAACACTGCCTCCCCTAGTTCCCATCTGCTGCAACCCAAACCAAAAAAGCACAAAAATAAAACCCAAAACATGACATGGCATCTATTTTGTGTTGGTCAGCTGTTCTGGGATGTGGCTGATGGACCCGGAATTACTCCATTGAATAAAATGGATTTTTTTTTCTTTGTCAACAACCGTGGGTTATGAAAAGCTCCTTGGTGAGAAGTAGATGTTTATCCTCTTGGTTTTGGTTGTCCTGCGGTTAAACCAAACTTACAGCTAAGTGCATTTTGTACCAGATTCATGCTATCAATTCTTTGACCCCAAATTATACTATTATTAGTATGAAGGCACTTGAGACTTGTTCTCCTACATTTTATATTATAACAATGTAGGTCCTTTTCATATCAATTACCTGTCCCCCTAAAACACAGGAACTTCCTTTCATTTGGACAGAATTGCCAGATTTCCCTTTCTGGCTACAGGGGTGGTTGAGCCTTTCCTCTAGAGTCTGTCTAGGGTTTCTAGAACAAATTATTTCTCTTCAGCTTCTCCCACGTTTCAGTGTCACAGGGGCCACCAGGAGCCCTACAGCAACTCCGGTTCCAAGGAGACTGTATTGCCAAAGGAGTTTGGCTTTGAAAGGGAACCAACAGAAGGATGTCTCAAGATCATTTTGTTATCTTGTGCTTGTTTCTAAAGTAAGTGAGACCTCACAAAGACATGGTCAGAGACAGTCTGTTGCCGAGAAAGAGATGCCTCTGTCTTACTTTTCCTCAGCGATCACCCAAGTGATAGAGAAGAAGGGAAAGACAGTACAATTCACAGCACACTCCTGGAGTCTAAATTAGGTAAATAAATACACAAACGAATCATGATTGCTATTAGGCCTGAGAAGCAGTTTTAAAAGCAGTGAAGAAATTTCAGAGGCTCTGTTTTGGAGGCTCCGTTTGTGTGGTTTCAAATTCAGGCTTCATACTTCCACGATCCATGGTGTAGCTCATTGCCTGCTCTACATGCTATGTGCTACGGTATGGTTTGTGAATTGGGCAAGGGCCTGGAGATTGAAACATACACCCCCCCCCCCACACACACAGAGAGAGAGAGAGAGAGAGAGAGAGAGAGAGAGAGAGAGAGAGAGAGAGAGAGAGAGAAAGGGGAGGGGTAATACCAAGAAAGCCCAGAATGCCTCCTTTATTGTGTTCCAGGGCAGCTTATATAATGCTTTTCCCTGACCAATGGCCATGCCCTAACTCTCAGTTGCAAGGCCCCCAGAAACCATTTCGCAGACATTAGGAACTCCTCAGGGTCTTGTGCTCAGAGCAGCTGCAAGCATAGGAAAACAAGTTGTTTATTCTGGCAGGTAGGGGACAGGAAATTCAGGGTCTGGGGGTCCACAGTCCTCAATACCATGGTTTCTATAAACTCCTGAAGTCAAGGCCTCACTTTTGATCATTTGAATCTCTGCGAGATGGGACCTAAGCACGGTGGTTTTTACAAGCTTCAGAAATTTTATAGTGTAGTCAGGACGGGTACTCTAGTAACATGATGTTATCCCTAGGATAATAGCTCTTTGTTTCACGCCAGTTAAGTTACAGTTGTCAGTGAGGGGATGAAGCTCTATTTTTAAAAGCTCTCTGGTGGTTCCAGAAGGTAGTTCTGAGCAGTTACCCAACCAGGGTTAGGAAAGAGCTGAGAAGGTTGGAGATGGAGGGCTGTGCCTCTAAGCTCAGGGTGTCCTTGACTCTCTCTGGTCTTTATTCTTGCTTCTTCTTCTTCTCTGCTTCTGTAGTGTTTTTGCTGAGTCTCTTCTCCAGATTCCCATAATTTCTCCACACCTAATGAATAGTACACCAGAGAACTGTGAATTTTCTGATGGGCTCAACACAGGTCTGTGTTCAAGTCTGCCTTAAAAAAAAAAAAGTTTGTCTATGAAACTGTGGAGAAAGGTTAAACTATTGCTACTTATGATCCCATATTGTGTACATGCCTATGTATGCATATGCGTGCATGTTTCCATCTACTTACTGTGTGAAGGTAAGTGGACAAGCCCAGTTTATCATCTACTACTTTTTAAGGCAGGGTCTCTCACTGACCTGGAGTTTCCCAATAGACTTTCTCCTCAGAGAGCCCCGCACATCTGCCTGTCTCTACCTCTCCAGAGCCGGGATTATAAACATGTAACACTATGCCTAGGTTTTTTGTTGTTGTTGTTGTTGTTGTTGTTTTGTCTTTTTAAACAGGGTTGTGGGGATTGAACTTATGTCCCTGTGCTTTCAAGGCAATAGTTTTCCAGCTGAGCTATCTCCCCAGCTCTCATCCTAGGTTCTTAAGAGTTTATTCTCACGGAGCTTAGCCTAAGGAAAGGAGCCCCGTCTTACTTTGCTAACACTTGACCCACAATTTCAAGTGATTTGTAGGTTAAAAGAACACTATAGTGTTCAATTTCAGTACCTTCAAACAAGTCAATTTATTGCTCGTTCAAGTGTGCCTGATAGTCTGCTGCCTCCCTCAGTGGATGTCACCACCGTCTAATGAGAAAACCTATCTGTATCACATTTATATTGCAAACGAATCCACCAGCCTTGTGTAGTTTTAACTCTTTGGAGACTCTCTCGCTGGTTAGAAAGATCATTGTTTTCAGCCACTCCTCAGAACCTCTCGGTTCTGTTTTACTTTGTCTCATTCTCTTTGTGTCCTCCTGCCCACACTGACAACGTTCAAGCTGCCATTTCAGTACACATTGAGTCCATTCTCCTCCTCGTCAAGAGCCCTCTTGCCTCTCCCCACTTGTTCTGTTCCTCTCTCCCTCCTCCCCTGATTCATCCTTCTGGCTTCTGCCTCCTGGCCTACCTTAAGGGAAATGCAATCGTATTGCTGCCCTACCCAGAATCTTTTAATGACTGCCCACAGCTTCCAAAGTGAAATCTGCAAGGCATGAAGCTGTCCCTTTCTGCCTTTTCTGTTTATTCCTCTACCATCCCTCTTTATGCTCCAGAAAGGATGAGCTAGCCGTCAGGTTCCAGAGCCTTCAGGTTCCAGAGCCTTCCATGTGATTTGTATTTATTTACTTTCTGCCACTTGGTGCCATATTTTTACTAACCCCTCAGGAAGTGCGTCCATCGGATCCCAGTCAGCAGCTTCTTTCTGAAGCCTGCCTTACCTTTGTGAACACCACCACGGTTCATCAGAGTGTCTTTCCAGGTAGATGATTTTCTTCATTCTGCTAATCATATGTTTCTAGCCTCAAAAGAATCTTCTTCTTGAACCTTGGAAGCATGAAGCTCTGACTGATGCTCACTGTGTAATTTGAATCTGTTGAGAGAAAGGTAGCATTACATCTGGAACTGGAATGTATACAGCATGTTTAGTACAGGCATAACTCACTTAAGACCAGTGAGGTCAACAGTAATTCATTCCCCATGACCAATTTATCTTGTTCTCTAAGTTCCACCATTTTGTAATATAGCAAAGATACATTTTGTGGCTAAATGAGTGTGCATATTTTGATATGAAATGCTTTTTTGGTTCAGCATTCTTTTTTTTAAGAGGAGCAGCTTTATTGAGATATCCGTGCCTCACACAATTTTCCTACTTGAAGTGAATAATCTAGTGATTCATAGTATATTAGCAATGTTCTGCCACCACCATTGATTCTAGATTCTTTTCATCACATATAAAAGAAACTCTGCCAGGCAGTGGTCGTACACATCTTCAATCCCAGCACACGGGAGGCAGAGGCAGACAGACCTCTGTGAGTTTGGGGCCTGGTCTACAGAGTGAGTTCCAGGACAGCCAGAGTTACATAGAGAAACCCTGTCTCAAAACAAAACAAAGCTCTATAAACATTAATTATTCTTCACCCTCCCCCATCAACTGAGCCTAGACATTCACTTATCAACCTTCCGTCTTTTTATATTTGCTTGCCCTGTTAACATTTTTTCAAAAGTGCGCATGCTTCCTATATATAATTGCATATCCTTTGGTGAATATCTTTCCATTCTCTCCTCTACTATCTAAGCTCCTGATAACCAGCCACTATTCTGTATTTACTGTGTTGATGTTGCTGTTACAAAATGTATTGTTGACATTCTAAAATTGTTTAATACATTTATTGAACAAGTTAATTGAATATGTACTATGTGTGAAACACTCTGATACTGTTAACAAATATGAAAACATCAAAAATATAACTCCCCACCCCATGGAAGTAGGAGTTAAGTAGGTTTTGTATAGGCCTATCTCAACTAATCTCCACAGCATGGCAGAGACCATCTTCATTCTGTGAATGAGGGTATTTTGGAATAATAGCTGTAATCTCAAGATCTTCTGAGGATGGTCTGGAATTTTCATTGCTTTAGAACTTTCTTAGAGTTTCCAAGTGTGTTTCTTTAATGTCCATAAAAGCTCTCCCCTGGCTCCTGTGAATGAGGTTCTGAGCTAGCAGGTTTCTGATGGAGCTGAGATTTTTCTGAGGCTTTGTTGATTTTATTTAACAGCTTTTGTTTCTTGTAAGTGCGGGGACCACGAATCCTTCATAATGTTACAATGATTCTACATACACAACACCAGCGAATAATGCAGCCTTATTTAACAGTTCTGGGTCTCTAGACTTAGGCCCCAATTTATGTGCATTTCCTCCTTAATTTCTTCGTAGAGCTCTGGAGAGTTCTTATAATTTTGCAAATATATAAGCTGAGCTCAAGCGAATATTAATTAAATAGAATAATTTACTTCTCATGACCCTAGGATTTGTTGCAGGGAGTGAGCTGCTTGTTCATCCTGGCCGCTGGCTAGCTTAGTCCTGAAATAATCACACAGAAACTGTATTAATAAAACACTGCTTGGCCCATTAGCGCTAACTTCTTATTGGCTAACTCTTACATCTCAGTTGAACCCATTTCTATTCATCTGTGTATCACCACGTGGCAGTGGCAGATCTGACTCTGGCGGCTCCATGGCGGCTCTCGTCTGACTCTGCCCTTCTTCCTCCCAGCATTCCGTTTAATTTTCCCCGCCTACCTAAGTTCTGCCCTATCAACTAGGCCAAGGCAGTTTCTTTATTCACTAACCCATGAAAGCAACACACAAACAGAAGGACCTCCTACACCAAGGATTTGAATCCAGGGTTAATTGCTCAGTCTGTGTTCTTTCTGACACGTCACATCGTTCTCTACTGTGGAGATACTCCATCGTCTAACAGGTGAAAAGACCCCATTGGATAATTATTGCTTGAGCCTGAATTGTGTCAGAGACTTTGGAGACTTTTCCCTCACTTGGTGGTATCTGTTTTTAATGACAGGAAGCCCTGCATTCAGACACTAGAAGGAGCTATCAGAAAATCTTCAGGTCTAATTAGAATTATGTTTTGGTCAGTCGGGTCCTGGGCGTCAGCATGTTTCAGCTGGGCCTGTCAGCAGCTTGATGAGGCTGTATACTGGGCTGACAGGGTCACCGTCAATGTTCTTCATGCGCACTAGCGGCCACATAGCTGTCTGGTCCTCATCATCACTTGCTTCCTTTTTATTTGACTTCTGGCTCTCTGTCAGCTCACACCGAATGACCTTGACCTGGTGGTTGCATATTTATTCTGAAGAGGGAGTTGGTATATAGTTGGTTGAAAAATCAACATGTTTTTGCAGTTTGGAACCTGTCTCATGCCAATTTTATCTATAAGAGAAAAGATTCTTATGTCAGTTTCGGCTGCAACGAAACTTGTTATTTCCTAGTCCTCACTGGCCCATTATTTTCTTGTTAAAAATAAAGGTTGATGGCACAAATAAAATTTTAGGAGATGAAAACATGCCCTCATTTACTTCCTCTGTTTCCCCAAGGTTCTTGATGCCACATTGGCTCTGAGAGTGACTCAGACCTCCCATGGCTTTTTTGGTTAATAGCTTCTAACCTTCTGAACTTCTTACTTGGTGTCTTCTTCATCTAAAACCACCATGAAGACTTTTGCACACTCAGAGTGTATCCATGAGAAATCAGTTAGTCATCACCATGGTTTCTGATAAATGATATAATTCAATAATCAGAATGATTATTGAAAAAATATACTTTTCCACACAATATATTTTGATTACCATTTTCCCTTTCTCTTCCTACTTTCTCCCCACATCCCTTCCATCGGAACCTACCTTCTTTCTGCCTCACATTAGAAAACATGTATCTAAAGGTTAATAATAAAATAAAATATTTTGAAAACCAAAAGCAAGCAAACAGAGATGGAACAAAAACAAAGAGAAGGAAAAGAGACCCAATAAATAGATCTAGACACAGAAATACACCAGTTTTCACACTCTAGGATCCCATAAAAAAACAAAGCCAGAAACCATAATATATATGCAAAGGATCTACAGGTAAAAAAAATAAAGATAAAATAAAAATAAAATTTAAAAAATGGAAGATAAAAAGAAAAAAGAGAAAAGCTAGGCATGACATTATGAAAAAAGGAATTTTCATTGATACCGTTGGGGTCATCTTCTATTGGTCATTTCCTTTTGGGCACATGGTCTACCCTTAAGAGTAATTTGTTTCCCAAATCACTGTTTGAAACTCCCTTGGAGAAAACTAAATTTTCATTTGCAAGTGGTTATCAATTGGAGATAGCTTCTCGGTTAGGGATAGGTGCATGTGTCAACTTTTCCTTTTAGCTCTAGGACCCCATCTGGTACAGACCCATGCATATTCTCTGCTTGCTGCCTCATGCTGTGAGTTCATATATGTGTCTGCCCTGGTGTGTTTAAAAGCCCCGCCCCCCCGTGGTGTTCTCTGTTTCTTCTGGCTTTTACACCTTTTCTGCCTCCTCTTCTGCAGGGTTCTCTGAGCCCTTAGGAGAGGGATTTGACAAAATATCCCATTTAGGAATAAATATTCCAAGGTCTCTCATTCTCTGCATATTGTATGGCTATAAGTCTCTGTATTTATTCCCATCTCCTGCAGGAGGAAGCATCTCTGGTGATGACTGAGCAAGGTCTTATCAATGAGTATAGCAGAATGTCATTAGGACTCATTTGTTGGTGTGTTCTACTAAGAACAGTATTTAAGAATGTAGTTTTCCTTTAGGCCCCTGGGCTATCTAGTCTCAGACTCTTGGTCATCACAAACAGTGTTGGGTATGGGTTCTATCTCATGGAGTGGGCCTTTACTCAAATCAGATACTGGTTGGTTACTCCCACAAGCTTTGTGCCACCATTTCACTAACCTATCTTGCAGGCAGAGCACCATTGTAGACCGAAAGGTTTGTAGCTGTGTTAGTGTTTCCATTTATCCTTTGGTAGTGTGCAGAGTACCTTCCTGTACCAAGAACACAAGCCAGTAGGGGTTGAAGGCTCTAGGTAGGCACCAGTTCCACTTCTCCATGTTCAGTGAGTTGTGTAGAGTTTGTCTTCAGTAATGGGGCCTTGGCCACCTATAGCCTTGGCAACAGTCTTGGTTGTAATTGAACTTTCTCATTGAACTTTCTTTGGATTGCCAGCCCCCAAATAATGACACAGAGACTTGTTTTTTATGATTGCTTGGTCTTAACTTAGTCTCATTCACAGTTAGGTCTTATACCAAATTAATTCATTCATATTAATCTACATTCTGCCACATGACTTTTTACCTTCCTCCGTAATGTATATCTGACTCCCACTGTGTCTCTCTGGTGACCACCTGGTACCTAGATTCATCCTGATTTTCTCTCTCTGTCTGGAAGTTCCACCTAACCTCTCCTGCCTAGCTATTGGCCATTCAGCTTATTAAACCAATCAGATGCCTTAGGCAGGCAAGGTAAAACAGGGACACATCTTTAAACAGTTTGCTCAAATATGTCACAATACTGGGTTGTTTGAGGGTTCCTTTGGGTCCCCCTTGGCCAACAACTCAATTAGATGTAACCCAATCCAGTCCTCGAAGTTTCATTTGGTGACAAGATATGTCCAGTTGGATCTTTATATACACTGTTATTTGGTGATTTCATTGAGATTATCTTCATATAGGTATACATTTTCTTGAAACGGTTGTTCTTTTAGAAAAATGGTGTTGTTCCCTGAGTGACAGTCAAAGACAGAGTTTCTGAGAAGATATTCTCAAAATGATAGGCTATATCTCCTTATTACCTGCTTGTTCTTGAGTAAGTCACATATGCTGCCCTGAGCTTTCTGCTTTGCATAATCTGGAAAATTATTGTCATAATGATATTATGAAAACAATGAGTTAAACACTTGACATTTATCCAGAATTCAATAAACAATAGTTTATATCTATGTTACTCATTATTGAAAATTTCATACATGTGTACAATATGTTTTGATTAAATCCATTCCCTACTCCTTCCACTCCAATTCCTATCAGAACTAACTCAACAAAGTTTCCTTTCCAACATCATGCATTTTTCTTTTGCCTACTTTCTCTAGTTAGTGCTTAGAGGATGTTTGTGGGTAAGGACCATCCACTGTAACATGAGCAAGATATCAGGGACCACATCCCAGAAGAAAGCTGACTGTCTCTTCCTAACACCCATCAACTTCCCCTAACTCCCCAAGAGTGCTGGGGCTTCATGAACCCATGGTTGGGTAGATCATAGACCTTGGGGTAGAACCTAGTACTAGTATTTCACCAAATGGACATAGTATCAAGTTGTTCTTTAAACTCACAGATGACTACAGCTTTCAACAAAGTTCTTTTTGGCAGTGGATGTCAGTTAATACTAAGACTCACAACTGGTCAAAGTGCTAAGAATGTTATTGTAGCTACAAATGTTCTCCATCCTGCTGGTTCCCCTGGACTGGGTTTTCTCTGCCCTCCTGTTCCCTAAGCTGTTTATGAAATAACCACTCTGAGACTTAACATTAATTACACTCTTTTGCTTATTAGCTCAGGCTTCTTATTAACTAACTCTTACATTTTAAATCAACCCATTTATATTATTTTATATTTTACCGCGAGGCTTGTGTTTTGTTACCTTGCATCCTGCTTCTTGGGTGGCTACATGGCATCTGCCTGACTTCTCCTTCTCTCTCCCTGCATTCAGGCTAGTTTCCCCACCTAACTCTATTCTGCCCTGCCATAGGCCAAAGCATATTCTTTATTAACCAATAGTATACAGAGCAGAATCCCACGTCATTTTATCTTTTAGGATTTCACTTTAACATGTGTTATCACAGTTATTTATTGTGTATATATGTGTGTGTGCATGAATGTGTATAATATAAGGTGTCTGCAGGTCAGAGGAGAACTCCATTTTCTCCTTCTACCATGTGGATCCTAGGGATTGAAAGCAGCTCACTGAACTTGGTCACCCAGAGCCTTTCCTTGCTGAACCATCTCACCGGCCCTTATTCTACTTTTATTTTATTTTACTTTGTTTATACTCTAAACAAAGATACAACTTTGAAAGAGTGTTTTGGATCACTTATCTGTTGGCATTCTGTTAAAAAGAATTCATCTGAATGAAAAGTTAGTTTAGAACTACAGTGTGACTGCTTACTATACTTAGATTGCCCTGTATCTGCTTTAGGTATTGGGCATTTACAAGCTCTTGTGCTTTGCTTTCATTTCTCCCTCATGATCAGTTACTTAGTTTTGCCCACACAACCAGCTTCATAGTATACTAACTTTATCCTTCAGCGGTTGATGTTTTTGCTGGGGAGAAGAGCTTACTTGTTTATCCACCTTTTCTTTGCACTCCCATCCACAGAGAGATTTAGTTACAACAAACCAGGAATGCATCCACGTGAAAGGGGCTGGAATGATGACACTATGCACCAGCAACCGGTAGTAACACGTGGCAGGGAATACCCTTGCGTACTTCCTTCCACACAGATTTGGAGTATCTGAGGCTACATTATGTTTACTTGAAATCTGAATAAATAAATACCTCAAACATTTTTATTCTTTGAGCATATATAGTTTTTCTTGGGTCCCAGATTACCTATATAGCCCTTAAGTTAAGGTTTAATCTCTTTATGTACATACTTAGACACTGAAGCATAGACCATTTATTCTTACGGGTCAAGATCTTGTAAAAATTAACGAGCTGTGTCAGAATAGTGCCTATGGGGATGACAACACCAACGGGGCTATTCCAGATGGAAGGCAAGGCAGTGGAGGGTACTGCGGACCTTGTTCAATAGTAAATGCTCTTGTGCTCTGGAGACCGCTGCTAGAGTTTCCTCGAAGGGCCAACTTAGCTGTTGTTAGTTGCATGCTGAGATGGTTAAAAGCACAAAGCTAAGTCATTTTTTTTTCTATTTTAGATCCCTTCTTCAGTGTTCTAAACCTCTTCCTAATGGGAATTATGCGTTTATAAATATCTAAATATTTATAAAATTTAGAATTAGATAATGAGTAGTTTTTATTGCTATTAGTTACTTGTCTCACCGTGTTGTAATCCCTGACAAAAATAACTGACTGAGGGAAGGGGTTATTTTGGCCCATAGTTTGAGACCAGCTCATCAGGGCAAGGAAGCCATAGTCAGGAAGCAGCTGTCAATGAATGCTAATGAATGCTTATACTCAGTTCACTTCCTCCTGTTCATTCTGCTTAGGACGCCAGCCCATGGCATGGTGCTGTCTATGGAAAAGGTGGTTCTTAACCCTAAAGCAGACCAATGTAGATAATCCCTCACACACAAAGGCCTGTTTCCCATTTTACTCTATATCCCGTCAAGTTGACAATTGAGATTAACTGTCCCAGTTGCTAAAGGAGTTGTTGCTTACTGAGATGTTTTATGATTCTTTTAAGTCAAGGCTCACAACCCTAGTGCTCACACAGGTCATGTGGGACATATTAGTGAATACAGTGGATTGGATGGAGAAGTGGAGAGGTCCATTCACAGACCAGGGTAAGGTACAAGTAACAGCAGACTCAGAGTTTGAGATTTACTTCAGGCTCTCCCACATATTGGTTTGGTAATTTTGGGTGTAAGCATTTTTATAAGAGGTGAATTCCAGCTTTAAGTGTAACTTCATCACCACTATGTAGTGCCATTTCAACTGCATTTTAATAAATAAAGACTGCCTGAAGATCTGAGGGTAAACCAGGCCCACTGGGCAACCATACAGACCAGGTTGTGGTAACACCCACCTTTAATCCCAGTAGCCACAATGACAGGCACCTTTAATCCCAGTAGCAACACTAGTTACCATAGAAATTAGGCAGTGCATGCCTTAATCACGATGGTGCACACCTTTAATCCAAGCCCTAGTTCGGATTATAAAACAGGAGGAAACAGCTCTTAACACACAGTCTTACTCTGAGATTCTGGGAGGCAGGATCGCCATTTCAGACTGAGGTCGAGGATGAGAGTCAGTGGCTGGTAGTTTGGCTTTTTGGATCTTCAGGCTGAACCCCAATTTCTCTCTCTGAATTTTCATTAGTCATGCTTCACCACTACCCACCCTGCAAAGTTTGAAGTTAGAAGCAAGAAGCACAGGAGCCAAGTGGAACCAGAATCTCAGCTGTATTCAGAATGTTTTCTGCCTTTTTCCTAAAGAGGACCTTGAGATTGAGAATCATTCCCTTAGGTTAAATCCCTGCCCATCCTCCAAACATCATCTTCTACAATTAGAAACGAATGGAATGTGAAATGATATCAAGCCATTGATCAAGTGTGTGTTTGTGTGTGTGTGTGTGTGTGCGCGCGCGCGTGTGTGTGTCTGTGTGTATATGTGTGTGGAAATTAAAACTTGACTTCAGGGGTCATTGGTCAGGAGCCATCTGCCTTGTTTCTTAAGAAATGGTCTCTCACTACATCACAACAGGATAACCCAAAGAGGTTCAGAAGGAAAAACAGGAATCTTTCTTCATAGAACAAATGTCTACAAATTACAGTGTATAAGTCAAATCCATGTCAGTACCTATAGTTTTGCAGAAACAGCACTGTGTTCTTTTACATGCTGTATATAGCTGCCGTGAGACATCAGACAGGGAGAGGCAGTATAACACTGAAAACTATTTACACTTTGGTACTTCTCAAAGACAGAAAAGCCAATTCTTTCCAAGTAAAGCAAGCAATAATACGTGTGAGCGAAATGCATTTTATACGGAAAGAATACAAGGGAAAGATAACTGTCAGATGGTGTTTACAAATGTGACTTTCTATACGAACTGACCAGGCATGTGAGATAAAACAGGATGGCATTGAAAACTCAAGGAATGGATGGTAAGTATCTCAAAGACACGTCTTAGAAGTTATCATAGCGGAAGCCACTGAGTAGGATTCCACTATTGATAATGAGACTGAATAATAGCTAGTAGTTGTTCTTCACCATAGCAGAGACATTCTCTATTCACTAAAATTAGTTGTGAGGATGACATCTGTTGTGGGAATTCATTCAGTCAATAGCCTTTTGGACCAGCCCATTAGGGCATGGTCTGTGGTACTATAAGGGCAGACAGGAAGAGTGTGGCCCTCTTTTTTTCTTGGTTGGTGGTCATGGTTTGGTTTCCAACCCCAGTGCCCACAGAGCAGAGAAATTTGGCATCTTTCTGTTGTGAGTGGTCCCCAACGAACATTTGTTACTCTTTATTATGGGCTCTTGTGGACTTTCCCTTAATTACGCAACAGACTTCAAATTCTTTGACCTCTTGAAAACTGGCTTTATCTGTGTATCACCATGCCCAGTTTATGCTGAATACTGGACCCAGGGACTTGCACATACACCCTGTCAACTGAACTGCCTCCCCAGCCCATCACAGACCACTCTTTAAAAGCATTTTTTCTTTGAATTTTTTTTCATGCAATGTATTTTGATCATGTTCTTTCCCCTCCCCTAACTCCTCAAAGATCTTCCCTACCTCCTTACCCACTCAACTTCATGTTCTCTCTCTCCCCCAAAAAGAAAACACCCACCCACCCACACCCTGGAACAACAGCAACGAAATCAAAACAGACAAAAAATAAAAAAGAAAAAAATTAATCAGATAAAAGACAAAAAGTATCGAAACAAAACAAAAAGCAGGCATGAAAATTCATGCGATCCATTTTGTGTTGGTTAACTGCTCCTGGCTTGGGGCCCGTTCTAGAGTGTGGTTGATGTTCCCAGTGTCACTTCATAGGCTAAAATCCATTTTCCCTCTCTTATCAGGTATCAGCTGACCAATTGCAAATGTCTTCTTGGTTAGGGATGGGCTTTAACCACTCCTTCAGACATCCGCTGATAAACAAGATGAACGGGACAAAATGTGAGGAGTTCAAGTTACAAGATGAAAAACTTGCAGTCTGACATCTCTGATGAGAGTAAAGGCTCCTAATAGGCAACACTGATCGTGGGCTTTTCGTGGGGAAAAAAACCAAAAATCAAAAATCAAAACAAAACCATAGCATTTACTATGGCAGAGTCAGTATGCATTTTTGAGTTTGTTACATCCGTTGCTATTACTCTGATCCTGGAATACTTAATAGAAATGTACTATTATAACAGAAAAAGAAAGAAGGAAGGATGTTTCCTAACTAAACTAAACTGTTTTAGCTGTGAGATTGGGAAAACCTGGAAATTGAAGATCTGTGTTTATGAGGCTTCAAGGCATTTGAAAACAGATTTTTTTTTTTTTACTTAATTAGGAGATCTTGTGCCTAATAACGCTATAGCTTGGAGATATGAGAATTAAGCAGAAAGATGATGTATTTTGAGTTTTAATTTCTACTTTTAGTATTATAAAACAATATAATATTAGACTTTGGGTGAAGCCTTGATCTCTAGTATTAATAAAGGGAACAGCCAGGCGGTGGTGGTGCATGCCTTTAATCCCAGCACTTGGGAGGCAGAGGCAGGCGGATCTCTGTGAGTTCGAGACCAGCCTGGTCTACCAAAAGAGCTAGTTCCATGACAGGCTCCAAAACCACAGAGAAACCCTGTCTTGCAAAAAAAAAAAAACAAAAACAAAAACAAAAACAAAAACAAAAAAAACCAACAACAAAAAAAGGGAACAAAAACATCTAGTAATTTGAATCTGTCTTGACATATTGGAGAAATCAGCTCATAGCTGTTACAGGGTACTAAATATTATGGTATTTGCAGTGTCAGGCACCATGGAGAGTTTTGACTGCAGAGAGTCTAATATTAACTCTTTAATTCACTATTTGATTGGAATTAGGTATGCTATTTAACAGATAAAGGGAGAAAGGCCGTGAGGTAGGCGGGTACCATGAAGATGAAGGTGAATTCAGGAAGCTGAGACCTTGAGGAGGCAGAAACTGTTAGCAGGCAGGAAGCAAGAAATGGGGAAAGGGAGGGGAGGACCTGAAGCACACAGATGTCTAAGGACTGCAGAATGAACGGAGTATATGCGGAAGAGCTGAATTCCATTGATAGTGAGGTATACAGTGTAGATTTGGGGCCTTAGGAAATACTGGGCTCTAGAGTCCTGGTCTCTGCTATGCTTCCCCCTCTAAGTGTCTCTTCTTGCGTCATACTCGATTTGCCATCCTTCATGTTTGTTTTTCTTCTAAAAAAAAAACCCTTCACCTCTTTCTTACACTAACATGAGTGAACCAAGCTACAACAGATGAAGCAAATGTTTAATTTCTATGATTGTATATGTACATAGCCATATGCGTCAATGGAATTTTACTCAGATGTAGATAAAAATGAAATTGTTAAATGAACAAAAAAATGATTGGATCTGCAAGGTGTAATATTAAGCAATAATATAAACAGGTGTGAGTAATGCCTGAAAATCAGAAAGGAGTCCGAAAGAGGGTTAGTTAGGTGGTGCAGAGGGATGGGATGGGGAAGAAGACACAGAGCATGTGAGAGCTGAAAGATCTGTGGAGCCGGGGGAGTAGGGAGATGGGGGAAGTGAATGAATAAAATGCTCATTGCTTGAGAACATCATAATATTTACCACTTCATATGCTAGTCAATGAAAGAAATATATGTTCTCGTAGTGTTTTACTGTTGTGCAGAGAGACCATAACCAAGGCAGCTCTTATAAAAGGGCTTGTAATTGGGGGTGTGTGTACAGTTTTGGGGTCCATTGTCATCACGGAGGAGAGCAGGGCAGCAAGCAGACAGGCACTGGGGTAGGCGGTAAGAGCTTCTCCATGGGGGGAGGGAGAAGATGAGAGAGAGAGAGAGAGAGAGAGAGAGAGAGAGAGAGAGAGAGAGAGAGAAGAAAGAATAGGCCTGGGCCTGTATGGGCTTTTGAAACCTTAGCCCCCCTCCTCCCCCCCAGTGACATACAATGTCATACTTCCTTCAACAAGGTCACACCTCCTAATCCTTCTATTCCTTTCAAACTTGTCCACTCCCTGGTGACTAAGCATTCAAATATATGGGTCTATGTGGGCCATTCTTATTCAAATCACCACATTCCATTCTCTGTCCCCTGTACGCTGCTTTCCTCCTCAAACTGAATAAAATTGCCTTCAGTCTGACTTCCAAAGTCCCCATTGGATATCACAGTCTCAACACTGTTTAAAAATTCCAGAGGTTAAAGTCTCCAAGACTACATCAATCTCTTAACTGCAACCTCGTGTAAAAACAAAAGCAAAAATCATATACTTTCAACATATTATGGCACAGAATAGATTTTATTATTCCATAAGGAAGAAAAAGGAACATAATAAGGAAATACTGAACCAAAGCAAGACTGAGAACCAGCAGAGCCCAATCCACTTCTGTATTTCCATGACTTATGTCGGAAACCTCTTTAGATCTCCAACTCATTTCACCTATGTTGACTACAACACTCTTCTTTCTCTTGGGTTGGTTCTATACCAGTTCTGTAGCTCTCCTTGGCGTGTGTCCCACAACTCTGGCATCTCCAACATCTTGGGGGCATCCCAGGCAATCCAGGCTTCACCTTCACAGCTTTATACAATGACTTCTCTGGGCCCTCATGAAGGGTTACTCCTGACACAAGCCAGGCTTCACCTTCACAGCTTCATACAATGACTTCTCTGGGCCCTCACGAAGGGTTACTCCTGACACAAGCCAGGCTTTGGCGGCTTTCCTTAGCTATAGAGGGAGATTCCATAACCACTTTCTTGTATTCTTGACTTGAAAGCCAGACCACATGGCAAAAGCTACGAAGTTCTGCTGCTTAATGGAATTGGAACTTGCTCCCGAATTAAATTTCCACCAGCTATCTAACTTTGACGGTTTTCTTTACTACTTCAGTATTTCTTTCATTCCTTTCCACAGGTTGAAAGCTTAGCTGGGTAGGGTCTTGCCCTGTGGTCACCACTCCCTTGGCTTTACTTTAAACTTTGTATCTCCTTGAACACTTGACTTAGTGCCATTGCACCTCCTGGTGCTCCTCAAACTGTATATTTTGTATTTCTCTTTGTCCAGGTCGCTCATTTTCAGTATGGATCGGCATAAGAGTGATTACTACTAACCACAGGACACAGTCAATATTAGCTGTCCTGAAATCTTCTCTGCCAATGTCACTTGTCCAAATCTCTTCAACCTCAGGAAGACTTTCAAGACGAGGGCAAAAAGTAACCAAAATCTTTGGCAAATTATCACAAGAATGGTCTCTAGGCCTCACGCTAATATTCTTCCCCTCTGAAACTCCTTGATCCAGGTCATCATAAAGTACATTGGTCTCAACACCTCTGACCATGCTCCTACTAGGATGACCTAGTAATTCCTGCTGAGAGTGTCCAACCACTTTTCTAGTCCAAAGTCCCAAAGTCCTCATTCCACCACCAAGCAGCAAGGTCTAGCCTATCACAGCAATACCCTGCTCCCTAGTACTAACGTTTGCCTTAGCCACTGTTCTGTTACTGCGAAGAGATACCAGGACCAAGGAAACTGTTATTAAAGAAAACATTTAATTGGGGGCTCACTTGCAGTTTCAGAGGTTTAATTCATTATCACCATGGTGGGGAGCATGGTAGTATGTAGGCAGGTAGGGAAGTTACTGGAGCAGTATTTGAGAGCATTACATCTTCATCCACAGGCAGAGAGAGGGAGAGAGGAGAGAGAGAGAGAGAGAGAGAGAGAGAGAGAGAGAGAGAGAGAGAGGGAGAGAGCATGTGTGAGCCAACAGGGGACTGGCCTTGGTCTTTTGAAACCTCAAAGCCCACCACAGTGATACACTTCCTCCAACAAGGCCACACCTACTCCAACAAGACCACACCTCCTAATTCTTCTAATCTAAAAACAGCTCCACTCCCTGGTGACTAAGCATTCAAATATATGAGCCTATCGGGGCAGTTTATATTCAAACCACTATGTGTGTGTGTGTGTGTGTGTGTGTGTGTGTGTGTGTGTGTGTGTGTGTAACCTGGTTATAGTAAAAAAATTAAATTCTACAAACAAACTTCTTTGGCTCCTCCAGGTAAATAAATTTTTGTTCAAATTCTTGTATGTAGATATACAGGGATTTAATTTCAGTATGTTTCTTTTATTCATCTTCAATTCTATCTTTGCCTATTAACTTTGTGATTAATTTTTGATCAGAAAGTAAGCAGGGAAAGTCAAAACATGAAAAAAAATGAAAATAAATTGTCATAGTCAAATGGGAGCTTTTCTGTTTTGGTGCTGTCTCCTAAAGAAAAATCTGTATGCTCTCTAGAGAAAGACTCTAATCATCTGGTGTATCTTTTTCTCTTTGTTTTCAGATCTGGCCCTTTAATCCATTTCATCTAGAGTATGATATGGGAACATAAAGAAATGACAGAATTGATAGAAAGAAACTGCTTCTGGGAGCAAGTTGGGGACGTCAGCTCATTCCTGCTCCCGCGGCTCCAGACTTGAGTGACAGGTGCCACGGCATGGTTGTCTGTAGTCTCACCCTTGTGGACTCTTCCATCTGTCCCCTGTTCTGCCTCAGGATAGCTGACGTTCGCCTGCCCTCTTATTTTAACTACAGTAGACTCTCCCCCAGAGCATGAATGTGAGGATCGTTTTGGTATTTCCACTGTGTTTTTAGGCTTTTAACTCTAGTCCCTCAGCATCTCAGTGGCTTCATGGGCCTCTCGCCATTAGCACTGTCTTGCACACGAAGTGAATAAAATTAAGGAAAGATACAGCACCTTCCTTAAGACACAGATCTTTAAGAAACTAGACTTGCTGGGTGATGGTGGTGTGTGCCTTTAATCCCAGCATTAGAGAGGCAGGCAGGGTCAGGCAGATCTCTGTGAGTCCTGGCTAACTTGTTCTGCAAAGAGAGTTTCAGAACAGCCAGGACTGTTACATTGTTACCTAGAGAAACAAACTAACAAAAAATAGAAAAGAAACTAGGTTTCTATACTGCAAGACAAGTCTTGATCTCTCCCTGCCTTCTTGATGATGTTAGGGTTACCTGTCTATTGGTCAAGATCTTCAAGATACTGTAACACTGTGGGGAAAAGTTATTGGTTGAAGATCTTTCTGGGGCTTCATTTTAGAAAGAATATAGCAATTATTAACCCACTACTATGGAATTATAGAGCATCTGCAAATTATAAGCATACTTACAAATGTTCAGGATTGGGTGCAATGGGGCTAAAGGGATCTGAGTTAAAATCAGGCAGAAAGGTTTGACCTGAGATCTTAATGCATGGTGTGGATTCACCTTGGGCAGATGCCATCTCTCTTATCTTGTCTCTCCCATCTCTGGTTCTCTTCCATACCATTCCGCTAGATAACTGCCTTAAATTCCATATGCTCATTGGTTATTTAGCTTTGCCTAAACCTATTTAGCATTCTCTTGTATACAGAGAATAGTGTTCAAACCTTATGGTGAGATTTAAATGAGCCTGTTTGATCTCTTCCTGTTATTGTTTTCCTGACTAATTTTAACCCCTTGACTATTTTGTATCCACTGTTTACCACCTGACTACTTTGTATCCACTGTTCACCGCCTGACTACTTTGTATCCACTGTTCACCGCCTCTACTTTGTATCCACTGTTCACCGCCTGACTACTTTGTATCCACTGTTCTCCACCTGACTACTTTGTATCCACTGTTCACCGCCTCTACTTTGTATCTACTGTTCACTGCCTGACTATTTTGTAGCCACTGTTCACAGCTTGGGCAGAGTGGCTACCTCTACCTGGGATGCCAACCCGCAGTTGGCTCCTGGTACTTTTCTGTACCCAAAGACACGTTTTGGAGAAGCAGTTGTTTGGGCGCTGCTCTGGGTGTTAAGACATAAAACTGGGGCTGGTCTGCCAAAGGGTGCTGCATCTGTGGGGGAACCCACGGGGCTACCTTCCCTACATGGTATGAGGTGGCCTGCCTTCTTGGTATAGTGACAGCTGCATGCTTATGATGATGGGTAAATAAGAATTGCAGCTGGGGCCAAACCAACTGAGAGCCGAGTATGATTGGATAGATTTTTCAGGGTGTCCATACTCTTCTATGAAGCCGGGGGATTGCATGTCCCTTTGATGAATGATGAAAAAGAAGGAGGGGGCAAATTAGTTCTGTACTGAGGAGCCCTTTCTGGAATCAAAAGTCATAGAATCCTCAGTAGGAATTGAATCCTGAGTGGTGAGACAACCACCTGGAAGACACTTTTAAGATTTGACCTTTAGGGGGCTGGAGAGATGGCTCAGAGGTTAAGAGCATTGCCTGCTCTTCCAAAGGTCCTGAGTTCAATTCCCAGCAACCACATGGTGGCTCACAACCATCTATAATGGGGTCTGGTGCCCTCTTCTGGCCTGCAGGCATACACACAGAATATTGTGTACATAATAAATAAATAAATATTTTTAAAAAAAGATTTGACCTTTAGCATGGTGAAAGGGAACAGTCCATGATTAATATACAGCTAGAAACCTTAATAACGGTGCAGGACAGCAAACTATGATAAGTCAGTCTAAACTGCTTGAGCTCGGAAAGACTTCCAAGTAAGAAATGAAATAACATATAACACGCTGGCCTGTGGAACTGTGGGACACAGGGCCAGATGGACCTAGTCTGAGTCTTCTAGATGTGAAGCAACTGAGCAATAGAAATACTCATCTCAATTGACCCAAAGACTGCATAACCTGAGGGGCGTAGGAGTCATTAGACACGCTTGGTAGTCAACAGCTGAGGTCCTCATGAGAGTCAGGAATTGAAAGACAAGGGGTGCGGGGCAGAGAGACAGAGACAGACAGACAGACAGGTAGAGACAGAAAGGGGTTACTGAGAGAAATGGCAAGATGAAATGCTGTGTTTGATACTCAGATCATTGGGCCTGGTGAAGCTGTAATCACGGGAGAGTTAAGGAAGTTCCTGTAGTAGGAATTTCACAGCTGTGTGGGATTTCCGTTTCTTTGCCGTTTTCAAGACTGGAGAGACTCTGGATTTGAATGCTTTCAGCCAACTTGCAAACAGTGTTTGTAAGGTGCTAAGTTCTCAGAATTGAGTGAGAGAGGGGTAGAGCAGACAAAGGTTTCTGTCTGGGTCACTCAAGGAAAATATTACAAGATCTGTGTAAAGCCAGAGCATCTGAGGAGAAAAAAAAATTGTCAGAAATTCCATTTGGGGCCTGTGAGCTTCTGGAAGGCTTCTAAAATCAAACAACAGTTTACTGTAGGGGTGAAAGAAAAGCCGAGTCACTAAGCAATACAGATGAAGCAGAAAGTTTAAACTGTCTCGGAGGTAGGCAACCATGTAGCCAAAATATACAATTGTAGATCTCCCCCTTTGTGGTGGAAATTGAAATTACTGACCCAGCTAAGGTGTCCGTCTGTAACACATGCAGCCATTGCAATGGCCGTGGTCTGGCTAGCCACAGTGACAGGTCAGAACAGCCTGTAAGGTCAAGGACACTAAAGCTAGGTGCGATGGGAGAGAATGCAATCTGCTCTTCCCTGGTCTTAGGCTTGTTGAAGCAGTGCAAGCCAACTTTATTGAGCTCATCTGGGGATGGGATGCTCCTCAGATGAAACCCAGGACGGGGATGTGGGATAGCTCATGGAGGATGACTGTGGATTATAGAAATAATAGTGTTTCCCCTTCGTGACACTGTACTCCAGAATTGCTCTTCCCAGGAAGTAATTGATACAGATTATGGGATTTTTCTGTGCTACAGTGGAGCTTGCAAATTTTTAATATAATTTACTTATGTGTATTTTATGTGCATTGATGTTTTGCAAGTATGTCTGTATGAGGGTGTCAGAAATAAACTAAGTCGGGGAATTCATAAGTAAGAAAAAAATCTCCATGTATTTATTTGGGAGCTGGGTAGGCCCCAAAGAATAAAGCCTCAAAGGCCAGAAAGCAAAGAGGAAAAAACAAATAAAAAACAAAACAAAACAAAAAATACCTCCCCCCACTCTGTGTAGGCTATGGCTATTGGTTGAATAACAAAACTAGACTCTCTAAATCTGTGCTGCTAGAGACACATGTGTTTGCCTGTGGGGCATGGAGCAGTGAGGCTCGGATGAGCTAAATGCTCGTTCCCTGCTGGCTGACTTTCTACTATGATTCAGTGGAATGTGTGTGTGTGTGCATGCACACGTACACAAATATGCATATGTGCATGTGCATAACAATATTTGTACGTATATACCAATAATTTACAAAAGAAGGGGTCATAGATTTAAGAAGGAATTGGAGACTGAAAAGAAGGCGAGGAAGGGGGTAGAAATGATGTGAATACAGTCCTTATGGATGATGTTCTTTTTAAAAAGTTATAAAAGTCTACCTAAATGTATTTCATGTTTTTAAAGGGCCCAGTAATTCTTCCACTCCATAGTTCTCTCCTAGTTTATATTATCCTTTTACTAAACTCTTTTGGATATTAAAATATATAATTGAGTCCTTGCTTCAGGATATGATTACAAAAATTATAACATTTACATGTGTATTCTCATTATCTATTGCAAATGCTGTATTTCTATCAAGTGGAGAACAAGGCATCAGGAAGGAAGTCCTTCCTGATGCAAGATGCTCACTGCTGTTCCATTTCTTTCTGTGTCTTAAGCACCGCTGTGTGTTTTGTTCTCTGATGTTTCATGGCCTTGGCAGCTTAGGAAGAGTTCAGAAAAGACAGAATCAACAGAATCTCAAAAGAGTGGTCTTTTCTGATGCAGGCTGTCAGGGCAGGGTGCGGTGCATAATGAGATGTCCCAGCCTGGGTGATATGCAAAGCCAGTTAAGGAAGACTAACCGCCCTGCAGAATGACTTAATCCTGAGAGCGATAAGTCTGGGCAGAAAGAAATCCATTTTCTGTCATTCAGTGTACACGACTGAAAATACATAGTTATCAGCGCTTCAATAAAGGTCAAGTTCTTCATTTTAAAGGACACATAGCATCTCTTTGGAAACAGCATGCACTTTCCTGCTCAACTGCTGCTCAAAACACATGTTGTCAACCAGGAGAAAAGATGTGGCTACCACCTTGGTGTTAAATGTGAATGTGGCCCACAGGTTTACTGGTTTAAACTATGCGATTTAATTTCAGATGGAATTTCCCACTATGGTAGCTTAGGTGGTTAGGATTCTCTGGCTTCGCTTTGTATTTTCGCCTGGTTTATAGGTGTAGTAAAGAAAGGACAGCTACGGGTATAGAATGCAGGTGTGTCAAATCAAGGAGACATATGGCTTCTTTTGGTGGAAGAGGGGCAAACACTCTATTAATTCCAAGAGGCTAGAATTGACCAAGTCTCTGTAGTTCATTAGCCTTCTCCTCCTCTCCCCGCTTCAGATTTAAGAGTAGATAAAAGGTAAGCAGTGTCAGGGAGAAGCATTCCGTGCAGAGGGGGCAGGATCTGCCAGTCTTCTCTTAATAACAAACAGTGTTCGCGCTCTAGGAGGCAGACAGTATGAAGGGCAGCAAAAACCATAATTATGCTCTCAGCAGGAAGCCTGTGTTGAGAGTGACAGCGAAAGTCTCTAAAAACCTCCGAGGTTAAGGCTGTTTGTCTTAATTATATGTATTAGGAGTTTGTGTCTTCACTTTTTGCCTTTAAAAACCAAAGGAAAAAAAACCCTAATTATAACTTGGACTCCAGTAAATTGGGCCCTATTTAAACAATGAGCATTTGGCTATCTCCTCGTATACCACGATGCCTCTGACTGGTTACAGCTTGTGTGGAAGCCAAACTGGCTCATGCAAAGAATGTATATGTATAAATGTATATACCTCTCCTGAGGTATTCTGACATATAGAATCACATGTTATCTGTGTGCTATTACTATGTGCTTATATAGATGAATATTGGATTAATTGCCCTAGACTATATTTTGCCTTTGTTTTGACCCTAGGTATAATAATGTTTGACCGTTGCTCCTTGTGGGCTTTCGTGGAATTGTACAGGGCTACAAATTTTAGTGTTTTTCTCATCAGCGTAGTTGTATATGTTGGCCGACATACTTCAAAGTTGTAGGGACCAATCCTGTTGCATTCAATACAAAAATTGTTCCCAAGCATGGGGATGGCTATATTGAAGGTTTTTTTTATATGATGTGTATTTCACTCGACTTCTGGCACACAATTTCCGCAATTTCTCATCTGCCACAAAAAAAAAAAAAAAAATGCTCACAGGATAACGAGAGGGAACCCCAGACATTCTACTACTCGGAGTATAATCTTATAACTAAATACAGGCATTTGGGGGCTATGAACTTCTCTTAGTGGATGCCCTTGGAAGATGGCACTTTGTTAGATTTTTATGCATTTCACAAGAATGCTCATTGCTTCTTTTCCATTTCACGTGTGCACATCAAAACTGGAGAGCGTTAAAAGTTGCGGCATGAACTGGACAGAGGGCTGATGGGTAATCACCACACTGACATGACTGGCCTATAAAAGTGAGTTGAACTGACTTGATTTCATACTTGTCTTTGCCTCCATTTCTGAAGCCACGACAGACTTCATGCTTGCACAGTGTTATGGCCATCAACTATTTTTGGTATTGAGTTACACGTTTCTGTAGTCTCAGGCAAAAATAGAACTCAAAGCTAATGTATTTTATTGTTTCCAGAATTTATATCTCCTAAGTTGAGTCCCTGTCATCTGCCTTTAAATAATCACAACAGTTTCAAAAGGATCTAAACAAACGCTGAAGAACCTAGAAACTCTTTGCATAGTTGTTGGGAAACCCCTCCCCTCTGAAGTTTCGAACTTAGGCTTCCCAACTTTTAATTTTATTGAAATACCAATTTAGACTTCATTAGTGTTGGCTTGAGGGAAGCAATCACTGATTCTAAAGTTAATAATAGTTTTATAGGAGAGGCTCATGGATTTTTACAGTGATAGGGATCTGTAGTCTAAATAATGGCAGTTTTCTAATTAAGCAGCAATTGAATAAACACAATAAAATCAAGGATAAACTATTCATTAATTTTGATGTGTTTAGTTCAATTTAGTTTATATTTCTTAGAGTATTTGTTATTTCTCTGTTGAATAATTTATAAAAGTAATGAGTAACATGAATCATTGGGACAGTCTTTTTTTTATTTTATCAAAATAAATTGTTCAATGAAAAATGGAGCCCAGTTTACAGAGGCAGCTTGAGACATTATTTGATGTCACTTGAATAAACACTATGTAGCAAGCTATAACCTTTCACACAAACCATCCCAAAGTGTGATCGGTTCAAGAGAAAACTTTTATCGCAATTAGTGGGAACCATAACCGTGAGAATAGGAGTTGGTTGAAATGGCAAGGAAGACACTGGCGTCCTGGGTCTCACTGCATTGTGGGGCTTTGAAACCTCATGAAAGCAGAAGCTTGAATCTGTATTAGCCATGCAATGTGGTTGTTTTCTTAATGTTCCAAAATTTGATCATGCCATATCAAAAGGAAACAACTAACAGAAGTTCACCCTTTTATAGAAGTGATATGGTAGAAAGGGTCCTTGTAGACATCTCTACAGAGTATGTAGTGACGTCAGCTAATTCTCAGAACCCAGATGTAGTGTGTTTGTCTGGGCTTACTTCTTGTGAAGATGCTCAGTGACCAGCCATCCTGCAGAACCTCAGAAACCTGCCACTGTGTATTTTCAGAGTTCTCTTCTTGAGTAACTGTCCGTCAGTTTCCTCCCTTATAGGCAGAGTTTTATGTCAGTTTATGCCAGTGAGATACTCCCCAATTTGAATTTTCTCGTTGAAGATCTTTCTCCCATTATTCTACTTTGAGAGGGTGTGGCAAATATCGCTGTCAGGAAAACCTTCCCAAATAATTTGCATCTCAGTAGACCCCTATTTTGGTTCTGTTTTTTGTAGAAATGAATGACACTGGTTAAATGACTGTCTTGTGACCGCTCTGTATTATTTTCATTTAAAATGATTTTGCTTACTTTCCCTTTTGCTGTCTATCAAAAGCGTTAGATACCATCCTCCTTTTCTTTCAATTAACTCACAAATATTGGGTGAGGTTTGAGATTATTAGGATAGTGTTTAAGATATGCTGAGATTTTCTATGACTTTTGAACTGGAAAGAGTCTTAACATGTAGCACTGGTCTCAGCTCTTTTCATAAATACTTTGTTCTACGCTTTGCTTAGTTGTGTTAATTTTATCCTTCCTAGAATTTCTATTACCGCATAATGCCTGTAGGTACTATAAGTGGGAAAGATGTTATTAACATGAGGTAGTAAACTGCTGTTTATGTCTAGAGAATTTAAGTCATTAGATGCGAGAATATTGATATTTAGTAAGTAAATAGATTATACTTAACAGTCATCATATTTTATCTCACCTATACTTTAAAAAGTATGTATTTGTGCATATATGTAGTATATGCATGTGGAAGAGTGGTACCTGTGTCCATACAGGGTGTCTGGCTGTATTGCTCCCCTATCTCCTTGAGACGAGATCTCCCACTGAATCTGGAGTTCACTTTATTTATTTATTTATTTATTTATTTATTTATAGCTAAGCTGACTATTCATCAAGGTCCGGTGGTCCTCCTATGTTTCCCCCTCCCCTCCCAACCACAGAGGTAAAGTTAAAGTTACAGGAAAGGAAGACCATCCCCAGGTTTGTGCGCATCTTAGGACTCTGAGCCCAAGTCCTCTGAGCTCCGTTCTTCATGAACTCTCTCTAGTCGTCTATACGTTTAAAACTCAGTTTCAAACTCTTAGTGATGTCAAGAAATTTGATTTTAAAACATTGTAAAAATGACTTTGTGCCATGTTAGAGAATTAAATGTTTTTAAGACCGTTGCTGTTATATTACCTTACAATAAATAGCACTTACAAATGGACTTCCTTGTTAAAAGATGAGTTTGGACACCATTATGGCTTAAACTGAGAGAGTTTGGGCTCCTACTTTGTTTTAGAGGTGAAGTTATACACAGCATTTCTTATACATGAAAACCTATGTCTAATGCCTTAACCACGGCTCCTGATGTCATCGCTTCTTAAAAAGCTTTAGGGGTGCTGCTGTGAGATGGCTCAGTCAGCAAAGTACTTTTTGTACAAGCCCGGGGATGTGAGTTCGGATCCCCAGCACCTAGATACAGAGATAGCATGACATCACATGCTTGTAATCCTGCTTCTGGGGAGGCAGATAGAGGAAGATCCCTGGGGCCGCCTGGCCAACCTGACTAGCTCAGTCCATGAGCCCTAGATTCAGGGCGAGAGCCTGTCTCCAAAAGTAAGCTGGAGAGCAGTTGAGCACAACACTGACACCGACCTCTGACCTCCACACACACATGCACATACATGGGCATACATGGGAACGAGTGTTCAAGCAATTAGATATTTCTTCAATCCAATTTGTTAATTGTTTAAAGACAGGGTCCTGGCAGCCCACTTGGTTGAGTCTTTCCCTGAAGCTCACTTAATAATGAATTTACATAAAAGGCCCAGGGGCAGGAAGGAGTTAAACAGGTGAAGCTGGACTTGCCACTTATGCTGATTTCTTCCAAATTTGTTTTCCTTGCTGAAGAGTGAAGCACGTGTTGCCTGTGCCAAGGTGACCTCCCGACCACTGGTTACGTTTCTGAGCCCTCTTCCGAAGCTTCCTCCCCTCCCCCGACACTTTTTGCTTTAAGCACAAATTAGAATCTTGATTTAGGATGTTCTCTTAGTTTGAAAGAGTAGGTCTGTGTTTTCCATCTCAGACATGTTTATAAGGAACCTGGGGCAGTGCCACTTGAGAGGAATTTCTTAACTCCAGAATTTATGAGTCTTCTGTCTATTAGACGAAAAATATGGAATTTTCCTTCCTTGAGACATGTTTTTATTGGGACAGACTTCTTGCCATTGCTGCTTAAAACTGATCCCCAAAGAGAAAAGCCTCATGAATCTTTGGCTTGCTTGCCTTGGAGCAGGGCCAGAAGCAGCACACTGTCAAGATAAACAGAACTCAGGCTAGAAGAATGGCATAGAAATGTCTCAGGTGGAGAGGCCCTGCGTTCCTCTGGCATGGGCTGTGCGTCACAGTGTCTTACAGATAAGGCAGTGTGAAACAACTTTATTTTATGATGCCTACTTCCTGGATGTTTTAGCAAAATGTGTCTTGGACACACTAAAGAATGTGGTTCTGAATACTGGCGTTTGTTGCTTGTAACTCCTATACATGTTCCTCTCTGTCATTGAGCCAGGAGTCTCAATACCTGTTGTCTTTACCACTGTGTTTCATATTTTGATTTTAGGCCAGAGTGTTGCCCTGGCCAGGTTGTATATATATTGCATATATGAATTTAGGTCCTTGTCAATCAAAATTTAATGAGAATCGTAAATCTGGGCTTCTAAAAGTTACACACACGGGGCGTTTGGTCTCTCTAAGTGGCAGTCATACAAACCGTTGCATTTGACTGAGAAAAGGTGAGGCAATGGGGAATAGAGAGACGAAGGGAGAGACGAAGAACAGAGAGACAGAGACAGGAGAGAGCGAGCTCAAGAGATATCGGTTCTATTCTTCTATCCCTGTCTGCTGAGACTGGAGACTCCTAGGGTGAACGGCATAATCTTTGAGGTCTATATTGTCCTTTGTTTGTATGGTCTCAGGTCAGGTTTCTGGAGCTTAATGGCAAGTTTGCTTTGCCTGAGAGTATAGCAGGGGGCTAGGTATAATAACGTATTGTTTGGGAGACCACGATTAAAGGTATTGGCGAAAGGAACTTGCTATTTCTGTTTTCTCCTGTAACATAACTCAACTGTTAATCAAGTAAGAATGATTAACTCCTGAATGTTACTTGTGGACGGCATTTTCCTAAGGCACGAATGTGTCATTGAAAGCATAAAAGAGAAACTGGTCATGCTTATGGTTTTGGAGAGTTAATGCATTGTTAACAACATTACATTCCTTGACATTTCATTTGGGAATGAAATCTATTTCTCTGTTTAATTTTTTGTGCTACACCAAATCTACAACTTGTGTTCCCAAGTCATTTGTTTTTGGAGTTTTGTTGCCACCCCCATCAGTCTTTCGGGCCTCTGGCTTATTTGAAGGCTCTTTTGTGTGCGTGTCCATTAGTCAGAGATTAGCATTAAATTGGAATAAGGCGCTGAGCAGACTTGGTGCAGCCTGTATATCCTTTGCAATTATTCGAAGCCTTATGTAAACCCAGTGGATCCCCAATATTCACAGATTGTATGTATGCAAATTTGCGTAGTCTCTAAGGTTTATTCATAATTCACAAATCAATGAACAGGGGAGTGAAAAATGTAGTGGCTTGATATGCAGGTTCCTGTGTGATGTCAAATAAAGTGACATTCCATTGCTTCAGCCTGCACACTCTCCACACTGCAGTCTGCCATCTTAGAGCCATAGTTTTCACATTTTCGTGCTTTTAGTGTTCTTAATTGTTGCATTGTGTTTCTCCTCCTCCTCTTCCTCCTCCTCCTCCTCCTCTTCCTCTTCTTCCTCCTCTTCCTCCTCCTCCTCTTCTTCTTCCTCCTCTTCCTCTTCCTCCTTCTCTTCCTCTTCTTCCTCCTCCTCCTCTTCTTCTTCTTCCTCTTCTTCTTCCTCCTCCTCCTCTTCTTCTTCTTCCTCCTCTTCCTCCTCCTCTTCTTCTTCTTCTTCTTCCTCCTCCTCCTCTTCTTCCTCCTCCTCTTCCTCTTCTTCCTCCTCCTTATCCTCTTCCTCCTTCTCCTCCCCCTCCTCCTCCTTCTTTGTTTTTTGAGACAGGGTTTCTCTGTTGCTTTGGAGCCTGTTCTGGAACTAGTGCTTATAGATCAGGCTGGCTTTGAACTCACAAAGATCCACCTCTCTCTGCCTCCCAAGTGCTGGGATTAAAGGTGTGTGCCATGACCACCGGCTTGCACTGTGTGTCTAATTGTAGAAAGGCTATATGCTGTCTTGTGACAGAAGTGCATGTCTTAGCCGCACTTTGCCCAGGCATGAGTGATGGTGCCGATGACCATGTATTCTGTGTCAGTAAATCAGAACATATTTTTTAATGAAGTCTCTTCAAACAATAGCACCCCTAAAACAGGCTTGTGTATGGATGGTTTGATGGAACTATGACCAGAGACTCATGGAAACCTACTAGTGCATGGTCCCTAAAGAACCAGTACAGGCCTAACTATCTCATGCATGTGTTGACTTCACAGAACACACACGGGCAGAAACAACCAGTGTTGAGTGCACGTGTAATTTTGCAGGCCAAGGAGTCATCATACTCATTACATTCTCAGGGTGGCTGCAATCACTTTGTGGGTTCAAGAAGAGGCCTTTCCATCCTAATGGTCTTGGCACTGAAACCTTAAAGAGAATGACGCAAAGGCCTGAACACCTGCTGTTTCCGTCTTCCCCTTGCCACACGCGTGGAATGATTCCACCGTTCCTGCCTTTGCAATTCTCAGGTGTGGTTTGTGTCCCAACTTTTGAGTTTACTAGTCATGTGATCATGTGCAAAGTTTCACTTCTTTGTTTGGATGTCTCAGGAGTAATGAGGATAGCACAGTTCCGACCCCAAACAGCTATTTTAAGGACCGGATTAGGCAATGGCCACAAAGGACCATGTAATGTACCTGGGAACAGTCAAAATCATGGATGTAAATGTTACGATAGTAGACCCTTGACATAATTGTTAATTCCTTTGTTTTTCCCTTTCCTGGATAAGATGTGACCCGTTTTCCTATTCCCGGGTGAGTTAGCAAGTTCATTACAGCCACACTCCTTCCCGCAATGATTAATGGTAAAGGCGAGACTGTCCCCAGTGTCTCTGGTTTTCTTTCTACGGATCCCTGCGGCCTGTCGCTCTGCGGTAGGGATGGATGTCAGGAGCTCTGTGGTCCTGTGGAAATTGGACTTGTACTCCCAGCTCCGTCCCAGGGATGGAGGGGAGCCATTGTGCTTCTGCAGTGTCCCAGGTGTGTGCCTCCCAAGTGGGACATCAGGCTAATGCCCACCGTTCTGATTCCCCGGAGTCCCCTTTACATCACTGTCAAGGGATCTCGGTGGATATCACCTTCCTAATTTGAAAACCTCAACTCCCTTCTCCTCAAATACTTTTTCGACTAATCATTTCCCTTACCCTCTCAGAATTCCCCGGACTTATCTGAAATATGGAAAAGAATGTAAATAGGATGACAGGTCCTTGGAGGAATGAGGTGTTCTACGCTAATGGATTTTCCAGGTGAAACCCGCACCATGCCCTGTTTGCTTTAGTAATTGCATCGAAATGGCCATAAATTGTCGTAGACAATCTTTTGATTCCTTAGGAATATTTATGTGAGGCAGATAATTTAAGCATTTCTTGATTAATTATGAACAAATGCTATACTCCATGACAGACATGGTGTTGTCCTCGGAGCCTGCACACATGAGGGAGTGAGCTGGCTCGGTGCTGTCATTGTTTCAGCTTTCTTGTTTCGTGTTTTGGTTGTTGCTCATGTTAGAATTTTACTGTTAGATGATGCAAACTGATGAATATGCCACTGTTGCTCACGTTCTAGAATACAGCAAAACACTTTATTTGCACGTGAATACAATCTAGAGGATTTACGTGCACAGTTGCCTAATAAACATGTTGATGTATTATACTAGTGATGAAAACATTGCTTATGAATGCTATATACTTATTTTTAGTATAAATATAAAATATTTTTGTACACTCAGCCATCCGTATATATTTTACTCTTTCTCGTATAAACTTTACCTTTAGGTGAGCTAATGTGCTAGTACTTTTGTGTAACTGGCATGTGTATCTCCAGGATAAACTGAAGAATGAATATCCCACATCACTGAGAATTACATCTGCTATTACAGTTAAATGTTTCCTTGTAGAGCAGAGAATACATATCAATTCCTGTTTGGCTCTAAGCTTTCCTAGTTTGACTCTTGACTAGAGGTAACAGTTCCCAGAGCCTCACAGAATGACCTTATAATCTGTTGTCTGTAACATACTCTCACTCAATTCAAGAAGATGCAGAGTATAAATAGACAGCACCAGGATTTATTATCCGGTGTCTCTGCTCGCGTACAACCCAAGTCAAAGACTCTCTGCCCATTGATTTAGCTTGGTGCCAGCTAGGATGATCCGTGAACCTTGCTGGTACTGCCAGGTTCTTGTTTTGTTTCTTGAAGGGCCCCCCAAATGGCCACCTCTGTGTCACTTGAGAACTACACATTTGGTAAAACAGAGACGAAGAAAGGAGGTGCTGTGAAATGGAATGACTGTCCTACGAGCGGAGATGGAACGCGAGAGAGGTTGCATTTGATGGGAAAACACAACTGGGGTGCCATTCTTCTACAGAGCCCCCTCAGCGCAGAGCCTGTGTATAATGCATGGTAATGAAGGGGCCCAATTGGGGAAAGTGGCTTTTAAAATGCAGCAGCAGAACGCTATTGAGAATCTCTTAAGGAAAACGGAAAATCTCATCAGGGACCCTTCCAAGCATCATTTTCTCCCATTTAAATGATCCTGCCTGAACTTGCCGTTAGCTTGGCACAGAATTCAGTATCCTTCGTTAATTTTGACCACTTGCAAAGGGAACGGAAGGGCTGTTATTAGTGACTTGTGGGTTGTTGCAGGATTTGCTCTAGGTATTTATGAAGCCCTTTGCCTCATGTTTATTTTGTATGAAATTGTGTGATCTAAGGGGTTTCAGGGCCCCCTGATGCTTAACTTAGAAAATGTTCTCAAGTGATTACTGTGAAAGCAGCAATGGATTCTGGGAGCCCAGCCTCTTGCTCACGGAAGCTTCATTGCCCTCTTTTCTCCTCTTGTGGGAAAATTTGGTTGGGGAATAAAGAACCCTATTCTCTTTGATTATCTGTGCATTTGTGTGTGTCTTTTCATCTGTTGGGTGAAACTGGAGACTTGTAATTGATGTTTCATAAATTTGTACTTTTACCCAACTCTATTTGAGGTTATACTAAAATGTTTACTGGTGGAGAAAACTCACACATGAACCTCAGTTACTTTTGATTTCTTTTCTTTGGGGGCAATAGCACTTTACTCTTCTAGCAAACCTTCAGGACACAATGCAATACTTTTAATTGCAGTGGTTGGAATGAGAAATTATTGAGCTTCGGCGGAGGTAGGGGGTGAGGGATGGGGGAGGTGTCCCAAACTATGCTTCGTGTTTGGTCTGTCCACATGTTCTAAATAAGCCGGTTGTAAAAGGCCACATTAAAAGCAGAAAACAGAAAAAGGAGATTTTTTCAATGTGGCCACATTAGAAAGAGGGACACAAAGATCCAGTGAACTCCACCTGCTCCCCAAGTTTGTCTGCAGGGGAATCCTGCAGAAGTATTAAAGTTGAAATGTTGGGACAAAGATGCATACCTTAGCAGTCCCAGGCAAGGTGTGGTCCTGCCTACAACTGATTGTTGGCTGGCCTTCAAGTGCATCCTGTAAGATAGCCTAGCAAGTAGTTAGGACTCTATGAAATCTCTTTTTTTTTTATTTTTTTAATTTATTTATTTATTAAAGATTTCTGTCTCTTCCCCACCACCGCCTCCCATTTCCCTCCCCCTTGAAATCTCTTTTCAGCACTCAAAGTACCCCCTCTGCCTGGGGCCTCTCCCTTTTCCTAGCATGAGATTTCTGAGGAAATTTCCATTTCTTTTGGGTCCACTCTTTCAATAGTCTTACTGGAGGAAGTGTAATGGAGGGGAACTTCTAAAGTTTAAAGCCTCGTGGGCCTTCCAGGTTGCTTTGAGCTTTGGGTGAGATGTGATCTCCCAGCTTCTTGATCCTGCCACCATGCCCACTACTTGCTTCCGTGCCTCTCCTCCCCACCCTCCATGGTGGGCTCTTAGCCCTCTGTTACCATGAGCCAACATGAGCTCCCCCTTCATTGAGTTGTCTTCCTTCATGGTGTTTTATCACAGCAATGGGAAGGTAACTGATTCAGTTAAAGTCTCCAAGCTTAGCCGTGACTCAGTCATCCTATACAGCTACACCTTTACACTATTTGGATTCTGTCTCCTATCTCACACTTATCAACCTCATTCACTGGGCAACCACCATCCTGTTCTTTTTTCCTATGAGTTCAAAGTTTCGATTCAACACGCAAGAGATCATGAAGTATGTTTCACGTATAATTTGCACCAGAATCATCCATATTGCTACAAACATGAACCGGATTCCGTTGTGTATGTATACCCAGTCTTTTTTATACATTTATATTGTCTGCATCTCATAGCTAGTGAGGCTAATGTTATAATGAATCTTGCCATAGTTACTGCTTTGTTGCTGTGAAGAGACACCATGACCAAGGCAACTTATAGAAGGCAACGTTTAATTGGGAGCTTGATTACATAGTCCATTATCATGGCAGCGGGCAGGCATGGTATTGGAGAGAGCTATATCCTGATCCACAGAAGGCACGCACAGAAAGAGGGAAGAAAGGAGAAAGAGAGAGAGAGAGAGAGAGAGAGAGAGAGAGAGAGAGAGAGAGAGAGAGAGAGAGAGATTGGGTCTGGTGTACACTTTTTGGAATGGGAGCTTGAGGTAGTTGTGATTTGCATTTCTCTGATAATTATTCATAATTATTATGATAATTATTCATGATAGCATGTTAAAAAACTCTTCATATGCTTGTTGGAAATTTTGTGTGTTTCTGCTCTTTTTTTTGTTATGTTTTTCTCTGTGTAACAGCCCCAGCTGTCCTGTAACTCACTTTGTAGACCAGGCTGGTGATAAACTTGCAGAGATCCACCTGCCTCTGCCCCTTGGAGTGCTGGGATTAAAGGAATGTGCCACCACTGCCTGGCACCTTTCTCCATTTTTAGCCCCCCTCTCCAGGTATTCTGCCTTGCAGTGGTCAGCTAATATTGTACCTTTATAAAGGAGACTTGAGGGCATCCTTTTGCCCCTTCTGCCAGAGGAGGACACATTTATCTGGAATAAGCTACCCTAGTCACCGAATCTCCTGGCTCTTTGCTTCAACTTCCCAGTCCCCAGAACTGTGAGTAACGCATTTCCATTGCTGAAAAGTTATCTAGCCTAGCTTGTGTTTTTACGGGCTCTTATACTGACCAAGCAAAATTTATAGATACCACAAAGAACGTGAAAAAAGAAACAGCCTTTCACAACCTAACTATAGGTTATTCTAAGAGGATTTTTAACTGGTTCCTTTAGTACTGATGCACATTGTGGTAGCTTACAGTGGGGAGAGGTTGGAGGGAAGTGAAGAACTCTTTGATGGCATCATGTTACCTGACTGAGCCCTACAATGCTGATCGAGTGGCTGTGTTCCTAATGAACTTCGTGTGTCTTGTAACATACGAATTAAGACTACTTTGGTCATTTGTCTGATGCATAGGGACCCTGTCTTGTAACATATGAATTAAGATTACTTTGGTCATTTGTCTGATGCATAGGGACCCAATTGAGGTACTGAATTATGATTGGGCCTATTCATGTTTATATACCCTCTATCACAGAAGAAACTAATGTACAACATAGAGAGTACTTTGGGTGTTAATCAGTATTTTCTTTTCAATCATGCTATTTTGGAGCTAATGTTTCTATATCTACAACTATCACTATTTTAGCACAGATTGACAAAGAATACTGTTCTTTAATATCACCACAGTATGAATTAAAAGAGAAAACGCATGTGATAGAGCAGAGTTATTCTGTTTAGCTGGGTTTGTAGGGAAATGTAACAATATTCAGGTCTAAAGATCAGATCAGATTTGGAATGGAAATTAAATGTGAATTGACTTCACAAAACAAAGGCTATGCAAGACAGAGAATGGCTCACACTCTCCTCCCACAGTGTTTTTCTGTGGACCCAAATGTGTCGAGAGCAGCTTGTAGAGCGAAATGAACTTCATGGAGAATCCAAACATCGTAGCTATTCCTGGGATATAGTTTGAGTTTAGTTGCTCTTTCTTCGCTTCTGTGTATGCTGGGTGGTCGGGGTCTGTATGTTACCCTGAGTAGGGACCTTCAGTAAGTTGGGTTGTGTCCTTTGTCCTTCCCTTCTCTCTGTCCCCTTTCTTTTCCTTAGAGGGTTCCTTTCCTTAATATCATTGGAAAGTCTTTGTTCCAAGGAGTTAATATTGATGACATATTAACAAATCAGATAGAATGAATTGATATTTTAACACAGGTAAATTAATATATGTGATATCATCATTGTTAGAGTAACAAACTCCGGGTCAAGAGAATGGAATCTTTTGGCCTGGGGACCTAACATCCTAGTTGGGAGAAGTCACTTTAGGAAGGTAGGCCCACCTTAAGCCATGCTGAAGAGGGGTGGGAATTAGTCTTTTACTATGATCTTGGACTTTTCCTCTCCAGAATCCCCACCCCTACTGTAGGAACTTATTAGGGCTGAAGTCATGTGGCTTCATTAGACTGCCTACTTTCCTGTCTTATTCAGAGAACTGTAACCTCCCCCCACCTTTTCTCTAAGCTTTCGTTAGCACATTAGGCTTTCCCAGCTCTTTGGGTTTCTGTACCTTTTTTTTTCTAAAGCTTCCCTCCTTACCATGTGGCTGGTGTATTTCACCTCCATGTATGCTTAAATGGCATAGTCCCTTTTTCCCCTTGTCTGTTCCCCTCCAGGCATCGACCAAAGTTTTACAGGATCCCTACTCTGGGGTTTTTCTTTTAAACTCGAATGAAATTGTCCTCGAGTTTTTGTTTGAGTCTGTTCTTAAATTCTTTTATTGATGAGACTAAGAAGCCTATGAGGGGACCCTGATTTCTCCTAGATCATCTGGTGACTATGATAGCCCCCCCAATTCCAGTGACATCATTATTTTCAATGTCAGGAGCTTCTTTTGAAATGTATTTCATTCTGGGTTAATGCAAGGATCTCTGGTTTGTAGCTATGGTGCAGTCCTTGCTGTAATAAATCTTGTATGAGTGGACTTCAAGAAAATAAAAATGAAATATCCGATTCTCTCTTTTTGGCTGTACACTGAAACAATACATATTGATCATAGAGACACAGTAGATGGGAATAAGCTTGCACCACCTGAACATTGGCTTCTCAAAGACAGTAACAGTAATTTGGTGCACATTCTTTGATTCATACATATTCATGTGCAGTTCACCCGCAGCAACAGTATTATGCTATAATTAGATTATATATTTTAGCCAATTAACAACCATTCAAAACATCTTTACAAATTAGTAATATGTATCTACATAAGCATTTTTATCAGTAATATATCATACCATGGTATAAAATACACGATTACAATTACTCAATACTGAATCCTAATATTGATTTAAGATTTTTTTTTGACTTTTGCCTCTTGCACATGCATCTTTGTGGCCAATGTCTGGAAACGCACCTCATGATGTCGTTTTCCACACTGTTCTGTTGTGACTGCTGTACACTGCCAAATGCTTCCCTAAGAGGCAGGACCTTCGCATCAGGGGAGATTTCATTGCCCTGTAATGGTTATCATCTGTTTTGATCTTTTAAGGCTCCATTAGACAGACAGGGGAAAGAGGCCCTTCATTGCTTTTCTTCGCATTCCTGTGCCTGTCTGTTCTATAAAATAATCATGTTTCTTAGACAACTATCTAACCAAAATGTAAACTTCCTTAGGTCAAAGAGAAAGTTCTCAAATGCATAAATATTTATATCCACCATCCTTCTGAAATAGAATAACCCCTAGAGAGGAATTTGAGATACTTTTTGGCAGACTACCATGGGCTAATAGTAGCATATAACTTTATTAAGAATGTCCTTGGGTTTTACTTGAAAACCTCAACCCTTAGTTCTCACAGTGATTGTTCTAAGGTGACTCTGGCAAGACTGTAAGGAGTGATAGAAACCTGCATGTCAGGACGAAAGCCAGAAGGTCGGGATGCTATACCTGGCATGGCCACCAGGGGGTCTAGCCAGGACAGTGGACCAGCCTTTGCTTGGCATGGGGCCACATGGTTGCTGGTTCCCTGAACAGCTTTCCTCAGTGTGGAGACTAAGCAAGTCCAAAATATGTTTGCCGCCATAATGTCTTCACTATATTGAATACCTCCCATCTATTGTGTGAACCGGCTTGAACCCAAATCTCATAAAAGGAATTTAGGCTTGTCATCAGAAGCACAGTTTTCATTAGGAGGAACATAATGTTTAAAGAGACTTCTTAAGACGGGAAGTTTCTTTTCAGTAAATGTAAGGATACAAAGATCAACGGTTCCCGTCTGTGATTACAGACTGGGATCTCACATTATCTGGAGCGTTCCCTGGCTAAACAAGGCAGGGTTTAATGACTGGTCAGTCGGGTTCAAGAGAAAGGCACCGCTCTGTTATTAAAAGGAGACTTTAATGACTGAGTTGCCATTGGGAACCAAACAGACTCCATAATAAAGCTCGCTCTCTGCACTGATCACGGGTTACCAGAGCTTGACATCAGCGGTATTTCTCATCATTTAAAAATGAGAGTCAAGGGAAATGCATTCACCAACCTTGTGACCGCATCGAGGGGCGGAGACAGGTGTATCTTTCTCCTGGTAAACCACCCAAGAACAATCAGACTATGAATGAGTGTGTGTGTGTGTGTGTGTGTGTGTGTGTGTGTGTGTGTGTCGGGAGGGGCTGGTGGTTCATTTTTTTTGATATTTAAAAGATCACTTCATAATTGTTCCTTGGGCTCCAAATAAACTGGGGGAACTTTATAATATATATATTGTAAGAAAGCCAAGAACTGCAGCATGCTTAAGAGTTATAAAGACATGAACTATCATAATGCACAATGATACCCCAGGATCACTGAAAATCATGAGGAAGAAAGGAAGGGACAGCTCACACTCACAGTGCGCTTGTGCAGTACCAACTCCTGCTGCACATGTCCGCTTGTTCGTTCTTTAAACTCCCCGAAAGTTTCATAAGGTATTTTATTTCACTGAAGAGAATGTTAAAGCACAAAAGAGTTAAAATAAGTTGGCAGAAAGTCACACAGCTCGTTAGTGACAGGACTGTAAGTCACATTTTGTCTCTGATTCTCGGTCTCAGGTGATAAGAGCACTCACTGCCAACTATCCCGGAAGAATGTGTCATCCCCTCAAGGGTTCACTGTTGGCTTTTGCAGAAATGGTGACTGGGAATATTAGTGCAGAACTAAAAGCATTCCTAAGAATGACTGTTACAGCTTGGTATTCAGGGGAGATGCCGCATAGATTTCTGAAAACAAATTTTTAACATCTAAGTACTTGTGGGAGCTGAATAGAAATAAGCTACTTTCTGGGGTTCAGTTTCCTCTCCTAAACCTAAAGAGATGGATGTGTAACAAAAAAAAAAAAAGTCCTACAACTAATTTGTGAAGCAGACGTAGGTATTGAGGTCTGGTCTTTCTATCCATGAAGACCTCATAGAAGGGACCACTGGTAGTACTGTCTGCCATACACAGGTTCACAGAAGAAAGACTTGATGATATTGAGATATGTCCACATGATCACTTTTCCTAAATCCCTCATCTGTGACCCAGAGAGCAGAACGTCAGCCTTGAATGGCAACTCACACCTCTAATCTCAGTAAGAAGGAAGCTGAGACTGGAGGATTGCGAGGACTAACCTGGGTGAAAGAAACAAAATCAATCAGAAAGCATTTCAGATTAGATTTAGTGGATGTCAGCTTTTTCTGGGTATTGGAGGAGGTACTGACCCAGGCAGTAGATCACACTTGGAACTGAAATTCTACTCTTCAGAGCAGTACGCAGTGATGGCTCCTCACGCAGCAGGCTTGTACAGACAAGCCCAACAATTAATTCCGGTCACCAGGATTTCCCATATTGCTGCTCCAATGTCAGATTTACTAGGTCAATGCTGATGAAGACAATAAACTTCTCCTTTCCCTCCTTGGCGCCCTTGCGCTGTGACACTTCGTCTAATCACAGAGATCTGAGTTATTGGTAACCACACACAAAACAGAGCTGCCTCACCAATCATGGTTTACCGCCGCACTGTGGAAACACCCAGGTTAGAAGGTAACTGTGGTGTAGCCGTATTGATTAACTGAAGGAAGAAAGGTCAAGCTAATCTTTATCTCACCTGAAAGACTTGAGTTCTACATGGCAGATGTGTTGAAATGGTTCCTGGAGAAAAAGATAAAAAAAAAATTGAACACTTCATGCATAGGAAGTAGGAGAAATTACGCTAAACTATCACTCAGATAAAGGTCAGTAAAGGAGCTCTCACGCAAAGAAAATTGGGAAATACTATCTCTCCAACAGTCTGAGAGACTTCAAACACCAAATGCTCAAGATGTGCAGGTTATTTAGATTTTCTTTTATTTGTAGTAGAATCTATTGGAAACATCATTACCAGTGGAACAACCAGCAAAGGACCACGGATCAAGCAGTCACATTGCATAAGAGTCCCAACCCACCAGAAGACCAGAAACACAGTCCTAGTCCTCAGGAAACAGGAAGCTGGAAGCAGAGTTGTACTTTCCTGCTTCCGGGAGGATCAGGATCTCTTGCAGCCGAAGACCTGATGCTGTCTTCCGGATGTGAAAGAGACAATGCCTCTCACAAGATGGTGGTATCATCAGGGCAAAACCACCCCTTCTTTTGGCCCAACTGACAATATGAAAGTTTGACAGCTGAAATGTAGAATCTCGAGGAAATAGACACAAATGGAAAAGGCTAACAGCCAAAGCCTTGTGTAGAGAAGCCAAACTGTCTAGGCACTGCGCGGACAGAGTGCTGAGCTGAATGGCGTGCGGGCTGCTGGAAAGAAGGGATGCGGTACCGGGTGGAACGGTTATCAGACTTGAGAGTGAGAGCTGAGATAGCTTTCGCTTTCCACTCAGGCCCCAAAGGCCGACAATGTCTGAGACGGGAAAGGCTAGGGTTTGTTGTCACAGCTTCAGGGCTCGCTGTGACAAAAGCTTACTTTCGGCTCTATGAGCACCTGTGCAGTTAGGAAATTCTTCTTTCTTTGACATTTGGGACACATAGCCCCTGTTATTGCTGTTGACATCATCTGAGTGCTGTCACTCGGCCTTTGGCGAACTGCAAGGCTCTCTGGGAAACATGCCATAAAAAGTGACATGTCTAGGTTTACCATAGAACACGAGGGATTTTGGCTTTCCTAAGAAAAACTTTCCAACTGCATTGTTAGGTATCAGAGGGAGTTACCAAAGGAATTTTGGAGAACTTTATTACTTTTTCTTGTTGGCACTTGGAACTTAATTTTTTTCTTTGAATTTGACTCTATGAGTTACACTTTTATAAGTGTATAGGCTTTTTATCTACACCAGCTATCTGTCTGGAATCATTTTCTTATAGAACAGTTTATCTTTTTTAACTTATGGATGATATATACTTTTTTATGCAAAGGAAGCAAAATTGAAAGAAAAATAAACAGAAGTAGAAAAAGAATGGACTTTGAAATGAGACATGTTTTATTCATGAATGTATACATTTGTGGGCTAAATCAAATAACATTAATAATAAACATCCAAGACATTAGTCATAATTTGCACTAATTTCTATGTAAAGTACACAATCTAACCTTGGCATCACCATCATTGGGATTCTGATAGGTTGTATGAGGCACGTCTTGCATTTTTTGGTGATATTTGCTTCAATGTATGTTAATAGATGATAATTATATGCTTTTCATTTGAGTAGTTCTTACCCCAAAATGATTTAATATTCACATGTCTAATAGGTTGCCTATGGCTATTGATCATCTGGATCAGAGTTCAATTTGAGCTGCTGCTGGTTAGATTAGAAATTGTAATCATGGCGAAAGATAAATGGCAAGGTCTCTGCAGATTAGTTCTGTCTTCAGATTAGATACGCTTTCAGGCACGCGGAAGGAGGAGGCACGGTGGTGCCACTGTGGGGCCTGTCTGAGGACACATCCAGAGGGTCTCTGCAGCACCTTTACCACCCCATCAGTGAAGCTAAATTTATAGGATATGACATTTTATTACAATCGAGACAGTGACAAACATCCATAAATTTTTAGTGAATTATAGTTCTGAGGATTAAAGACAAAATGGGGGGGGCATAGTTTGTAAATATAAATTCTGTTGTGATAAAGTGCTGTGCTATTAAAACAGGCTATTTAATATATGGATATTTTGGTTATTTGGTTTGGTTGGGAATAGAGGACATGTAAAGGAAGATTAATTTAGGTGAAAGAAATCTCTGATGATTAATATTAAAAGAATTTATCTTTACTTAAATTTTTTTATTCTTTCTCTTGAGGTGTTCTCATGTAGTCTCAAATTCCTTATCCATAGCTAAAACTGGCTTTGAACTAATCTTAGTGCCTCCACCCCGCAAGTGCAGGGGTAATAGGAGTTGACCACATATTTATTTTAAAATTATGTTTATAATAATTACATTATAAAATACATACTTTTTATTATACAACATTTTGAAAATTGAGAAAACTGTATTCAAGGAAATAAAATATGCTCACTATCCAGCAGGGTCCATGTATTGCTATCAACATCTTGAGAAACTTTAAGCTTTTCCTTTTTTTCTTCCAGAAAATCAATAAATGGAATTTCAAACAAAACTTCAAATAAATGGAATTGGAGCGAACCCTCACTATCTGTGAAGTGGGCTGGTTCCAGGGACTCCTGTGGATACAAAGTAGCGAATGCTGCAGTCAATACAGTGTAACAGTATTTGCTATCTTCAACAGTGGTTGTGAGGCTTTGTTGTCCACTTGGTGAGATTTAGAATCAGGAGACACACCTCTGCTTGTGTCTCTCAGGATATCTCTAGGCTGATGGAGCTGAGGTAGGAAGACCTACCCTTAACAAGGGCTGGGACCCTGGGCTGAAAAGTAAGAAAGGTAGCTGAGTGCAGCATCTGTCAGTCTTTACTTCCTGACTGGGAGCGCAGTGTGCCCGGTTGCCGCATGCCCCTGCCACCACAGCTAGGCTGCTCTTTATCTTGTAGCCTGTGCACAAATAAATATACACATACAGTAGATACTATATTTGCCACCCTCCATGTTGAACTATTATTATGGAGTTTTGTTTGGTAATTTTTCTATTATCTATAAACAACATAATGTCATTTCCATATTTAAAAGCATATGAATATCACCATCTTCATCATCATTGTCTTAAGGGAACTACTTCTATGCAAACTTAATTATTCTAAGTATCTGTGCTGTTTTTCTAGGCTGGTAATTATGTTTTCTATGATGGCTTAGGAACAGTTTTGTAACAGCTTTTTTTTCCTGTGTAGTTGCCTTAGCATATTTAGCTTAATTCTTTTTCTTTTCTTGCTGTATTGCAAATTAGTCTGGAAAAGGGTGATCATAGGGAGAAAGTTTAGATGGGTCCATTTCCTGATTTGAGAGAATTCTTTTTAATATGAGCATTCATTAGCATGGCTGTGGCAGTTATTTGTGAATTGCTTGGTCCTTATCAGATTAGACTGTTTTCTTTTTCCAAGTTTCTGAAGAGATTTGTTAAACTTTACTGCATGCTTTTCTGTACCTGTAAGAGGATTACCCAGTTTTTCATTTATAATCTGCTTACATAGAAAATTATATTAGTAAAACTTCTAAGGCTTAATAATTCATATATTCCTGCAATAACATGTGTTTAATCATGATACATTCCTTTTGATTACATTGAAAATATTTTCTTAGATTCCATGCAGAGACTTGTGTCTACATTCAAAATAGATTTGTCTAAACCTTTTCCTTGATGGATCTTCTTCTGCCCTCCTGATATCAAGGTTATTAGCTTTAAGGAAGGAGTCAGGAACTTCTTTTTATTCTAATCATTTGAGGCATGTTGAAATGTTAAAAGTATCTGTTCTAACATTGCTTGTTCTCTCTCATTTGAGGTTCCTAGCTCCAAATCTTCAGAATCGAGTACATATACTGGAGTAGCTGCAGAAATCAGGAAAATCAGAGGGGAACTGAAGCAGGGGGAAAGGAAAGGAAAGGGGGAACGAAGAGTCTAAGTGATTTGAAGGGGGTGGAAAAGTGGGGTAGGACTTTAACTAGAGCAACTTAGAGAGTGGGGGAGAGATAAATACAGGAGGGAGGAGGCTAGAATAACAGTAAGAATGCCTGCAGAACTCATTAGGGATCATAGTATTATCTATTTATTCAAACTACATTTACTTTATATAAGGCTCTGTATGTATATCTGATGTTATTGTTTAAATAATTGTTTTTATCCGATTTGACAATGCCATTTTCCATCCCAAGGGCCCTAGACTATCTAACAAAAACTACAGCATCAGGCATGAGAAATCCCCTATTGAGGTTGTCCAAGAGATTCCTAAAACATTAGAGACTACTGATATTGCTCTTGGGTGCTTCCCAGTAGTTGAAGGTTATGTCCAAAGGCATGATGAATATGAAATGAATTTGAACTTAAAAGTGATGTGTGATTCCCTTCTGTATGCTATGAATGTATTTTATTACCACTGGTTAATAAAGAAGATGCTTAGGCCCATGGAAGGGCAGAATATAACAAGGTGGAAAATCCAAGTAGAGATAGAGGAGAAAAGAAGACTGAGTCAGGCAGATGCCATGTAGCTGCCAAGAAACAAGATGTGAAAATCATGAGCCTTGTGGCAAAATACCAAATAATAGAAATGGGTTAATTTAAGATGTATGAGCTAGCTAGGAGTATGCCTGAGTCATTGGCCAAACAGTACTGTGATTCATATAGTTTTGTGTGATTATTTGGGTCTGGGCAATCAGGAAATGAAAGCATGAACTCTGCTTACAGAATGGCACCCTAATGATTGTGATTGACCTGCATGGCCCACCACACACTTTGGGTCTCAGTGCTTGTAAGCCTGCTCGGGGTTAGTAGGAAAGTAGGTGGGGGTGCTCCAGCAGTTCAACACTCCCCACCTGAGCAACCAGCTGGATCAGGTCTGCTAAGCATGAACAGGCAGGAGAACATGGTAAATTCCTGCCATCATACACAGAGATATTTCCAGGCCATACAGCATGCTGCAAGGCAGATTTAACTTTTACCCAGACTAAAAGGGTGTATTTGCTGCATGCTCCTTCCCAAAGTTGAGGTGGTGAGCATGGCTCACACCTAGCAGCTCCAGAACTGGTGGTGAACATATCTCTACCATATTAAAAGGCTAAGAGTGGTGGAGCTAACACGTAAGGGAGAAATGCCATGAGGCTCCAATTCTGTACAATTCTATACTTGTAGGCAGATAATTAGGAAATGCTGAGAAGTAGTCTTACTCAGGGAAGAGCCACCCAGTTGGTTATCCAACACCAAGTAGTCAGTCCTGAAAGCATGTATATGTATATACGCACACACAAATAACATTGTATGGACTGAGAAGACTGTATTCATTTACTTAGGTGTATACATACAATTAAGAAAAATAGTCCAGACATTTGAGAGCGCGCGTGTGTGTGTGTGTGTGTGTGTGTGTGTGTGTGTGTGTGTGTACATAGAAGCCTTTAGATGGGAAAATGGAAGGGGGAAATAATATAATTATATTTTAATTAAAGTATTTAAAAAATACCTGTTCCCTGAAGTTTTAGTAGAACTCACCCACAAAGATTTTTTGGACAAGGACAGGAGTGGAAATTCTGATTTTATCTGCTAAGTGGTTACAAAGTTATTACATTTTAAATTGTATTATTGAGTTGATGGTGGTTCTGATTTCCTAGTCCATTTCCAGTTTGTCTGGGTTTTCAAATTTATTGGCCAATTTCTTTTATACTACTCTGTCTGAAGGATCATGGCAAATTATGTCTGTGATTATCTTCCAATATTTATTTCTAATACCAGAGGCTTTCTTCTTTTCTTCCCTTCCTATTCATCTTGCTAAATTGCCCATTTTATTATTTTGAGATGTGGCAATAAATTCAGAAGTGTGTGTAATGCATGATCCCAAAATCATCACGGTGAGTTGAGGTTTGACTTTTGCCTCTCAAAGAGTCAGCTCTGATACATTCACATTCCTCGGAAGGTTTCTAAATTGCTCATACCCATGATAAAGGAGCTCCTACCTAGGTCCTAGGCACACTTTAAGTCTTGGGGCATAAAGAGCCAGAACAATGGTTTTGGATTGTCATTTTCTTCTTCAATGTGATATTCCCCACGAAGAGATGAAGATTATTGCTTTGATACCTTGAATCTGGGTGGGTTCAAGAACTGCTTTGATAAGCAGACTGTGGTGGAAGAATTCTTAAGCCAGTGCTAAGTGTCTGCTTGTCCTGATTTTCTCCCCATTTCTTAGCCTCTTGGAAGTTAGGCACTGTATAAGAAATGACAGTATCCTGAGATTACTTTGTTATGAAAACAAGTGAAGCAGTGCAAAGGGAGAAAGTCCAGAGAGCTAGGAAGCAGCGGGCTGTGAATGGCCACGCTGTCTGAGAAAGCCCAGTTCAGCTTTCCGATGGCCCAGCCCCACCTCCAGCTGATGCTAACACGTGAGACTCCAGGAAAGACCCTCTGACGGGAGCTCGATCAATCTACACAAACATAAGAAATAATGAATTTTATTCTTTTAAGGATCCAAAGTTTGGGGGAATTTGTTTGCTGCCATAGTAATAGTACAAATAGATTATTAAGTGTTTTCTTCACACCCTCCTCTAGCCTTTTCCAAGGAAGTCTCATCTTTGAAAGGATAATTACTCAAAAGACAGAGTACCCACAGCAGTAAGACGCTATTGTATTCCTGCTTGGAGGTAACATTATTTCCCTGAATGGCCGGAGGTGTCATTGTATGCCCGGCTTAGTGTGGGACTATGTGACACTGTTGCTAAATAAGGAGAACTGACCCAAGACTGCTTAACCACAGACTGTGGAGTCTGAAACTACGTTAGAGTTAGTTTCTGACATTTTGCATCAGGTCAATGTATATTATTTACAGCTAATATTTTCAGTAATAGATGTAATTCTGTTCCATAATGCTATAAGATGCATAAGCATATGAAGAATGTGATAAAGGGGTAAATATGAACAAAGTATATTATATATGTGTATTGAAATGTCATAACAAACCCCCCAACTTGTATTATTGACATATAGTAACAAAAACAAGTTAGCAAAAAACAAAAGCAAATTAACGAGAGCAAATTTGATAAAAATGTAATAACCAAAAAGGTCAAAAAGAAAGGAGAAGAGTTACAGCTAAAAGGAATGATGAAAGTTTATTTGTAACAAGCAATAAACACTAATGAAAATAGAAGATAAAGCTAATATATATCACTGTATTTAAAACAAAGGCCAATGGTTACACAGTAACTAGGTACAAGGCTCTTTAATAAGAGCTATGCAAATTTTGCCTCACTTAATCTCCATATAACCTTTATGTAAATATTAGTAATTATCCATAGTTTATATATACACAGAAGCTTAGTCATAAAGAGGTTAAATAGTGCACAAAGAGGTTAAAGTCACACAGCTAGAGTTTGGATAGTGACAATGGCTCTGTTACAAGAAGCCAAACAAGGCAACAGCTCTTTCAGACCAGGTTCCATATTCCAGGGCGCACTGTGATTGGACTATGGTTGGAAACAATGTCCCTCCAAGGACCCAGAAGCTTCACATTCTTCAGTCTTACCCTTTCTTCTCTGAACATTTGGAGTGAACATCTCAAACATAACACACACACACACACACACACGCACACACACATACTCACGCGCAGGTTGCCTGATGGAGAATACTCAAGTGAAAAGTGGGTGTCACAAACAAGAAGGTAGATATGTGGTTAACATAACAAAAGTTATATTATGCTGGGCATCAAAACAATAGATTCCCACTAACTACGGTGCTAAGCCTCTCTCCACAAGGCTGTTCACCTGTGCTTTGCGTCTTAGCTGAAGGTCTGGTCCAGTCTCTTAACAGAAGTCTCTGAGTAGAGGGTCAAGATCCTGGGGGAGACTCTCCAGCAGCAGGACAGATCAAGGCGGTATCTCTCCAGATGTGCAAAACAGAGCATTGCTCTTGGTCTCTGCTTATATACTGTCCTGTGGGTGTCACGGGGTCTAGGACTATGTCTGATAATCTCGAGTGAGTGATGTTACTGCCTATCATGTGCAGTCTTTGGTGTAGTGGGAATCCTGACTAAGCTATTTTTACATGTCTAAAAGGCGTGTGTGTGTGTGTGTGTGTGTGTAGCATTTACCATGCTCATTACAGTGGGACAAAGCAATGTTGATGTCCAGGAACTCGAGTTCATGGCCAAATCTTCTTCTCAGTGATGTAGATAGGGTGAAGGTGGCTTTTTGCTTTTCATCCTTGATACTAGAATCGTAATAAAAGCTATGTTCCAGTGCTAATCCTTCCACTGATCTTCTAAATGTTTCTCTAGTTGAAAGAAGAAGGATATTAACCCCATGGACTACAATATATTCTTGGCCATTACAGCTCCCATGATGAGTTGGCACCAATTGTATACATATATACATCTATCTATCTATCTATCTATCTATCTATCTATCTATCTATCTATCTATCTATCTATCTTCTTGCTGGTGGAGTAGAATGTGATGGAAGGAACCAATCAACTCAACCTGCTTTTTCAACATACTAACTCTGCTCGTTTCTCTATGGATCAGAGTGTTAATTTGTGAGTCAGGGTAGTGGTGGTTTTTTCTTTACATTTTGGATCATGATTATTGATCAGAATGTCAATTAATTAGTTAATTAATAATGAGTTAATTATTTTTGTACTTTCTTCTTTTCTCTTTTTACTTGAGTGATGCCCTCTTTGCAGACACAGGTCTGCCCTGTGTGATATTTTAAAGGCCTCTTGCACAGAGCTGTTTTGACAAGCTGGGAATCAAACTGACAGCTCACTGGAAAGGCATGCCTCATCACAGGTCTGAAGAGACACGGAATGACAGTTCACAGGCTCCAGTGCAAGGATGGGCTCTCAGTCTTCTTCAGCTGGCTAGGATCTTGGCTAATGCGGGGTGCGCGGATGCCAGACAGCAAAGAGCCTGGAGGAACAAACACAGGCCCAGTGAGGTAATTGGGATTGACAGAATCTTTGCCTGTCCCACAGTCTTCTTTGCAACAGAAAGACAGGCCATGCCAAATACGTCTTGTGAGAGTATGAGCACACACACTCAGCTCTTTGCTGCCTGAGATAGTTAAACTTTCCTCATCTGTGCTGATTTTGATTTTTGCCCTGGGTTCCTCAAACCATTCTGTGTCTAGGTCAGTGGCTAGAAGGATGGAACAGCAATTCTCTTATTTGTTTCGTTTATAATATCATGAGCCATCAAAGCAGAAAACAGAAATCTTGACCTGGAAGGAGGCAAAGAGGTGGGCGAGCTGTGGACCTCTTGAGGCCCTCTCCAACCTGTGAATTCAGGGGCTCTTCCTGCTGGGCCTGCTGCAGAAGTCAAGGCCAGGCAACAAACTCCATCCAGATCTTCTAGCTTTTCAGTTATCTCTGTATATCTCAAAAATAGGCCAAGGGAGAACACTAGATACGTATGAATATATTGTTTATACCAGGTGCGGGAGACAGGATGCGAGAGTGATCTTTGTCTAAATGCCGATCTCAAAAGGTAGTTTAGAATGCAGTGTGTTTCCGGGAGTGGACATTTCCTGAATCACTGACGTACTTTTGAAACCAATTAACTCTCATTTTCACTGATCCACGTCTGCGATGTGTCACGGATCTCATATGGCCAGGAATACTGACTCAGGAAGGGCTCTCATTCATAGTAGAGGGCACTGTGGTTTCCTAGTTCTATTGACGACAAAACTTAGGCAGGAAAAGAACATGTCTGCTGAAAACTTGGTGGGATGGGGAGCTGGGGTTACAGAAATCCACCTGACCGGAAGCAAATGTCCATGCAGGAAGCTCCTCAACTGAAACTGTTCACAGCCCGTCATCATTCAGGCACTTCCTTAACCCTCGCTTTCACACTGAGTTTATTCACTTCAGGAATCAGCTGCTTGCGACCATGTAGGGAGGCTGAGCCCTTCACTGTCCAGGGAGTGAATCTTTGGAACTCTAATTCTGTTATGATAAAGCCTCCACCTTGACAACATTTGATTTGGGAATTTGACCAGTAAGAAGAGATCTGCTAAACTGGATTGGAAGAAAAATTTTGATTCTCAGCTTAGACTCAGGGGAAAGTTCACTTGTTTATTTTTCTGTGGTTCAGTTGGAGGAGATGATGCCAGAATTCTGGATCTCTGTTGTGACCATGAGACACACTAGCTAAGATGTTGGGGTATCATGGTGAAGGTGTTGACACCTTGAGGATGTTACTGAACAGGCAGATAAGCACCCCTAACCGATCTACTGACTAACATCTTCTTAGATTAACAATGCATTTCCTGATTTTCAAACTGACTTTTTAACTTGAATTTTTTTTTCATCTCTTAGACATACTTAATCAATACACCGAGGGAAAATTGCATTGCCTCTTATTCTAAGAACCAAATCAAAAACCTATATACCAAATCAGTGCTCTGCTTTCTTGGATCCGAGCCCATCTATTTGACACTAGTCTCGGGGGCTAATCACTCAGTCATTGAGTCATTCAATACATAATTATTGAACTTTTACTATAGCCGGGGCCCCTGGATGAGCTCTGAACCAAATCAATACTGTTGCTACTCTGATGGAATACATATTTGGGAAAAAGGACTAATACTGAGCTCACATAGCTAGAGAAGAATATCTCTGAACCTGATGGTATCTTTACAGGACCTACACTTGGCCAGGGGCAGACACCATGGTTGGTGGTCCATGACCCAGGGGCTCCTGAATTCCCCCCACAGAGGAACCTAAAGCAGCAGCCTACTAGCTCAGCATTGCCTGTTCTCGCACCATTTTAGAACTTTTAATAATGCTTTATATCATATTTCATTTTTTTGCCCTTTTGGATTAGTTCATCGGTAGTTAAAAATTGGAATACATTAGCATAAATATCTGAATTTAATTCCCAAGGGCCTCTGTCAAGTACAGGAATATTTACCTCTAATTAGTCCTAATTAGTGTCTGGGAAGGGCCTTGAGCCAGATTTTAAACAGCTGGTGTCTTTTATCACTCCTACATCTCTCAGACTTCCCTAGCTGATTTTCTTCCACTCTGCAAAGCCTTTGTTGACTTTTCCTATGCCTCACAGGTGTGTGCGTAAGCCAGGCAGCAAGGGTGGGTGTCTCCATTTCATCCTCGAAGGCTTTTATTGTAATTCAAGAGGTTCGGTTTGGAAGATTGGCTCTTCTACGTATTTATAAGTCAAGACTTGGTTTAACTCCCGATTTGTTGCCTATAGCATTGCCAGCAATTGTGGTACCCACCACATAGGTGTTCATGAGGATAAAGGAACTGAACAGCCATGGGGTAGCCTTTCAATCAATAGTAACACTTGCTCTAACTGGTAACATAGTGTGCAAGCCATATGCTGCACGGAAGTCTGAGGAGCAGTGTTGTATAAATGCAGGGGAACCCAACTCTGGGAAAAGGCAAGAGGTACTCCTAGAGGCAGGTTCCCCAGATTAGGTTTAAACTTCAGCTCACTGCTCAGCTTTGGTTAGCTCTCTGTTGGAGCCTGCACTGTAGCTTCTAAGGATGCAGAACCCAACTGGTTGAGATCCAGACAGCATTTCTTTTTGTCTGATGGCACCAGGGTACTCTAAGCAGTCACTGTCTGGAAGATGACTCTTGGTCATTTAGCAGAAGAGGATTATGAGTGGCAAGACCAACACAAGCCAGCAGCAGAGAAGTATCACTGATCTTTCTCATCGATTCCGGGACTCATAAAGCCAGATCACAGCCCTGGAATTTTGGAGCTCTGTGAAACTGAATGGATGTTTTTGTCTCCCTGACTTTAATTAACTCAAGTTTAAGGAGAGACGAGTGATCCAAATAGTCTACAAAGAAGGGGTTTCGGTGGGGACTAATGGTGGTCTCATATACAGTGTGAAGGAAGTTCTTAGAGGGGATCTTTTATATATTTGTAACTGTAGGTCTGACAACCCTTGTATGATCCGTGACTGCTCCTACAACACTCACTCTGAAATATGTTCTCTTACCTTTCTGGGGATCAGAAGTCCAAGGGGGTATCACAGGCAAAGCCTTGGTGTGGACAGAACTGAAAATTCTAAAGGAGGCTCTTGTTGCTACTCATTGAGATAGCTGCTAGTGTTCTGCTTGAGCCTGGACACCTTATTAACAAGAGAGGCTGTTTAGCACACAGTTTTCGAATCAAGGGCATGGTGCGGCGCTGGTGTAGCTGGCATGAAAGCCTGGCAGTGAACGGAAGGAATCACAATGCTAGAAGGATATACAGAGGAAGACATCACATGGCAATGTAAGAAGCCAGAGGCCAGGACCGTAGAGAGGTAAAGTTTTCTCTTTGAAGCAACTGACTCTCATGGGACTAACTGAGGGTCCCGGGAAAATTATATAATCTTCCTTTTGGGCAATATTCCCACTCCAGTGGCCTCTCCTAGGTTCCATTCTTAAAGATTTTACCATCCTTTGACATGGCCATATTGGGAATCAAACTTCAAATACTTGAATTCTTAGGGTGAAACACTCAACCCCATAACCAGGGGATTGGCAGAAGTTCTTGTAGTCGTAGCAAGGAAATCACCTTTCCTCATAGGCTTTCAGCTGAGGGCATATCTCACAGCTTCTAGGCACCGTTTACAAACCTTAGCTCTTGGACCCCTCACTCCATTCTCGGAACCAGTTAAGGCGGACTGGGTTCCTCCTTTTCTCTGAACTCACTTCTCTAACCCTGTATTGGAAAACTCTCTGCTTTTGGTGACTGGCATGATTAGATTGGACTCATCCACAGTGTCCGTGATGATGTCCCCATCTTTAGGGCTGTACCTTTAATCACTTCTTCCAAATCCTTCACCATAGACAGGTCCTGGATGATTAATGAATGGACATCTTGGGGGTAGGAGTATTATTCTTCTATGCTTATCTTCTTATTTCAATAAAGCATGTTATTTTGTGACACCTTTGACCAACTTGGTCAGCCTACCCTCAGCATTTCCAACTTTCTGATTGATGTTGTTTCTGCGGAACAGGCTTTAAAGATGACTACATATTCTTATATAGTCTTTATTTCATATCCTCTCCTCCTTCAGACCAAGGCTTTTTTTTTTTAAGTTGCTGTGGACACCAGTCTGTTATATTTCTCTTTTGTTCTTCTTATTGTGTCAACTGTTTTTGTTGCCATCAGATTGTCTCTGTTTCACTGATGTAGTACAGGTTTTTCAAGTGATCATTAGTTTTAGGCTGTCTAGAAACGTTAATCTCAAGAAAGAGGAGAAATGGGACAATTTGAGAATTTTTCTGCTTTCCAGAAATATATATTTATATATTTATTTTTGAAAGTTTCCCTTATAGTTTTGATTATTTTTTTTTTCAAGACAGGGTTTCTCTGTAGCTTTGGAGCCTGTCCTGGAACTAGGTCTTGTGACCAGGCTGGTCTCGAACTCACAGAGATCCGCCTGCCTCTGCCTTCCCAGTGCTGGGATTAAAGGCATGCTCCACCACGGCCCGGCTTTGATTATCTTTTTAATGACAAAGTCAGCACCTACTCATTGCAATAATATATGTAACCACATAAGATCCTCAGCCTTAAACTGGACAACAGGTTCCTGGTAATGAAGTTTGTGTCTATCCCTCCATTCCTTTCTGTGTGTACGTACAACTTCACTAGAATACAATAGCCTTCTTTTTTTTTTTTTTATCATTTCCTTCAATAGGTTGGCATGCAGCCCTTCCAGATGTGTCTGTGGCTCTCCACAGCTCAGGTGCGTGCTGTGGCACAAGGCTGACCCTTGCCTACCTCTGCCACTGCTGCAACGTCCACAGCTGTGCCTGGGATTCACACGCTGCCACAGGCAGATGGACAGCTTCCACGGCTACACCACACAGACGAGGTGGCTGGCTTAGGAGGATACAGTGTTAGAAGCAAGATGCTCAGGGAGTCGGATGAGAGCGTGGATGCACTACAGGCAGGCGCCTTTCAGTTTGAAAGAAATGCTGCCAAGTCGAAGAGCAAGTACTGACTGAAGAGTTGCAGGGTGTGAACCTAAGAGGTCAGTGTCCTGGCGGTCATGGTCATTAGCACCTTATGGTGGCTCGCAGTGAAGAAGGAGCAACCTCCAAGCTGGGTGTTCCAGCTTCAAGACATTTAACTGAGAACTTGCTGTATTATCAAGCTTTCCTACTGTTATTTCCAAACAATTATTTTGACTAGTCTACAATAATTCAGTGTCTAGGCCTGGAGAGATGGCTCAGTGGTTAATAGCACTGGCTGCTCTTCCAAGGGTCCCGAGTTCAATTCCCAGCAACCACATGGTGCCTCAACCATCTGTCATGAGATATCTGGTGCCCTCTTGAGTAAAAGACCTGTTCAGTTGGCCTCATCAGCCTAGACCGTAAAACCAAATATGGACAAGTTCAACGGAACAACCAGGGTATAAAATTTCATTTCATTTTTTCAGTGTCTTGTAGACAGAAGTGTCTATCCTGCCCTGTCCTGCAGCTGTTCAGTACCAACAAAGCACACAGAGACTTATATTAATTATAAACTGGTTATATAAATATATGTATAAATTTTATATATATAAAATGCCTCAGTGAGGTATTCTCATCTTGCTTCCTCTGCATCTGGGTGGTAACTGCAGTCTGAGTCTTTCCTCTTCCCAGAATTCTCCTAGTCTGGTCGTACCACCTATACTTCCTGCCTGGCTACTAGGCAATTAGCATTTTATTAAACCAATACAAGTGACAAATCTTTATAGGGTACAATAGCATTATCCCACAGCAGCGTCTAGGAAATGTGCCTTAGTTTTTATGTACCCTCCAAACTGGAGGTGGGGCCGACCATGCCCATATTTTGTGTGGCACCTTCACAGGTTTGTGGATGGCCTGGGAGAGAGGACTTCCGGTGCTTCAGAGTGCTGAAATCTAGACAGACATTATCACAGTGCATTATTCTGTGCATTTCAGGCATAAACCTCACCATGGGCTGTGGACCAACAGCCATGCTCTCAGCAGGCAGGGACCTGGAGCAGCTCTCCTGCCCAGCTTCACTGCCGATGACCCTTTGGCACTGGCATGGGTGGAGTTGATTCAGGGAGGAAACATTTCTCCCTCACTCACAGAAGGCACTGCACCTTGTGATCAGTGTAAGTGTGAGGACAGGTAGGTCTTAAGGACTTCAAAGTCACGCAAATAAAGGCAGGTTTGATGCTCATGCAAATGAAGGCAGGTTTGATGTGCTTGGGGTCCGGTAACTTTTTACTGCTCCCCATAAAACTCACTCACTGTGGCGGGGATGCAACAGTCTCTTAAGATGAGCAGTTCTCCATCCGCAGAGACTGAAATGGGGACTAAACGGTTAAGGAATTTATCACTATAAGTGTTTCAAAAAAAAATCTCTCTACCTCTGTCTGTGTCTGCGTGTGTGTGTGGAGGGGGCACTGGTGTACACTCTCAGGGGAAATGACCCTAGGAATGTAGCTTCTGCTAACCATAATTCCCAAGATGGCCAAATAATGAACTTTAGGAAACTTTAAATACAGCGCTGTTTTCAGAGCACTTTGTCTACCTTCCAGGTCCAGCCTCCCGAAGCCGAAAATGTTTATATGGAATGCACAGGCCAGAAATTGTCTACATATCTGTCCCATTCTTGGAGTGATTTCTCCATGAAACAGAAACGATGCAAAACCAGGCAGCTGTTGCTTCCTTTTAAGGTCCCGAGTCCAATCCCAGCTCAGTGCCTGGAGACTGAAATAGGAAAGCTTGTTTAGGGAGAAAACAGTATGCTGTTTTTCTAGACTATCAGGTGATTTTTCTCCCCCCAATTTGGTAGGAATTTGGTCCTTTTGAATGCCTAAGATACTTTGCTGTTGAGTTGTTGTTGTTAGGGTGACCTTGATTATTTTGATTTATGCCGACTTTTAAACTTGTTTTTCAGATACTCATCTTTTTATATTTGCCTGAAATTTAAGTACAAGTTTAGATGATCACATGTCATCTAAAAGTTTTATGACAAAATAGGCTTTTTTTTTTTACCAACCTTAAGATTAGAAGATGTGGATGTTTAGAAGCAGCGGTACAAACACCTGTTATAAAATATGTTATATGGACACATGATCAGAATATGCAAAATATGAAATTATAATTATGAAAGGTATAGGCTTAAGTCAAAACGGTAGTCCTTTCATTTTCATTTTTTTTTACGATATTGTGTGTGAGACAATTCTTCATACCCAGACTCTAAATTGACTACTAGAACTTTCAAACCTTATTTCCTTTTTCCTAGAGGGAAGAGGACGAGAGTGATTATCTCAAAAGAGAGCCATCCTATGCGCTAAAATAATACTGAGGGCATAAATGCCTGAGCCAAATTAAAGCTTTTATTGCTGGATTCTTGGAAAAATCTGGGATTTTTGTTGATATTTTTTTTCTTATACCATCAACTCAGAATCATAGAAAAGAGGCCTATAGTAATTCGTGTAACAAAGTAATACTCTGCCTCAAGAATTAGGTGAATCTATAATTTTTATTTCCTGACACACCCAGTTCACGCAGATGCTATGCCAGGGTGAGCTCTAAAGAAATGGAATGTGTATGCCCAATTTCAAGGAGTCAGTTTAATCATCTTGCTTAGTCTGAGAATTTGTTGGTGGCTCCTGAGCCATGAATTTCACTTTGGGATGATTAAATATTTGATATTGGCCAACATCTGATAGAACGAAAACCCTGCTTACAGCCAGATAAAGCTATGAAGGTAGGCGTGTGAACTGGATCGCACGAAGCTCTCAAGCGGAGGAATCCTACTTTCTCATGGAAGTCTCTGAAGGCATAAAGCTGGCAGTGCGGGAGGCTGGGATCTCTGTGTAACTCCGGTGTCTGTATACTCGGACCACGTTTTCTCACCCCGTCTGTAGAGGCCTCAAGAGGGCAGAAACTTTGGTTTTCATCATTTTCAAGAATACCGATATGCTTTTCTATTTAACAGTTGACTACATTAGCATTTTGTAACATTTGAAAGGTGTGATGCTTTAATACACTTTTTTTTCCCTTCTTAATTCCAGCCTATTAGTTCACACAGGCCAGAGGCCCTGACAAACAACCTCTATGTCTAAGTGGGTTAACTGAAGTATACCGGTAAATGTAGGGCACTGGCTACTCAGAGGGCCAGGCTCCTTCTGCCAAGTGGTCCTATCGGCTTGTAGAGTCTTGTTTATCATTTATCGGCATGTATGAGGAAGCAAGGGAATGTAGGGCAGGCATTTCCTGAGCTGGAAGGGATACATTGCCCCTGCTTGCTCTCGCTGTATGGGATTCAGTCCAGTGATTGCCTGACTTCAAAACAAATCTGGAATATGTAACTTTGTACTGAAGCACGCCGGCATGCCACAATTGTCAAATAAATACAAGGACATAAAACAGATAGGATGTGAAAAACAATATAAAACATTGGATTCATTATTTTTTTCTAATTGGCGTGATGAAATACCAAGAAGCAATTTAAAGGTGCCTGATTTTGGCTCATGAGTTGCAGCCCATGGTGACAAGCCAGGCAGAGCTACCCGAGACTTAGCAGTAGCAGGAGGGTATACTCTGGACCAGGAAGCTGAGAATTTGGGCTGGAACCCAGGAAGCTCTGCAACCCATCAGGACCAACCTCAGGGACCCACTTCCTCCAGCTGGGTCCTCCGTCCATGAACCTGTGGTGGGGATGATCTACATTCAAACCACGACAAACACATTTGGCATTTATAATGTATGTGGTGCTTTCCAGTGACTTTTACAGAATATACACATTCATTTATTCAATAAACATTGCTGAATGCCCACTGTGTGCTGCTGTGCCCGGCCCTGGGAGTAGTGATGAACCAGCCAGCTCTGCCTACTTTCCCCGCAGCTGCCACCCCTGCCTGAGTTCTCCACATTTAACAGCTTAGTGTAGGAACAGAGATTAATGAATAATTGCAAACCGTCCAAGTGCACTTTTGTGGTCTTTCTGGGCAGTTCAGTGCCACCAAAAGTCCACTCAAGTCTTCTTTCTTCGTCTCTCACCTTGCTATGCAGCCCAGGCAGGGCCTGGCACTTGTGACACTCTTCCTCAGCCTGCACTCCCAGTTTGGTTTCTCTTATCTGATTACAACTTCTTAGTTATTAAACTGGCACTTCTGAAGGCTCCAGGCTCAATCATTAGGACATGTAGAATAAGATTGTCACTCCCCACAGACTCACTCTGGAAATGAGGGCTTTTCTCAGAGTTGGATTAATTCCACCACTGATTAATTCCATACCTGTTCATAAGTTGTCTCACATGAAAATGTTTAATTCTGTCACATTCCATAGCTTGGGTCTCCTCCTCTATTAAACTGTCTTACAAAGTGAACAGACTGATGGTTGACCAGTATAGGAGGAGGCACTGCTTATTCATCCCGGCCACTTAGAACCGAAATAATCACACAGAAACTGTATTAATTAAATCACTGCTTGGCCCATTAGCTCTAGCTTCTTATTGGCTAATTCTTACATCTTAATTTATCCCATTTCTATTAATTTGTATATTACCACGAGGTTGTGGCCTACCATCAAAGTTCTGGCATGTCTGACTCTGGTGGCAACTTCATAGTGTCTCTAGACTCTATCTTTCTTCCTCCCAGCATTCAGTTCTGTCTTCCCTGCCTAAGTTCAGCCCTATCAACAGGCCAAGGCAGTTTCTTTATTCATTAATAGTAATCACGGCACACAGAGGGGACTCCCACATCACTAGAGCAGTCAACAGAAGAGCTGGGGGCTGGGAGAAAGAAGGGCAGTATCTTATTCTAGGTCAGGCTCTGACAATCTCTAATGGCAGAATCTTCCTGGGTATATCAAGTCACAACTTGCTGTGGCTGCTGAGGTCAGCTCAGCACCTGGCACGAGAAGGGAAGTGTAAGCATCTTTCCCCAGCTCGTGAGCCTGCTATCTCAATGCTCTATTGGGATAGGGGCTCCATTAGGCCAGCGGAATACTGATACACAAATTCAGTAAATGGTCTCTTGGTTAAAGTGTGATGCCTCTTACTTTTGGAAGCATACAGATGCAAGAAGGCATCATGGTATAACTATGTAACAAGAAAAGTATTGCTTTTTGCAAGACTTTTGAATAATCATGCTCTTCAAAGCAGAGGATCTTAAACAGAAAGAGGCAGCTATGCTGTTGGGTACAAACTTCTCTTGAAATCACAGTATCCTGTGGTAAAATTAGAATCTATGGAGATTTCCTTGGACTTTTCTATCAGGTCTAAATAATATTCTAAATTTATAATAATCCACTGAGAAAAAAAGATAATTCCAGAGTTTTTGATCCCTTGCTGGGTACAACTGGAACCACCATGACTGGTGAAAAAAAATCCTAAATATTGAAGATCCAGTGCCTCCCAATTTTGCTGACATTCATGGCTGACTCTGAGTCCAAGCAAAACAGTAAAACTTAGAAAATAGCAGGCCCCTATTCAAGGACCTCAGGAGGTGCTTACCTCTTTATCCAGAACATGAGCTGGAAATACAGCTTAACTAGTAAGGTTTCATTATGAACTTTGGCCCACTGACATTTGGGAAATACCATATCTCTAAAGACACCTACCAGTAAGGAATGAGGGGTTTTTTTCTGGAACACTGAGCATGGTACAAATATTTTGTCCTTAACTGAAGTGTTTTGGAGCTATGTCTCTTGTGTTTTTGAGCTATGTCTGTTCCCTAGAGGAATTATTTTTGCAGCGTCTAGAGTCGTTGCACATTCTGTCACACTCCTTCCTCCCTGGTGTGTATGTGCGCACATGTGTGTAATGAAATATCCAGTGCTTACAGTGGCTGAAGGATGTTTACAAGGAATTAGGTAATTCTTACTGTTGGGGGACTCGGTCCCAGGATGAATTATCTCATAGGGGACTAACACGATGGCCGGCAACCTGCAATGTTTCTGTCAGAAATGAAACGAGAGGATTTTCCACCTGAAACTTTTGTTGCTGTTGCAAGGGGTTTTCCATTTTCCACTTATGAACAATGGCACACTCTGGAATCTAAAGTAAAATTCAAGATAAAAGACTTCGGAGAAGGAAGAGACTACATCTGATTTGGAATAGTTTCTGTTCTTATTCAAACACACACTGTTAAAACCCATGTTTGCTCAGTCTAGCTGGGTCCCTCAAGTAGAGACTTTTCTTAAGGCTGTAGATTATCATTGTCTGTCAACAGCATCCTTGGTTGGCCATGAAAGAAAAAAGCGAAGCCCACAGATAGGAAACATGTTTGTGTTTTCTCAGTTTTCCCCGCGCATAACTGACTCCTGCTTGGCTTCCCAGACTGGAACTGAGGATGACACCTTGAACCTATGATCCCCCGACTCTACCTCTGTCCGTAAGCGCTGGGGTTAAAAGCATTTGCCTCTTTACTGGTTGTGTGTGTGTGTGTGTGTGTGTGTGTGTGTGTGTGTGTGTGTGTGTGTGTGTGTGTGTTTGATGGTGTAAGTTTTAGAATTGCCTATTTCTGGCAGGATTTTGAAGGGAATAGTGGATGGACTTGACTTTAGAATTGAAACCATAGCTCGGGGAGTGACATCCACATTTCTTTTGTTTACACATACGAGAAAAACGTATTTTTCCCATCAGTCTCTTGTTTCATAAACCCCGAATAATGATCATTTACTGCACAGCCTTTTAGCAGAAGTAATTAGAAAAATTCAAGATGTCAAAATGTTTTATGGTAAATATCCTACAATATGCCATTAAAAAAAATTTCCAATCACCCATCCTACCTTGCCTGCATATTCATTCAGAGGACACAGACCACCTCTCATTTGCATGCTAGGTGTAGACAAGTACCAGGTTGTGGTGGTTTCCTCGCTATCTGGAACTAATCATGGGAAATCTGACTGTACAGAAATATATTAGCGACTCTGATCATAACTGATGGGGGAAGCCGAGGTGGGAAAATACTGATTTCTAGAAGGCAGAATAGAAACTAAGGTAGAACGTGGGTCAGGGAAGGTCTGCTTGAAAAATGGCTGTCTCATTTGATGCTGGATTACAAGGAAGAATTGGGCAGGCGAAGAGAAGACTGGAATGATTTCCCATCAGAAAACAGTACTTGCGATTATTGTCATGTGGAAAGCAAGTTCGGAGCTCTGATGATAGCATGGCCAGATGGGGCCGATGACCTGAGTTTGATCCTGGCACTGTTAGGTCTGGAAAAATAAATCCGCAAAGACCAACAACTATGTATGCAGTGACAGGAGTGTTTTATTGATTCTGATGTTGGGGTGGCAAAAGAATGAACCCCAAAGTAGCTTACAAGCTCCTTTTAAGCAGAGTTAGGGGGATTCCAAAGAGGAGGGACTAATCTGGGGTTGGTGGTGGAGGAAAGATTAGTCTGGGGATGATTGGTGAGAGCTGACTGGTGGGAGGCCTAGTGGTTAGGCACTTTCCTGTAGCACGGTAGGGGAAGCTATCTTTAGAATGCAGTAGTCTGGGGTGGGGGAGCGCTTGCTGGGTTAGCAGAGAGGCTTTGGGGGCTTTGGGGGCCCGATGAGCTAGCAGAAGGACTTTGGGGACCTACTGGCCCAGCAGAAGGGCTTTGGGGGTGTTTCCTGATGGCCACCCATAAGTTGTGGTTTTTATGACACCTACTTGTTCAGCTCTGTCCCTAGTGAAGAGAAACTAAGATCTGGTCTGTGTCAGGGCTCTGGTCTGCTGACCCCCACCTTCCAGCCTCTTAGTCACCTACTTTGTAGAAAGGGAAAACTAACTTCTGCAAATTGTTCTCTGATATTTTTCAAGTGCCATGCATGCGCACGCGCACACACACACATGTGCACACACACACGTGCATGCTCATGCACACACAAAGTTAAATGTAAAAACTTGTCATAATGATTGGAGGAAATTGTATTCATAGTGCAGTGTACACTGTACCAGATAGATGGATATCCTTCTTTAGGTTGGGAAAGTTTTCTGATTTGATTTTGTTGAATATATTTTTTTGTGCCTTTGAGCACAAATTCTTCTTCTTCTATCCATGTTATTCTTAGGTTCGGTCTTTTCATGGTGCCCCAGATTTTCTGGATGTTTTGTTTTAAGAATTTGTTGGATTTAACATTTCTTTGGCCAGTGAATCTATTTCCTGTATTGTGTCTTCAACACTTGAGATTCCCTCTTTCATCTCTTGCATTCTGTTTGTTATGCTTGTGTCTGTAGTTCCTGTTTATTTTCTCTTTCCAGAATTTCCTCAATTTGTGTTTTCTTTATAGCATCTACTTTAGTTTTCATGTCTTGAACTTGTTTAATTGTTTTTTCCTGGTTTTCTAGGCTTTCTTTAAGGGATTTACTGATTTCTTCCAATTTTTTTATTTGTCTCTTCCTCCATTTCTTTAAGGGAATTTTTCATTTCTTCTTTAAGGGCCTATAGCATCTGGATAAAGTTATTTTTAAAGCTGTTTCCTTCTGCTTTGTCTGTGTTGGGCTGTTCAGGCCTTGCTGATGTAGGACCACCAGTTTCTGGTGGTACCATATTGCTCTTTGCGTTGTTGAATGTATTCTTACACTGCGTCTACCTATCTCTTCCTCCAGTCTGTACAGGTAGGGCCTGTAGCTCTGATGGTCATTCTTCTTCCAGGTGGAGATGAGGGTCTCTTCGTCCAGGTGCAATTGGGGTTGGTGGCTCTGGTGGCTGCTAGTGCAGCAGGAGCGAATGGTTGGCAGAGAGGGTGCTCTTTCCTGGTTGCGGAAGGTGCCATGGGTGGGGGAGGGGCAGGGGCTAGTGCCTAGAGAGCAGGGCTCTCCATCTGGGATCTCAGACACTCACCTCTTCCTCCAGGTGCTAGCAAAGCTGGTGCGGGGATCTGGTGGTTGCTGGTGAGGTGGTGTGGAAGGTTGGAGGGAGAGAGTCCTGCTGCCTGGTTGCTCCTAAAAGCTTGTTTAATAGCCTATGGCACTACTGGGAGGTGGGACCTTAAAGGAGTGGGGCCTAGTGAAAGTAAGTGAGGTCATTAAGCTCACTTTCTTTCCCAGCATTCATGAGGGGTCACTTGCATTCCTTACCATGATACTCTGTTCTATCTAAGCAATGGAGCCAGCCAATCATGGACTGAAACCTTTGACAGTTTGAACCCTAACCAGTTTCTCCTTCTTGTAAGCTATTTCTGGCCATTTCATCATTGCAGTGGAAAGCTAACTAATACTCTAATACTTACCAGCTTGGAAATCCAGGTGATTCTTGACTACTGACTGATGTTTCTTTAAGAATTTTTCTTTTCTTGTTCCTTCCTTCCTTGCTTCCTTCCTTTCTCCCCTCCTTCCCTCCCTCCTACCCTCCTTTTCTCCTCCTCCTTCTCTTCTTCTTTTGTTTTTGCTTTACCATGGTGTTAAAGTAATGTGCACTCATTAAAAATTTTACATTAAATCTTTGGAATGATATGCTTACAATGCTGAGCAGCAATGGTGAACTGCAGCCCCTGTTAGGCACGTGTGCATCACGAGGTAAACAGCTGATAGTGCTGTGTATTCTGTTGCTAAGCAACAGTGTTTGCTAGGGTAGGAATGTTACAGAGGTCTGTGACTTCCTGTGCTTTCCAATCGTGATGGATTTATTGGGGTGTAACATTAGCATGAATCAAGATAAATCTATATTGCTAGACTTAGTATCAGTCTTGACGTCTTAGCACCCCTAAAATGGAACAAGGTATTCACAGAAGAATGTGTTAACGGTGCAGTCTCCTTCACCGGGTTAGGAATATCCCGAAAGTTCCCCCTTCTTCTTTCTTTTATAAAGATAAGTAGCTAGGAGCCTGTCAGGACCCCTTGCAGCCTTGGGCAACCTCTGGACTTAATGAAGTTGGTGAGAGAACCCATGCTATGCCCCTACTCTGCTTAAATTATTATAATAGCAACAAGCTGTGGAGATGCTACTGCAGCTTTTACAGGGGATCTGGGAGACTGAAGTCCTAGGCAAAGTTAAAAAACTTCTCATAAAACTAGTTTCTCTCATCTCTCTTGCTTCTCTTCCTCTCATGCCCCTTCTTTTCCTTTCCTACCCACTTTTTTCCTCTCCTCTCCTTCCCTTCTCTTCCCCCTCCCTTCTCTCCTCATCTCTCTCTGAATTTCCAATTCTTGTTTCTTTTCTCTCCATTTTGCAACTTTTATAATGCATCTGAAGTCCCATTTATATATTAACCACATCCGCGCAGCAAAACAAACGTGTTCCTTGTGTCTGATCCTATGTGCCACAGATCATTCTTGGTGTGAGGGAGGAAGGCTGCAGCAATTCCATTTAACAGTCTTCTACCCAGAACTTTCAGGCAGAACACACCTCAGTGAGAGCAGAGGAACACACCTCAGAGAGAGCAGAGGAGCACACCTCAGTGAGAGCAGAGCACACCTCAGTGAGAGCAGAGGAGCACACCTCAGTGAGAGCAGAACACACCTCAGTGAGAGCAGAGCACACCTCAGTGAGAGCAGAGCACACCTCAGTGAGAGCAGAGGAGCACACCTCAGTGAGCGCAGAGCACACCTCAGTGAGCGCAGAGCACACCTCAGTGAGAGCAGAGCACACCTCAGTGAGAGCAGAGGAGCACACCTCAGTGAGAGCAGAGGAGCACACCTCAGTGAGAGCAGAGCACACCTCAGTGAGAGCAGAGGAGCACACCTCAGTGAGAGCAGAGCACACCTCAGTGAGAGCAGAGGAGCACACCTCAGTGAGAGCAGAGGAGCACACCTCAGTGAGAGCAGAGCACACCTCAGTGAGCGCAGAGCACACCTCAGTGAGAGCAGAGGAGCACACCTCAGTGAGAGCAGAGCACACCTCAGTGAGAGCAGAGCACACCTCAGTGAGAGCAGAGCACACCTCAGTGAGAGCAGAGGAGCACACCTTAGTGAGAGCAGAGGAGCACACCTCAGTGAGAGCAGAGGAGCACACCTCAGTGAGAGCAGAGCACACCTCAGTGAGAGCAGAGCACACCTTAGTGAGAGCAGAGGAGCACACCTCAGTGAGAGCAGAGGAGCACATCCCAGTGAGAGCAGAGGAGCACACCTTAGTGAGAGCAGAGGAGCACACCTCAGTGAGAGCAGAGCACACCTCAGTGAGAGCAGAGCACACCTCAGTGAGCGCAGAGCACACCTCAGTGAGAGCAGAGGAGCACACCTCAGTGAGAGCAGAGGAGCACACCTTAGTGAGAGCAGAGGAGCATACCTCAGTGAGAGCAGAGGAGCACACCTCAGTGAGAGCAGAGCACACCTCGGTGAGAGCAGAGCACACCTCGGTGAGAGCAGAGCACACCTCAGTGAGAGCAGAGCACACCTCAGTGAGAGCAGAGCACACCTCAGTGAGAGCAGAGCACACCTCAGTGAGAGCAGAGGAGCACACCTCAGTGAGAGCAGAGCACACCTCAGTGAGAGCAGAGGAGCACACCTCAGTGAGAGCAGAGCACACCTCAGTGAGCGCAGAGCACACCTCAGTGAGAGCAGAGCACACCTCAGTGAGAGCAGAGCACACCTCAGTGAGAGCAGAGGAGCACCTCAGTGAGAGCAGAGGAGCACACCTCAGTGAGAGCAGAGCACACCTCAGTGAGAGCAGAGGAGCACACCTCAGTGAGAGCAGAGCACACCTCAGTGAGCGCAGAGCACACCTCAGTGAGAGCAGAGCACACCTCAGTGAGAGCAGAGCACACCTCAGTGAGAGCAGAACACACCTCAGTGAGAGCAGAGGAGCACCTCAGTGAGAGCAGAGGAGCACACCTCAGTGAGCGCAGAGCACACCTCAGTGAGAGCAGAGCACAGCTCAGTGAGAGCAGAGCACACCTCAGTGAGAGCAGAGCACACCTCAGTGAGCGCAGAGCACACCTCAGTGAGAGCAGAGGAGCACACCTCAGTGAGAGCAGAGGAGCACACCTCAGTGAGAGCAGAGGAGCACACCTCAGTGAGAGCAGAGCACAGCTCAGTGAGAGCAGAGCACACCTCAGTGAGCGCAGAGCACACCTCAGTGAGAGCAGAGGAGCACACCCCAGTGAGAGCAGAGCACACCTCAGTGAGAGCAGAGGAGCACACCTCAGTGAGAGCAGAGCACACCTCAGTGAGAGCAGAGGAGCACACCTCAGTGAGAGCAGAGCACAGCTCAGTGAGAGCAGAGCACACCTCCGTGAGAGCAGAGCACACCTCCGTGAGAGCAGAGCACACCTCAGTGAGAGCAGAGCAGCACACCCCAGTGAGAGTCCGTTTTCCTCTGACTCCTTCATCACTTCCTGCCTACTCTCATGCTGTCTCCTAAGCCTGCTGCCCCTCTCTTAGGACAGCAAAAGCCTTTGAGCAGTGTTGAAAACAGGGCAAGATAAATGTGAACCTCAGGGTGTGTCCCAGGGAGACTTATTTCACAGAGCAAATTTGGGTCTGCATTCCCTTTCCCTCAGGGTAGTGTCAGCAAATAACTCAGAGTGTAAGAAGGACATTTTGGATGGCATTTACAGGGTCTTTGGATGCACTTAAGTTTTAGCTGTGTGTGCTTAACTATTGTTAAGATCTTTTAACTAATTCATGGAGTCTGTGCTGCTTTAGGCTTGCCTGGTGAAGCTCTATAAACAGCAAAATTAAGTATGAATGTTTCTTCTTCAACCCCTGTGGTATGCTTTAACTTTTTATTTTCTATGCTTCTCAAGTTCACTGCTTACGGGAAATGCTCTGGCTTCTCTTGAAGTGAATTGTAGCTAGCAGCTTAATTAAAACAGCCACCCCTCTTGATCATTTAGGCCAGTTTTCCTACCCTTGCGACACAGATTGCCTGTAACATGAAAAGGCATGTGGCTGACTGGGGAAGGTCTTTGAGAAAGAATTCTAAGTTTTAAAATTGCGTTATTATGTGTGGTGTATATGTGTGTGTGTGTGGTGTGTATGTTTGTGTGTGGAGTGTGTTTGTGTGGAGTGTGTGTGCGAGAGAGAGAGAGAGAGAGAGAGAGAGAGAGAGAGAGAGAGAGAGAGCGCTCCAACTTGCAGGAGTCCTTTTGCCATTTGCACCTGGGGACAGAACTCAGGTCATCAGGCTTGGCAGCAAGTACCTTTGTCCACCGAGCCATCTTGTTAGCCTGTGAACTTTGATAATTACAAATCATTTGGGAATCTTAGTTGCCTCATCTATAAACAGGAATAAAAACAACACCTACATTCTAGAACGGTTGTAAATATGAATTAGATAATGTATTTGGTTAAGCTGTTCAATATACATTAGAAATCCCTTTTTATCATTTAAGATTATATTGAAGGTGCGGTTGCTGGGAAACCAAACCTAGCCTGGACTTCTAAGCTAATGCATGATATAATTTTATGATGGAGATAACAGTTAACTAGAACTAACACTGTCTTGGGTTCTAAATATACTTTCTGGGTACTGTTCTAAGTGCTCCTATAGATTGACTCCTTTTATAGCCCAGGCAAACTCAAATGACTGGTATCCACGTTTTGGAGATGGAGAAACTGAGGTAAGGTCCGCTTAACTTGCTCCAGATTCTTGCTGGTATGTGACTTTAGTGATTTTCATCCAATCCAAGAGTCAAGCTTGAGTCACACAGATGATGGGACCAGTGTGCCTCCCAGTCTTGACCCAATGTTTCATTGCTGAGAAGTCTTTTCTAAGTTAGCTATGGCTTCCATCTATTGCATCCTAAGCAACACAACTACCTGGGGGGATGTACCCAGGTTCTCTTAGCAAACAAAGGAATTTCTTGTTCTGCTGGGGAAGGCAAACTATGATTCAAGTATTTATGGGATAGGAATCAGGTTCAAAGCTGGTAGCCATTAGAAGTGGCATTTTTAGTAGAACAGTTGAGTCAGAGATCAAGATTTCAACCTGACTTAACTTCATGGATAATGCCTGAATGGGAAATGAGGCTATAAAAACCAATGGTATTAATTATTCATATTTTTAGGTCTCCATGCAAATGATTGTCATTATTATGTCAGTCACTTTTAGTATATATTATACTTGTATTAGTTTATGAGATGAGAATTTGAGGTACAGTTAGAAACTGCGCCCTTGGTGAATGTTGCTCTGGACAGAATGGGGTGTAAACATCGGCAGGGAGGCTTCTTGTGCGCTCCAGCCCTGTGCCTGTGATGATGGCTCCTTCGTCATGCAGACCACGAGAGTGTGAGAGTTTCTCACACTCTGGGATCTTATCAGTATGATAAATAGCTAAATAATCAGATTAAAATTATTTACTTGTTCTTCTGCCCAAAAACACACTCCAAGGAAGAAATGGTTCATAAGGGTTTGCAGTACACCCAGGATTGAGATTTTTATTTTCCCCCAAAGACCTTACCACCAGCATGTACAATGCTGTCAAGGAGGCTTGGACTCTGAATTTTTTACTTTGAGGAAGAAACCTTTGAAAGATTTCATTTTATTCACCTTCATAATTGTATATATTTTAGGAAGTTTCTGCTGTATTAGGCATTCATAGTATTCAAATGACTCTTAATTTAGCTGTCTTTCCCTATATTCCTTCCCACAGCTCCCTCTTCCTTGCCCCTCCCCACTTGATTGTCCCATTCCAACCCCCCCTTCTATCCATATCTATGTATGTATTTTGTTTCTCTTTCCTAACTAGATCTTTCTGGTCACTCTAGTCCCTTACTCTATATCTACCCTCTGTGGGTCTAAAGGATTGTAGATTGGTTAGCATAGATTTAACAGCTAATATCTGCCTAAGCAAATGCATACCCTATTTGTCTTTCTGAGGCTGGATGATTTTTTTCTAGTTTCATCACTTCACCTGAAAATTTCATGATGTCATTTATTTTAACAGCTGAGTAACACTCTATTGTGTAAATGTATCACATTTTCTTTATCCATTTTTCTCTTGGGACACATCTAGGTTACTTCCAGTTTTGAAAGGATTAGATTTAAGAGATTGTCCTGAGTCTCAGAAGAGGTTTTGCCTGTAGGGACTTTTAAACAGGGTCAAAACTGACAGACTATGTGGACTTTTGATGACGCACTGAATGGTTTCTGCATTATGTTATGGCTATAAGTCTAGGAGGGACAGGGAGTGCAATGTGGTGGCTTTAATGAAAAAGGCTTCCATAGACTAACAGGGAGTGGTACTGTTGGGAGGTGTGGCTTTGTTGGAGTAGGCGTGGCCTTATTGGTGAAGTGTATACTGGTGGTTTGAGGTTTCAGGAGTTCAAGCCAGGTCCAGTGTCTCTTCCTGCTGGTTGTCAATTCAGATGTAAAACTTCCAGCTACCTCTCAGCACCGGTCTGCCTGCATGCTACCATGCTTCCTGCCATGACGATAATGGACTAAACCTCCAAACTGTGAGCAAGCTCCAATTAAATGCTTTCCTTTTAAGCATTGCGTTGCCGTGGTCTGGTGTCTCTTCACTGCAGTAGAAACCCTAACTAAGACAGGACTATTTTCTGTTGTATTGGGGTTTTGTTTGTTTTGTGAGAAGAACTTAAAGTTGGGTGAGGAGGGAGGGTGAGAGGATCTGCAAGGACTTGGGGGAGAGAAGAATATGATAAAAAATATTAAAATTTAAAAATTGTTTTAAATGATAAAAGTAGAACATAGGAAAATCCCCTTCAGAACAGTAGAAAGATGGAGCTAGGTAACCCTGATGCCTCTATCCTGTGTGAAAAAGAGATGGGCTAAATCAGAGATGTGCATTCGGACTGTATTGTTCTCCTCTGGGACATCACTCTGAGCACAATCAGGGTAATCCTTAGTTCTTCAGATTCTGACAGATCCACCAGTCATCTGGTCCGAGTGTGGTCATTAATTACTCCATCAGAAAACATGAAATAATTTGCTCTTGTGATTTCATGTCAAGTAACATTTTATCCATCAGGTGTTTTAAATAATGCAGTTTTAAATCACCCAAAGGCCTGTGCACAGCATTTCCTTTGTTCTCTATCAGGATGCTTAAGAAAGGGCTCTCTTTATCCTAAATAGAGATGTAAATAAACATCTTAAATAAAGATAAAGAGAAGAGCATTGCTCTCCAGAATGAAACCAGCAAAACCAGTCACGCCCTCATAAAAGTGTGCGTGTGGCTGAGAGTGACTAGGACCTCATTATTTTGGAGAAAGTTTAGCTTGTCTTTTATTTCCCTTAGCTTCATCTTTCAATGAATCATAAATAAGAAATGCCAAGTAATAAATGCTCTGCACAAAATGCATTTTAATAATCCTGAAGGGCTTCATTACTGTGGCTATCAGCTGGGAATGTAAATTGTGACTGACATGCTACCCTTCATTTATTGACTTCAGAGGTTCTGATTTTGCGGGCGTAAATGCTACAAGACTGCCCTAAACGTTTACAGAATAAATGAACTTGGCTCCATTAAATGGAACGCCTTTGCTTTTGAATGTTTAACAGATATTATCAGAGTCCACAGTATTGTATCAATATATATATATATAGTTGTGTGGTTTGGAATTTTTTAAATGAAAACAATCCATACTTGAAGGTAATAAATTGGAAAGTTACCCACAAGAAACCAAGCAGCTGTTTTCAATAATGCAGGTAAAGTCTAGTCATGGGAAAAATCTCCATTCTGGCCATGCTGTTGGAAAAGAGCTGGGCATTAAACAGCCTCCAAGACAAGCTAACAAATCCCCTGTGCAGTGTGCGCACAGCCTTTTGTTTCTTTTTTGCTTTGTTTGTTTGGTTTAATTTTATTTCTTCCATCCAGTGAATCCATAGTTTGAAATTCATTGTTGCTTCTAGAAAAAACAAAACAAAACACCAGTGTGAGAATGTTTTAATTGTGCTTTCCTATTGCCCTTTAATGTCCATATAAAAATCCCTAAGTAGCCATAGCCTCCTTAAAATGCTAAGTCAATAGCTACATCTCTCCTAAACCTCTCTGGCTGTCTGACTCCTGGACCCCTCTCTAAAGTCCCTTCCTTGAATTCACAGGTAAGGGATACTGCATAAATGTTTTATTGTTTTATTATATAATCCTTATATAAACACACTAAGTTCTGTGAGGACAGAGGTCTCATCTTACTCTTTAAGGAGCTTCCCAAACAGTTTCTCCTGGTGTCTCATGCATTCAATCATTACCGTTCACAGCTGTATAGGAATCTCTATACTGTGGCTCTAGCAGGTTGTGCCAGATGCTAACAGAGTGAATAAACACAGGAAGTGGGTGCTTGTGGGTTTAAAATGATATCCCCAATGGCTAAGGATGTTGAGCATTTCCTTAACTTAAGTGACTTTCAGCCATTTTAGATTCCTCTGTTGAAAGTTCTCTGTTTAGGTCTGCACTCCATTTTTTTTTTAAAAAAAATTGGATTATTTGTTCTTTTGGTGACTAATTTCTTGAGTTTTTTGTATATTTTGTAGATCATCCCTCTGTCTGATGTGGGGTTGGTGAAGATCTTTTCCCATTCTGTTTTATATTGTTGACAGTGTACTTTGCTTTACAGAAGCTTTTCAGTTTCAGGAGATCCCATTTATTAATTGTTTTTCTCAGTGCTGTGTCTCAGTGTCTGGGGTAGCCATCAGAGAAATGCAAATCATAACAACTTTGAGGTACCATCTTACACCTGTAAGAATGGCCAAGATCAAAAACATTGATGACAGCTTATGCTGGAGAAGTTGTGGAGTAAAGGGAACACTCCTGCATTGCTGGTGGGAGTGCAAGCTGGTACAGCCACTTTGGATATCAATATGGCAATTTCTCAGAATATTAGGAAACAACCTACCTCAAGACCCAACAACACCACTTTTTGTTATATACCCAAATGCTGATCAATCATACCACAAGGACATGTGCTCAACTATGTTCATAGCAGCATTGTTTGTCATAGCCAGAACCTGGAAACAACCTAAATGCCCCTCAACTGAAGAATGGATACATTCTTCACAATGTAAAAAAAGTGGTACATTTACACAATGGAGTACTACACGCAGAAAAATACAATGGCATCTTGAAATTTGCAGCCAAATGGACAGAGCTAGAAAATATCATATTGAGTGAGGTAACGCAGACCCAGAAAGACAATTATCACATGTATTCACTCATAAGTGTCTTTTAAACATAAAGCAAAGAAAACCAGCCTACAAGTCACAATCCCAGAGAACCTAGACAACAATGAGGACTCTAAGAGAGACATACATGAATCTAATCCACATGGGAAGTAGAAAAAGGCCAGATCTCAAGAGTAAATTGGGAGCATGGGGACCATGGGAGAGGCTAGAAGGGGAGGGGAGAGAAAGGGAAGTGTGCAGAGAAAATGTATGGCTCAATAAAATGAATTTAAAAAATGATATCCCCAATTCCTGACCTTTGGCTCATGATCCCTCATTGTTTGAAAACCACCTTTGTTAGGCAACACAGTTCTTTCCTTTGCCTTCCCTTCCTTTTACCCACCACCATCTGCAAAACCAGGCGTCTAGTTGGACACTGACGCCTATGCACCTTCTGTATTCTTTTATTTTTGAATCCTTTTTATTCTTGAGCCATCTTTTTTTGTATAAGTCACTTCTTCTCATCCCTCCCTGCCTGTAGCTATCTCCACACCCACAGGCCTAACTTATAGGTAGTCTTTATACCTATGTGTTTAAGGACCTCCTTTTGCTGTTGAGATACTCCTTTCTTCTTCCTTTCTTTTCTCTTCCCACTGCCTCATCTGCACCAACAGGCCTAGCTCCAAAACCATGGCCATCTTTCTTTGGTCTAATTAAATAGCAAATCTACCAACTTTACCCAACCTAGCTCAGGTCATACATGCCATGTAACAGTCCTATCTAAGGAAGGTCAAATTATCACATCAGACACAGAATCAGAGAAGTCTACATGCCCAGGTCTCTTCTGAACATACATGCAAAGGTATCAGATGAAATATCAGCAAACCAAATAAGGTACACATCAACAAGCTCCTCCACCATGATCAGGATGGGTTGTTCCTGAAAATACAAAGTTGGTTTATCATATATAAGTCAATGATGGTAATAAATCATATAAATGGACTTACGGACAAAATAGCATCACCATTTCAATAGATATGGAAAAACATCTTTGACAAAACCCAAATGCTTTCTTGATAAAAGATTTCATAGTACTACATCAATAAAGCACGACATGCTAATCATACAGAGACAGTAGTGGCATGCATGCATTGGTGCTAACCAGCAACCCTCTAATTGGACTCGAGGCCTCCTTAACAAGCAGACCATGCCTGGTACTGGAAATCTAGCTAACTACTCAGTGCTGGTGAAGTTGTTATTAAGGGAGAATCTCCAACCACTAATTTACTAAACCAACATAATCCCAAACAACAATCTATACATGGTTTTCCTTATGCCTAAAGATAAGTGTAGTCTCACCCCCATCAAAGAATCTTTCTTTTGAAACAGATGAGATTACTGCAGAAAGCTGTAACCAGTCAAAATGCATAGTTGTGGAGCTTAGACCCAGTGCATACATATAAGACACATTCCCACACCCGTGGCTCAGGGAACATTATGGAAAAGAGAATAGGAAGAGTGTAAGAGTGAGGGAATCTGTAAATTTGCTGTGAGATTGTGTTTCTCAGTTACTATATCAGAAGCCACATTACTGCAAAAACATGACCAGAATAAGGATGAAAACATGAGCGGAATAAAGATCACACCAATGAACATGCCAAACGGACAGAGAGGAGCCAACAAGTCTTCAACCATTAAAAAAAACTCTAGGCAGAAATAGGTGCAAGCAGGTGCATCCTTGGGCTAGAGAGCAGGATGCCCACCTTCGGTCAATAGCATTGTGGTGTTGGTTACCCCAGAGTGAATTAAAAATGGACGGTCTTGACAGAGACAAGGAAATTTTTGCTCGTAAGTGTGCCCAGTGCCACAGTGTGGAAAAGGGAGGCAAGCATAAGACTGGACCAAACCTCCACAGTCTATTTGAAAGGAAGACAGGTCAGCCACTAGATTCTCATACACAGATGCCAACAAGAACAAAAACATCACCCGGGGAGAGGATACCCTGATGGAGTATTTGGAGAATCCCAAAAAGTACATCCCTTGAACAAAAGTGATCTTTCCTGGAATTAAGAAGGAAGAGAGCACAGATCGATAGTTTATCTTTTTTCCCCCCTGAGACAGGGTTTCTCTGTAGCTTTGGTGTCTGTCCTGGAACTAGCTCTTGTAGACCAGGCTGGCCTCAAATTCATAGAGATCCACCTGCCTCTGCCTCCTGAGTGCTGGGATTAAAGCCGTGCACCACCACTGCCAGGCGTTGGTTTTTTTTTTTTTGTTGTTGTTCCTAATAGCTTATCTTAAAAATGCTACTAATGAGTAATTCCAGTGCCTTATTTATTACAAAACAAATGTCTCATGACTTTTAATGTGTACCATAATTAAATTCATACACCAAAATTCAGATCATGAATGGCTAGCAATTTTTGTTGGACAGCCCTGATTTAAGTAAAACTGACTCGTAGAAAAGTGAAAAAGAAAAAAAAAAAGAACTATAGGCAACTGGGTAAAGTATGGAATGGGAGAAGTGGCCTTCACTAGGGAAGAACACACCAATTGACTGCCTAGTGCTAAACAGTCAGCCCTGAAAACATACATAGAGGTATTATTATATGAACTGAACAGGTTATATTTAGGAATATATATATATATACGTATATATACATATATACGTATATATATATATTTAGGAAAATACATATATGCATGCAGTGATAATTAATGAAAACAGAGTCCATGAATTTGAAGGAGAGCATGAAGAGGTATGTGTGGGTGTTTGGAGGGAGGAAATAGAAGGGAGAAAATTTGTAATTAAATTATAATCTCAAAGAAAAACCCTAGAGAGAGTAGGATCGAAGGGAACATATCTCTATATAATAAAGACTTTACAGGACAAACCCACAGCCAACATTGTCCCAAATAAAGAAAAACTTGATGGAATTTCCTTCAGAAATGAGACAGAACCTCCTCTTTACTTCCTGGATGCAAAGGTGGAGCATCTCTCTAAGCCCCTCCCTACTACTTCCTGTACCTCTCTATATGTCCTGGATCCTCCAAAAACTCTATGGTTAGTTTTGTTCAGCTAGTAGCTAGTTAGTTCATTTCTGTGATTCAAGGTAAACTTTATTGACAATCTTGGGCATGTCACAGTGCAACAAACATATTCCACAACTGGAATGTCCCTCAATTGATGCATGGATAATGAAAATGTGTTACATATACTCTGAGGAATACTATTTTGCTGTAAAGGAAAATCAAATTATGAGATTTTCAAGTAAATTGATGGACCTAGAGAATATTAAACTGAATGAGTAACCTGCACCCAGAAAGACAAATGGAGCGTGGTAGCTCTCATCTGTAGTTCCTAGCTCCAGATCTTCAGACACTGAAGAAACAGAGGGCGTAGAAAGGGAACATATGGGGAGTGAGGTTGGGAGGGATAGCAGGTGCTATGAAAAAAAAACCAGAAAACTGCAGGGAAATTTCAACTAGGGAGGGGGAAGGAGGTCGACACAGAAAAGAAGGGAAGAGGGTCAAATAACACCAAAGCTGTTTGATAAAGCCTCAAGGAATCATGTTATTTTATATCTAACTAAAATTATATACCACACGCTTGGAACGCAGTAGTCAGATTATTAGAGCTGAAGTTGACCTGAAAGGCTCCTTCCAGTGCTCTGGCTTTCATGGTACCAGAAAATACTACGCAAGCTGCCAAGGGAGAGAAGCTACCTGGCTGCAAAACCTATGAGCTTCAACAACAGTCAGCATGGCAATGTATCTGCATAGGCACAAGTGTCACTCACGGGGTGGTGGTGATTAGCAGCTGCCTAATTGGACCAAAGGCCTACTCAAAAGGATAAAAGTAACACCCGACATTATAAAGCCAGCCAGCTTCCTTGGGCTAGTGTGGATTTCAGAAGACAGTCTGGCATCACTACTTTGTTAGTCCATTCATTTAATTACTGTTGAATCTTATAAGGCTACTCGGAGACAAGTGTAGCTGCACCTTGCATCAAAGAAGCTTCTCTTTATGTTACCTGGAGGCCATCACAGGAAACCACAACTGGACACAATGAAGAGATAAACAGGGAGCCCAGCACTAATGAAGACATATACAACATTGCGCCTGCATCTGTGACTCAGGACACGTTGTAGAAGAGCAGGTAGAAAGACTGCAAGTGCCAGAATGCCAGGAAGTTTGTTGCGAAACAGTTTCTCTTAGACATGGTTATGTAAACCAGACCAGAGTAATGGCAATATGGATGGACGTGTTACCATGAAAGGGGAAAAAAATCTTACTGGGTTCCACCCATAGCCAAAGAACTACGAGTAGCTAATGAGTAGTGAGAGAGGGAGAGTTAGCCTCTCCCAAGAAAGAGCTCCTAATTGCAGAGTGGTTGTCCTTAAAACCATGAGCTAATTACATTTTAATTAAAACTATATAAAATAAAATCTTTTATAGTAGAAGTGGAAATGCTTAATAGGTTTATATTCCATACTTTCAGTATATTTCAGTTCTTTCCTTAAGGTATGTATGTATTATTTACTTTTGGAACATAGAATTACCATTATTTTTGTCACTCTCTGCCCTCAGCCCACGCTGTTCTGCTCTAACCCAAAAGTGCTAGGACCAAGTCTCCTCTTTGCTTATGGGCAAAGTGTGAATTCTCTCTCTCTCTCTCTCTCTCTCTCTCTCTCTCTCTCTCTCTCTCTCTCTCTTTAAAAAATGAAATATATATATATTTATTTATTATTTTACATTCCAACTGCAGCCTCCCCTCATTCCTCTCCCCCATCTCCCTTCCCCATGTTCCCACTCCTTCCTCTCAATCCACTCCTCTGTTTTCTGGCATCAGCAAAACATGCATGACATATCAAGCTGCGATTAGACCAATACTCTCCAGGTATTTGGGCTGGATAAGGCAATCCAACACGAGGAATACATTCCTAAGAGCCAGCCAAAGCACCAGGGACAGCTCTGTTCCCATTGCCTGGAGTCCCACAAACTAACTAAACTACACAGCTGCCACATATATGCAGAGAGCCTAGGTGGGTCCCATTCAGGGTCCCTGGTTGTTGATTCAGACTCTAGAGTTCTGAATCAACATCTAGTCATCTAGCGTGACTGTTTCTATGGGTTTTCTTTTGATGTCCCTGATCCCCCTGGTAATTGTAGGCAATCCCTTCTCCCTCTCCTTGGCAGAATTCCACGAGCTAAGCCAATGTTTCACTATGTGTCTCTAAATCTGCCTCCATTAGCCATTAGACAAAGGCTCTCCACTGACAACCAGGGTAGTCACCAATCCGATCTCAGGGGCTGGCCAGTTCAGGCTATGCATCCACTGCTGCTAGGAGTCTTGGCCAGGGTCATCCTAGTGGACTTCTGGAATTTTCCCTGGCATCAGGCTTCTACTCAAGTCAATAAAAGCCCCCTTTCCAGTCACCTTTCTCAGTACGCTCCCCATCTGCTCACCCTGCAATCTAGATCCCTCAAATTCCCATGCCCTCCTGCCCCCTGCCCAGCCAGGAGATCTCTTTTCATTCCCTTCCCCTGGGAAAGCCATACATCCCCCACCTTGTGCCCTCCTTGTTACCTTGCCTCTCTGCGTCAGTTAATTGTAGCATGGTTTATTTATTTTATTTTACAGTTATTATTCATTTATGAGTGAGTCCATACCGTGTTTGTCTTCCTGAGTTTGAGTTACCTCACTCAGGATGATTTTTTTCTAATTCCATCCATTTGCCTGGAAATTTCCTGATGCCATTGTTTTTAACAGCTGTGTAATACTCCACTGTGTAAATGAAACACATTTTCCTTATCCATTTTTTAGGTGAGGGGCATGTAGCTTTTTTCCAGTTTCTGGCTATTACAAATAAAGCTGTTATGAACATAGTTAAGCAGCTATCCTTGTGGTGTGATTGAGCTTTCTTTGGGTACACATGCCAAGGAGTGGCATAACTGGGTGTTGAGGGAAATTAACTCCCAGTTGAGAAACCATCATATTGTTTTCCAAAGGAGCTATACAAGTTTGCACTCCCATCAGCAATGAAGGAGTGTTTCTCTTATTCCGCATCCTTTCTAGTATAAACTGCCACTTGTGCTTTTGATCTTAGCCCTTCTGTGTTGTGGAATAATCTTTTTGTACACCGTCAAGATATGTCACTCTGATTGGTGTGACTAAATAGTCAACAGCTAAGCGTGATTTGGGGGCAGAGAGGATGCTGGGAAGAAGAAAACAAAGTCACTAGCCAGACATGGAGGAAGCAAGAAAGCAACATGTGCGGGACAGAGTAAAGATAAGGAAGCCATGAGGCAGAAAACAAATTAATAGAAACAAATTAAATTATAAACGCTAGTTAGAAACAACTCTATGAGGTTCAGTGTGGCTGGATTTATGTTGGGTCTTTGATCCATTTGGACTTGAGTTTTGTGCATGGTGATAGATATGGATCTATTTTCATTTTTCTACATGTTGATATACAGTTATGCCAGCACCATTTGCTGAATATGCTTTCTTTTTTTCCATTTTATATTTTTTGCTTCTTTGTCAAAAATCAGGTGTTCGTAGGTATGTGGATTGGTATCTGGGTCTTCGATTTGTTTCCATTGGTCCTTCTGTCTGTTCTTATGCCAATACCATACTGTTTTCAGTACTGTAGCTCTGTAGTAGAGTTTGGAGTCAGGGATTGTGATACCTCCAGAAGTTTCTTTATTATGCAGGATTGTTTTGGCTGTCTTTGGCTAGTTTTTCCATATGAAATTGAGTATTGTTCTTTCGAGGGAAATTTAGTTTTATTTTTTGAGACTGGGTTTCTCTGTAGTTTTGGAGCCTGTCCTGGAGCTAGCTCTTGTAGACCAGGCTGTCCCCAAACTCACAGAGATCCGCTTGCCTCAGGAAGTACACTTGAAAGCATTGGCACAGGAGATCACTTCTTAAATATAACTAAGATGTCTTTGCATCAAAGATGGCAAAGACAAGTTTGAGGGAGATGTGACTCTGTGTTATGGGAGAATTAGCATGCAGGAACTAAAGAAGAGAGTTGGGGAACGTGAGGCAAACGGCAGTGTGTCTGTGTGATGTCACTCATGGTTAGCCAAAGCCAGCATTTATTGTGGTGATTTGACCCTTTCAGGTCCCAAATGGAAGCAACTTGACAAACCCCGACTGGCCCTGAACTCCAGGGCTACACGCTGACATGTAACACACCAATACTTCCACCACCACTCTCAGAATTTATTTCCATGTGTTACATTTTATGGATATAACAAATATACATATGGTCTGTTTCCCCCTTTACAGTCTAATTACTCTAAACAGCCTGAAGCTCTTTTAACTCTATGATATAGTCAACCATCATGTTTTATAGGGCTGTTTATTCCTGTCTTCTGAGGAAATATATGAGAATAAAACCATTCTGGAAATGAGAATCCAACATTCATAAAAGCAATACTGTAAATATATCCTATGTGTTAGTAGCATATAAAAGCATATATCTTGGCCCACCGTCATATAAGAAAAAGTGGATAACAATTGACGTTCATTAAAACGTATGCGTATATTAAAAGCAAAATTGAAATCATCTACATGGGATCTATGTGCTGAAGTCAGAGAAGACTATAGGAAACACTCTCTGGAGCCATACTTCTCCATTTGACCCCAGTGTAAAGCTTGAAGTCTGTAGTTCTCAGATGCAAACTATCCTGTGTTTCCTTGATGCCACTGCACTTGTGTTTGCCATGGGGGTTAAGTGGGATAAATATTATATGCAGAGCCCATAAAGTGGAAGCTGACCTGCTATACAGGCACAGCAGCTGCTGGCTCTGCACATGCATGGGGTGCTGTAAAGGCAAATTCTATATCAGACAACTGGGGCTCGGAAGGCTCTATGACCCTTCGTATGTCTTTGCCTCCATTTCCTCTTTGCAAAAGCATGATAATAATTGTGCCCATCTCCTAGGTCTATGTGACGATTAAATGAGATAAAACAAAGTGCTCGGTTTAATGCTTAGGAATAAGTTCTCAATTAGTATTAGTTCCTTTTATATTTATTATATTGGGCAGTTACTACTGTTTATGGCAGTTTGAAGGAGAATGGTCTCTATAGACAGGCTCGTGTTTGAATACTTGAGCCAGCCAGCAGAATTATTTGGGAAGCATCAGGATGAGTGACCCTGCTGGAGGAAGTGTGCCACTGGGGGCAAGGTTGAGTTTAAAAAGACCTGTGCAGTGTGTTCCCTGCCTTCTGCTTACAGTTGAGGGTGTGAGTTTTCAGCTGTTGATTGCCAAGTTTTTACTCGGCCAATACAGACTCTGACCCTCAGGAACCACAAGGCCGGTTAAAATCTTTCTTTTATAGGCTTCCTTGGTCCTGATGTTTTATCGCAGCAAAGTTAGCGCACCATTGTTCTCTAGATTCCAGTCGGCTTTCACCACCCACGTCCATTGCTCTCTGCACTCAGTTATTGGTAGGCACTTTCTTCAGTGCTGTGTAGCATCCACTTTCTTCCTCCAGTCACTCAATAAAGCACATTTGTAGAATATTTATAAGTATAGAAAGCCATGCAAAGCCAAGCCTTCTAAAAGAAGTACAAACACAAATAAGACTGCCTTCTACAGAATCCCAGATAAACACAGTACAAGCGCCAACATTGCCAAGTCTCCATCACTGTTTTACTTGGCTTGTCTTTCAGTGTAATCCGGGGGAATCTAGCAAAAGGCCTTTACTTCCTGTTTGGACTTCTCAGTATTCTTGGGTTTAATTTTTCTCTTCCTTTTACCAGTGGACTGCATCATTTCTTTTCTTCTAAGCTCATCTTTACTGAGGGGCTACACTTCAAATTCTGAGGATTCAATAACGTGCAGGAAGCATCACCGAGTTCATGCGCTGTGCACAGGGATGGTGGAGATCTGCCTTCACCCAGTGGTTACCATGAGGAAAGGGAGATCCAATGTTTCAAAATTACCTTGAAATTGTAGTTTTATGTGAAGGCTCTTGGTTTTTTTTAAATACAAAATGAATTAAACCAAAGCCATCATATGAATAAGAAAATAATTTATAAGCTGGAGGTCTGTTGAGGGCTTGACTTGGCAGCATCAGGTTAGTATTTCCTCTTTTGCTTCAAATTTATTTTGAAAGATGCCATGCCTATGAAAAATTCATGGTATTTGTGTATATGCATGTACCATTATCTCGATTCGCCAGCTGTGGCATATTTTGTTTTTTCTCTCATCCTCTACGATCTTTTGTTCATTTGTTTTTTTTTTAAGACAGCATTTGCAATAAATTGCAGATCTGACACGTCACACCTACGTAGCTTAGAAAGCAGAGGCCGAGCACTGACGTTCATTTAATTGTGGATTAAGCACAGTTCATGTGGCGGACACACAACACACCATGATCTTTCCTCTTTTCCCCAGGGCCTCCCTTGACTGGGGTGCAGTCTTCTCATGCCAGTGAAGCGGGAACCTCATTTCTCTGAGCCTGTGGATGTTACCTCTGTTGGTTCTTGTCTACAGTGGCCATGCATCTGACTGGAGAATGCTGGGTCGGCACGGGGGTGGGGCCGTCTTTCGCCTCCCATCCCCATGTTGTGGCCTGATGGAAGATACTCCACGGATGTCTGCGCCCAGGCTGTTAGGCTGCACATCACTTCAAACACTCTTCCCCTAGGGAATCCCCAATTTCTCTCTTTGTCACCACCTCTGCTTCCACAGGAAGGGCCCTTTAGTCATTTTGGTTAACACTTCCTCCCTCTTTCTTTTTGTATCTCTTTTCAAAGCTTTGGTACAAGGTCGACCGAGCATTTCTGCTTTGCTTGTTTCCACATTGGCTTTTCATTATTTCATATGTCAGCATCTGAAGGGCAGAAAAATTCAGACATATATTCCAGAGAAGCCTCATGAAGGGAAAACTAGGCAAATTTTGCTCTGTCAATATTGATTTGGATTTAAATGCTTAAGAAGGTCCAAAGGTAGGTTTAAGAAAGAAAACATTCAAAGTGTAACTGGGAATGTTCTATAGGTAATGAAAATCCCCCAGAGAGCTGGCTTGACTCCCAGCTGAGTAATGCCATCTGAAGCATCTCATAGCTGTACCTCTTGTATGCCTCGGAAAGCAGACGCTGCTCAGGTTGTGCAGCCAGAAAAGGCCCTGTCTGTTTAGTTCCCATGTTGAGAAAATCCAAAGCACTCACCTGCCTTAGATAGCACTTTTAAACACACTGACACTCAATCTAGCACGGTGTGAGTACTCTGTGTTTCAGGTCCAAGTGGAAATCACTCTAAATTGGTTTGCAAGTGCAATAGTTATTCATATTCATAATGAACACTGAGGATTGTCTTGATTCTTCTATGTCTCCAAGCATTTTGACTATATTTGGTTACTATGTTCTCTAGGATGACTTTTGAGAACTAGAAATAGATGTTCGAACCCTGTCTTGGCTTCAGTGTTTAACTCATGCAAACCCATTTCCCCTAATCCTCTGTGGTCAAAATCATCAACCTCTTTATCCTCATCACTGTCCCCTTCTTCTTCAGCAGCAGCGTCTCACATCACCATCACCAGAGCTATGATGCCCACTTTACTTTTGGGGGGGGGTAAACAAGAGGGCTAATTTCCTTAATATTTTCTTGAAAAACATGTGGCTACTAGGGACAACTGAATGCGCCACCAGCCAAACTATTCATGGTTGGTTACCGTCCATTCTTTTTTCCTTTTCCTCCCTTCTTCCCTTCATCGAGGTTGTATGCGTAGCTCTCTGTTCTCCTGTTGGACTAAGTCCTTTATCTGTGTATCTCCTGGTATTCTCATCTTTACAAAGGGGTTAATGACAACAAGAGCACACAGACTTCTTATCGTTAGTCATGTTGCGTGTAAAAGTGGTCTGAAAAGTGGCATCTTTGCCGTTGGTATTGTTACTGTTATGTGGGTGTGGCATAGGAAACAAGCTGAGTTTTAAAAGTAAGTCTTTTTTTTTTTTTTTTTGGCTTGGTGAGGGACAGCCCTTGAGCTTTAGGACTGATCAGTTAGCTTAGAATTCAAGAACGAAGCCAATGGGCACAAAGAAAGACTCTTAGGGCTAAATATGGTACATACCATTTCCTTGTGATACTTGGTGAATGAGCTGTTTTTACCTTAGTAAACAAGGGAATAGCACTAACTTTGTCATTACTAAGTTACAAACTGTCAAAGTTTGTAGCTGACTTGCTGCCTTGAGCAAAGATTTGAAAAAGTGGGGAATGGCAACTGGTTGTTTTTCACGAATATTTTACACACACACACACACACACACACACACACACACACAGAGAGAGAGAGAGAGAGAGAGAGAGAGAGAGAGAGCGCTTTTATTATCAGGAAGAAGCTCCCAGGTGATTTTTCCTTTTTCAATTCACTGTAGAAATCAACCCAAAATGTGAGGACAGGGAGGAGAGTGTCAGTTACCTAACATGGTACTAAAATAAAAGACACAGGAAGGCTGCGGAATTCAAAGGCTCTGAAGTATCCAGAACTGAGAAGGCTCGTGAGTGGCCAGTTCCTGACCTCCTTGCAGAGGGACCTTATATAACAGGAATCATTTCCTTGGCCTGCTTTTCTTCTTCTGAAGCCTTTTAATCGCACAGTGGGCAGCCAGACTGTGAAGGAGTTGCTCCAGGATGGAAGAGACTCACAAATCTCTTCTGTTCCAGGGCCTAGCGTGTGACTCGGAGCCCATGACAGGATTATATAACTCATCCACAGGCCTACAGATAGTGTGGATTCTCTTCTGAAACCGGGAAGATTTCTTTCCTCAATCGCTTGAAAGCAGAAGTCAACCCCAGTTAGTACAAAATTATTTATTATGTTCATTTTCTGGAGTTGTCTGGGAGGCTAAAACAATGGGGCCTTTCTCACCCATTCCCCACAGATTTGGAGGTCAGAAACCCAACATCAAAATGTTTTCAGGGTTGACTTTTGAGGCCTCTCTCTTTGGCTTGTGGATGGCCACCTTCTCTCTGGGTTTTAATTTTGAAAAGTGTCTCCCTTGCTGCTCTGAATGGCCTAGAACTCACAATGTAGAGGAGGCTGACCACAGACTCACAGAAATCCATCCACCTGTCTTTGCTTTTAAAGTGCTGGGAGTAAAGCGTATGCCTCCCTGCCTGTCTTGTCCCTGGTTTTTATATTGCTTTGCCTTTGGCTTGACTGAGTACCAAGTTTCTTTTCTTATAAGGATGCTAGTCATATTGGATTAGAGCCTACCTTAATGCCTTCATTTTTACTTAATAAACTTTTGAAGTTCTATCTCTAAATATCAGAACATTTTGAAGTCCTGGGGTGAATGATTTAACATATGAATTTCAAAGGATATTTTCTTTTTCAAATATACTGGATTCAGTTATGGGGTGCTGCTCAGTTCTGAACGTTCCAACACATGGGGTGCTGCTCAGTTCTGAATGTCCCAACACATCTTCCCCTATTTTCTGAAACAGCTTTCAGGGAAACACCTGTGCCCCTGAAATACTTAGAACTGAGACTCCAACCAAAGCTGGAGCCCATCGGTACCCGCAGTGCCCTACTCAAAAGGGAGAGGCTAAAGTTAATGTTCTCAGTAGCCTTTCTGTCTCTCCAACTTCATCCTCAAAACAAATGAGCAAAAAGGACTTTTAAGTAAGTTGCTATCTTCTAAAAAATTGCTAGCATACTTGGATGAATTTTCTAATTGAACCTGCCCAGTGAGTGGTTCTCTTGTCAAGGCTGCAATATGTTGCCATAGAAAAAGGCCTGGGCTTTTGATATATTCCCAGTGGAGTCCCAAGTACCTGGAGAGTGCCTAGGTAGAGTAAGTCCTTGTGCCTCCTTTACTCTGAGGAAAGCCAGAATGGAACCCTCTAGAAAACAGACCAAAGGGAGGGCTGCCTGATAACCAGGTGGCGCTTCACTTCAAGGGCTGCTTGAGAAAGACAGGCCTTAGGAAACGCTACTGGGCTGGAAACAAGTTGTGCCTTGAAGCCTGTGAAGCTAAGTAGCTGTTTTGCCCTTTTTTGTTATTGCTTATGAAAAACTCTTTGCCCTGGAGAGTCAGTCTCCAGGAGATACGGAAGGCACAAAACTTCCTCACTGTTTCCAAGCTGACAGAGAATCAAAAACAAAACATAAAACACTCTTAAGATTTATTTTAGTAACTTTTGAAGAGCTGTCTAAGCCATGTGAGGTTCAAGTTTTTAAGTTACAAAAGGAGGAAAAAAAGGCTCGCCTTTTAATACAGCTATTGCTCTTCTGGTGTCTGAGACTTTGAAAGTGTGTCTTGGTGCCAACAATTTTATTAAAAATAAAAGCTGGGAAGGAAGACCAAAGTGAATGGTAAAATTGATGCCTGTTTGACTCCCAGTAAACTGGTAGTTATATCACACGAGGCATCTCTGAGGACTGTCTAGCTCAGATCAGATGACATTTAGGAGAGGCTCGGGTGAATGACATTGGCTCTTAGAGTAAGATTTGTGCTGTCTACAAGGCTGTCTTGAGTTATTCTAGTCAGTGGGCAGCAATGAGTGACTGGAAGTACAGGCATCATATGCTTAGAATCAGGGCTGAGGACTGCAGAGGGCAGAGCCAGGGATTGGGTCTGGGCTTCAAGGTGACATATGTAAGCTGGGCAAGGAGGGCATCTTTGGTTTCAGAGGCTGTGGATGATGACCAGGCCTTGGTTAAGGTTACTTGTGTTTTCATTCACAATGGACCAGTTCAGTCAAAGGATGTGTGTATGAATACATAAGGACTCAATTGATGGAGACTCTCCTTCGGCAGAGAGATGGGCTCAGGGGTAAGGGTCAGTGAGGAAGAAGCCAAGGTCAGCTGTGGTTCACGTCACACCAGTGAGATACCCTGACTCTTATGGCATGGCAGCACCGCGATGTTAAAGCCGAGAACGATGTTTTGCCAAGTGTGGAAGCCTTCATCAGTCGCCTTCCTCTCCGAGTCTGGCCATGCTCAGAGTTTACTGTGATTGGTTTCTGTGGGGTCGTTAAATTTAAACATGCCTGGGGAGCTTCCCTTCTGCCTTTATTCTTCATTAGTACACAGTGGGTACGAGGTTGGCTTCCTACTAAGGAGGAGATATAGTACCCTGAGGGCATTCATTTAAGTAAGTGTGTTCCTAAGTCCAAAGGAGACGCTGCACTCTGACTGCAGGCAGTACCTGGCGTCTGTACAAATAGGGTCAAAGTTACTAATGCAGCCCAGCTTCCCTTGCAATGCTGGGATCGTCATACTTGGTGAACTAAATCTGCGGCACAGAAATAGCAGACACAAAGTGCCCTGGGTGTTCAGAAGGAGAAGGAAGCTGAGAGCTGGCATCATTGAGGGCGGTAATTTGGAAAGGTTGACTTCTGCACTGAGCACTGGAAGTGAGTAGGTGGGGGGCTGAGGAACAGAAGGAGCTCTCGATTGATGGACAGAACAGCGTGAGCCAAAGACGGGGAGCTGTGCTGAACCGTGCTGACTGGCAACCAGTAGTTGGCCAGCTAGATTGTGGAAGTTTTTATCATCAGAGCTCTGTGAAGTAGTCAATCCCCTTCGGGCACAGTGAGAGACTTTTAGTTTGTCCTTTGAACTGTTTCCAAGCATTTTCCCCCCAAAATTCTTATAATCAGAAAACTGCCAGGAGCAGGTTCTGGGCCATAACTACCTCCTTTAGCCCCAGGACTCATCATCACTGGGGCCTGCAGGGCAGGGGGATGAACCCCACGGACTCCTGTGTCGTGTGCGCCACTTCTGTTCTTCTTCTCTGATGTATGCTATGCCTTGAGGCTTGCCTTTGGAAGACAGCCATCCTTGTACCCTGCCCCCTCCCCCAAGAGGAGCCCTGCCAACAGCAGATCCATATGGCAAAGGAGGGGAGAGGGGAGAAGGAGAGACAGGAGGAGGGATTTCATCTTTTATACAGCATTTTCCACATGCAATAACTTTTTATGAATAGAAAGTCTATTTGCCCTGAAAAGCACATGTCTTCGGTTATCGGCGTGGTGATTGGATTTATCTGAAGGCTTTGCCGTTCATAGCAATGAGTACAGTATTATGACGTGTGATCTCTACTGTTGAACTGTCTGGAGTCGTGAGGTCTGCATGTGAGGAATGGACCTACCGTGTCTCCCCGGAATAGATGCACCCCCTAAGTGGGTTAATGCAGCTCAGCTACATTATCTGTCCAGTATTAGAGTAAACGGTTTGGACTTAGTGTTCTAGAAAGGCTCTTTCACGAGCACCAGGCATCTGAAGAGCCTCCTGCACTTACTGTTTGTTCAGCTGAAAAATAACCACAGACTAATGAAATAAGTTGCCTCTTTATTGACAGAAGATTTATCTAATTGAGTGAGCATCGTGACCCTATGTAGAAAACATGGCACGTTGCACTATCAAGGGATACAGAGAGTTTGCTAAATCAAGCGTCCTTTCTCCCTGTCCATCTTGGGGCTGCTGCAGAGCGTTCCATGCGGCTTGACCTCTCAGCACAGCATTTAAGGATGTGCAGTGAGTACAGAAAAAAAAAAGCCAATGAAGAAGGAGGATGTTTCTGCAGCCAGGCAGGTCTTTCCTGGTGAGATGTGCTAAGGAGAAAGCTGGAGAGCTCTCTTTTCCTTGGAAGGGTGACCTTATGTATCCTCACAAGCATGTGCACACACATCTTTTAGAGGTGAAAATACAGGGAGAATTGTCTCGGGTTCCTTGTCCCTGGTGGGCCTCTCTTTCCTCCTGCTCAGTACTAGTTATTGTCACCTCTGTAGCGCTCAGATCCACCTTGGAACTTCTGGATTTCAACCGAACGCCTTTGAACATTCTTCCGTTTCTTTTTTTCTTTCCTCTTGTGTTTGTTTGTTTCTTTGGAGGGCTTGTGCGTGTGTGTCGCAGGATTTAGTGATGGTACAGGGTTTCCCTGGAATAATTGACAGTACTCCTCTGTCTCTTCAGTGCTGGGATCATAGGACCGCATTTTTCTGGTCTCCTTGTTGCTCCGTGATCTCTCTTTGTCCTCACCTTCATCATCTTCTGGTGGGAGGAGACATGGTAGCTGTTGCTCCTCAAGACGTCAGGCACACTTGGGAGGAATGTGATCCTTGTCACCCTCTGACTTTTGACTCTCCTTAAAACTTGCCCTTTGGCTCAGTAGTTAGGAGCACGCACTTGCTTTTTCAGAGTCTCACAACTGGCCTGATTCCAGCTGCCCGGGTCCCAACCAGGGGCTGGAGAGATGGCTTCGAGGTTAAGGGCACTTGTTGCTCTTGCACAAGACCTGGCTTTGTTTTTCAACACCCACATGGTGCTTCACAACCATCCATAATTCCAGTTCCAGGGGATCCGATGCCCACCGAACTCTCTGGGTACCAAGTGTGCACACGCTGCACAGACTATGAACTTAAAAAGAAAAACCTTGGGGTTTGTTCTTCTTTCTTGTTTCTGACCATAGCTGTAGTCTTTTTCTGGGTGACCACAATTACTCAATATGAATTAACATATCACTTCTTAAAAATGCCTCTTAATTCTACATTTTAGTAATGCCTTCTACCAGACTTGGTTTTCAGGTGCTTGCTGTGCATAACTTCACTGGAGAGAGATGCAATATTGACTCACATTCAAACCTAACGTGATCCAAATTAAACCCACCCATTGCCTCTTATATTAGTTGCTTTCCTTGTGACTGGGACAAAATACTACACGAGATGAACTTAGGCAGGAGCATTTGATTCTGGCTCACAGTGTGTGGTGTGTCATGGCGGGGAAGTCAGGGCAGCAGGATGTGAGACAGCGGGTCACACTGGCTTCACAGCCTCAAGGCAAACACAGATGGATGTCCCTGATCTGTCACTCTTTCTTTTTGGTTCAGTCCTATATCCCAGTAGTGGTGATGCTCGCATTTCAGGTAGGTCTTCCCAACTTCATTAACCCAGACTTAATATTCCCTGACAGATGTGCACAGAGGTTTGTCTCCCAGGTGAATCTAGATCCTGTCAGGTTCACAGTATTGACCACCACACTACTTACTACTACTGAGTTCTGGGCCTCTGCCATTCTTTAACAAGACCATAGGCACGGCAAGGTAGCTCAGGAAGGTGAACTCGAATGTTTACAAGGCACAATGTCCTTCGAGACAAAATGTCTGTGATTTTTTTTTTATGCAAGCTTGGTTTCCCATTCCCTGGCGAACTTTCTATGGCAAACAGCTGAAAGCCTAGACAAATGGAAATTAAGCTCCCCCAAATATATCCAGAGATTACGTGGCACTTTCTGAAGCAGCTCCCATTTTATCTTCCAGCTTAATTTTCATCTGGAAAGCAATCTCCATCCCATGGACGGCTCTAGCACGTTGCGGATGCCAGCTGGGGGAATTGTGCTTGCCATTTTTAGTCTGAGCCATTAAGCTTCTGCAAAAATTTCCAAGGTTTTCTGAGGCTGGTGAGAAACTGCAAGGATAATGCATGTTTTCCATGCCAAAAGATGGGAATTAATGAGGGAAAGGAACCGTTTATCTTGTGCAAATGACCAGAGGAGCCTTGCCAAATCCCTTCAAGTTGTGTCTTTCTCTCTTGGCGTTTTCTTGGAGTGAGTACATCTTGGTAATGAGAATTGTATGTGATTAAAGAGACCTTGATGAGCTGACGTGGCCTTACGTGACTGCAATTAGTGATTGGAGAAAATACCGGGAGTTGACAAATTCTTTAAGACACACCCAGAATGTGTACTGAAACGCGATAGATCCGAGTGTCCATTGGGTAAGGTGGCACAAGCCTGTAATCCTAGTATCCGAGCCCCAAGGCTATGGTAGGGTGCTTGAGTGTTTAAGGCTAGTCTAGGCTACACAGTGATCCTCTACTTAAAAAAGTTATTATCTGGGCATGATCGCACACTTATAATCCTAGCACCTCGGGGGGGGGGGAGAGACAGACACACACACAGAGACAGAGAGAGTGACACACACACATAGAGACACACACAGAGAGACAGGAGGATCACTTGTAAGTCTGAGTTCAAAGCCATCTCATCCACACAAAGTGTTACAGGCCACCCTGGACTGCATAGCAAGACTCTGTCTCCAAAACCAAAAGTTGCTTTTTTCTTTTTCCATTCTTGAAACTGCTCTATGCAGTCAATGCAGAACTGTGAAAGTCATGCATGTGTGACTGGATTAGTTACTTGGGAATTATAACTCTTAACAACTTCACTGTTTCTTATTCAGTAGACTCCTGGGTCATGTGCAGGACTGGCTGGGGTGGGGCTTGTCTGTAGCGCACCACGCCTGTCTGCGCTCCTTGCGCTGCCATACAGTTCGTGAACCAGGCAAGGGGCTGGAGATTGGAACACACAAAGACACACAGACAGAGACACGGATCATCCTTGAAGCTGAAATGCCTCAAGAATGCCCCCTTTATTATGTACCAGAGCCGCTTATATATGGATCCTTAATTGATAGTCACGCCCCAGCCAAACCCACCAGAAACCACTCCCCTGCCATCAGGAACTCCTGAGGGTCTGGTGCTCAGAGCAGCTGCAAGCATTACAAGTTGTTTACCTGAAATTCAGAATCTGGGGGGTTCACAGCTCCCAACACTTGTCTATGGAACGACCTAGTTTAATTGCCCCAAATAGCATAACAGTCTAAGAGCACAGATATCTGGGGACTACTGACTTCTGTATGTAGAAGGAAAATACCTGGGAGGCTAAGGATGTGGGCATCACTCTCATTACTTCTTAGAACTAACAATGATAGAATTTAGGGCTCCCGCCTTCTTCTCTGGATGGTTACAGTACATTTAATTAGATGATTGATACACTTTTGGACTCACACAGATATTTCCATATACTCACTTTCCCTTCACCTTTTTTTTTTCTGATGTGTGTGGGGAGGGGGAGGAGAGTTTAAGACAGGGTTTCTCGGTAGCACTGGCTACCTTAGAATTTCCTTTGTAGACGAGGATGGCCCCGAACTCACAGAGATCCACTTACCTCTGCCTCACAAGTGCTCGGGTTAAAGTCTTGTGCCACCACCACTTCCTTTCACCTTTTTAACACACCCAAGACCATGTAAAACACTTATTTCCTATACCAAATGCTCTTCGCCTGTGGATTCCTTAGATGGATGTTTCCAGAACTCTCTATAGATATCAAGCTCCATGGATGCTCAAATCTCCTTTACATTTCTGTATGAAACGTGCATACGAGAGACATATGCACATCACCCTTTATGCTCCTAATCCTTCCTGGCCTCTACATCTATCCAGTAAATCATCTCTAGGTCTCCACAGTGTCCGGCACAATGAGTCTCCACAGTGTCCGGCACAATGAAAGCACTATATAGTGCACTCTTTAGGGTAGAATGACAAGACAACATTGTTCACCACCAAAACAAATGCAAGTGCTCTAAGTATTTCCAACGCACGGTTGGTTGAATGAGAGAAGTGAAGGCTGACTTTCATCCAGGTAAACAAACTGTTCTCTGAGATACGGGACACAGGGCAGGTGGAGCTTGTTAGGTGTTTGGATATGCAGTTTCTTGGGCTCCATCATCCAGATACGCCTACTTCTTTGAACCCTCATTTTGCTTTTACTTGTTCGATTTGCTTCTTGGGATCTTTTCTTTCTCTACTTTTCCTTTCTTGCCCACTGTTTCCTCTGTTTGAGATTTCTTCCCATTGCGGATGCCTAGAAGTTACTGTGACTCATTACACATTCACTGCACAGAGCCTGAAGCTCTTTAGCGGAAAGTGCTGTGTATGTCATGTAAATAATGATAAGGAACCAAATTCTGCTCTGTGCTTTCTCCACTCTGGTAATACGTTATGCGGTAATATGGACTAAATGATCAATCGGCGGCCTAGTGGGGCGGGTGCACTTCTCTAAGTACCCTGTGAACATGCTGGGAGTGGTTTAGGTACCGTGAAGAATAAACACCCAATAATACATGTCAGCACTGATCCGCTTGAGAATTCATGTCCCGAGAAATTTCAATGTAGAGCTCTAATTTCACATCGACAATGGCATTCGATTTGTATTCAGAGAGGAACACTCTTCTGGTATGGCTGCTCAAGGATGCAATGCAGAGCCCTGAAAGCCTTTTAAGTCCTTAGTTTTTGTTTATTACCAGTGATACTACATTTCTGGCATTGATTGGAGTGGAAAGCCCATTAAGGTAAGAATGAATGTCCTATTTGGTGTCTCTGGGGCTTTTATAGTTCAGTATCATCAAAAGAGGCCTTACCTAGAATTCAGGTAAGGAGTTTCTTCAAACTTGCTGTGTGCCACGTGTACATCAACTCAAAGTACATGGTATTACAGTGAGTGAAAGAAAACACACGAACACACACAGAGACATACATACGTGCACATGTGCACACAAGCACATGCACACACACATACTTTCAAAACCCTTGGCATATGGCTCAGTCTGCAACAGGAAGACTAAGGAAAGGTGTCTGTGTGTTGTCACCAGCAGAGGAGGCTCAGGAGAATGGGAGACCTTGAGCACGGTCTTGAAATCAAGGTCAATGTAGGGACACCAGGAAGAATTAGATTTTGTTTGGATGCTTGCTGGTTCTGTCCTCTCCCTTGAGTTGTTGTGTGGGCAACCGTCCTGGCATGTGTAGCAGATGCTGTGGAAGTCAGAGGGATGAGATGGATGGAGTTGGGAAAGAAGGGGAAAAAAAAGAATCCAGCAAAAGTGCAGAGTGCCGAGCGATGGCTGTGGGATGTAGTGAGGCTCCTGAATGTCTGTTACAAAGGTGAGTGAGATAAGGGCCGGAGACGCTGAGGCATGGCAGGAAATAGGAAATGCGTGGATCTGAGGTTCTGGGATTTTTTTCATTAAACCAGAAAATTCTGTTTACCGGAGGATTTAGTTTTTCTCATGTGAGAAATTTATGGAGGCTGGCACCTTCCTGTTTGTGGTCCAGGTCTTAGTTTGGAAGTCGTATTGTAATCTGGCTGGCACGCATGTATATCATGGTGCATGCACACGCATGCATATATACACATATGTAAATCACATGGGATAATAGCAAACTTGAACATTTTGGAAGCTAACAACCAAAATAGGCATGTCTTTTTTTTTAAAAAAAAAGGAGGGATGGGGCGAGGAATCAGAGATAATCTATAAGACATATCTGTTTTGTAAGCCCCTACTGCTCAACTTCACCAATTATCACTAACTCCAAAATGTACACTTTTCTTTCATATTTCACATCTGTGCAATCAGGATCTATCTTCTAATCAATGGCATATTACAATTACAAATGACTGTGGTTTCTCTTTCCTCAGAGGAGATAAACCAGTGCTGTGTGTTGCAGTGTTTTAATTAATACAGTTTCTGTGTGATTATTTTGGGTGTAAGCTAACCGGGAGGCCAGAACATAGGCCTGGCTCCTTACTTACAACATTTGAACTTTGGTGTAATTAAAGAAAAACTTTGCAGGCTAGATGGGCTTACTTACCCAAATGAAAAAAAAATTAAGCCCTTAACATGCTTCCGGAGTATTCTGTGCTTTGGATCTCACAGTCTCCAATTTATTGAGCATCCCCTATATCCAATGCAATGAGAAAGATCAATGGGAACAATGTAACTGTGCGCTCGTGTATGCGCTCGTGTAAGGCTCTCAGAACCTTGCTGAGAAAAAAATGAACAGCAGCCCTGTCTTAGCTATGGCTTCATTTTCTGCAGTTTTAGTTACTTGCAATCAATGCACTTTGAATATATAAATGGGCATTTCTAGAAATAAATGACTTACAAGTTTTAAATTGTGTACCATTCTAACGTGTATGCTAAAATCTTTCAGCATTCCTTTTCTCCATTGTGTTCATGCTGTATACACCATCAGACACTTAGAAGCCTTCTTGTAAGATGGACGGTCTTTTCGTAGCTCTTGTGCTCAAGTATTTCAAATTACTTAATAATGGCTCAAAAACAAGAAAAAAACAATACCAGCAATTTACATGACACAGAAAACCACAAAAGAGGCCTTGTTGGGATAATCTTTTTGTGTATTATGAAGCTGTGTCTCTACTCCTAGTCACCTGCCTAAGGCACCTTCTGATTGGTTTAATAAATGGTTAATATCTTAAAGGCCAATAGCTAGACAAAAGAAGATAGGCGGGACTTCATGGTAGAGTTGGGAACTCAGGGAAGAATCTGAGGCAGGAGATTCACCAGCCAAACATGGAGGAAGTCAGTTGTACAGTACTGAGGAGAGGTAGCGAGCCACTTGGCAGACTATAAATTAATCTAAATGGATTAATTCAAGTTTTAAGAGCTAATTTGGAACAGACCTAAGCTAAGGTCAAGTTTTCATAAATAACAAGACTCTCCGTGTCATTATTCCGGAACTGGTGATCCAAAAAGACCTGATACAAGGTCTTTTAAGTATAAAGTGAAAGTTATCAATAAGAAGAAAAAAATTGTAATTTGAGGTGTACAATGTTTAGCGTACAAGAAAATATTTTAAGCGAAATAATAGCGTAAGAAAATATTTTGAGAGAGATCATATTTGCTTAACTTTTATTACAGGACATTGTTCTATTTTATTATTTGTTATTAGTCTTAATTTCTTGTTGTTCCAAATGTATCATGTGCAGGTAAGTACAGGAAACACATGAAAGTATAGTTAAAGTTCAGTACCATCCACAGTTCACCAAGACTCTTAGAATGTAGCTTCATTCCAAGATCAAAGTGAATAACTGCACAGAGCAAAGATCCCCAAGTGGCAAACATATAAATATAAATTTAAAAAGACGAACTCTTCTGTAAATGCTGAGATGGGGCAGAATAGTGAACAGATTCAAGGAAATAATTGTGAGGGTGGGTGTCAGCTCTGAATGACGTAAGAGTATACATGGCTGACCACCGGAAGAGTTCACAGTCGTCAGAAGCCTCCAGCCTTGAAGAGTCCTGATTGGAATGGTGGAGATGTATGATGCTCTAAGTGGCAGTAATGCCCACTTATGACTGCAACAAGGATGCTTCTGTTGGGTCCTGAGAATCTACCTCACAGTAGGGATAGGCATGCCCTTTTCTAGGAAGCTTTTGGCCATGAGAACAAAGGTAGAGCCGTTCCTGCCAGCCAGCCTTGTAACTGTCTCTCAGGCCTGTCAATATGGCAGATACGCAGGCCTTGCCCATCGTTTTAGCCTGAATGTCAGATCAGTATATGTGCATCGTTTAAGAATCTTCTTTCCTGCCATTGATTACATTCTCTGAAGATCTTTATCTTAATTCTATGGAGGGAGAGTCCTGGGGTCATGTTATAAGAATTGTTGACCTGGACTGCAGTAATGTAGACAATTGTACCTCTGAAAGTGTGAGACTAGGCACTTCCTTGCCACTCTCCACTCAAAAATAAAAATAATGTGTTGTATAATATTACTTTAAGGTATGCTCCATTTGTTTATGCACTGGAATATTTGTTTAATGATGTAACAGTGCGTTGATTTTGTGTATGCTGCATTTGTTTAACTCTGTGAAGCTGTGAGCTTTTGCCAGTCTAAAACATCTAATGGTCTAATAAAGAGCTGAATGGCCAACAGTGAGGAGAAAGGATAGGCGGGGCTGGCAGGCAGAGAAAATAAATAGAAGGTGAAACAGGAAGAGGGAGGAGCAAGAGAGATCAAGAAACAAGAGAGAGGAGGAGGACTCCGGGGACCAGCCATCCACCCAGCGACACAGCCAGACACGGAGTAAGAAGTAAGGAAAAGGTATACAGAAACAGAAAGATAAAAGCCCAAAGACAAAAGGTAGATGAGATAATTTAAGTTAAGAAAAGCTGGCTAGTAACAAGCCAAGCTAAGGCTGAGCATTTATAAGCAACAATAAGCCTCCGTGTGTAATCTGTTTGGGAGCTGGGTGTCAGGCCCCTAAAAGAGTAAAAGAACTAAGAGTAAAACAAAGGAGCTTTACAACATGCACGAGCATCAAGAACACAGTCCAAGAGACCTTGTTATGGCCGCTCTCTGTACAGTTGGACACCCAGTGAGCACTCAGCAGTGCTGGGGAGTTCAGAGTTTAGACTCAGGAGACAGAGTTGGTTTCACGCATTCCTTGAAAAGAGAGGGGGTAAACTGGGGTGAGAGAGTGGCATTTGGTCACCCTCCCTGTCTGTAGGCAGTGTAATACCATCATCATTCACCTGAACTGTGTTTAAATGCTTATTGTCAGGGGTCAAAATGACATCCTAAAGGATCTTGCACAGTGCCTGGAACACAGCAACATCTAAAAAGGTATTTTAAAATATCATTTAATAGGTAACACCCGTTTATTTAGGTATTAATATCTTGCGAAAACAGACATAAGAAGCTTGACGGTATTCTATGAGATCAGGCACTATAAGTCTTTTTACATAAAAAAAATAGAAAAAAAATAAAAAAATTGAAAAAAAACCTTGCTATAAGTAAAGTTTAATTTGAGATTGCTTTTTCTTCTGTGTCCCATGGAAGGTTACTTTTTTTTTTATCAGCTGTCCCAGAAAGGGATGGGGGGCAGGCAGGACTTTACAGTTTCAGTCTTCTTAGGTTTGTACACAGTTGGGACACTGATGTGCCTGCAGACCTATGGATTACATGGAGGAGTGGGTTTTCAGCTGCTGTTGGAAGCATTGTTGAAGCCTACAGATGCCCCCACTCTCCTTTGAACTTAGTCATTGACAAGCAGATCTGCAGACACAGGACCCTGGTGCTGGTACAGATCAGCTGCCAATCAAGTAACAGTTTTCTTTTCAGTCTATGTATGTGGAGGACAGAGGGAAAGAGACTGCTTTTGATGTGAGAGAGTTATAATGCTAAGTTTGGAAATGGGCTTAGTTAGCTGTGCCCGAACATTCTTAGGCCTGGGAGTGCAGGGGTCTTCATTCAGTAGTGACATTCTGTAGAAGCCTCATTTGCAACAAGGATGGACTAGGATTAAATTCCATCACTGAACCTTCAAGAAGGTACATTAGCAAAAGAGGAGGCCAGGACAGTGACTCAAGTACAACTAGGCAAACTCCGGAAATGCTGAGGGAGAAGGAGAGAAGCCAGGGTGGTTCCGCTAATAGACTAGTTTGCTGGGGTGTTTAATAACACAGCATGGCTCTGTTTAAAACAACCATTTCCTGCCTCCTAGTTCTGGCAGCCAGAGGCCTGAAGTCAGGATGTCACCAGGGCTGTGCTCCTGCAAACATTCTGGGCACGGGTGTGAGTTCTCTCTACCCTTTTCCAGCCTCTTTGCCGGTGATCTCTGCATTCCTTAGATTAGAAATGTTTCATTTTATTCTCTTGTTTTCAGGCAGTGTTCTTCCTGTGTGTTGCAATCTTGTTTTTTTTTCTCTGCATTTGTTTGTCTCTGTTCAGATTTCTCCCTTTTTATAAGAACAGTCATTTCTGGATGAGACCCATGCAGATCTCACATTGATCTCTTTGAAAACAGTTTAAAATAAAGTCCTTCTGAGCCATGTGGAGGTTGAGGTTTCAACATGTTTTTGGAGAGGCACGATTAAGTTCACAACACTTAGCATGATCATGCTTCTGTGGAGGGTCATGTTTCCGGCACTGAGCCCAGTGTGGGAGTTCTGGAATGTGTTTCTCCATTTAAATGTTTGAGAAATGACTAATTATTAGAAACGTCATTTTTTAAAGCTGAGATGCTAGGTCTGATAGGAAGAAATTCCTCCTGAGTGGTACCCATCAAAGATATACAACTGTGGATCTTGAAAGCTGGGAGGCCCAGGATGTGCTTGGAGAGTTACCCTCTCTTCTGGATGGTCATGTGCCAGCCCGAGGAGCATCTGTGTGTATCCTCTCTGCTGAGCATCCCTGATGCGGCAACTGTGTCCTCCTGAGCTCTGCCCCAGAGCCCTTTTTCACTTTCCGTCTTAGTCATTTTGATTGGAATGTGTCAGACGGTAGATGCAGGGAATATCTAAGATTTCTTCTGAAGACTGTCCCGTCTGCAAATGGACAACGGTATCAGTTCTGCAGGGTCACTGTGAGTGCTTTATAAACTACTGTCTATTAAAAAACTAACATGGTTACTGCTGAATATAAATTATGGGGGGGTGCAAGATGACTCAGCAAGAAAAGGCGCTTGCTACCAATCTTAACAACCTGAGTTCCCTACCTAGGCCCCCCCCCCCATAATGGAAGCTGATATCCAAGTGTAAGAAATTATTCGAATTCTTTCAAAAGCAGAACCTATGAAACAAGTCAAACTAGATTAAAACTTTACACAGAATTTCTTAACTCAATAAATGATAAAAAGAAATCGTATTTAAAACTTGCTATCTAAGGTAGGTTAAGGGATTGCAATAATGAAATACACTCTGCTCTTTTACAACTCGAAGTCATTAAGTAAGCCTTACTTATTAACTGTGCCGCAGTTTGAAATTTTGCAAAATGAGTATTGGGAAGTAATATGTGTAGACTCACACATATTAAATTTTAAAATTGAAAAGAACCTGAGTTTGTAATTTCATAACCTAATAAAGTTAATGAGGAGAAGAGCAAAAAAAAAAGCTTTCTATTTTAAAGAGAAGTATGCAAAAAGTGTTAGTGTTGGAGAGGCAAAAGTTAAAGGAAGAATAAATGATCTGAGCCACCTAGTACACTTCTTATCACACCATTCTCTGCATTTCAGTCCTTCGGAATTAAGGAGTTTTCCAGATGAAAAGTCTTAAGTGCGGATCATTGTTTAGAGAAAATTACAGCTTTTTGATATTTAAACCAGTTCGCTTATATATAAACTACTGAGTAATTCCATATGGAATGATTATTTTAAAATGTCAGTAAGACACAGGAAATGAGAAATGAAGATAAAAGAAATGAGAGAGAGAGAGAGAGAGAGAGAGAGAGAGAGAGAGAGAGAGAGAGAGAGAGATAAATATAGGGAGTGGGCCAAGGGAATTCTTTCCTGTTAATGCTCTACAAATTCCTGGCCCCAGGGAATGCGCTTTTATCTCTATTGTACTGTGTTTTCTGTAATTTGACTTAGCATTTGTTCAGTCCATTAAAATGCCTTGTCTCCTTAGGTCGATGGAGTTGATGCTGGTACCTCCCCCAGCCCCAGGAATGCGGCCTCTAAATCACTGCTCACAGTCCCAGTCTGAGACAAGCTAACTTTGCCTGACCTTATCTTAGACCATGGGAACTAGTAACGCTTTCTCCTGCTCTTCTAAGAAGTTCTCAAGCCAAAGCTAAGGGAAAGGGTCCTTCATTTCTACTCCAACTGCTGATCGCCAGAAATAACCTGTTTGGCAATGGCAAAGCAGTGGCCAGACTGTGTTGGAAGGCATGAGACTGTGGGGACGCTGGGAGTAGACCATAAAACTACTGGCAACATCCGTTCGCCTTTCCCCGTCTGATGTCCCTGTCCTAATCCCACTTCCACAAACTCTTCCTGTAACACATTCATTTTCAACCTTTTGTATCCAAGCGGACTAATAGCTTAATCAAGAAAAGCTGATGCACAGCATCCCACAATTCTCTGCCACTTGGTGTGGTGTGCTGACTGTCAAAGCTCATGGCTGCTGTCTAGTAGAGATGTCTACCAAAAGGGGAGGGGCAAGAGGGAAGCCAATCAGAGACCTCCGGGAAGCAGCCAAGGCTGCTGCCCCAATGAGCTCCGTTTCTGCTTCCTATTGACTCCTACTTCTTTTCTTCCAGGGCTGTCCTGGCCACGAGTGAGAACTTAGCCCTTTGCCTTCTCTTAACGGCCAACACAAGAAGACAAACGATGGTGGTCGTGTCGTCATGGAGATTCTCAGCTTGGTATCTTTCACTGCAATGCACTGTTGCAGGTAGAGTGGAAGGGGGAGGGGGTGGGGTGGGGGAGGGGGGTGGGGGTGGTCTGACCACCAACCTTCTCAGGTAAATCTAATTCTCCTCCTCCATGGTCCTGTAGCATTTGGAGACAGGTGAAGTTGAGAGAGAAAAACAAATCGTGCTTTATCCCTGCCTAGCTGTATGAGGGTTGTCAGTGAGCCGGACTGGCAGAGGTTGAAGCTCTCTCTGTCTTGGGATCCTTTTTGAAGTCTTTAAAGAAATTTGTTTTATTTTCTTCAAGCATTTGGTAGTAGTTCAACGTTTTTTTCTGTTATATTCTTAACTTTAAATTCATTTATGGTTTGCTTTTTTATTTGCGTATTATATAAATAAGATTAGACAAAATTACTTTCCGTAGACTCTTGTAAAATAGTTCTTCTTTCTGGGGCATAGTCCAGAAAGTTTACCAGTTTATCTGTCTTGAGTTTTCATCAAAGCAGATGGTATTATTGTGCCGAGGACTCTGGACCAAAATATGTGGAAAGTAAACAGTGCATCAAGAGTGGGTATTGTAGCATTTTTTAATCTATTGCAAATAAATATAGATTAAAGTTATACCAAAATAAGTGTTCATATGGAACTTGTCTCCATAACTATAGAGACAATACACTGCGGTGAGTTGGGTGTCATAATTCCACTTGACAAATAATAAAATAAAATCGAGGCATAAAAAAATTAATGCCTTAAATGATGTCATAAGCAATATTAGAAGACAGAACTAGAACACAGATCTAGGTTGTTCTGATTTCAAATCACACCGTGATATTATACCTTATAGTGTCCTGAAATTGATCAGATCATTTTTTTTAAAGTGATACTTCTCAATATTTCCAGACATTTAGGCAGGCAAGACTTCAGGACCATGGTAACTAAGAAGATGTTTGCAGGCTGCAGGGTGATAGTCTGACCATGCAAAGGTCCCTAATTCAACCAATCTGACATAGCTGATGAGTGCCAGTCTCCCCACTCCACAAACACTCTGTATTTCTTTGGTCAAAAAGGGGGTCCCTGTTAAATCCCACAACTGAGCTCTCAGCAACTTTCTCGAAAGGAATCTCTTAGTGGGCATTCTCATCCGGCATTTTCAAGAAGTGATTTCCTTCTGCCTCTAACACACCCATTTTGGGGGTTCTTATTTTACATTGGGAATGTTTCGTTTCTGGCCTGGGACTTGTAGCTTTTACCTCCCACGTGCCAGTGTGCACCATAAGTGTTGTAATTTAATTGCTTTTTTTTCTATTCCTATGGGATTTTTTTTAATGTAACATTCGGTTTCATTTTTGTTTTTACTTTTTTGAGGACATTTCATGCATCAGCTTGTCCTAGCATTGGCTCTTTTTGTTAGATTTTATTTAGCTTGCTTATTGGGGGAGGGGCTGTTGGACTTTCATGTCTGTGTTAGATTGATAATAAAGCTGTTCATAGAAATTTAAAAAAATGAGGCAGAGGCAGGCGGATCTCTGTGAGTTCGAGACCAGCCTGGTCTACAAGAGCTAGTTCCAGGACAGGCTCCAAAACCACAGAGAAACCCTGTCTTGAAAAACCAAAAAAAAAAAAAAAAGAAAAAAAGAAAGAAATTTAAAAAAATAAGTGATTTCCCTAGTACTTAATTCACTTTGTTGACTTCGAGTCAAACCCAGCCACACCATCTCTATTCTTGCACGCTTTTGTAGATGGTAAAGAGCTCATGACCCCGTTACTCACATGAGCATTATGAGTATGTGGTATTCACGCTCTCATTCTTCTTTGGAAGAATATTTTAAATTATTTTATGCTTATGATGTGGTGTATTGGTTAAAAACAGGTAAAATGCATGATTTAACTGGGGCCTACGTGATACAGTAGATTATAGTGCACTAAGACCTAACAGCTGAGTAAGATCATTGCCATCTTCTGTTACTCCTCTTCTTTTGGGGTGCCATGAGAACTGGGTCTGGGGGGTCTTTATTCAATTTGAACTAGAATCATCCTATGGACAAACCATAGGAGTCTTGGTTTTCTTTCTGTTGCTACAATAGCTACCATAACCAAACACTAACTTGGAGAAGAAAGGGTTTGTTTCAACTTACACTTGCACAATCACTATTACATCTTACGCCTATACAAGTCACAGTTCATCACTGAGGGAAATCAAGGCAGGAATGTGGAGGCAGTAACTAAAGCAGAGATGATAGAAAAACACTGCTTGCTTGCTCATTCCTCTTGGCTTACTAAGTTTGCTTTCTTACGTGACCCAGGACTGCTTTCCCAAGGATGATACCACCCACAACGACTTGAGTTCTTTCACGTTTGATCATCTATCTTGAAAATACCCCATAGGCTGACCTATTAGTCAGTCTGATGAGGATACTTTCTTAACTCAGGTTCCCTAATAACTCTAGCTTGAGTCAAGTTGAAAAAAACCCAACCCTAACCAACACGAGAATTAACATGAACAAGAATTTTAATATTCTCTATATGTACCAAGCAGGTTGTCTTGCTAATGATTCAGGGTACAGGCATGGACTTTGAAGTCTTGTAGACCTTGATCTAAATCTTAGTTCTGCTACTTAGATGCTATGCAATTTTGGGCAGGTTGCTTCATTTATTTCCACGTCATCTGCAAAGTGGTGACTAGTTATTTAATTTTGTGGGAGACACTCCTGGCTTTGCCAATACATGCCACACTGGTGACTGGTAACCTTCTATGAGGAAGTGGAGACCACAAAGGTATAGAGTGGGGAGAGCATAACATGTAGATTCAAGGCACCAAAACGTTTAAGAACATTTAGAATAATTCATTTCACTTTCAGACAGAGATTCTACTCTAATTTTCAGGTTTGTTTTGCATAATTCCTTGAAAGCAAAAAAGCAACTCACTTTTACTACATTGTTCATTAATAAAAAGCCTTGCAAACATGGGCATTCCCTCTCTCTCCTTCTCTTTTTTAGCAAGACTCAGATATAATGACCGCACTGACATTGAGATGAGGAATTAATATGCAGCCTGTTTAGTCAGGATGAATCAGCATTTTGATGATGTCTTGTGAGAATTGGATTATAATTGCCAGAGTTTCTGCCTTATGGTTGATAATTTTAGATTCCGGAAGAAACAAAGGCACTTAATAGTACTGTTAATTTATCTTAGAAGGAGCCCAGCCTTATAGGGGACAAGTGCAAGTGATTGAAGCAAATTCATAAAGATAAATTAGAAATATTCAGATCATTAAAAATCTGTGGCACTTCTTGAATGATTCAAAACAATGATTTAAAGCAACCAATTTAGGAATTCTCTTCCATGGTTTGCTATCTATAATCTTAGTGGGTTCTTTCTCTTCCAATTGACCTAATATTAATGATAATTAAAAGTAATGGTTGACTTTTACAGTTACTTATTTGTCTGCGTTTTCCATTGTTCTTAGAGACAGTTTACTCATCCAAGCCTAGTGGGGGATGAATCATTTGTTCCTAATCACAGATTATCCTTGTTCCTGGTAAATTACCTTCCCAATCATTGTGAGGTCTACCAGCCTAACTTGGCTTCCTTTCTGGTCCCCTTCAAGTCATCAGCTCTCTGTTGCCTAAGTCTGTCAGAATTTTCACAAAGCTCTTTCCTGTTTTGTCCTTCATGGCTACAGTCTCTCTTGGAAAGCTGTCACAAGGCTGGATTTTTAGAACCCAATGCCTCTGAGATGTTTTTGGGAGAAGAATTGCATGAACAAAGTTTAGGGGAAGACTGTGCTTTCTACATCCCCCCGGGACTTTCACAGCATGATGACATTCTGCTGTAAGAGATTTATCTTGATGACCTTGTTTGGTTATGACTTCGATCCTGAGGAACTGTTCTGCAGAATGAGCCCCAGGAGCCACACATAGCAGCAGAGAGAATGTGATGATTAGGTTTTCTCATAACATTGCCAGAGCAGTTATTCGCTTCTCCCTTATCTTACAGAAAGTATTTCTGCCCTTGTATTCCTCTCCCCATAAACCCCCATGGGCTGTGCTCAAACGTGGCCTTTGATTGACATGGACTGAATAAGGAACTGAGAGATTATTATTTTTCACCTAAACGTAGTTAACTTGTTTGACTTGAAATGATCTAACCTAGTAACTTGGTCTTTGACTGGCCCTGCCTGTCCTTTCTTTTAATGCTCGAGTCGCCACCTTCATTAAAAATGCTGCTAAACACATTCAACTTCAAAGACTTGTCATGGGCCTTTGATTTTAGTTCCTCTTGCTAAGCCTGGCCTTTCCCGGGTGTGCAAGTCGCAGCTGGTAATGATGGGGACCAGATGATGGCCTAGTAGCACATTAAAGGTTTTTTACCAGGATGTGGTTTGATGGTTTTGCCTGGGTATTTTGTTGTTGTTATTCTTTCTTTTGGAATGTGAGTTGTGGCCAAGAATTATTTCCTTGGATTGAAAGTTTGTTATCCCTCTGCATTTGGGACTTGAAAATTATACAAAAACATAAAGCACAAGCTTCTAAAGTACTTCTCAAGATAACTAATGGATTTGTGTCTGGTGACATTTAGCAGCAAACTTTTGTTTATTCAATAAGTATGATTCTATCATGTTCAATGTTCAAGCTCCCATGATGCATCTCAATCTCAACACTTGAACCTCAGCACCATTTTCTCTGTTTTTTAAAAATAAAATTAGTTTGTCGGCATAATTCTTTGACTAATACAAGAGAAATTCTTATTCATAATAAGTGTACATTCTAACATGATAGAATGTGCCTGGGTTTATGAGGTAAAATGACTGGATTTAATGTATTCCGTACAGTGTAAAGATAACACTGTTCAACTACGTGTGGTTTTCTCATTATAAAATTGTTGCATGTTTAGTGAAGAGAACTTAAACAAAAAAGAAAGGGGTTAAACAAAAATTATGGTAATCTTAGCAGTTGAATACACATGCATACAATTCATTTGTGTTTTGAAGAAATGATGCAAGTAAAATTACATTTCAGCTATGTGCATTAATAACAAACCTAGACAGTCTGCCTATTCTTAATATTTGCTAGACTCAGAACCTAATGGTTTCATGTTCAGAAGTTCTGAGTGTCAGAGCTACCGCATCCTAAGATAACTGTCTTCTAATATGCATGTTGTTCTAGTTTATCTGAAGAAGTTGCTAGTCTTAGAACTAACATAAATATATACCTCCAGCACTGGGCTCTAAACCTCATACACCCAACTGCCATCTTGACACTTCAACTTAGTGGTCTACTAGGCATTGATGTAGGAGTGTCATATATCAATCTGTTGATTTCATTGGTTAAGCAATAAAGAAACTGCTTGGCCCTCATAGGTTAAAACATAGGTGGGAGGAGTAAACAGAACAGAATGCTGGGATAGAGAAGCTGAGTCAAGGAGTCGCCATGATTCTCCCACTCCAGACAGACACAGGTTAAGATCATTCCTGGTAAGCCAGCTCGTGGGCTACAGCAGATTATTAGAAATGGGCTAGTCCAGGTGCGAGAGCTAGCCTAAAAGAGGCTAGATAGAAATGGGCCAAGCGGTGTTTAAAAGAATACAGTTTCTGTGTAATTATTTCGGGGCATAAGCTAGAGCTAGCCATGTGGGCGGCCGAGTGCCGGGGACGCAGCCCTGCCGCTCCTACTACTATAAGGCATCTCATGTAAGAAGGCTGGTATTCAATCTCTGATGTTCTTTAATCTATATTTTGTCTTATAGGCATTTATTCTTCACATCTGAGCAAGGAGAAGCTCATCTACTTGCTCAGTTCAATATCTCACTGTGGGTCTATAGAGAAAGATCTGGAGGGATGCAAGATTTCTCAGGGTAAAATCATTATTTAAAAATGTAATTTACAGAGGCTAGCACTTCACCCATGAGAAGCGAATGGAATCCTGTCAACTCCCATTCTGCGGATAGGCATGACTTTGGCAGAACAAATGCTTTCCATATTGTGTAAAATGGAAGAACTTTTGTGGATGTCCAGCAATATGTACCAGACTTCAACAACTGCTGTCTTTCTTGGCAGCAAAAATCAAGCCCAAAGGCTGAAAGTTTTGAGTAGTAGCTTTCTGAATAGATGCCAGTAAAGTGTGTTCAGAAGGTTGAGTGGAAAACAGCATTCCAAGTGAGTCAAAAATATAGGGCAACTGGGATAGAAAGGAGTCAGTACTCAGGCCTGCAGGCATCCTTTCGAGTTGTTTGTGTTATCTAATCTGCTCTAGTTTTCTGCAAGGTACCAGTCAGAATGAACTGATCGTGGTGGTGTGTGGAGTGGTATTGAAAAAGAAACGTTGTTAAAGGAAGAAGGGAGCAAAGCCCACACAGTCTACCAGTCTACCATGGCCTAGTGACACTCAGCACAGTTATTTGTGTTTATTTAGCCCTCTGGGACTAGTCCTACTAGAGGATGTTTGGTAATATGAGATTTTAAGTGTCTGAAGTGTTCACCAGTCATGATGGCCAAAGTTGTCTGTCTATATTTCTGTGGCTGGGAAGCTGGCTCCACTTCTTTATTGTTTTCCTGTTGAGAGAATCTCTTAAGATAAGGAGGCGAAATAGAAGAGGCATATGCAAATAATTACATTTGATTCTCATGGGTGGAGTGTTACCCTCTATAAATTACATTTTACAATGTTTTATTTTTTTCTTAGAAAGCTAAGTAAACCATGAGAAGCAAATCAGTAAGCAATGTTCCTCTTTAGGTCCTGCCTAAGGGTTCATGTCTTGACTTCCCCTAGTAACAGAAGTCACTGTTGCCTGAAAGTATAAGGGAAATAAACACTTTCTCCACTAAGTTGGGTTTGGTTATGGCATTTTTACCACAGAAATAGAAACCCCAAGGTAGAAATTGGTACCAGGATGTGGCAGACATGATCATGTATTTTTGGGAGAATTGTGGAAGAGCTTTGAAACTTTGGGCTAGAAGAGTTGTTGAGTACTTAGAACTTAATGAACTATTGTGGAAAATACAAGTTAATGTTGAAAGCAACATAGATGATGGAGGCCTTCCTTGCAAAATTTCAGAAGGAAATTTGAGAGTCTCTCAAAGACTTAGGACTATTTTATGTTTAAATTAAGAACAACTAAAATGGTCCATATTGCATATACTCTTTGAGCTCTATATCCTGGTCTACAACTTTGGAAAAAGACTTTGGCTTTACCTAGCCATATCTAGGAACCCCAGGCTCCCAAAACCCTAACAAAGACAACCTATTGGATCTGAAGATTCACTAGTAACCAGAAACATTGGTCATTTAGGCTAGAAGACCAGAGAGAAAAGAGAAACCAAGGAACAAAACACCCATCCAACAAAGAAAAACACGGGAATCAACATCTAGATCTATAATTATCCCAAATCTAGATGTGTAAACACCAGTATAAGAACACAATCAATAACAGAATGGGCAACATAGTATCACCAGAACCCAGCTATCCAAAGACAGAAAGACTTGACAATCCAAAACAGCTGAATCAAACGCACACACACGATAAATAAATAAATAAATAAATAAATAAATAAATAAATAAACTGACCTTTAAAATGACTTTATGAAGATGATAAAAATCCTAAAAGAGGAAATGAAAAAATCCCTCACAGAAATTGAGAAAAAGACAAGCAAAATAAATGGATGAAATCAATTAAAACTCTAAAGAAATGCTAAGAAATCCAAGGGGGAAAAAAATCAAACATGTGAAGGAAACTGTTGAAGACTTCAAAATTGAAATATAAGCAAGGAGGAAAACACAAACAAAGGGAACCCTGGAAATGAAAAGTCTGGGTAAGCAAACAGGAACTACAGATGCAAATATCAACAACAGAATATACAAGATGGAAGAGAGAATCTTGGGCCTTAAAGACACAATAGATTCATTGACCATAAAAAATGTTAAATCTAAAACATTCCTAACACAAAACATCCAGGAAATCTAGGATACCATGCAAAGACCAGACAGAAGAATAATAGGAATCGGATGAGGAGAAGAAAGTCAGTTCAAAAATCAGAAAATAGTAACAAAATCATAGAAGAAAATTTCCCAACCTAAAGAAGGACATGTTTATAAAGGTACACAAAGCTAAAAGAACACTAACTAGATTAGATAAGAAAAGAAAATCCTCTCATCGTATAATAATCAAAACACTAAACATACAGAACAAAGAAAGAATATTAAAAGCTGTAAGGGGGAAAGGTCAAGTAACCTATAAAGGCAGACTTATTAGAATAACACCCAGATTCTAACACAGAGATCCTAAACTGCAGAAGGACCTGGACTGATGTCTTGTAGACTCTAAGAAACCACAGATTCCAACCCAGACTACTATAACCAGATAAACTTTCAATCACCATAGATGAACAAACAATATATTTCATCACCAAATCAAATTTAAACAATATCTATCCACAAATCTAGTTCTATAGAAGGTACTAGAAGAAAAACTCCAGTCAAAGGAAATTAACTATGTAACTACTCATAGTAAAAACACAGGCAATAGATAATCTCACTCCAACAAAACCCAAAGAATAGAAACACATACACTACCAACACCACTGCCAACAAAATAACAGGAATTAAGAATCATTTGTCATTAATATCTCTCAATATCATGGAATCAATTCACCAATAAAAAGACATAGGCTAACAGAATAGATAATGGATATAAAAAATGATCTATCATTCTGCTGCATACAAGAAATACACCTCAGCATCAGAGATAGACATTATCTAAGAGTGAAGGGTTGGAAAAAATTTTTGAATCAAATGGACCCAAGAAACAAGCTGGCATAGCTATTCTAATATCTAACAAGATAGATATTAGAATTTCCAACCAAAATCAATTAAAAGAGATGGAGAAGGACATTTCATACTCATCAAAGGAAAAATTCACAAGACGATTTCTCAATTCTGAACATCTATGCCACAATTGCAAGGGTACCCACATATGCAAAAGAAACATTACTAAAGCTTAAATCATACATCAAACCCTACACATTAATAATGGGAGACTTCAACATCCCATGCTCATCAATGGACATGTCATCCAGACAGAAACTAAACAGAGAAATAACAGAACTAACAGAAGTTATGACTCAAATGGACCTAACAGACATCTACAGAATGTTTCACCCAAACACAACGGAATATACATTCTTCTCTGCACCTCATGGAATATTCTCCAAAATTGACCATATACCCATCCATAAAGCAAGTCTCAACTGAAATAACCCCCCTTTATCTTATCAGACCACAATAGGTTAAAGTGAATTTCAATAACATAAACAATAGAAAGCCTACAATTATGGAAAATGAACAACTCTCTACTGAGTTACCACTGGGTCAAGAAAGAAATAGAAAAAGAAATTAAAGATTTCCTAGAAATCATTGAAAATGAATGTGCAACACACCCAAACTTATGGGACATGATAAAAGTGGTACTAAGAGGAAAATTCAGAGCACTAAATGCCTTCATGAAGAATTTAGAGAGATCTTACACTAGTGAATTAACAGCACACCTGAAAGCTCTAGAAGAAAAAGAGGCAGTTTCACTCAGGAAGAGTAGAAGGTAGGAAACAATCAAACTGAGGACTGAAATCAAATAGAAACAAAGAGAACAATGGAAAGAATCAATGAAACAAAGAATTGGTTCTTTGAGAAAACCAACAAAATATATAAATTCTCATTCAAATTAACTAAAACACACAGAGAGAATATCCAACTTAGCAAAATCAGAAACAAAAAGGGGGACATAACATCAATGACCAAGAATGTCCAAAGAATCATTAGGTCATACTTTAAAAACCTGTAATTCACAAACTTGGAAAATCTAAAAAGAAACAGACTATTTTCTGGATAGATGCAGAGTTAATTAACAAAGTTAAATCAAGATCAGATAAACAATTTAATCAGATCTACAACCCCTAAAGAAGTAGCAGTACTCAGTAAAAGTCTCTCCAAAAAAAAAAAAGTGCAGGGACAGACAGTTATAGTGCAGAATTCTACTACACTTTCAAAGAAGAGCTATTTCCCAATTATTGCACAAAAATAGAAACAGAAGGAACATTGTCAAATTCTTCCTATGAGGCCACAGTTACCCTGATGCCCAAATCACACAATGACCCAATAAAGAAAGAGAATTAGAGACCAATTTCCCTCATGAATGTTGATGCAAAAATGGCTAATGAAATGCTGGCAAACCAAATCCAATAACATTTCAAAAAGATCATCCACCATGATCAAGTAGGCTTCATCCCAGAGATGCAGGGATGGATCAACATACAAAAATCTGTCAGTGTAATCAACCATATAAACAAGCTGAAAGAAAAAGAAGAGCATGACCATCTCATTAGGTGTTGAAAAAAACCACTGACAAAATCCAATACCCCTTCATGATAAAAGTCATGAAGATCATGATGCAAGGGGCATACCTAAACATAATACAAGCAATATACAGTAACCTCAAGTTTAGGGAACAGAAATCCAAAGCAATTCCACTAAAATCAGGAACAAGACAAGGTTGTACCAGGGAAGACTACCAAGGACAGCGGCAGGTGTGGAGTGGATCTAGCCTGACCCCGGATAAGCTGTGTGTGCTTCAAATGGAAGAGTAAGAGAAGCACCACCAACAAAGCCCTCTGGAGCCCAGAGGATGGTGAGTGGATCTGAGGTAATGAGCACCAAGTATTTTTACAACGCTGGGCTTTGGCTTTGGAGTGACTTGATTGTGACTGTGCCTTGATTGTCCCCTCTTGGAGTAAGGAAGCAGGTGACTTATTTTTGACTTTAGAGGAGCCCACAGTTAAGAGATCACAGTGTTTCGCAAAGACTTTAGCGATGCTCTAGGAATTTTACAGAGATTGTGAATATTGAAAAAAATTGGATGTTTTCAAGAGACTGAACTTTTAAAACCTATGGGACCATTAAATTTGTATGTGTTTTATATTGTGATATTAATATTAACATTTTATATTGGGTACAAATGAGAAAGGAAAGTTTCTCATTGAGTAGTGATGTGTCTGTTTATCAAGTTAACAAGGGATCAATTGGGCCGGCTATGTCAACTTGACACAAGCTAGAGTCATTTCGAAAAAGGGAATCTGGGTTGAGAATATGCCTTCAACAGATTGGTCTGTGGGCAAGCCTGTGATGCCCTTTCTTGACTGATGATTGATGTGAGAAGACCCAGCTCATGGTGGACAGTACCACCCTGGGCTGGTGTCCTGGATTCTGTAAGAAAGCATGACAAGCTAGTAAGCAGTGTTCCTCTATGATCTCTACTTTGGGTCCTGCCTCCAGATTCCTGCCCTGACTTCCTTTAGTGATGGACTGTTACCTGGACATGTAAGGCCATAAATCCTTTTTCCCCCCAAGTTCATTTTGGTCATGGTCTTTTATTACAACAACAGAAACTCTAAAGAAGACAATGGTTACAAAAGATAATCTTACTTGAAACTCAAACTTCCAATGAGCATTTAATTTTTATTTTATTAAAGGCATAACAACCTGCTCTTGGGATATTTATTTCACTTTCTTGAATCTCAGTTTTTCTGTGAAGACAATGATACCTATTTTTACACAGTTTTAGAAAAGAATACATAAAATAACTCTATGAAAGGGCCAACACACATTTCAAAGGCTAAAAGATGTTAAATATGCCTGGATAATTTACCCATTAGTGTATTAGAAAATTCTCTCATCTAGGCAGATTACACACCACACTGTTTGAGATCCTATATCCTTAGGCATAAAGACATGGAATCCAGGGAAGGGTCCTATAATTGGTATAGAGCTGAAAGAAAGTTGTAACGTGCATTTCAACCTGGTATCACAAACAGCTCTGTTCTAACTAGCTGACGGAGACAAAGAAGACAGAAAATAAATCCCACTGAGGACACATTTGCTACAACAGCACCAACATGGTTATTCCTCATCATGTGACCAACAGTGACTGTCTAGTAACATAAACTTGCTTCCAAGTACTGTTACATGTCTGGGTAAAGCAAAACCCTAAAGAACCCTGGGATATTCTTTTAGAACCTGAAGAAAGTTTAGAAGAAAGGGATGTCTGCTTATGTTGTTAAAATGTAACATTGTATTATCATAATATTATATTACATATTATATTATTATAATGTTGCATTATAGCAATATAAACATAAAGATAAAATAAATAAAGCTGGGAAGCATAGTAAGCTATTAGAGTGGAACAGGTTGTTACTGGTGATGCCTTCAAGGCATTATGCCTTATTCAGACATGGTCATCTCCTCCAGCTTACCCCCTCCTTTTCTGTTTATTCCTCGGCACTAGGGCACTAGGTAACATAGTCAGTGCAATTTTTTCCTCTTCCGGAAATGTGTCTTGAACCCTACTAATATTCCCATTATCTTGATGTTATACGGTTATCATTACATGTTTATTTAAAATGTGAATCTAAATAAAATAGCTAAAAGAATTGCTGCTGTAAGAAATATAGCCCTCATTCTCATTGAATAATTAATCAGACAAATGCACACTTTCCCAAACTGCTTTCATGTCACAATATCAAAATTAATGAGCAATTCAACTAATTTACCTCAGCTGGAGCCTAAAAACCACAGTACCCAGTTCTGAGAAGAAATATTTAATTTATTTTAATAGAAGCTGGAAAAAAATGGGAAAGGAGCCAGTGACTTATGTTTCTCCTCCAATGTCTTCTGTCTTAGCCCCAGAGATAAATATACTCTCCCCAGACATGAGTCTGGCACATAGGTGACCTCACAGGGGCTGAAAAAGAAAGTAGAATCTGCCAGGGAGGCAAAAAGTAAAAATAAAAATAAACAGGAGGCCATTGCTGAGATTTGTGTCATATCTGAGCTGGGAGGTAATAGGATAGTGAGGATAGATGTGTGAGCCTCTATGCAGCTGCTTCAGTGGCGTGCTATCCATTTCTCCCTCGGCTCTAAAAGGGAACAAAGAAATTTGAACTGCCAAATACTCAGGTAGCAAAGGCTATACTTGTGAAGACAATCAGAGCACAGTCAGCCCCAACGTGGTAAGCGGTCACTCTGTGGATAAGCCCAGTCACTCCAATAGAGATGCCCCCACCCCCCGGAAATATAGGCAATGGCAACTTTTAAGAAAGATGGCTTGGACTGTGTTTAGCATCATAGTTGGTATCTTGTAAACCATCGACAACATTGGTGGAGCCATCATTGTGGTTATACAGAGAATTTCAGGAAAGTTCTTGCCCCAAAGGGCTGAGGATCAGGCTTCTCTGCCAAAAAGTCGGAGAAACAACGAGTCTTTACTTCTCTTTATTCCCTTTCTGCTTGTGGAGGAAGATGACCTATAGGATGCTCATATGCCCTACCCAGAGTTATGGTGACCCCTCTACCTACCAGAAGTAAGCAAAGGAAAGACAATTCACAAGTCTTAACTCTTTTCAGCATCTGACATTGGAAAACATTTTAAATATTTTACAATAGGTCATTTAAAAGGCACCATACATACAAAACGGAGTGAAACAATGCAAACATATTTGTAAACAAGTCAGGATCACCCGGTTGGTGTTAGGCACGGCAATCACGTCTTGGTTTTGGCCATTCCCATTGTGATGTAAAAGAACCTGGAAATGTTTGGGTCCTCAGAGTCCTTGGATCCACTATTTTATCAACATGGGGTACAGGTGATTTGCAGTTGCTGATCTGTTGAAGTCTACACATTGCTGTCTAGTTTGTAGTTTGTTTTTTTAAAAATGGTTTGATTGTTTATGAATAATGAACTTGAAAACTTAAATTAGATCATATGTGATAAGCAACTCTCTTCCGGGGAGGGGGTCCAGGTAAATAATCTCAAAAGTACCTATTCTGGATCACAAGCAGAAGGTCTGCATTTTGGGGAACATACTTTATTTCTTCCAGGTCATGGGCCATATGTAAGCCAGTGATGGTTTGTTGACTGTGAGATTTTTTTTCCCATCTGGCTGTTCTACTTCTCATAGGCTAAGGGGAGCTTCCTCACTTGCCTAGGAAGTGAACCGTCCAATCAGATGCTTCATCCTGGAGTATGGAGATGACATCAGAGATGTCAAGGAGACAGCTGGGCACCAAGAGGCTCAACTATTCTAGAACCAAGAATCAAGCTGGTCCCAAGCAGGAAAAAAAAAAATCTGCACACGCTCCTGGCATGGAAAATAAGACCTGCCTCTTTTTAGCATTTATTTTCTATCTCTAGGGGGAAAATAGTGTTGAAAAAAAAATCTTGTGCAATACTAATTGTTTCTATGCAGCTGGTTTTAGAGATCTTATTTTAAAATAGAAGGTATCCCCAGTTCTCAAGGCATAAAAATGAAAGAGAAGGATACCCCTATTGGCATGAAAAGCTTTTGTGAATGGTGTTCCCAAAGGTAATTTCCCACCTCCTGAGTTGTGCAGTTCTTATTGCTGAAGAGGGACACTAACTCCCACTAAGGATGTGGGTCAAGGGACTGTCACGTGGTGAGATGAGTCAAGGCGTGCCTTGTGGGGCAAAAATGTGGACTGTAAGAGAAAAATTGATAAGCACAGCCTGATTACAGATCTATTCTGGGATTTTGGCGAGGGATGCACTTCAAGCCCTTCTGCCACTCATGGTTGTAGATCCACAGGGATGTGTTTTCAGCTCCTCGGTGGCGCCAGCTGTGTTCAAAAATTCACCTTCTTTGTCTAGACTAGACTCTTAATAATGGCCATTCTTGCCCTTCTGTCATCCCTTCTCCATTTAACAGCCAAGAAGAATCTTTTAAAAGTCTGGATCAGATATGAGTCTCCCTTGCTGGAAAACATCCAGAGCCTTCCATCTCAGGTGAAATTAAACACACCTCACCCTGTTGTCCAGGGCTCTGGATGACCTGCCCTCTGTCTAGGTAGAAAATTCCAGTTATTACAAAAGGTTATTAGGTATGCCTTACTTGGCCAGAATATTTTCTTTAGTAGAATATTCTTTATTATCAAAGATGATAGGGGAATTTACATTCATGTGCTTAGTAATTTCCAAAGATAACATTAACCAGACTGTTACGCAGTATTTTATTGGGCAGTTATTGAATTATATTTCCTACTTGTCCCTGAATACTGCCATTCAAATGGAAAGATCAAGGTTGTAAACTCATACCTGGCTTCCATTATTCTCAGTCCCAGACACTCAAGTACTTTTTTAGAAGGCAGTTATATTCACTATATTGAAAAGCTTCTAGAATGGTTCCTGAACAAGACATATACTGAAAGTGAAGGGTACTTTGGCCTAAGGATTATTTTGAGCTGAAGGCAACTGAGATTTCAGCTCTCAGCTGAAAACCAGAAGATGCAGGAAGAGTTCTTTGACCTCCAGTTAGATACACATGATTGTTCTTTGGAGAAAGAGCCTTCCTGGTTCTCCATAAGAGAGAAAAGAATGTCTCCTTACCATGATGGAAGTAAGGTGTCAACACCAAGATGGGTGTGCATAAACAGACTTTACTGGGAGAAGCTTTGTCTTTCAAGGACTGCCCATGTACTTCCTAGCCACTTTACCACCGTGTTTAATATGATAACATGATCATTTTTGAAGCCTTGGTTCTCTTTCCATTGTCGAAAGGGCATGTAATATGATGAATCTAATCACTCTTTGAATTTTTCTTCTTTGCTGTCAAGAAAATCTTTTTTTTAATCTTTTTTTATTGAGAAAATGAGAAAAAAAAACAAGTTTCCACCTCCTCCCAGCCTCCCATTTCCCTCCCCCTCCTCCCACCCTTCTCCCCTTCCTCCCACCCTTCTCCCCCTCCCCCCACTCCTTTCCCCCTCCCTCTCCAGTCCAAAGAGCAGTCAGGGTTCCCTGCCCTGTGGTAAGTCCTAGGTCCTCCCCCCTCCATCCATATCTAGGAAGGTGAACATCCAAACTGGCTAGGCTCATTGTAATAGCCAGAACCTGGAAACAACCTAGATGCCCTTCAATGGAAGAATGGATGAAGAAAGTGTGGAATATCTACACATTAGAGTACTATGCTGCGGTAAAAAACAATGACTTCTCGAATTTTGCATGCAAATAGATGTAAATAGAAAACACTATCCTGAGTTAGAACCTTCATCTGGTGATGGATGGAGATAGAGACAGAGACCCACACTGGAGCACTGGACTGAGCTCCCAAGGTCCCAATGAGGAGCAGAAGGAGGGAGAACATGAGCAAAGAAGTCGGGACCACGAGGGGTGCACCCACCCACTGAGACAGTGGAGCTTATCTATTGGGAGCTCACCAAGGCCAGCTGGACTGTAACTGAAAAAGCATGGGATAAAACTGGACTCTCTGAACATGGCGAACAATGAGAGCTGATGAGACACCAAGGACAATGGCAAGGGGTTTTGATCCTACGTAATGTGCTGTCAAGAAAATCTTAACAAAAGAGGTATATTTTCTATTAATTTGTGTATTATAAATTAAATTAGTATTTTTACATTTATTGATATTAAGAAAGAAGAGAAACTTCCTTTCTTGTTCGATGCATTTCTTGTTCTGATAGGATTATAAAGGACACCCCCAAAAGCTGTGTTATAAACCATAGACATAAAGAAAACAGTAAGAGCAACAGCCTTTAACCTATACTGAGGGCTCAGCTGGAGAGATTTTCATAGTGGTGTGGAGAGCTTTTGATGACCTGTGAATTATTTTTCTTCCTCTGCAAAGGAGGTCAGGTCCATGTTGTCCATCCCTCATCACCTAAACTCAAGAGAAATGTAAAGAGGCAAAGAAAAACATAAGTACAACCGTATGGAAAGACAAGCTTAATTTGAAACCATTTTCAATGAACAATAGGACTTCAGGAACTGTGATGTAAGTAAAGAAAGGGTCTCAAAACATGGACAGATAGTAGAAGCCAAAGCAATGAAGGAACAGGGTACAACAAGCAGCGAGGTGAATAGGCAGCAGGAGAACGTTAGTACTTTTTAAAGTTAGGAGACTTTAAGGTCCTGTAGAGAGAAGTCTAACATCTGATAAAGTTGAATGAGTAACTCAAGGTGATTTTAAGCTCTTGGACTAAAAGTCATTGCAAGAACTTAATGCATTTGGGGTGTGTGTGCTGGTGTTTGCTTTATGTATGTAAAAATGTAAGAGGTTGATTGTGTCAACAAAGAAAGAGAAGCTTCCATTTAGAAATTAGTTTAATCCATGGAGTTGACTATGTGTAGAAGGTATTGAGTTTTCCTTGATCTTTCTGAGAAAGAGGTCCCTGCCAACAGAAGCATCTGGAAGAATGCACTAGGCTCTGACTGAGAGTGGATTCTTAGACTCTAAAACCAGTTCATAAATCCATTTGCTTTCAACCCAGCATAGCAGGTGCAACATCCTCAGAAACTGGGACCTTCGTGTGAACCAACCAAGGAACTTCAGAAGAAGAAGGCTGTGTGGTAAACACCCCCCACACTGGAGAGTTCAGGGTTCCAATCAAACTGATTGCCTTACTAGCAACTCTTTTCTTAGGTGTTACAAACCAGTTAACGAAATTCATAAGAAAGAGTAGAGGCCTTCCTTATGAACATACTAGGATAAAAAAGGGAAGACCAGAGACGAGAAAAGAAGCCTAGAATAAGGAAGTCATTTTTGTTGAACCCAGAAAGTAGAATTACCTCATTGTGTAAATGGCCATCATTCAAACTATAGTACAAATAAAGGTAAAATTACAATACTTGTGTATTTTGCTTTTATCACTTATCATTAGTGGGAATATTAATAGCCCTTAATCACTGGAAAGGTCTTGCCATCTGCATACTTTTGTCTACTTAATGGAAACAACATCTAATGGAATATTTTTGTTAACATTAAAAATAAAGAATTCTTACTGCTTAGAGAATCTCTAGTGAAGCAGGAAAGGCAGATTAATCAAGAACAGAGTCACAGATTGGGAACCTGCCAGCCTTTCTGCCTGCTGGTCATAATAACAGATTTTTAAGTGTAGTAGCATACTACACTAAGTAATCCTAGGTTTGCATTTTATAGAACTTTCCTTTAGACCTGAAGTCTCCATATTGATTTCTTTCTGCGGGGTTCCCTTGAGATATCTTGCCAACCTCATCATCCTCCACAGACACTCAGTTCACTCGAGGACAATCAATAATCTATTCTGGTCCTGATCAAATCGCCTGATGGTTCTGTGATCGTGTAATCCTCCCACGCTAGAAGCAATCAGGTGGAGAATTATTGGGACATTGAAAGATTAGCCTCATCAGTTACCTGCTGTGATCATCAGCTACCTGTATATTCATAAGGAGGAAAGAGCTTGCTGATTGTCATTTAAATTACATGAAGATATATTTGTCTTGTGCACCTCCAAGGCATTTAAAGGGGGTATAAGACCAAAACACATTAAAGAAGGCAAAGAGATGATTTGTCAAATATTTTCCAATATGCAGAAGTATATAAAAATCACACTGTGGAGACCATAAGTACATTTTGTGCTTAATCATTTTCAATTTGAAACACAATTTAATCCAGCCAATATTAATTGAGCACTAACTGTGGGCAAAGTTTGTAATAGGAAAATGATGAATAGCTAAACTTGTCCTCAAAAGCCCAAACTCACACTATAAATGGCACAGCCCAAGGCAGACTACCATGTGCAATACAAAAGGAGCCATACAACTTCCAACATGGAAAATATCACAACTGGTATGCTGGAAGAGGGAGAATTCCCAAAAAGGTTTCTGAAAACATGAAAACCAGAGCGACAGTTATGAAGGCATAGGGAGGAGGATTGGCGATTTGAAGGTCTTCTCACCTTGTAACACACAGTTGTAATGCAGGGCCAGTTTATTCACACTCTGCTGTTCTGTCGGAGACTTCTCTTTGGCTAATGGAAGATGCTCAGCAAACATGCAGGACAGGGTTATAGGGACCAGAGAGATGATGTCTCTGAGTGCCATCTCAACAGGACAAATGGGGACTTCGCTTCTCAAGTAGGATGACACCAATGTGTGGAGATACCCAGTAAGATTGGACTGCAGGTGTCAAGAATGATTGGTGGTCATCGGCAAAGGCTACATTGGCTTTCTCCCTCTTTCAGGCTTCTTATCTACTGAAAAGCATTTCCTGACATCACTTCTTAAATAACATGTTTGTGCTGATACTCAACCTAAAACAATCACAAGGTTGCTTACTTAACAACCCAGGCAGTGTACTTAAAGATGGGAGGGGATGTAGGATGTAGTGGCTTAAAGGAGAAATGTTCCCCATTGATGGATGTTCCTGAACACTTGGTCTCCAGTTGATGGCACTGCTGAAGGAGGTCATGGAACTTTGAGGGAATGGAGCCTTGCTAGAGGAAGCATATCACTACGGGCTTTATATTTTAAAGAAATATAAAGAAAAAATATTATAGAAAAAAATAGAACTTTTTTTCTAGTTCCCTGTCTCTTTACTTCCTGTGTAATGAAGATGTAATCTTTCCGATTTCCTGTTTTGGCTGTTTGCTGTCATGACTCCCTACTAATAATAAACCCACTCCCTGGAACTATGAACAACAACAACAAAAACCCTCTTTCTTCAATAGTTGCTTTTGGTCATCACATTTTATCACAACAACACAATACAGAGTCAGCATCACCACAGTAACTAATACAGAAGTTGGTACCAGAGAGTGGACTGTCTCTGTAAAAAACAACAACAACAACAACAACAAAAAACCCAAAAACCAAAACAAAACAAAAACCCCAAAAAAACAAAAAAACAAGAAAACAACTGACCATTTTGGGATTCAGAGAAATGTGGAAGACTTTGAAATTTGATTGAATACTGTAAGCAGAGCTTAGAAGAATGTTCTAGCAAGAAGCTGAAAGACAGCAGTACGGAGAATAGAGACCTGGATCATTAGGTTTCAGGGGAAGCAGGGACTTTTTTAGCAACTGAGCTAGTCCATTCATGCAATATTTAGTAAAGAATCTGCTTTTCTGCCTTTCCCCAAGAACTTGCCTGAGGCTAAATTGCAAAAATAGTGGACTAATTTCTCTGGCAGAGGTGATTTCAATGCCACATAATGTTGAGTCTGTGGAAGGGTTGTTACTGATTGCCTTCTTGCAGGAGGTGCACAATGAAAACCAAAAGCGAAAGGGGCAGGAAGAAATTTAAAATATATGGTTTAGAGAGAAAAAGAATAGTAGGAATGTTACTGTTAAGGAAAAGTCAAGTGTTGAAGATCTTTCAATTATTAATGAATTTAGCACCATTAAGGGATGGCCTCCTGTTTTTCCCTAGAACAATGGACAGGGTGCCATTAGGCTAAGATTTTATCCAGCTAAGCTTCCAATTTATGAAAGGAGAAAACCCAAAGGAAGCAATTGCTTGAACAAGAACAAAACAAGAACATTAACAACAAGAACAAGAACAAACCCTTAAAGGTTGCTTGCTTTTAGGAAGCAATTTCTTTATTTCTTTTTTATTGATTTTATTGAGCTATACATTTTTCTCTGCTTCCCTCCCATCCTCTCCCCTACCCTTCAACCCTCTCCCATGGTCCCCATGCTCCCAATTTACTCAGAAGATCTTGTCTTTTTCTACTTCTCATGTAAATTATATCCATATATGTCTTTCTTAGGGTCCTCATTGTTGTCTAGGTTCTCTGGGATTGTGATTTTTCTTTTTTTATGTCTAAAATATAAAGCCACTTATGGGTGAGTACATATGATATTTGTCTTTCTGGTTCTGGGTTACCTCACTCAATATGATGTTTTCTAGATCCATCCATTTACCAGCAAATTTCAAGATGTCATTTTTTTCTGCTGTGTAGTACTCCATTGTGTAAATGTACCACATTTTCCTTATCCATTCTTCAGTTGAGGGCATTTAGGTTGTTTCCAGGTTCTGGCTATGACAAATAATGCTGCTATGAACATAGTTGAGCACATGTCCTTGTGGCACGACTGAGCATCCTTTGGATATATACCCCAAAGTGGTATTGTTGGGTCTTGAAGAAGGTTGTTTCCTAATTTTCTGAGAAATCACTATACTGATATCCAAAGTGGCTGTACCAGCTTTCACTCCAAACAGCAATGCAGAAGTGTTCTTTTTACCCCACATTCTCTCCAGCATAAGTTGTTATCAGTAGTTTTGATCTTGGCCATTCTGACAGGTGTAAAATGGAATCTCAAAGTTGTTTTGATTTGTATTTCTCTGATGGCTAAGGATGTTGAGCATTTCCTTATAAGTATCTTTCAGCCATTTTAGATTCCTCTGTTGAGAGTTCTCTGTTTAGGTCTGTACCCCATTTTTATTGGGTTATTTGTTCTTTGATGATCAATTTCTTGAATTCTTTGTATATTTTAAAGGTCAGCCCTCTGTCTGATGTGGGGTTGGCAAAGATCTTTTCCCATTTTGTAGTCTGATGTTTTGTCTTATTGTCTATGTCCTTTGCTTTACAGAAACTTTTCAGTTTCAGGAGGTCCCATTTATTAATTGTCTCTCTCAGTGTCTGTGCTACTGGGGTTATATTTAGGAAGTGGTCTCCTGTACCAATACATTCAAGTGTACTTCCCACTTTCTCTTCTGCAAGGTTCAGTGTGGTTGGTTTTATGTTTAGGTCTTTGATCCATTTGGACTTGAGTTTTGTGCATGGTGATAGATATGGATCTATTAGGAATCAATTTCTTGAAAAAAATAAAAATCTTATTGAAAATGTGTTTCTCAGCAGTAAAAAGTATAACATCTTGAAATTTGCAGGCAAGTGGACAGAACTAGAAAGAAAACATATTGAATAAGGTAAACCAGACCCAGAAAGACAAGTATAAAATGTACTCACGCATAAGTGGTCATTTAGACATAAAGCAAAGGATAACCAGCCTACAATCCTCAACCCCAGAGAACCTAGACAACAAAGAGGACCCTAAGAGAGGCATACATAAATCTACCTAGGAAGGAGAAAAAAAGGATCTTCTTAGAAATCTGGGAGTGGCGGGGGTGGGGGGCAGGAGAGGACAGTGGAAGGGGGAGTGGGAAAAATAAATAGCTCAATAAAAATGATAAATAAAAATAAACTAAAAAAACAAACAAAGAAAATGTGTCTCTAGCTGGCAGCTGGACTTAGCAGGGTCTTCAGCTTGGTACTAGCTCTGGGGTGATGAGAACATGAACAAGCAAGAGGCTCATAGAGTCTTCCCTTGCAGTTTCACAGAACCATTGAAGCCAGGCAATTTGTGCGGTGGGAGACCCTTGTGTGAGGCTGTGGAAATGAAGACTGGGTGACAGATGTTGGAGTTGCCAGAGCCAGGAGACATCTGCTGAGGAGAGCTTGATACAGGGCATGGATCCAGCCAATGAGAGAGAAGTGTGTTGCAGACAACAAAGCTGGAGGTTTAAGAATCCTTAAATCTAAAGCCCCAGACACCGACCGAATGTGAAGGTACAGGATTTGTTGTTTGGCCTGCTCAAGTTTGGTTTTGTTTTGGTTCAGTATTTCCTCACTATTCCTCACTTCCCCCTTTAGGAATGGGGATGTGTATTTTATTCCATTGTATGTTGCAAATACACAATTTCCTTTTCACTGTACGGGGGGGTCATAGTAAAGAAACTGCCTTGCATCTCAGCAGGTATTTTGGGCAGAGAAGCAGTGCTGAGACTGTCTTAGACCATGGGGACTTTTTAAGTTGGGCTGAATACATTTTTCATTGTGATGTGGCCACGAGCCTATGGGGGTCTGGGAGTGAAATGAGATGGTTTGGATGAGAAACGCGCCCCATAAGTGCATGTGTCTAGACTCTTGGTCCCCTTGAGTGGTGCTGTTTGTGTTGGTTATGGAGCCTTCAGGATGTGGAACTTTGCTATAGGGCAGCGCATCATAGTGGGAAGGCATTGAGACTTCATGGCCTCACAGTATTTCCCACTTACTGTCTGTTGTGGCTCCCTGTGTGTTAAGAACATGATCCTTTCAGTTTCCTGCTGCTAAGCCTCCCTCCCACCAGGAACGCTCCCTCTGGAACCACAAGCCAAAGTAAACTTTTGCCCCACAACACACTTGGCTAGGATTTTTAATAACAGCAACAGAAAAGTAACCAACACTGGATGTGTAGGACAAATAGCAGGAACAAACACAGGTTTTGGCTTTTGCTCAAGGCCAGAAATCACACAAAACACTACATTTAAAATTCTACTTATCATGAGAATGATGGAGGAAGGTCATTGGTTAAAAAAAAATAAAGAAACTGCTTGGCTGGCCCTTATAGGTTAGAACACAGGTGGGTGGAGTAAACAGAACAGAATGCTGGGAGGAAAAGGAAGTGAGCTCAGACGGACAGCTCTGCTCTCTGGAGCAGAGACGCCATGCTCCCTGCTCCTGGGCAGACACACGCGATGAAGCTCTGACCCAGGATGGATGTAGGCTAGAATCTGCCCGGTAAGCGCACCTAGCTGTACTGCATAGAATATTAGAAATGGGCTAGTCCAGGTGCGAGAGTTAGCCTAGAAGAGGCTAGATAGAAATGGGCCAAGCAGTGATTAAAAGAATACAGTGTCCGTGTAATTATTTCGGGGCATAAGCTAGCCAGGCGGCCAGGGTGCTGGGAACGCAGCCCGCTGCTCATATTACTACAAGAAAAATTTTCTGCAATTTGTGCCACTGGAAGCCAAAGGCATGGGGGTGAGCTAAGTTATAGACAATCCCAAGTCTATTGGATGACGATTCTAGTCTCTCTCCGAGATGCAGGGAGCACTTTAAGATGCAATGTTATACTGTTCTCCAGTGGTTTTGAGATATAACAAATGGAGAGTTCTTCCTCCCTGGAGGAGTGGTTCTGAGACCACAGAAGTAAAAGGCAAGGATGCATCTGTGGCTTGGTGACTGAGAAGAGGAAAATTAAGATGCTGCCATCAAAGTCTGATTGAGAGATTCTGAGGAATTCAACTTGGCCTCTGAGTGGTAAGGTACTATTCAGTGTGACTCTACACATTATACTACAGCTTCCTCAGCTGCTGCTTCTCCTTCTCCTGCTCCTCTTGCTGTAGGGAATCCTGCGGCCGGTAGTTATCCACCCACTGGGGCTTGGCCTCTTATACTGTTTATGCCCATGTAAAGCGTGTGGCCGTCCTCTTTTCCAGCTGTGGATTCGGTTTCTGTGTTCCAGCACCTCTGCTGGATTCTGATTTGTGAGTCTATCCCTAAATAAATAACAGTCTATTATTCTCAATTCTGAGCCAGTGTGGGATTTCTATTAAGCATCCTTCTTCATCTGGCGCCCACAAGGATTCAGACTCCACACCTACCGGGTGGACGGTCTAAAGGCCTAGGCAGTCCAGGGCCCAGAAATTCTCCCAACCCTGCCTGGTTGGCTTGCTTTTACACAAGCGGTTTTTTTATAGAACCCCCGCCATAGTGGAGCTTACTGCCTGAGATAACTGGGAAATTTCCCAAGCCTGTGCACAACTGCCACATTCCCTGGTGTGGTTCTTTGCCGCGAGGCGACTTCTGCAGCTTCCGGTTTCTGCTTCCTGCCCATGAGTTTTGGGTTTCTTGCTCCGTGTATGGAATTGATTTAATTGCTTTTAATTTATCAAGCAAAGCATATTTCTCAGTATTTAACCAGTACCACGGTGGGACAAACTAAAGCTGCTCACTTCCTGCAACATCCTCTTCCTCTTCTTCTTCATTATCTGTTTTTATTTTGTTTTGTTTCTTTGGTTTTTATTGAGGGGGTTGTAAGGACAGGGGTGGATGTGAGGAGATGGGGAGATAAGTTCTATCAGAATTCATGGTGTGAAATCCACAAAGAAACAATAAAAGTAAAGCAAAACAAAACCAAAAAAACCTGAGACTAAAGTTTCAAGTAATCAGATACACCTCAAACAGAGCCCTAACCTCCTCATTGCTACTCCTGAGACACTGAGTGAGCTCCCTGTTTTCTGAATTCATTGTTATTATGGAACAATACAAGGTATTCATAAGGCAGCTGTAAAAATGGGCAAAATGAAAAGGAATCTGTGCTTTCCCTGACATATTCAAAATTCAGTGGTATTATTAAAACCCAGAACTCTCTGCACACAGAGTGACTTTTAACTTTTTTTAATGACAAAGTCTGACTTTGTAGCCAAGACTGGCCTTGCATCCATCTTGTGGCCAACCCTAACCTCAAACTCAGGATCCTTGCGCCCTCAGCTTTACTGCTGGTATTGCAGACAGGTGTTCCCACATCTGTTTTATTGCTCATTTTAGAGCTCATAAAGCCTAGTCTCTTCTTCAGCTCCTCCCCAAAGCTCAAGTTTACAAAGTAGGAAATTGCTTTATTGATTATTGGGAGTACAGATTGAGTCTCCCTAATCTCAAAATCTGATATGCAAAGTGCTGCAAAATGTGAAATTCTTTGAGTTCTGCATGTAATGCAGCAAAGCCAAAATGCAGGCTAGGAACAGGAGAAATAGTTCAGTGGGTAGAACACTTGCATAAAAAACTGTTTCTGGGTTCCAGCACTCACAAAAATAAACTGAGGGTGAGTGACCAAACCTGGAACTCTACCACTTGGGGGAGGCAGTGGTGACAGGGATATTACTGGGTCTTGCTGGCAACCAGCCTAGCTTCAGGTACAGTGAGAGACCCTGTCTTAAGGCAAGAAAGTGTAAAGTTATACAGCAGGGAACCCAATGTCTTCCTCTGGCCTCTCTAGGTTCAGGTACCCATATATGTGAATACCACACACACACTGTTATTCTTTCGGTCCCTGCCCTAGCCACGCCCACTCCTTTTTTACCTCTGACCTCTTTTTCTCTCTCCTCTGACCATCTTTTTCTCTCTCCTGTTCTCTCCGTGTGTACACACAGGGCTTATTCTCTGTGTCTATGTGTCTGTTACCCACCGCCACAACGGCGCGTGCCCTCCCGCTGGTGGGAAACTGTAGCCGCTTGTCGCATGGCGGGCTCCGCCAGCCCGCCTAGGGATCTTGCAGGTAAGGATAACCGTCTCTGCCGGGCTAGCAGCTGCGCCACGAACATCTTAGAAACATCTTAGGAATAAGACACACACACATACACACACACACACACACACACACACACACACACACCTTTCCATCCCCACACAAAGCCATGAACTACTATATGAAATTACCTTCAGGTTATGTGTACAAGACACACATGATATATATAAATGAATTTCCCATTTAGACTAGAGTCTCATCTACAAGATGCCTCATAATGTATAAACATACACTCTAAAATCTGAATATAACTTAAGAGACACTTATCATGTACACATGAACACAGATATGCATTCTCATCAACCCATGTTTTCAGAAGATCTATTTCTGAAACATTTTTGGCTTCCTAACACCACCAGCCAGGAGTTCAGTAGCAATATGGTCACACTATAAAGACTGTCACATGTGAACCAAGGCACAGTTTGCCTATGCTCTGGGAGGTGCTCTCCTAGGACCCCGGCAACCTAAGTTCCTGGGCACTGCTGCAGTGCGTGGCCTGCATGCATACGCATGTGCAGAAGTGGGACAAGGCATGACTCGTTACTGAAAACTCATAGTCCACATGTTCAAGAAGCCAAATGAGGATCACTTGTTTTTGTTTTTTTTCTTTTTTATATATAATGATATTCTAGGTTACTCTTTATATTAACGCAGTGTCTTTTTGCCTTCAATAGAACTTGAGACACTGGATTTCTCCAAATAACCACACATAAGTTATGGACACTTTTTATTGGGGTAGACTTAATCAGGTTAAAAGTGGTTTGCACATAATCTCAACCTATGCTTGTCCTTGAGAAGATTTGGATAAATTCAAGCCACATTTTCTTGCCTCTGAAGCTTCAGCATGTAATTTTACCAGAGAGAGAGAGAGAAGAAAGGTCTGGTTTTTATATATTGTTGAGAAAGAAGGATGTGGTAATGTTTGAAAGAAGCAGAGAGACGGACCATGATGTTTTAGCCACACATTGGGGTGACATCTATTGGGTTCCAGCCTTGATAGGGTTCACACGTTCCAGGGTGCAGGCATGTGGATTAGAAAAATTAGATAGGAGGAACAGAGATATGAAAGAAATACAGAGACGTAGGATAGAACTGGGAGGAGTATTCAGTACTAATGCAGAATATGCCTGTTTTTATTTTCCTTATGCTTATATATCCCAATACAAAAAGGGGAGAAGAGGCAAAAGACTGCTTTTAAATGACACAAAGGACAAACAGAACAATTGCTTGCTTCAGTACTTGAAATATCAAGCAAATATATTCTTTAATTAAGTGCCAGGCCTCCTTAGCCATATTCCCCAGGGAAAGGTGAGTGTGCTATCTGCCCATTCTGCAGCCCCACGATGCAAGAAAATCAGATCTGCAGCCCCACATGCAGGACAATCAGACGTGATAGAGAGTCAAGTCAAAGCAGGAACTCAGTTTATTACTGTGAACATCAGCTTATATAGGTTAAGTGACATTGTGTGATGTGGGGGTACTTTCACCAATGAAAGACAGCCAAGCTCTCCCTCTGGCTGGAGGGGCATCAACCTAGATTTTGCTGTCTCATCCTCACTGAGTAGCTTTGAAACTATTCTTCAAACTCGAGCCACGCTTTCCTCTGTCCTACAGGCCTCCAGGTACAGACCCTGAGATAATTTTGACCCAATAGTTAAATATTCTGTTGTTTAGGCAGGACAAGCCACAATCACACCTTAGACCAAGCATTCTATAGGCAGTCACTCCCTGGGTCAAACCTCCTGTCTTATCCTTGAAGGAGCAGGAATAGGCTTGAATTCTCTGACCTTTGTTCAAGGTGGAGTGGATCCACCTCTATGGGCACTCTTAATATCCAAAACACCAAGTAACCATACCCTAGGTCAGAATATCTTGTTTGTAGCTACTCCTTAAGTCATACTTCTTGTCAATAGCTTTGAAAGAGCAAGAGTAAGCTTAAGATCTCTGACCTTCAGACAAGGTGAAAAGGACCCACTTTTGTGGGCCCCCACAACATGAGTCCTGCTGTACAAAACAGTCATGACCCAAGAGAAAGAAAATGACATCCTTGAAGAAAGGTGGTCCAGGAACAAGAGTGGCAACTAGGAACAATTTAGAAGTGACACTGAGAGAAAACTGGCTTAGGAAGAGTGATGTTGAGCACCGTTCCAAGCAGCCATGAACTCATCCACAGTGCTACAGCAGGACCATACTCATATGCTAGAGTCCAGGCTTCACAGTTCATGGCAGGTAGACTGTGGTCTCTGAAGTGCTGAGCTTAGCTATTTCATCTTCCTCTCTGACTTTTCCCCAGCTTCCTCTTTCTTAGTGGGAGGAAAACCAAACCTTCATCATGGCCTCTAAAGCCCATGTGCTATGTCACTTCCTACTGTTCCACCTTTCCCCTCTTCACTGATTCTTTCAGCCAAAGATCCTTCCCAGGGATCCTTCTTTGGGTAAGTCTTCCACCATGTATTATTTCCAGATGCATACAAGGCTTTTGCTTGTATCAGAAAGATTTTTCCCTCTACTTCTCTTAGCTGAGTAGCTGGTGAATGTTCCTGTCTAGACTGTAGGCCAGGAACGATTCTGTAAAGGAGGGACCCCTGTCTCCCTAGAGTTGTTCCCTAAATTAGATGTTCACAAAACATTCTGTTCCTTGGCTTCTTTCAGCTAAAACTTCAGGGAGTGCCCACCAAGGGACAAAGTGGCTATTACACCATCGCATTTCTTGACAGCAGAATGGACTAATTGTGAAGGGAGAATAAGAAATTTGTTCCCACGAATTTGTAATGTTAATTCTGTCATTAGTATGAATTTTGGGGAAAACAGTTGCTTGCTCTATTTAAGAGCTCCCATTTGTCTCTTCAGCATTAATCTTGTTTTTAGAATGATTATTATTATGTTGGGACATCAATCCTACATCCACCCTTGTCTTTATTCCATGGAGTCTAAGTTGTTTTAAAAATGAAATCAGGAAGTAAATGCTCCAATTTTGTGGTTTGCTTCACTTTTCAGCTTCACTCATCTCGCCTTGATTCTGAACATTGTAAATGGTTTGAAAAAAAGCATGCGTTTTTGAATTTATATTGCTCTTACCATCTGCAGAGTTGTGAGATCTTAAAAAAAATTTAACCCATATATTAATATTTAGAAACAGCTTTCTGGAATTGGAATACAAAAATATGTGCATTTGAAGGCCCATTAAGACACAGACGCTACAGTGAGTTCACAGGACAGCAACATGAGCGTCCCCCAAACAACCAGAAGGTTTGATTATACCCTTTGATTGGCTAAGGTGAATTTCTACAGGAAACTCTGCTGTTCTAAATGGAACAGTAGCACCTGTTTGGCAGACACATGGATTTTGGAAAGGTCTTCTTTTAAAATCCTGAGGCTTTGAAACACTCGCAAATGGAGACACAAACCTGGCTGTCTGTGACTGCCTCAGAGAGTCAGCTGCATCTCTAGGGGAGCCTCTCCCGAGATAAGCACCTAGGAGACTTAGATCTCCCCACAGCCTCAAGTCTGTGCTGTGCCCCGTGGAGTCTGACATGCTGTAATTTTTCTTTTCACTTCAAAAATATTCTCTAATTTCTAGTGGAATATTTTCTTTGACCCGTGGGTTCTTTCAAGATGGAATATTTGGTTTTCAAACATTTGCGCGTTTTCTAGTTACTGTTTGAAATCGATTTCACCTTGAGTTCACCTGTGATAAGAGAACGCCTCTCTGCTGGGTGCCAATCCTTTCCAGTGTTTGAAGATGGCCAGAAGTGTTTGTATACAAAGACTGGCATTACTTTATAACTGAGACAGTGTCTTCATGTATCGTGGAGGCTGGCTTTCAGCCCCCTCCTTCTGTATCCCTGGTTGGCCTTGCGCTTGTAATTCTCTTGCCTCAGCCTCCCAGTTGTGGGATTACAGCAGTTTGTTAAACTTAACAATCTTTGTAAATGTTCCATCGGAAAATGCTTATTCTTTATATCTATGCATTCACATGTCAGTTAGATCAAGTTCATCAACTGAATTAGTCAATTACCTAATAAGTGATTGATATTGTCAAATCAACCCATGCTCCTGCAAGTAACTGCACTTTATTAATTGATTCACTAGGCTGGGCTTGGATGGATTTTTTTTTAATCTCTTGTAGCCTTTTCTTTATGGAATAAACAGAAATAGACTCCCCTGGAAAAGTCACAGAACAGAATACTAACTATTAAGAAAGATTCTGTACTATACATGGGAGACCAAGCAGCATTCAGTTCCACTTAGGTTACAGAATGAGGATATATATATATATATAAAGCAAAACATAAAAGAGTGAGTATAGTTTTTGGAAAAGTTGTTACATTAATTATCAAAACATGTATCCTGTGATTACCATTCCTTCTTTTATTATTGATTTTTATTGAGCTCTACATTTTTCTCTTCTACCCTCCCTGTCTCTCCACTCCCCTCCCCTCCCCTTCAACCCTCTCTCCCAAGGTCCCCATGCTCCTAATTTACTCAAGAGATCTTGTCTTTTTCTACTCCCCATGTAGATTAGATCAATGTATGTCTCTCTTAGAGTCCTCATTGTTGTCTAGGTTCTCTGGGATTGTGATTTGTAGGCTGGTTTTCTTTGCTTTATGTTTAAAAATCACTTATGACTGAGTACATATGATAATTGTCTTTCTGGGTCTGGGTTGCCTCACTCAATATGATGTTTTTCTAGCTCCATCCATTTGCTTGCAAATTTCAAGATGTCATTATTTTTTCTGCTGTGTAGTACTCTATTGTGTAAAGGTACCACATTTTCCTTATCCATTCTTCAGTTGAGGGGCATTTAGGTTGTTTCCAGGTTCTGGCTATGACAAACAATGCTGCTATGAACATAGTTGAGCACATGTCCTTGTGGCACGATTGAGCATCCTTTGGATATATATCCAAAAGTGGTATTACTGGGTCTTGAGGAAGGTTCTTTCCTAATTTTCTGAGAAATTGCCACCCTGAAATCCAAAGGGGCTGTACTACCTTGCACTCCCACCAGTGATGCAGGGGTGTTTCCTTTACCCCACAATCTCTCCAGCATAAGTTGTCATCAGTGTGTTTGATCTTGGCCATTCCTACAGGTGTAAGATGGAATCTCAGAGTTGTTTTGATTTGCAATACCCATTCCCTTTTTGAAAAAGATTTACTTTTATTTATGTGTATGTGTATGTTCTGTGTGAGTGTGTATCACTTGTGTGTGGATGCCTATAGAGGACAGCATAGGGCTTCAGATCCTTTGGAACTGGGGTTATAGGTAGTTGTGAGCATTTTGACACAGCATTTGGAATCAGAACTCAAGTCCTCTGGCAGAACAGCAAGTACTCTCAACTGCTGAGCCATCCCTTCAGCCCCTGCATACTGCTCCCCATCATCTCCTGGTTTAACAAAGCAACACTGTTTTTTTTTTTTCTGTCTTGCTTCTTGGCAAGAGGATCATTCAGCCCTCTAACCAGCATATAGTTTGTCCAATCCATGCAACACTGTTCTTTTCTGTCTTGCTTCTTGGCGAGAGGATCATTCAGCCCTCTAACTAGCATATAGTTTGTCCAATCTATTCTTACAGTCTTTGTCTTCTTGGTGTGCTCATGTTAGATGTAGTAGGTATATTTTGGCTTTGTTGTTGCTGCACCGTGATAATCGTTGTAGATTTATTATTTCTTTTTGTGTTTTTTGATTGTTTTCTATTTCTTTCACTCTATTGATTAAATCACACACACTTTCATTATCTATTAAATAATTGCACTAGAATTATAGGAGCCATCCTTGACTTTTGTGAGTCACCTCTTAGAGCTTTAAAACTTCTCAAGCGTGCAAGGATATGAAGATTCCACTCACTCTTTTTTTTTCACTCTGGACGTGCATTTTAATTCTCTATTTATTTTAAGTCCAAAATGTCATTTTTATTGTGTTGTAAAGTCAAGGTTAGCTTTTATTTGCCTCACATATTTACCATTTCAAGATTCTTTATTTCCTCAAATTTCATCGCTCTGACTGTAACTAAGATCTTCCTTAGACTTTCTCCATCTTCCCATAGTACAAGACATTCTGATAAAAAATACATTTATACTTCTTTTTACTTTTGCACCTTCAAATCTTTTTTATTTTAAGGTAAGTATATATTTACAAGAAGGTACAAAAAAAGGTAGTGTATACCTTTTTTTTTCCCAGTTTGCCTTAGCAATTACAATCACACATTGTGTAATCCTGTTAGAATTCTAAAACAGTTCCCCAAGATTCCTGCACGAGGAGCATTCAGTCAATGGGAGCTCGAGTTCTCCTAGGAAGGAACTCTGCTGATATCATCAAGGTCATGCATGGAGCTAAAAATAGGGGAAAAGGTCTTAGGTTGTCCACATGGACTTAAACTAATCACTGGCACTCCAGAAAACAAAGGCCCATCTCCAATGAGAAGCAGATAAGCCGTGTAAGAGGACCAGCAGAGAGCGACATCATGGGGTTACGCTGGTACATTTCTCTGGCTGCGGGACATAGGTAATGCAAAACAGAATTTTTTTTTTGATATATCATAAATGAAGGCAATAAGGCAGCCTATGATTAAAGTTTGTCTTGAATTCATTTGTCAAGGTAATAAAGTTATTGCTCTCACTTAATATTTACAGTAGAACCTCATTGTCCTATAGCTAATAATGGGGCGCTAAGAAGGTGGAAAGGTATGCCCTTATCACCTCATTCTCAGAAGAGTCCTCTTGGCAATGGATCCTCAGTACTGGGTTGCATGATTTTAGGTATTTCTATTAGATTTTCAGGTAGCTAAGTTTCTGGAATAATAGAGTCCATAGTCTTGATATTTCTGAAATAATCAAGTCATCTAGGATTCACTCAGATAAAGGAAACTCATAATTTCTTCATGGATTTTTCTTTGAAGAAAACCCAAAAGCTTTAGACAGTAGCCTCAACTCCAGCAAGTACCTACCAGCTTCTCCCTTCACCATGCTCCCCTTAGAACCGCTGCCATATGGTGTCACAGTTGGCCAAAAAGTGAGTCACTTGATGTTGTTAAATAGTCACAGATTAGTCATTTGAAATGTGGGCTTTGGAAACTGATAGAATTTGTCTAGCTTCTGAGCTCTGCTTGACTTAGCCATTTGTTTGATCTTTCAAAATCTATTTCTCCATTTCAAATGTATTACTATATGCAAATAGACATTGTGAAAATTAGAGAATGAAAACATTATATTTAGCAAACTATGTGATCTACCACACTTTATCATCACATTACTGTAAGGAAAGAAACACTGGTCTCACGTAGAATGTGTCTTTATTCAGTACTCCCCAAATATCACATAAAAAATGGTCCCCATAGACTGATATCTGTGAATTTTTATTGACACAAAACCACCTTTCTTGTGAGACTGACATGTTCATCCTAACCCTGGCACTCTAACATGCAATTCTAGACAGACATAGTAAAGTAGGCATGGTGGTGAACACACCCGTAATCACAGAATTTGGGAAGTAGAGACAGAAGGGTATCAGAAATTCAAGGTCATCCTCAGCTACATAGTAAATTTGAGGCCAGCCTTAGATATATTTGAGACCATGCCTCAAAAAAGTAACAAGTACACTGAACCTGAACAAACACAGCAGACATATCACTGTAGTTTGAATGTTAGGTCAGAGGTTCATCCACAGAATTTAGCAGACTGATGCAGGAGGATCTTGAGGTTTAGCCAAACCTGGGCCCTGGAGTTATTTCAAATATATCCCGAGTTAAATAGAGAGACCCTGTTTCAGAAATAATAACAACAACAATCAAAAACAAACAAAACAAGCCTTGCACAGAAACAGAGTTATAAAAATCAAATTAAATGTCTGAAGTGGGGGCCTGAGTTTGAGTCTTTTCGCCCACTGCTGTCTGTACAATTCCAGGACAGCTAGTTCCCCTCACTCTATGGTGCAGCCCCGACGTGTGCGCAGTGGTGCTAGTATCAAAATCACCTCTTATGACTGCTGAGCACACTAGAAAAGTCAGTAGAGATAAGTGCAGGAAAGGGATACAGGATCCACTGAGTCGTCATGGATGCCTTTGTTCTCGTCCATCCATTTGAGATGGGATGTGGGGCTGCTTTCAGTGCTACCGAGTATTTCTCAGAGTTTGAGAAAAAAAAAAAAAAAACTCCTTCCAAGAAGAAGATGGAGGTACTGACTCAGTGCGTAACATGTAATTATTGCTTAGTAATGTCTTGAGTTAAGAAATAAAGACTGGACTCTTCCTGGTCCCCACCTCTGTCCGTTCTGGCTCTTTCATCCTGTTTTACAAAAGAATCTACCTTAGGCCTTGGAAGGAGAAGGGCCTCTCAACTTCTGGAGAAAACAGAACACATTCTACATTAAAAACCACCAGTGACTCCCTATAGCCAAATATTTTTACACGTTGTTAATGTGTTCCAATTGATTTTCAAATGGACTATCAAAGAAATATTTAAATACTAGTCTTCTCTCCTAGTTAAAAACATGCAATCCATTAAAAAAATCTATTTTATCGAAGCAGACTCTCATACAACAAAGGTGAAGTTAAGTGAGTTGGAAAAGAACACGCATTTTTATATTCAGCACCGATCAATATGTAGAACATTCCCACCATTCCAAAACGTGCTAACCTCTTTTCCATTTGACAGCCGCACGCTCGCCCTGGCTCCTTGCCCCACCACTTTGCTCTCTCTAGATGCAGGTCTTATTTTCCTTCCTAAACATTCATGTAAATACTATACCACTTACACTCTTTGTGTCTGGCTGATTTGCAAAGTATGTCAATGTACGATGTGCCTGTCACTGTATACACAGAGATTTTGTTTCTTTTCTTACTCTTCTCTTTTATCCAGCAGTATTCTATTTTTACCACAAATTGTTTAGCCATCCACCTGTTGAAGATCAGTAGCATGAGTTGGGGCCACTATGAACGAAGCTGCTAGAAGCATTTATAGCCAAATCCCGGGCTGGGACACATGACCGCACTGACCCACTAAGAGCGGGGATGTGCGTAGCATCGTTAACACCCCCTGCTGTGGCTCGAGGAGCATTGTTTCTGTTTCTAAGCTGCCTTATGCTCTCAGTATCTGGAATACGGCTCTGTGTCATTTGTTTGGCCACTGTGTTACCAAGTTACCCAGGACACATGGGATGCTGAAATATTTCAGGTGGCTGTTTTTAGCTCTTTCTATGTTTCTCTTTCTCTTCTGCCCGTGAGATTAGTCGTGACCCAGAGGGGACAGAAATGCAGAGGATACGCAGAATTTCTTTGAAGATCTGACTTAATGTCTTCCATGGGAAGATTTCTTCTCTTCTTTTGGTCTGTATTCAGATTTAGTCCCTTTACAAGCTCTTTCTTACTGACCCCCTGGGGTTTTTGTAGCCATTAGTCTCAGTGCTGAAGTTACTGGGAGAGGAGCCAAGAAGCAGCTGCAGCGGCCTGGAGACACACATTTTAAACCTCCCCAGATTTTACCTTGACCCCTGAACTTGTGATCTTGGTCTATCATTTCCATAACAGATGAGGCTTGTCTTTGCTCTCTAGATGGGGAAATTTCAACCTTTTCTGACACTGGGGCTTTCCCTTCGTGTGTGTGTGTGTGTGTGTGTGTGTGTGTGCGTGTGTGTGTGTGTGTGTGTGTGTGTGCGTGCGTGCGTGTGTGTGTGACTGTGTGTGTGTATACTTTGCAAATCATTCAAATTTTTTTCTTAAGCCCCACCATGATGATAGCTCTGAACTGCCTTCATCCCCAGTTAGCTAAGCCCAAACAACAGTGTGTTGTTAGAAACTGCCCAGACCAGGCTTTCAATAAGACAAATGCCAAGAACCAAAGATAAGTAGATATGGCAGCATCCAGACCTTGGGCTGTTCTTGGCGAGGACAATTCTGAACATTAAAGAAGTGCAGTGGTTTGCCCCTCAGCGCATTCCTATAATATTCCATGATGGAAGGCCACATAAGACACCTAACCAAACTGTTTTCTAGAAGAGGAACTCAGAGCCTACTTGATGTGAGACTCAAATAAATATTATGGAACCACTTTAGGAGGAAGGGAATTCCTTTCAATTTACGTTTCTTTTTAATGGAATTCACTGAAGCTCTTAAAAAATTCCCATAAAATGTCCAGGAAAAAAAGGCATGACGTCTTGCGGGATTAAATCATCTTTTAAAGAGGGATGGCCACCTTCTCTCTCTCCTCAGCCATGTAAGAAGAAAAATGTTCTGCTGTAAATTCCGATGTAATCTTCACTGTGGACTTTGATCTGCGGGAGGAGAGTGGAGTGTCTTTCTGAAGAGTTCAAGCTGCCATGAAGCTGCCGGAAAACACAAGGAACTGGGAACTCAAGGTTCTCACAGGGTGCAGAGAGAGGGGAAGGCGCTGGCTTGATGCACGCCACAAGTCTGTCACAGGTGCAGAGAGTGTTCAGCCAGCCCGGAGTTGTGTTCTCTTTATGCCAGAATAGGAGTTGCTTCCTGTTGTGCGTAGGCAGCCTGAGGGGATTTCTATGTGACATTGGGAAATCCTGATGTCTCTTGTTGTTACAGTTGGACCCCTTTCAATAATGTCTAGAGAGGAGAGAAGGTGGGAAGGAAACTACGCCTTGAGTCACGATGGCTGCCACGTCCATTGGCCACTTCAGCAGGCAGACGCCATTTCAACAAATGCTTTGATAGACTTTTCCAGCTTTATCATCTTTGCCATTTCTTGCTCAGTTTCTGTGGGTGGGTTGTGCTCCTCATTCTATTGGTATTTTCTTATTGCATTGCAGTATCTGCAATTTTTTATGGTATATGAGACATTATATGTTTTTCATTTATTCCTTAACTTCCACAAATCTTTTTTGTTTTGTTTTGTTTTGGTTTTTTCAATACAGGGTTTCTCTGTGTAGCTTTGGAGACTGTCCTGGAACTAGCTCTTGTAGACCAGGCTGGCCTCAAATTCATGGAGATTTGCCTGCCTTTGCCTCCCAAGTGCTGGGATTAAAGGTGTGCACCACCACTGCCCAGTTAATTTCCATAAATCTTAAACTCTGCTCCGGAACATCAAAGCGTTATTGGAAAACAGTTGCTCCCTTCAAAGCTTGCTTTTCAACTTTGCTAGGCAATACCCAAGTAGTCTTTAGTCTAATTTTACCAAAATACCTTACCCAATGTTTCCTGAATTGTAAGATTTTCCAGGCTGGAGAGATGGCTCAGTAGGTAAGCGCAGATGCCGTGCAAGCTTGAGAACCCGGGTCAGAGTCCCAGCACCGTGTGTAGAGCTCTATGTGATGGCTCAATCCAGTAACCACAGCACCGTTCGGGGTTGTTGAGACTTACTGGCCACCAACCTAACTTCCGGCCCAGTGAAAGAGCATGTCTCAAGGGTGGCAGGCAGAGAGAGCTGGAGCAGAACACCCAATGTCTTTGTCTGGCCTCCCATGCACATGGATGCCTATGTCTGTATACACATGACACAATCATACCCCCATTCAGATCATTCCTGCTCCGAGTTCTGAGAATACAGATGTGTGTATAAATGGGTAGGTAGACAGTTTCTGTCCCTAAGTGAGCATCTAAGTAGTTTCCCTCATTGCTTCTGAATGGTTATTTCCCTGGTGTAGGTGATTGCTTATGTGTTTGTACTAATTAATACTTAGTTCATGATCCAAGGGGTGGGTCTTCCAGATACCTGGAGGTCTCTCTGTGTGCAGGGTTTTCTGCTCCAGGATCCGGGACTATCAATTATAGTGCCTAGGTCTCTCTTCAGTTTCATTTCTATCCTATGAGTTCAGCATGACTATTAGGGACTCTTTCTGTCTACTGGAGCCAGGCAACTCCACATGGTAAGTTAGGGAGATCAAGGGCTCTTCTTGCAAGCTTCTCCTTTGAGGGTGGTTATGTGCCAAAACCCAGTGTATTTCTCTTTCTTTTGTGTACGTTTAGTTGCTTATGGTTGACACTTAAGTCCCTGCTCTTCATCTTGCCTAGATGTATAGAGCAAATGTCTTGATTTTTATTGTATAATTTTTTTCTGTTTTCCACAAGTGACTCCAATCTAGCGTGTGTCTCTGGATGTACTAACTTGAAATCATTGCCTTTGGACTAATTGGTGAGTATTCTAAGTGAAGTTGTATTGCTTCGGAGGGACCGAAAAGCCTTCATGAAATTGACTTCCGATGTACATTTCCTCTATGAAGAACAGGCGGTCCCATTCTTTGTCTTTTCCTCAGCCTTTCCTAAGCATTTATTGTTACTCTTGGGAAAGCCCCAAACTCCAAGCTAAGATAGATGAATCATTTTTACTACTGCGCTCCCCATTCGTCATCATTTTAAATCAAGGTTATGAAGACCATGCAATTCTGACTTGCCAAGTGATGATGTCTGGCAAAGCCTGCACCCTCCAGGGAACACCAGCACTGGGCACAGCACAGCCGCCAACACCTTCATCTGCATTACTAAATTCTCTCGCTCACACCTCGCAGGCCTGACAGCCAGCCCTGAGATGCCGTCATACCTTAAACAAGCCTCACTGGGCGCGGACTGCTGCATGCAGCTGGTAAGTGTTGCACGCGACACAGGCTCACAAGGTCCTTGAGCGAGACGGATCAGCAAGCTGATGCTTTCTCTGGGTTTGAGCTGCTGGCCACTCCTGCCTTCAACACCCTGCGCTTTCTCCCTGCTATTTGTCTGTCACGGTTCTTAACTTAGCTAATTACAGAAAATAGGTACAAATTTGTTGTGGGGGAAAAAAACAAAACTCCTGTTTGAATGTTACCTGGGCAACTGATTTCTTTTGCTAGGGGACACTTGACTGTGTCAAATTAAAGGGAACAGTTCTTAAGGTGATAAGAGGCAGCCTGAAATCTTATTCATATCCCACGTCGCAGCAAAAGCTGCCAGTGCCAGCGCAGTTGTGGGTGGGGGCAATCTTAGTTCTACCCTCAGCCGTTAACGTATGATCTGATTCCTTGCACGCGTTTCCTTTCTGGTTCAAATTTGAAATTAATTAGCACTTATTGTGGGCTTATTATGTGCTTAGCACCAAGTCAGTCGTCTCAAAAGTTCTTTATATCTCATTAAGCCACAAAGGCAATGCTGAAGTAAATATTTAATCCTCACTTTGCAGATAAGCAAACTGGCTCTGTCAGAGGCTAAGTGACTGTTGACGTCCTCCTGGTAAGTCGCAGGGGCAAGATTCTAACGTCTATCTCGTTCTTTTCCCGCTACACACAGTTTGGGAGCAAAAGTAATTAACGCTAAGATCCCAAGGCTGTGTGTATTAAGCTGCCCACTTACGCTCAGCAGGTCTATTACAAGATCATTATATTTCTGAAGTACGGGATTATATACACAGTTTGCAATCAGATGCACAGAGAGATCAAAATACGCCACTGTCCTGCTTTGATCTGAGCACAGGAAAGGCCCTCTCTGAATCCATGGAGCAGATCATGAGCCATCGTCATTGGAGGTGAGTTCCAGGAGGGAGGTGATATCTGCCAACTTGTTAAAGTCTTGGAATGTGAAGATACTGCTGTTGATGCAATATGAGATGTTTTACATTGCAAGAATAGTTTGATATAAGTAAACTTAGTATAATGGGGTGTTTATACTGCTCACAAATATGATCTGCTTCTTCACGTAGTGTATGCTGTTTTTATTGTATGAAGAAATGCCTGTGCTATTTTAACCTTTGCAAGATCCAAATGTCAGTACCCCTCAATTATTCCGCAAAATAGAAACAGAAGGAACATTGTCAAATTCATTTAATGAGGTCACAGTCACCCTGATATCCAAACCACACAAAAATTCAACAAAGAAAGAGAATTACAGAGCAATTTCCTACATGAACATTGATGCTAAAATACTCAATTAAATACTCCCAGACAGAATCCAAGAACATATCAAAAGATCATCCACAATGATCAAGTAGGCTTCATCCCAGAGATGCAGGGATGGTTCAACATATGAAGACATCAGTCAATGTTTTTTTAAGTCACCATATGTACAAACTGAAAGAAAAACCACATGGTCATCTCATTAGATGCTGAATAAAAAGACCTTTGACAAAATCCAACACACCTATATGATACAAGTCTTGGGAGAGATTAGGGATAAAAGGTACATGCCTAATCATAACAAAGGCAATATATAGCAAACTAATAGCCAACATCAAATTAATGGAGAAAAACTCAAAGCAATTTCTCTAAAATCAGGAACAAGACAAGGCTATCTACTGCCTCTATATCTGTTCAATATAGTGCTTGAAGTTTTAGCTAGAGCAGTCAGGCAGCAAAGGAGATCAAGGAAATGCAAATAGGAAAGAGGAATTTAAGGTGTCATTGTCTGCAGATGGTATAATAGCATACATAAGGCACCCAAAAAATTCCATGAGGGAACTCCTACAGCTCATAAACACTCTCAGCAAAGAGTCTGCATTCAAGATTAAAAAAAAAAAAATCAGTGGCCCTCCTATATACAAAAAACACAGGGGAAGAGAAAGAAATTAGGGCAACAATACCCTTAACAATAGCCACAAATAATACAAAATATCTTGGTGTAACTCTAACCAAGTGAGTGAAAGACTTGTACAACAAAACCTCAAGTCTCTGGAGAAAGAAGTTGAAGAAGGTAGCAGAAGATGGAAAGATCTCCCATGCTCATGGATCTGTAGGATCAACATAATAAAAATGGCCATTCTATCAAAAGCAATCTACAAATTCAATGCAATGTCATCAACATTCCAACACAATTTATTACAGACCCAAAAAGGACAATACTCAACTTCATATGGAAAAACAATGACGACATGAAAAACAAACAACAACAAAAAAACCCAACAACAACAAAAGCAAGATAGCTAAAACAATCCTGTACAATAAAAGAACTTCCAGAGGTATCAGCACCCTGATTTCAAGTTCTACTACAGAGCTGAGCTATAGTAATAATAAAACCTGCTCCGTATTGGTATAAAAACAGGTTGATCAATGGAATCAAATTGAAGACCCAGACATACATAAATCCACACACCTATGGACACCTTATATTTTTTAAATAAAAAAGCCAGAAATACACAATGTAAAAAAGAAAGCAACTTTAATAATTGATGCTTGTCTAACTGAATGTCAGCATGCAGAGGAATACAAATAGCTGGATATCTATCACCATGCTCAAAACTCAAGTCCAAGTGGAGCAAAGACCTCAATATAAAACCAGACAAACTGAATCTGATAGAAGAGAAAGTGGGCAATAGCCGTGAACACACTGGCACAGGAGACAACTTCCTGAAAAACAAAACACCTATAGCATGGACATTAAGATCATCAATTAATAAATGGGACCACATGAAAATGAAAAGCTTCTATAAGGCCAAGGGCACCATCAATAGAGCAAAACAGCAGCCTACAGATCTTCACCAACCTCACACACAACAGAGGGCTGAGTTCTAAAACACATAAGAAGCTCAAGAAGCTAGATATCAATAACCCAAATAATCCAATTTAAAAATGGGGCGCAGATCTAAACAGAATTCTCATTAGAGGAATCTCAAGTGGCTGAGAAACAGTTTAAGAAATGTTCAACATCCTTAGCCATCAGGGAAATGCAAATCAAAACTACTTTAAGATTGCATCTTACACCTGTCAGAATGGCTAAGATTGATAACACAAGTGACACCTCTTGCTGGTGTGAAGAAAGGGGATACACTCCCCCTTTGCTGGTGACAGCACAAGTTTGTACAGATACTTTGAAAAGGAATATGGTGGTTTCTCAGAAAATTGGGAATAAAGCTAAGTCACGATCCAGCTATACCATGCTTGAGCATATAGCCAAAGGATGCTCCATCCTACCACAAGGACATTTGCTCAACTATGTTCATAGCAGCTTTATTCAAAATAGCCAGAAACTAGCGACAATGTAGATGTCTCTGAACCAAATAATAGATAAAGAAAAATGTGGTACATTTATACAATGATTAAAAACAACAACATCGTGAAATGTGCAGGCAAATGGATGGAGCTAGAAAAAAATCATGCTGAGAGAGATAACCCAGATCCAGAAAGACAAACATGGTATGTACTCAGTTATGAGTAGACATTAGCTGTTAAGAATAATCTTGCTCCAATCCACAGACCCAGGGAAGGTAAGTAACTAGGAGGGTTTGAGTGGAGGGCACATAGCTCCTCCTGGGAAGGGGAAAGAAAATAGATTTTGTGAGAGGGTGGGTGGTATCTCTAACTCTTTGGTCTGTGCTTGGCACCCCTTTCTTTCTGCTGGGTTGCCTCATCCAGCTTTTCTATGAGGGTATGTGCCTAGTCTTACTGTAACTTGTTAAGGTATCTTTGGTTGATATCTCTGGAAGGACTGCCTGTTTTTCAAAGGGAAATGGGGGAGTGGGTCTGGAGGAGAGGGAAGGCACAGGGGAGGAACTATGAGGAGTGGAGGGGAACCTAAAGTCGGGAAGTAATGTGTGTGTATACATATAACATAGGTGTATATATTATTTATATAATTATATATGACTATATATGTATATTGGTGTATAATTTTCTACTTTCCTTTTCTCTGTCCAATTCCTCTCGTGTTCTTACACTTTTGCTCCTTCTCAAAATCATGGCATTATTTTTAAAGTATATATAGGTATATATACATACACACACAACCTGCTGAGTCTGTTTAGTGTTACTTATGTGTGTATGATTTCAGGGCAGGCCACTTGATTTTGGGTAACCAGTCAGGGGTTCTTCCCTGGGGAAGACTATTTCTCTCAGGCTCAGTATTCTCTGGTTGCCTATAGTGCTTTGTCTATGGGTGGAGCCCCATGAGATTTCCCCTTTCTCTGATAGCACGCCTATTGGTAATGTACTTCTCCAGGTCTTACTTCGGCAGCCAAATTGTTAAGGTATTTTGAGTGGAGCTTTTCTGACACTTCTGGGAAACACATCATCTGAGCAGGGTTCCTGGTCCTCTAACCCCTACCATCTTTCAATGTTCCCTGAGTCTTGGGTGCAGGAGTTGTACTGTAGATCCATCAGCCGTGTCTGGGATTCCCGCAGTTACCTGTTCTCTGCCTTCCGACCAGCTGTAATTTCCTGTAACAATCTCCAACTGTAGCGAAGGGAAATTTCTTTAACGTGTGCTGGGAGCTATTTGACCTGGGGTTCTAAGGATGAGTGTTCAGAATGCATTTAGGGCCTGTACTAGTTTAGTAAGTTGGAGCTAGCACATTCTTCTCTAAGATTCATGACCTCTTTATCCCTGGGTAGTTGGCTCGGTTTCTACAACAAACCATGATCACCTTAGTCCAGTTAGAGAACTTCAGGTTACAGCTAAGATATGCGAGCCAGTGCTGCATTCTTATAGCTAATGCACCATGCTGGCTGTAATTGTGGTTTGTGGTAGCACATTTTCCTAAAATATTTAGCTTACAGGTATACAGAAAAGAAATTCATTTTAAGACATCATGTACTTGGAAAATAAGACCTATAGGACTCAAGGCAGATACGACTGGAAAGCCCTCTCCCTGGGGACTAACTTTTAGCCATCATAGGCCTCTTCTGAGATTTGTTCTCCAACTTTACTTGGTTTATTTTCTTGATATTCTAGCAGACCATGTCTGCCATTGTAACAATCAGTTTTTCAATTTCTGTTAGTAAAAATAAGGCTGCTATGGTTATTGTGGTAGAAGGCTTTGGTGAACACAGTCTGTCTTCTTTGAGGACTAGACCAAGTGATGCCACCCTAGGGACATACCACAAGCTGATACTCAGTTTTAGTAGATACTGATGGATGGCTCTCCAAATCACTAACCCAATTTCCACTCCAATCAACAGTATTTGAGTTTGAATTGCTTTACAGCTCTACTGTCAGCCTGTTCTTCAAACATAACTTGAAACATAACAGGGGCCTTTCTTAAATGAAAGACCAGCCAATGCATGTTTGAGCCTTCTATTTTACAGTGACTGTAAACTTATAAAAAACGATCATGAAATTAGACCAATCTTCACAAACTCAACACTCAGACTCTGGTAATAGCTTTACTTGTCACAGTGTATTTCTTACAACAAAGGCACGAAACTCACACTTGACTAAGTAAACCACACTTCTCATTTCTCAAGCTTCCCCAGTTCTAACCCAATGTCCTTGTTTCTCTGAAATCTTACATTTACATCGGGCACTGACCCCTCCTTAGTTTTCTCTTCGCTGTTGCAAGTTCTCAGACATGCTTTACTTTGGAGGAACTTGTCTGCTTTGAATAAAGTTCTTACCTTTAGCTCCTTCAGCCAATGTTCTCATAGGGGGACAGTTACTAGACTCAAGTCATTCTGCACAACACAAAGTAGGTCAATAAAGCAACAAGGAACATGTGCCATCATTAGAAAAGCCAACTTGGCAAGAAAGTGGAAGACTCTTGTTCCGAGTTCATCTTGGCAGGCAGCTGATTTCGGAGTGGTTTATATAGGTGCTTAATGGGTAGTCTTAGCTCAGGGGGACAGGGGGCTTTCTTAAATGACAGACCCGATGATACACATTTATTATTGTCACTTTAGGTTCTGGGAGGCTCAAGGACCAGTGCCAATATTTCCTCGGGCTGTTCTTCCCACTGATTATGTTGCCTGTGTGCAATTTCTGACATATTATATAATTGTCAGGCTAAAGGGGGTCATTGCCCTGGGGTCCTCTTGCTGATTGCCAAGCTCACAGCAATGTGAGAAACCATCCTTAACACAGGGCTTCAGAACTCGTCTGTTGTTTTCTTCGTGATTAGATTGAGGCTGTGGATTTGGGGGGGATGAGAAACATAACCATTTCCTTCATGTTATGTCAAGGACGTACACCATCAGCAAGACTTACAGCCACTGTTGTTAACAGTGATGACTGGGTTGAAATAGTTTGCCAGATTTCATTGACATAAAGTCCCTCTTGGAGCTATCATTTACTCTCTTTCTGTGCTGTACTCTTTGGAGGGAAATCAGTACCCATAGCAATACTTAGAGAGAGGAGAGCTAGATTTGATCTCCTTGAGAGTGGTGTGGCCACAGAATTTCTGCGTGGAAAACGGTCTCTTATCCCTAATTTATTTATTTAATTACTTACTTATATTAGTATGGATTCATAGATGTATATTTCATTCTTTTAATTCAATTCCAATTCTCCTTTAGTTCTAATCTACTTTATTTTGTTGCTCAAATCGTTCGAGGCTGGGCCAATAGCAGCTCATCAAGTTGGCCTGTGTGCCTTGGATTTGCAATCCCTCTGTCTCTCTGTCTCTGTCTCTCTCTTTCTGTGTGTGTGTGTGTGTGTGTGGTATTTAAAGCCATTCTCTATATTATTTTGTGTGTTTCCTATCTCAGCCTTAGAACAACCATGTGTCTAAGGAGCCCTCATTCTTTGGTCAGTGGTGTGAGAAGCCAAGATCTGATTGCTAGATGTGTGCACTGTCACCAGCGTACTGCCAGTCTCTCGATCTTCATGGTTCTCTCAGTGGGAATTTAATTTTCTTTTCCCTAATGAGTAACCAAGCTGAGCACAATTGTTCTTTAACTTTTTGTCTGGAGTTTACGTTTTATTAAGCATCTGTTGAATTATTTGACCATTTTTGCTGTTTTTCATAATAGTTGAACTTTGAGAATTCCTCCATGTTTTGAATATGATGATGTGAGTCCATTAAATAAACAAACAGATATAAATGAAGAATCTGAAACTACTTTCTTGGAGTCAATGTTGGTGTAATTACCTTCTAGTTATCTTAAATGTACACATAACGATATTGAGAAACGTGAATGTATATGCAATTAATATAAAATCATTTTACTATTTTCGCTTCCTTTTTCTCATTCTTGATTTCTCTTCTATTGCTTTCTTTGAAGATACATGGATATTTTGGGGTTCAATCATCATTTATAGTGCATTTAAGTCTACAGATATATAAAGTCTACTTTATATAACTTTTGTAGTAGCTGGTGTAGATATTTCAGAACCAATGCCTAATTTATAATATTCACCTGATAATCAATGCTTAATTACTTCTTTCAAATGAGGTATAGAAGTATTAATACATTTAACCTACTTCCTTACTAACTATAATTATCTTTGCATTTTATGTCCATATACTTTGAATACTTCTTGAGAGCTGTTGCGTGTCTGCCATGGCTGTCCTTTAGCTCTGTTTCTACTGTAGTGACTTCCCATAGCTATTCTTTGAGGTTGGCAGGCTAGCACATATTTTATTAGCTTTCCTTCACCTAAGACTATGTGAACTTCCTTCTTATTCCTGAAGGATATTTTGTTTAGGTGCAAAGTTTGTGATTGACAGTTCTTTTCTTTCAGTTCCTAAAAATGTAGAGCTGCTGTTCAGTTGACCACAGGTCTCCTTCAAATTGGCCGTCCTCTAAGAGAGTAAGACGTGGCTTTGATATGTTTTGGGATGACTGGAATTTATTGTACATGTGGTTTTCTTAACCTCTGGAATCTGAAAGTTTGTGCATTTTCTAAACTAAGGAGTATCAATCATTTTTGCCTCAAATACCTTTTCCTTATAAAGATTTATCTAGATTTGGATATTGTTGTTTGTTTGTTTTTATGTGTAGGAGTGATTTGGCTGTATGTCTGTGCACTTTGTATATGTCTGGTGTCCTCAGGGGCTAGAAAAAGGCAGCAGGTCCCCTGAAGCTACAGATAAAGACAACTGAGAACTATCATGTGGGTGCTGGGATCAGAACCCAGGCTCTCTGCAAAAGTAGCAAGTGCTCGTAAATGTTGAGCCATCTCTCTTTTCCCACAAATGAGTTTTTTCCTCTAATTTTTTTTCTACAGGTCTGTCCAGTCTGTCTCTCCTCTCTCATTCACACCGAATAAAGCCAACTGACCTATTCACATACTCAGTGACCACAGATGTTTCCTTTTCCTTTACTTGATAAACTGAGTTTATCCAGTGAGATTTTTAATTTTTAAAATTTTTCATTTTGTAGCTCTGTAATTTTGTAGCTCTGTAATGTATTTTAGCATGTGTGTTTATTTTAATCTCTTGCTGTGTTTTCATTTGTTTCAAAGAATTTCTAAGTTCTTTCTGAGGTGATTTTGGATGGTTCCTGTAGTGTCTTCCTTCGATAGCTTCAAATCAGATTTGTTTTTGTCTTGGCATCTGTGGAGTCTTTTCTTACTGTAGAATAAATAACTTTGTTTTGGTGGCGGGGTGTGGGGGTTGGTTTGATGAGTAGCATTTGATCTCAGACGTTTTTGGATGTTATGAAACTCTGGATTCGACTTTATCTTCTGAAATGTCAGTTTCTCCCATTGAAATATTTCATGTATGGGTGGCCATTTTTGTTACCTACTGTGGGGATGTGGGGAATTGACCTATAATATTGTGTGGCCGAAGGCTGGGAGACTGGTTCCTTCTCATCTCCCAGAACCCAAATGAGGCAGCTCAGAGATGCCTGAACTCCTGCTCCAGGAACTCCAGCACCATCCTCTGACCTCCACAGACACCACCTGCACATGCATGGCACACATTCACACAGACACATACACATAAATAAAAAGCCAATATTTTAGAAATACAAAAATAAAATGAGACTTGTAACTGTCTTCCTTTGCTCAGAAAAAAAAAGTCAATACTAGGTTAAACAATTTCGAGTATCAAAACTGATAATGCTAATGACGGGACTCTTCTCTTCTGTGGGAGCTCTTCCTGTCTCATTTGTATGTTTTAGAATATGTCATATAATGAAATATAAAGTGTTCATATGCATAGTATTACAGAATGTCCTCAGTGAGAGAGCACTGTGGAATCCGCTGGAACCCTGTTCTCAAACACTCGAAGGAAGGACAAAAAGGTGGGTTTTGACTTCCAGCTCCTGATATTCTCCACTGAACAGTTCCCAATGAGAGAGGTCTCAGCATTCCTTTGGATGAAATTTTTCTTACCTTTATTTCTTTATTTTTCTTCAAGACTTACTTCCATTTTGAATTTAGGTATTGTGTGTGTGTGCATCTGTTCATGTGAGTGAAGGAGCCCAGAGAATCCGGAAGAGGGGGTTGGATCCCTTGGAGCTGGGTGTACAGGCAGTTGTCAGCTACCAGACATGAGTACTAGGAACTAAACTCAGGTCCTCTGTGAGAGCAGTCTGTCCTCTTAGAAACCGAGCCATCTCTCCAGCCCCTAGTCTAGACTTTTCCAGATAATGTCAGAAAGCTTTCTATTCTTGAAGACTAACAAAACAGTGGCATTTACCCACTAAACCTTTGTTTCTGAGTGATTATCGAATCTTTGGAAAATACATTTATTATTCTTTCATGGTATTTGAAAAGATGAATTACTGTCTTTATCATATGTTTTGCCTTAATCTTTACAATATTTCTCCGAGGCAGGTAAGAGTACCCATTCTTCATTTTAAAATAGAGAATGAGGCCCCCACTTGCTATCGGGAGTGACGTAGCCCAGATAATACTCAGTCCTGGGAGTACTTGGATTCACAGCTGGGATCTTGTATGGGCCCAGGCTGGTAAGCATCAGAATACTGAGCTTAGGGGGAGAAGCAGCAAGAGTCATGCTGCATTGCGAATACTGGGAAGACTCGGAACATCCTTCATGATCGTGCCTAGATGATGAGCATTCTATCGGGAAGGAAAGCATGCTTGTCTAGAGAAGGGCCTATGGGTCCTCGTTACTCTTTGCTACTATCCCGTGGTCATAAACTTCTGTCTTATATGTGTTTGCACACTAATTGTCAGTAATAACAAGGCAAACTCATGTATTCTGGCTCACTCTCTCAGTGTCTCTCGGAGGGCCGCTTCTCGGAGTCCCACATCTCTTCCCTAATGGCTGGATTTGCAGTAAAGGGAGGTTCATACCCCAGTCCTCAGACAAACTGAGCTGCCTCATGCAAAGGAGCCAAGGAGCCGGGGGAGGGGGGGGGAATTCCCCAGTGACTTCCTGGCCAGCATGGGTGTGAACCAGCCACTGTCTTGCATCCTTAATTGGATGCAGCCTCTGATAATCCCACATGTCCAGGCTCCCGGCAGATGTGCCAAAACCAATCCGAACGTAGCTTCTCTGCTTACCTTTCACCTCCTTTAGTTCTGTTGGTCTCTTCTGGGAGCTGTCTCTTAACAACTAAAAGGCTGCACTCTCTGCTCTCAGGGAAGTGAACCAAGACATTCTACAATTTAGCCAACTGAAGTTATTTCCCATGCCTGTGTTTTAGTGTGTACTTGGGACCCATCTGGAGACACACAGACACAATGTATCTATTTACTGGCTGTAAACTCTATTTTAGTTTCTCCTCTGTGGTCTTCTGGTGTTAGAAGAATGCTGGACTTAGACAATGCAGCTCTAATGAATTTGTATGACACGGATCTCTCATGTTATTGATATTGTGGAAGATTTTACTAACAGTATGGCACATGACAAGGCCACAATTGAGAGCTCTCGCCTCCATTCTTCTTGTGGGGTTTGGAAGTCATTTTGTAGACACCTTTGTGTCTGCCTGCTACAGGTTTTATTGTCCCCTGCCCCATTTCCCTTGCTGGCAGTGTCTAGCTGTATTTTATGTGTCTGTTGGTTGTACCAGACTGGAAATAGAGCAGATATAAAACAGAAACTGATTCGCCCCCTCCATCTGATGTGGACACTGTTCATTTATAACAAAGCTGTTTTTGCCATCGCTGGGAAACAAATAAAAGCAAACAGCTGGCTTGATAGAAAACCTTCCCTAGTCCCCGGAGAACAGTGAGTTCAGACGTGATATAAGCTGACAGAGGGTGAAAAAAAAATCATCTCCAAGCTGAGAACCGAGTGCAGCAATGATGAACAGGGCTGGGTGGCATTTGCCAGAGCAGAGGACACTGGAGCAGCCTGAAGTAACACTGTGCACTAGGAAAGGTGACATTGGAGGTGATAATGATGCGCTTGCCTGTGTTTACAGCTTGGAGAGAGTGATGAAAAAATGTGTGATTGGGATGGTGAAAAATGCTCACCTAAAAACAAGGCGGGCTTGCTTGGATTCCTTCGAAGGTCTGGTTCGGTGTAGCTTGATATTTTCCTAAACACCAGTAGAGGCCCCCAGACACTTCGTTAAGTAAACAAACATAGCAAGATACCAACAATCTGCTCCTGCAGGGCGGAGGATCCACTGACGAGGGGAGGAGCTAACAACACTCTCAGCTTCAGCTGTAATCAGAGGAAGTGCTTAACCTCCTGATAGGGGCTGCTTTGATGCCCATTAACAAAGTGAAGTCGGTCTAGAACGGAGGGCGGTCCCGGTAAGTGGTACTATTGTTATCTTATATTTCATTTCACCAGTTACCATGGGGTGAGGTGTCCATTTTCCTGTTAACTGCTAAACCACTTCCTTTATCGGATACTTTTACAATAAAACACCACAGCAGGAACAAAGCAGGAACTGGAGTATTTCTCCCCTGTTCCCTTGAGTCTGGGTTCCTTGGCCACGATTGTTTTCCTGTCCTTTTGAAATCTTAAGTTTTGAGCTACACATACTCCTAAAGGAAATGGATACTAAATAGTCACTGGCTACAAAGGCCTCACAAAACTAGAAGCAGTAAATTATAAAGAGATTCCAGCAAGCAGCCAGAAGCATCTCTCTTGCTTACCCCATATTTAAAAATCTGTACATGTGGTTTTAAGCGAACTCCAAAAGCTGCATGGCCATTATTGATTGCTGCCCCTGGCTTTAAGTGCATAATCAGTGTTAGAACCAATCAAGTCCTCTCTGATCTCTGGTGGTATGGGACAGAAGCCACTGCTGTAACAAGTGACCTTCAGATTCTGGTGCCCCTCATAAGCTGTAGGCACCAACCCTTACTTATAAGTTCCTGTAGGCACCAGCTCTTTGCTCATTAGCTTCTATAGGCACCAGTTCCTCCTCATAAGTTCCTGTAGGCACCAGCCCTTCACTGACTGCCTAAAGCAAGTCCAATGTTTCACACACTGCTTGAGTAAACCTGTCACTGATGGTATATATTCATTTAATTAGCTGTTCTGATCATTGATTTTTAGCTAATTATTTGTGGGCCCTAATTTGATAAGGAAGTGTAAATGTGTTTTTATTCCCCCCACTGCAGGTTTTGTTATTTGCAGGAGGTTGTTTGGAGGGAGGGTGTTAATTAGGCTCAATTTTTCTGTCACACAGAGAATTAAAAAAAAAAAAAAAACACCATACAGATTAAACCCACCAGAGAGAAAACTAGGTATCATCCATTTAGGTTAGTTAGTTCCAGAGAGGAATTTGAAAGAAGTGGGTATGTGTATGTCAAAGAGATGCCAGCCCTGTTCTTCCCTGTCCTCAGTGTTCCTTGGGAAATCGCATCCCACACCTGTAAGAAGCTCCCAGGTGCATGCAGAAGCCCATCTCTTTATTCAGCATTATTCTCTCAACCCTCCAGCCTCCCTCTTGGTGTCCTTCTTGGCTCATCTATGATTTTAAAAGGAAAGCCACAGGTTTTGAAAACCCCCAGCCCTGAAATATTTGCAGATGCTCCCGTGAGCTGTCTGGGTCCTGAAATTTCTTTGCTCAGTTTCAGAGCTGGGCACACTGTCTGCCGTCTGCCTGGAACAGCAAAGCCAAGGGAATCAAACGGAGCAGTGGAAAGAAATGCCTGCTAGGAGCTTGTTTGTGGAGGGAGCCCATACAGTGCCTCTTGTTTATCTGTGGTGATTTCCACAGGGAAGGGCTGGGCGTGCATGGAAAAGAGTCCGCAACAACACCTCATTTGGAAGGGAGGACATGGGATGCAGGATAATGAGATTTCACATTTTTGAGGCTGCGGGAAATTCTTGTTTGTATAGGATGGGTTTTCTGGGATGCCTTAGTCAGGCTTTCTAGGACATGCACGCTGTTTACGCCTATGAATTTTTCTAGTAGCTTGACGTGGGTTATTTGAATGCTTCCTCTCATCCTGCTTGTGGCCAGTCTATAAATTTCAAAAATAAGTATAATTGTCTTTGTACATCTTTCAGTGAACCATAGAAGCAGTTAGGATCATGTTTGCACATCTTTGCGCAACTGTATCCTTCTAGTCAGAGACAGCAAATTAAGCCTGGAATGCCAGTATTACAACCAACAGGCCACTGGAAAGCTTTCAGTGTTTCTTGGAAATATCTACTCATGTGTGCGGCTTACCAGTGAGAATACGAGCAAAGAGGTCAAGACCACGATGGGGACACCCACTGAAACAGCTTATCTGAGCTAATGGAAGCCTACCAACTCTGGCCCGACAGCAAGGGACCCAGCATAGGACCAAACTAGGCCCTCTGAATGTGGGTGACAATTGTATGGCTGGGGCAGACTGTGGGGACACTGGCAGCGAGACCAGGATTTATCCCTACTGCTTGTTCTGGCTTTTTGGACCCCAGTCTCTCAGTCTAGATATAGTGGGTAAGGCCTCAGTCCTGCCTCAAAGCAATGTACTGGATTTGGTTGACTCACTATGGAAAATGTTACCCTCTCTGAGGAGTGGTGGGGGTGGGATGGGGGGAGGATGATGGGGAAGGTGGGGGAGTGGGAACTGAATTTGTTATGTAAAATGAGAAGAGAGAGGTTTTTTTATTAAATTAAAATGAAATAAAACATAATGTATAATTAAGAATTACAAGAAAAACTTGTAATCATGTTAGTTAGGTTAGGTTTTCTAGATATACTGAGTCATATTTCAGCTAGATAGACAATCCTCAACATTTTAAAGACCTATAGAATATGGCATTTAAAAGGTTTTTAAAACTTAGAGTTTTCTTGACAGTGAGACACATCTGCTTTTGGGAACACCAATTACTTAAAGAGAATGATGGTCATTGAAGAGTCTCCTTATGGAGTTGGCTAGTCATTTGGGCAAGAAAATGCTCTTGCCTGGACTGCTTTTATTAAATTGTATGTTTTTAAGAACTCTGATTCTTTGATTTTGTTTATAGAATTTCCTTCAGTCTACTTCATTGGCTTTAGTTAGCTCACCTCTTTCCCTATGTTTTTTTGATATGAGATTAAATTATTTATTGTCAGCCTTTCTTTTTTTCTTTGATAAATTTCTGCCAGAAAATAATTAAATGTATTTTTTTTTTACAATTTATGTTAGAAAAACCTTAATAGATAAGTTTTAACCAAAGCAAAGAGCAAAGGTACAAATACTAGTGTCACAATGGCAGTAGAGATTCATCAAGGGAAAACTTATTTCCTGGTCAAAAGAATTGAATCTCTTGTCTACTGAGTTGCTGCCCCAGACAAGGAACTAAAGACAACAGTGAATAGGACACATTCTTTTTCTTTTTTTTTTTATTAAAAATTTCCGCCACCTCCCCGCATCCCACGCCCCTCCCCCCACTCCCCTCCCCCTCCCTCTCCAGTCCAAAGAGCAGTCAGGGTTCCCTGCCCTGTGGGAAGTTCAAGGTCCTCTTCTCCATCCAGGTCTAGGAAGGTGAGCATCCAAACAGGCTAGGCTCTCACAAAGCCAGTACATGCAGTAGGATCAAAACCCAGTGCCATTGTCCTTGACTTCTCATCAGCCCTCATGGTCCGCCATGTTCAGAGTCCATTTTTATCCCATGCTTTTTCAGTCCCAGTCTATCTGGCCTTGGTGAGCTCCATTCTTGATGTCCATGAAACTCATAATCATGGGGGCTAGCGGATGGTAACCACATACACACAAACACAGGAGATGATGCTAGGCATCCAGGCAGTTATTCAATAATTGCAATATCAGATCTGAGTCCCCGCATACCAAGCCCAGCATAATCGTGTCTGCACCTGTGACCTCAGTGCCACTGTGATGGGAGCAGACAAGCTATGATCACTACCTATCTACCAACCCAAAGTGGGAGGATGGATGGGGAGCGGACCTGAGCCCCTGCATTGAGACCTGGCCTGGAAAAGGTAAGGAGAAGAGTGAGAATTGAGGATACCTGATGTCTTTCTTTGGCCTCTTATTGAGTGTGCACATACATGTGTGTATAACAACACATACCACATATACACACCAAAGAACACAAATGCTAAAATAGCCAGGAATAATAACAGAAAGGAGTTTCAATAGGTATACAGTGGTTAAAATGTCAATACTGAGAAACCTTTAGTTATTTAGGATGTAGAGGAAATAAAAGACTCATAACACTTACGCATAGACATAAATAGTCATACCTTTCAAGGAAATTGGATAGATGCTGTAGTCATTTCCTGATACCAATAAATAAAATTCATATTATCATCTTTAATTTTTCATAGCAGTTATTATATAGGTATATCATAATCTGTTTAAAAGGTTCCCCTTACCTAAACAGCTAATGTGGTTTGAAAACCACTTCGATACTTATCTGAGCTCCCTCTAGTTTTTAAAGTCATCGTGGTGCTTGGCTTATGTGGTGATTCGAATGGTAAATATCCCCCATAGTCTTTGGCATTTGAACACTTGCTGCCCAATTGGTAGCACTGTCTAGGAAGGCTTAGGAGGTATGGCCTTGTTGGAGGAACTATGCCATTGGGCGTGTGCTGTCAAAGTTCAAATAAAGACTTTCTGTTTGCCCTCTGTCTTGTGCTTACATTTTGGGATGTGATCCCTCAGCATCCTGCACCAACCTGCTTCCCCAGCATGATGGACTCCCATCTCTCTGCAACTGTAAAACCAAATAAATCCTTCCTTTGGTAAGTTACCTTAGTCATGATATTTTCATCACAGCAATTAAAAAGTAACTAAGTAACAGCTTCCAGCAATCCCATGCTTCCTCCACTCCACCACTGCTCTCTGCTAGTTACTGGCTGTTCACAAGATTGCTAGAAAGTCCTCCAAAGGCAGCCCAGGTCCTCAGCCTCCTGAGACTCTTTCCCCAAACGGCCTTTCATAGGCTTGCTCTGAAACAGTGTTCTTACAGACACTTGCTGCTTTGAGATTTGAGAAGTTCCAAAGAAAGCAATGCTTTGAGATTCATTTCTTAATGTCCCCATGTTAGCTCAGGAGACTGGAATGCCCCGGCGCAATTGTTCCAAAATGTTCCAGTAATTAACCTCTTGCATACTTTTAACCTAAATATTTTCAGACTTTCATTAAGTGAGCGTTATTTAAATTTCTTGTCACAACCTTCCTTTACAAGTTTTCTTATTCCAGCAGAGCCAAATTCCAGGTTGAAAAGTGAAAGAAGAAAAAAATGCAAATCTCATTTTTCTCATCCCTGTCCGCCCATTTGAGTACAGATTTGAGTACAGATTTTCAAAGCAGTCAACAGAGGTCCAAAGTCTGTAGTTCAAGGCCAAGGACAGATGCACAGAGCAAAGGGGTACAAATTGATGGTAGTGGGATTACTCACAATAGAAACACAATGACTGATTTCCTGATCAGGAGCTGCGGCTCCCACTGGTAAAGGTGGCTTTCTCGTTTCTCTCTATCACAGCCTCTTAGACTGAGAAAGTGAAGCGAATTTAAATCCATGAGCTGCAGGAACAAACCTGACCAGGGACTCAGTCTGCCCAATAGGGTTTGAGCCGAGCAGGAAGGATAGCTTCCTCCTCAATGTATTTCGTAGATAACATTTCCTTCCTTCCTAATACGCATGGCGGAGGCTAAACTAAGTCAATTCATGACAATATTTCGGAAATACTTGTGAGGAATGACTGGCTCACTTGTCTTGATAAACAAAGCCATTTTTAATACCTTTAACTTGTCAATTTATTGTGGTATATAGAAGTCTAGTATATGTGTAGCCTTAAGGAACAATAGTTCCTAAGATCCAGTGGAATGAGGAAATGTGCCCGTTTCATTTCTCCTTGATTCTGAGAATGGACATTACTGAATTTGTCTTCTAGTGCATGGCGACCCATTTGCTTGTTTTCAATGCTGGTTCGTTTGCACACTGACCAGAGATGGTCACCTGGGTGATTTCTTTTTTATTCTTTCAAAACTGAAAAGCTACTTTAGGATTTCCACAAGGTAGAAGAGGAAACACTTCTAATCCGAAGGAAGGTGACATCAGACTGGGAAAAACGCACGAATTGTTCTTCACATAAAATCTGTGAACAATTTAAATGAACATCTGCCTGAAGAACAGAGCTATTAAAAGGAGCGCTCTGCGCAGACAATGTGCCATGCCGGGTAGTTGTACAAATAATGCCGTGAAACTGTTTAATTGACTCATAAAAGAGGGAACTTCGTGAAGGAAATATAAGCACAGCACTCTGGAGATGTTTGACAGTCTTCAAGAGCAGATGTGATTATGATTATAATTATTTTAGTAAATTGAGCCATAATTTCTCTTTCTGTTGTAAAATAAGGTATATTATGAATCCTAAGTAGGATAAACCTTTAAGTATAAATAATTCATGCGAATCCTGACTTCGGCACTGCTCCGTGAGATGTTCTTGGGTAAACACAGCCGAGAAGAGCAAGCGTCCACATGAGACCGGAGAGTGGGGAAAGCTGACTTTGCGCGTGTGCTATGGAAATTGGATTCAATATTTCATAGAGGGGTCTTCCATCACAGATTTGGATGTTTGCTTCTAGGAAGTACCAATTATTTAGAAGATCATGGTATAGACTGGATACTGGGCAATTTTATTTTCTCAATAGCAGAAATGCTATCAGAGGCCTTATAGTATTGAACATGAAGGCTACAACATTCCTTTTGTGTCTGAGGTCACTTAGTTTTATTTGAAGCAGATTCATTGACCATACATTATGCATCAAGTTTGTTTAATATTATTATGTAAATTACTAGATCTGTGCTACTCTATTATTTTTCATTCTCCATTTTGACAATTGCATATTTTTATATTCATAACTTTGGCTGGTAATTATAGGAACGTTACATTTTCTGTATATTGCCTTTATCGCTCTTATTAACTGAAATTACTGCAGGGAGGAAATTAATCAGACAAATTAGTATGCTTATTCAGGAAACCTAGATTACAGTAAACCCCAAGATTAAGACTAATGAAACAATTACTTATTTAATCATTATTGAAAATGGGAACATGGCTCAGCTACCTGACAGTTACTGCAGTAAGCCGTGGAAATAGATAAATGAGTGTGTTTTTCTTGACTGCTCTTTCATGAAAGTAAGATTATTATCAACTGCTGGGAGTTTTCTTTCTTATGAAACATTTTTCCTGGAAAAGGTTTCCTACTACAAGGAAAAGAGAAACTCCATTTGTTCAATAGGCTCCTCCCCTTGAGAAATTGTCCTACCTCTGAAATCTTACAAGGTAAGGCATAAGTCAAGGCTAGAGATGGAATTGATGCAATTTTTTTTTGCTTTTACACAAAAGCAAACATTGCAGTGGATGGAAAACTGTTCACTGAAGATATTTGAAAGTGCCAATCTAAGTTCACAGCTTGCTTTGCAAAGGAAAAGATAGAGCAGCGAGTTTCTGGGGCAAACTCACAATTTCCAAATGTCACCGTAGTAGCTTCCTGATACTGGAGACAATTGTTATTCAATTGTTTCCACCTTTAAGGTTTCTGCCCATTCTTTTTAGGTTGGTGTGCTTTTCCTGTTTCTCAGCATTAGACATTAGTAGAAAGCTACTGATTTTTTTTTAAAAAAACATAATAGGTAAATACATTAGCTCATTGCTTCCTACACCCTATATGCATGCCTGAAATATTTGCTTAATAACTGTGGTGTTTGTTTAAAATTTAAAAATACTAATTTTTATTGTCAAATACCATCTCCTGATTTTCTGTGGTATGACAATATCAGTGTTACTAACATTTTCTTAACCTGTTTCCCCTCGTTTAGTAGCAAGATAAAATATGAAATATCATTGCATTTGCTAAACAGCACTAATCCTATTAAAATAGTATGTGTCTTATCTTTGTGATAAATAACACTATTTTAAATTTTTCATTTTTTAAAATAAGCATATTAATGGTATTTGATTATTTATGTGTGTACAAATTTCATTGGTGAGATATAAAAATAGGTTAATCATTGTGAGGCAGAGGCAGGCTGATATTTGTAAGTTTTTGGTCTAACCTGGTCTACATGGTGAGTTCCAGACCAGCCAGGAAGACTATATAGTGAGACCCTATCTCAAAAAGAAGAAGAGAAAGAGAGAGAGGAGGAGGAGGAGGGAGAAAAAGAAGGAGAAGGTCTTTCAATTCTTACATAAGCCTACAAGTCCTAGGAAGTTGGCTTGTCAGCTCTCTGTTGTGCTTACAAGGCAAGGCTGGGATCAGGGGGCTGGGCAAAGCTCCATTTAAGGTGCAGGCAGGTGCCTGGACCACTATCTTAAACCTCTGTCTTAGAAAGAATTCTGTGACTCACCCGGCAGAGGGGAAATTCCTTTCTTGTATATTGTTGATGGGGAGAAATCTAAAGGACAAATGTAGACAATGAAATGAGGAGCTTGGGGCTATGTAGCTCAGGCAGAGTGTTCAGATAGCACAGTATATGTGAGGCCCTGGGCTTAATTCCCAGTACTGAAAAACGAAACACATCAAAAGACAAACCGAGACCAAACAAACATAAACCAACAGCGGAGAGTGACCTTGAATTGGAAAGACAGTCTGTGTTCTGTTCTGGGGGTCTTCTGACTGGCCCTCGTCCCCTTTTTGACTCCCAGAAGGCTGATGGAGACTGATTTAGCTAGGGAATGGATGGCTCCCACCCTTGGGTCAAAAATCAGGTCCCAAACACAAAGCTTACAAAAGATGTTTGGAGGGCTCTTCAGGTGAAAGGGCAAGGCTCCACCATCACCCATTCATCACAGAGCTTTTGTGACCAACAATTTTCAGTTCTCTTTAAACCACAGTCTTAAAAATTTTTGCCAGAGGAAAAAATCCTGCCTATGAACTCACCAGTGTGACAGACCAATAAGAAAACACAGCAAAGGGAAATTCAGAGGAAACTTTACTGATAAAACAAAGAATAAAACTTGAAAACAGGTTGCAGTTTCATGTTAGTAAGATATGACCCTGGACTGAAGGTAGCAGGGCTCTCCAACATGGAGGCATCCCCTGAGCAAGAAAACACGTTGGCAAACTACAGTCAAGGTAAAAGAAATCTGAAAAGCAATCAGATGCATGCAAACATACGGGAGGTGGTATTTCCAGGGGCATCAAGAGACAAAAAGATGAGAAACAAAATGAAAAGTTAGAGAAAAATAGCGCCCTGGTAACAGAATCCTGTCTTCCTCCTGTATTACTAAAAAGCATTAGAATGTATGAAGGAGCCGAGGTAGCGGGACACAGGTATGCTGTATCTAAGAGGTGTAGGAGTAGAAAAACAAACAGAGATTGAAAAATGAAATAAAGGAGGAAGATATAACTACTCCCATAGGATGGAGAAGATTTTTATTGTAAATATGAGTGAGAGCATAGCTGGAGGCCAAGATGTCTGGGAGAGTCCAGACTGAACATGACCCTGAGCTGTGCCGTGTGAAAAGGGTGGAAAAGGGAGAGGCGAGAGTCAGGAGTCCATGAGGGTGAAGGGTAGACAAAAGGGTTGGGTACTGTGTTATATAGGGAAAGGTATCTGGGTAAGGACAGTTCAGGCTCTGGGCTGGAGAAGTTTAGGGTAAAGGGCAGGGCATGCTAACCATCCCTTGTAACAGGTAGGTACTAGAAGATGCTGGGGGAACCAGGCAGCCAGTTCTGCTTTGGTATGTTAAATAGGTCCCTCAGTTAGCCATTTGTCCTGGGTTTGAGACCTAAGATAAAATGGTGACTTCTGAGTGTCAAGCTGGTTTTATATAAGCTGCTTGACTTTTCAAAGTATGCATATGTATTACTCTCCTATTAGTAGTTGAACAAATAATTCATGAGATAAATAAAGAGACAAAGTATTCCATGACTAAAGGCAATCCCTGCTTCTGATGTGTTCTGATTTTGCATTTGGTTGGTTACTCCATAACTTCCATGCCACTATTGCATCCTTGGGCACATATTGCCTGGTAGGTCTTTATTGTAGCAGTGTGCACCACTGGGGAATTTCTGACTTTTCTACTTCAGTGGCCTGCCACATAGTACCTGTCAATATTATGAAATCTAGACAGCAAAGAGAACATTTTCAGCTGAACATTTTCAGCTCATAAGCACAACTCCTAAAAAATAGTAATAACCAGGCACTGGTGGCATACACCTTAAATCCCAGTATTTGGGAGGCAGAGGTAGGAGGATCTCCCAGTTCGAGGCCAGCTTGGTCTACAAATAAATTTGGGGCAACCAGGGATACACAAAGAAACCCTGTCTTAAAAAACCAATAAAAACCCAAATACCCACAGTTCATATTTGTTTCTATGGTTACATTGTTGTCATACTTTCACATCTAAGAGCTTGTTTGGTGTTCATGGTAACCCTTTAAGTAGGTCATGCTGTGAGTGTTTCTTTACAAATAACAAAGTGGTTTCATCCGTGAATAGTCAAAGTTACTCTTTCGCTCATGGTATTAAAACTAGAATTTATATTAGGACTTCTAACTATTCAGTAACATACTAACTGTAAAAATAATAAATTGAAACTTACCCTTGAAATATTGGAGAGCTAATTCACTTTAGTGGTGATTTTCTTAATTTTTTATCCATTGTCTGTGAATCGGGTGACTTAAAAGTTTTAGTCTCTGCTGCATATCAAACTGAAACCATGTGCTGTATGTTGAGAATTTTAGGATTTTATGTCTGGACTTTGATTTCACCTTAGTAGGTAACTAGAACAAAGGTTTATGGTTCTTGTCTTCTACTTGACAGTAAGTCAATAAACTGTATCAGGGAAATGGATGAATTTGGTGTGTGTGTGTGTGTGTGTGTTTTAGTGGATGCATGCTATATGATCACAGGTGAAGTGTTCAAAATTTCAGTCTGAGGCACATCTTTCTCAAGGTCTTGTACCTTCCACAAACACAGACTAATTTATTTTCAGAAGATCTACTTGGTGTCTCATGTGGGGCCCAGACTTAGAGTGAAGAAGAAATTCAAAGGAGAGAGAGAGAGAGAAGAAATCCTCTTGGGCAAATGAGCACACTGTATCAAAGTGGAAGCTGGGGCAGACGGCCAGTTCAGTCACGTGATGTCAGTTCTAGAGACTGTCTGTTGCTGAACAGCTTTTTCTCTTCCACAGAGTTATTTTTACAGATTTGATGTTTTAGTATGTTTGTAGCTAGGTGTCTTTGATTGGAAGTATGGCCATGTGGACCTGATAGTGTTAAAACTTTGCCTTGAGATTTGTTTTCCATTCATTAATCCGTCAGCTTCTTAGACCTAAATGAATATGTGAAGAAATAAGGACAATTAATTTTACAATTTGTCTTCGTTCCCGGGGAACTGTTCTATTGTGATAAAATGTACTGTAACGACCTTGAGCAAGGAAAGATTTTTGCCATGATATTTCACCAAAGCAAGCACTTTTTGATCAGGAATTACTTATTTTTCAATTTCCCCAAGGAACTTAAATTGCACTCTCGAATGGAGTGCTGGATACAAACATTTTGATGTTCTTACATGAATGAATGAGGTTTTTGATTGAAAGACCGAGTTCATAAAATGATCATTATTTTGGCCGTTTATGATTGCCGTGTCTAAATTAATAACAGAAGACCTACAGGCAAAAAAGAAAACCCCATTGCTTATCTCTAGCTGTGGCACATGTCAGTAGTGCTGCATGGGAAGATTGAGAGAGTTTCTTAATCAAAATTTCTATAAATCTTTGATAGCTGCTTATTTATTTTCTGCAGGAAAGCAGCCTCTTCATGTTTGATGTTCTAGAAGCGAGGGCCTGTGTCTTTGGCGTTTGATTATAGAAAGAGGCCGCCTCCCTGGGCGCACAGCTGGGTAGATCCTGCTGGTTGCTGTCTCTTTCAGGCAAGGAGCGAAGGAGGGAGAAGAAGAACTCTTTGTGTTTGTGCTACTGGCAGAGCCGCAAATGATTTGCTCTATCGCGCTCCCTTCCATCCGGAGGCTTCAGCGGAGTAGTGGATGATAGACAGACAGCATGCAAAGTCTCAGACAAAAACACATTCGGATGCTTTAAAATTCTGCCTACTACCTTTGTTGCATCAATGCTGTTTGCAGATGTATTTTTGCTTCTGCTACACCGGTGTTTAATCAAACAACTAATAAGGAACATTAGCGCAATCTCGATTGTAGGGTTCTACAATCTATTAGGGTAGAAGTTGGGTGGTTGTTACAGAGGAGAAAAAGGGCAAATGTTTAGAATCTGGCCACACGTTTCAAGAACTCTTATGTTTTATTGGTCTTGGTAATGTGTCATTTGCTTCAAGGTCATGGGTCTGGTGTTTCTTCCCCCTTTTATGAGAAGGAAATTAGATTAATTGTTCAGGGATGTTGCTTGGGAGCTCTTGCTTAAGGGTTGCTTCTGAGTTCATTCCTGGAAAAGAACGAAACTGCCAGGGAGTGGGTCAGTTTCCTCTTCCATCTGTTGGCCTCCTCCAGGCAAGTTTGCTTAGTCAATCTACAGGGGTGCCTGGCTGACTCGACTGTACATAGCCAAAAGAAATGCCTGTCTGTGGAAACTGTTAGACCTCTCTTTTATAACATTGTTGTTTACAAGTTCTTTTTTTTTCCCCAGCAACGTACATTTATTGGGGACTATTAGTATATCTCAGACACTACCAGAATGTATCGATCAAAACAGGATAGGCACCCCTGACCACGTGAGGACTCCTTACCACACCAGTGGGAAAGACTGGGTCACTATTGTATATAAGATATCCCCTGAGACAGGGCTTCTCTGTCCTGGCTGTCCTGGAACTTGCTCTGTAGACCAGGCTAGTCTTGAACAGAGATCCACCTGCCTGTGCCTCCTGAGTCCTGGTATTAAAGGCTTGTACCACCACTGCTTGGCCACTATTATATTCTTAACTTTACATACAAAGACTCAAGAGGTTAGGTAATAGCAACAACCCAAAGATGATGAATCAAGCCTACACCGAGCTGTGTTATCTCTTCTTGGGATGCAACTCACCAAATTTACTCAATTCTATTCTTTACAAGTTCTTCACACAAGGAGGAAAAGGAGTAATAATTTTGATAGGAAGCCTGTCCTGAGATCCAGCAAGCGAAAGAACTCCTAATCTGGTAGAGGGTCTTGCTTTTTCTGCTTGTTCTACTGGCTGGGGAAGGGAAGTCATGCCAAATTTGAGAGACTCCATGGTGGTGATTTAACCTTCATCATAGCCTCTAAGACTGGATTGGCATTTCGTTTATGTAGACTGATTTAAATGACATGCCTAATAAATCAGCAATTTACATTGTCACTAAGCCCCTGAGACATTAAAATGAAAACATCAGCATTATTTATTTATTTATCCACCCAACCCATATTCACTGAACATCCTTGGAGTGGCAGGCAGAGGTGTTTGTGAGATGAAGTGAGAACAATAGAAGAGTTTTTGCTTGCTCTCATGAGCTTCCACCTGATGGAGTAACAGCTAATTATGAGAAAGCTTTGTTAACTTTATGCTTTCTGTTACAAGTAGAAAAGTCTGAGTTCATGGCCAACAGCTCCGGTAAGCACAGCCTCTTTCTGGGGGTTGTAGTGGGCTTTTGTTGACTCATGCATTGTCACTGTTTCTGTTCACTTGTCCAAGTATCAAGGCTGTTTGAGACAGTGGATTCTGCTGTTGTTAGTCACTGGAGTGAACTTAGGAAAGACAGCTTTTCATAGTGACTTATATTTATCCTACACCTCAAGCAAGCAGGGGTCCTCTAGCTGTAGTCTTGTTCTGGTCCTTAGGAATTTGAGGTTATTGAATATTCATAATTTTGCAAACACATATCAGCCTGCTCTTTTTAAACTTGTTCTTTTTTATGGAGATGGTAAACTGGTATTTTACATCCATTCATTGTAGATATTGTTTCACCAGTGAATCTGGAACTTATTAGTCATATATTCTGTGTAAAGTCTCCCCCAAAGCCAATATTTTGATAGTTTGTAAAGAATCGATGGAATCATTGTTCATTTCATTTCCAGATGTCGTTACCATGGAATGCACATGTGGCCATGACCATTAGTGTGTATAATATGTTATAAATTCTAGATTTTTATGGTAATGTTTAAAAACTATGCCCAATGTGTTAACAATGAGATCACAATTCTGCAGTTTTGACTGCTAACAGGACTAAGTAAGACTCAGGTCATAGAGAGGCACTTTTTTTTTTGCATGCGTATGAAGACATTTCCAGAGAGAATTGCCTAAGGGGAGAGGCACGGTCTGAATGTGGGTGGTATCAAGCAATGGGTTTTGGAGTTAATAAAAATCGAAGAGGAAAGCCAGTTGGATACTGCTTTTTCTCTCTCTACTTTCTGACCAATGAAACCTGAGCAAACAGCCTCCAGCTATGATCATGGTTAGGACTCCGTCCAGACATCCCACCTTCCCAGCTACGATGCCTGGACCTTGGACCAAAACAAATCTTCCCTCTCTTAGGTTGCTTTCTGCCAAGCATTTGGTCACAGCAATGAGAAGAGTTAACCAATACAAGCCAAGTAAGAAACAAGGGAAACCAAGGAACGTGCAAAGCAGGAAGCAGTTTGATAAAGGCTAACGGGAATGGGGGATGTAGTTTGCCAGAACCCACACCCAGGCCATCTGGTGTATCTGTTTGATAGAGTTTGCAACAACTTCTATAAGAATCACTAAGTTGGAAAGGAAGAGAGGGAAATATTCTGCTACTCTGATGTCTCTCCACCATACCCTGTCCTCACGTCTGCTGCCAGTTGCTCCTTTAGACCAAATCCTTCCAGAATCCAGCACACACAGGTCTGGGACAAGAGACAGAGGAGAGGAGGAACAATGAAGGGACCTGTAAGGGCACAGGAGAGAGAAGGGAGGGGTAGGGTGCAGAGTAATTAACACAAACAGCCTTGGTTCATAGTCACAGCCTCCTCCAGAGCAGGCAAACCAACTACAGACACAAGACAAGCTCAGCCTTCTCTAAGAAGTTTGTTTAAGTCTGAATACTGTTGTAGGAGCTGCGGGCCTCTTCCCACAGCCCGGCTTCTGGCCGCTTGGCTAGCTTATACCCCGAAATAACAACACACAAATTGTATTCTTTTAAACACTGCTTGGCCCATTATACCTAATCTCTTCTATTCTGTTGTAGGGAGCTTCGGGTCTGCTTTTCATCCCGCCTGGCTCCTGCATGGCTAGCTTTACACCAGAAATAACAACACACAAATTGTATTCTTTTAAACACTGCTTGGCCCATTATATCTAGCCTCTTCTCAGCTATCTCTCGCACCATTTCTAATAATGTGTGTAGCACCCCAAGGTGCGTTTACCGGGAAAGATTCAGCATGTCTGACCTGGCGGCTTGCTTCATTGTGTCTGCCTCTGAGAGGAGCCGCATGGTTTCTGACCTCACTTCCTCTTCCTCCCAGCATTTTGTTCTGTTTACTCCGCCCACCTATGTTCTTACCTATTAAGGCCAAGGCAGTTTATTTAACCAATGACCTTCCTCCATCATTTCCCCTTTTGCTGTTTAAACAAAAAGAAGGAAGGCTTTAACTTTAACATAGCAAAAGTACATATAACAAAACAGTTATCAAGTAAGAATTACAGTTACAATATTTATATCTACATTATCTTTTATCATAACAAAGGAAAACAACTATAACTATCTATTCTTCAACTGCATCAAAGACTCCAGAAGGATATAATATTACCTAAGTAAACAAGAAATAAGCAACTTTCAAAACTCTAGAAATGACAGAGACATTTTGCTGCCTGGACAGTCACCCAAAGTTCCTCTGTACCGTTGGGGCATCCATCTTCAGCCTTCAGGCCCATGGTATCCAGCAGACATTTCCATGAAGCAGGAAAATTCAAAGTCAGTTCAGTCACTATCTGTTGTGTCCTGCAGAATGTCTTGCAGACTCCTTCATGAATCAGGAACCCCCCCCCCCCACTGTTTGATCTAAGTTGACACAGGATAGCTTTACATATTTGCAGACCTGTGTGATGATCCAGTATGAGTATGCAATGTATCATGGTCAAACTGTTAGTTAACATTCCTTTTTTAAATGTTTATTATTCCCTTCACCGAGGAACCTTTGTCTCCTAGTTTTCTCTATATAATGTGTAAATATATTTGTAGGAATTATAGTCGTCATACTGTACTGATCATGTATTCCAAAATATTGTTAGTTGAGAAGAATAATTCCTTGATTAGTTCTCAGTAATATTTATTTTTCCATTTAAAAATTTTGTGTGTGTGTGTGTGTGTGATTTGCTTGCATGTCTGTAAGTGCATCCATATGCATGCTGTGCTCACAAAAGCTAGAAAAGGTATTAGACCCATCTGAGAACTGATTACAGATGAGTGTTAGTTGCCATGGGAATGTTGGAAACTGAACCCAGGTCCTCTGCAAGAGCAGCGAGTGCTCTTACTGCTGGGCCGTCTCTCCAGGGTAGCACTCTTGTTTTAGATTATTGTAAGGTCAAACTTGCACTTTTTAGTCATCTCCTCTTTAGCATTTGTTGGATGAGTATAAAACCCAGAAAATGGGAGGCCAAGAAGACAGTTTCTCAGTGAGTAAAGTCACTCACCATGGAGTCTGGAAACCTGACTTCAATCACAGGGTCCCAGAGGAAAGAAAGAAAAAGCCAAGTCCTGGAAGTTGTCCTCCGACCTCCACATTCAAGCCATAGCATGGTGCCTGTGCAATCCGCTCCTACACACAATTAACTAATTAGTAAATGTAATAAAATTTTTCTTAAAGTAAGCAATACAGAAAATACATTACTAGAGAAATCCTATTAATTGTTCCTGGAAATTTCAGGGAGATATTTGGTTAATACAAGTAAAGTTCTACTTAAAATTTGATGGATTTTCAGAGTTGTTTATTCTAGTAGGTTAAACTTAGAAGTTATATTTGCTTATATAAGCTCAGGGTTCTCTGCTTCTTGGATAGTTACTGACAGAAATCACCAAGATGGATTTAAAACAGCCAGAAGTTTTCTGTAAAACAAAGAGATGTGGATGAAGCACATCCAGATTTGTGGGCTTCCTCACACAATGTAACTTGTGTAGAGATTGCTGGAGTGGGATGCAGGAGATTGGAAATGATTTGCAGAACCTATATACAGAAAAAACTATATATATATATATAAGCTATATATAATGCCTATATATACAAGCTATAGATATAATGCATATATATACACCTTAGCAAAAAGAGATAGCATCTACAAAAACATTAATATTATATAGTATTTTGTTTTTTAATGATGAAAACTGAGCCTGGAAAGGATTTCATCAAATTCAGTGTGAAACTTTGGAAACACAGCGCACAGTTTTTTTCATGTTTACTATCTGTACGCCTGCTTCACATCCAGCCAAATTCCAGGGTCTTTTCACTGAATGAAAACCACTTTCCATTTACACTTTTGCCAAGAGAATGAAACACATCGTCTTTCTCAGGAACAGGGATCTTCTTTCTTTTAATCAAGCTGGCTTCTCTGTGACTGGAGGTATATACAGTGATACAACATTTCCGCTGGGTTCAGTCTACAAACAAAGAAGCAAATGATCTGATCAAGCCCCAAACTTATTCAACCTAATAGAGCAAACCGCCCATCATAGTTAACATGCAAAATAGTACCGAGCCCTTTGTGCACCCAAATACTTGTAAGCAAAGTAACAATACTACTGCTAATAATGTTATCTGATTCCAAAGGAGTAGACAAAAAATTTGGTCTTGTTTGCAACAGGAAATTATTCTTGACAGTCAAAGCAATGTCACTTTGTTGGGTACAATGTCACTTCGTTAGTTTATGTTAGTTATGAAGCAATGACATTAATGTGTATCTCATAGTATTGCTACGATTATCATGTTTATAAACTCTGTTATAATTATCATGTTTATAACTCTGGCTAGAGTTTGACTCATAATAAATGTGGAAGGATTGTTGAATGAGAGAACAAATGCATGAACCAGTAACTGTCTTCTACTTTTACGCACGAATGCTAATTTCCATGCTAGATATTATAATACCTTTTCGGTGCAATCCCCACCTCTGTTCCTTTCACACTGCATCCTATACTCTCACCACATTCAAACTCTGTTTCTCTGAGTCTTTCCTGACACCTCCTATTCGCACCATCTCACCTCCATACTCTATTGCACATCGGTACAAATGCAGCTTCTAACTTCTTCACTCCTTACCACTGGCTCCCAGCCAGCAGGATGGCATTGGGACTCTGACATCTCTAGGTCCAACTCTTAGGTTTTATATGCAGTGGCTCCTGGATAACACCAGTTTTATACCAATTTTGAGGAAACTCCCCAACAATGCAGATATAAGTCCCTGATCCAGACACACTGATCAGAATGGTCTCTTCTGCGGGTATGAGAATGTCTTTATCAGCAAAACTGCAAACTTCTTATTTTCTTGTATCTCTCCCTGTGGTGCTGGCATTATGACTGCTACTGAATCATGTTTCTTATTTTACTGGGAGAGCTTTGAGTGTGGTCCAGGATATGAAACACAGGCCCTGGGAAGAACAAAGCCCTCCTTGCAGGGATGATCCATCTAGCGGCAGTTCCGCTGTGTCACGGATGGTCACATTTGTCCACATTTTTGAGCCAGCAGGGACAGGATAGGCATCTCCTGTGACTGTAGCTACATTCCTCAAATGTCTGAAATGTCACCTGGATGTTTGCTGGAACCCCAAGTCTCTAGGACTCACAGCTCACTCACAAATCTGTGAACTTAAGTCTGTTTCTTCTTATGTTGAAGGAGAGACTGAAACTTTCTCGTGGTAATAGCAGAGGAGAAGGTGATATCAGCGACATAAAGTCCATTTCAAGCCTCTGGCTGTATTTCATTGGTCATTCCAAGGTAAACGCCCACCGGAGAAGGCATTTTGCTATCAGCTCGCAAATCAAGACACAGTGACTTATTACTAGTTTTGAGTGTTCTACGTAGCCATGGCTCATTTCTGGCTAGAGCTTTTAATTTCAATTAACCTATTTCTTTTTTTTTTATTGAGAAAAGGAGAAAAAAAAACAAGTTTCCACCTCCTCCCAGCCTCCCATTTCCCTCCCCCTCCTCACCCTTCGCCCCCTCCTCCCACCCTTCTCACCCTCCCCCCACTCCTTTCCCCCTCCCTCTCCAGTCCAAAGAGCAGTCAGGGTTTTCTGCCCTGTGGTAAGTCCTAGGTCCTCCCCCCTCCGTCCATATCTAGGAAGGTGAACATCCAAACTGGCTAGGCTCCCACAAAGCCATCACATTACGTAGGATCAAAACCCCGTGCCATTGCCCTTTGCGTCTCATCAGCCCTCATTGTTCACCATGTTCAGAGAGTCCAGTTTTAACCCATGCTTTTTCAGTCACAGTCCAGCTGGCCTTGGTGAGCTCCCAATAGATCAGCTCCACTGTCCCAGTGGGTGGGTGCACCCCTCGTGGTCCCGACTTCTTTGCTCATGTTCTCCCTCCTTCTGCTCCTCATTGGGACCTTGGGAGCTAAATGGAGAGAAACTCAAAGCCATCCCGCTTAACTCAGGAACACGACAAGGCTGTCCACTCTCGCCATACCTCTTCAATATAGTGCTTGAAGTTCTAGCAATAGCAATAAGACAACATAATGGGATCAAGGGGATTCGAATTGGAAAGGAAGAAGTCAAACTTTCGTTATTCGCAGATGATATGATAGTGTACTTAAGCGACCCCCAAAACTCCACCAAAGAACTTTTACAGCTGATAAACAGCTTTAGTAATGTGGCAGGATACAAGATCAACTCCAAAAAATCAGTCGCCCTCTTATACACAAAGGATATGGAAGCAGAGAGGGAAATCAGAGAAGCTTTACCATTCACGATAGCCACAAACAGCATAAAATATCTTGGGGTAAATCTAACCAAGGAAGTGAAAGATCTATTTGACAAGAACTTTAAGGCATTGAAGAAAGAAATTGAAGAGGATACCAAAAAATGGATGGACCTCCCTTGCTCTTGGATTGGGAGGATCAACATAGTAAAAATGGCAATTCTACCTAAGGCAATTTATAGATTCAATGCAATCCCCATCAAGATCCCATCAAAATTCTTCACAGATCTGGAGAGGACAATAATCAACTTTATATGGAAAAACAAAAAACCCAGGATAGCCAAAACAATCCTATACAATAAAGGATATTCTGGAGGCATTACCATCCCTGACTTCAAACTCTATTACAGAGCTACAGTAATGAAAACAGTGTGGTACTGGCATAAAAACTGCGAAGTCGACCAATGGAATCGTATAGAAGACCCGGATTTTAACCCACAAACTTATGAACACCTCATTTTTGATAAAGGAGCTAAAAGTATACAATGGAAGAAAGAAAGCATCTTCAACCTATTTCTTTTGTCTACCTTTTGCCTCAGGTGCATTACCTTTCTTAATTCTGTATATATCACGTTCGCTGCTTTTCTACATCCTGCTGGCTGGTATCTGCCTGGCTTCTTGCCCCAGGTGTGTTCCTCAGTCTTTCCTCCTTCTCTCATTCTTTCTTCTCTTTCCAGCATAGATTTCTCCTTCTACTTATTCTCTCTGCCTGCCAGCCCCGTCTATCTTTTCCCCTGCCTATCTTTTGGCCGTTCAGCTTTTTATTAGACAGACCAGGTGCCTTAGACAGGCAAGATGAAACAGATGCGGCATATCTTATGTAATTAAACATATATGCTTACATCATTAAACAAATTCAGCATAAACAAAAGTAACACATCTTTACACTGTCAAAGTAATTTTCTGCAGCATAAACAAATGTAACACATCTTTGCCCAGTTAAAATAATATTCCACAACAGGGAAGGGCTTCTATATTATATGAGAAATATTGTAAATACAGACTAATGCAAAGGCTTGGTGTCATTTCCCCCAAAGAATGACAGTGGGGCTCTTTTTAATATCACCCTCTGTAGAGATCCCATTCTGATACTGCATGGAAGGCCAGTGCTTTCCATAGATAATCCAAGGTATGTTTAAAACAAACAAGCTCACCTCACTGAGTAAGCAAGTAAGGACTGGTTCCACATTAAAAAAAAAAACAACAACACATGAATACCGTTTCATTCACCCTGCCATAAAAAAGAAATCACCTTGTACTTCGCAGACTTCCTGTCACCCAGATAATATGTCACACTTCATTTAACTAGAACATCAAACACAGAAAACAAAATATTTGCTGTTCGATATGACTGTCTGCTGCTCGAACAAGGTTTGAGGAATTGTCAACACGCTGTGTTTGAATCCGGGAAACCGAACCAAGAACTGTGACTGGATAATGTTGAAAGCGCCACAGATTTGTTTTGCTGTGATAGAGCATCTTGTCGTCGCTTGTGATACAGCCATTGGCTCTATCTCTATTAAGTGTGGAGCTGCCTAGGGGACTGTCATGGAGCAACCTATACAGAATATTCTGGAAGTCTAACTTAGTAAAGTTAAATGATAAGCTCGGGGATGAAACAAAATTGTTGTCAGTTTTTCTCAACTCCCAGGAAGGCCATGCCATATCTTTGTTGATAATACAACTTGCCATGACCAACATGAAATATATAATATACATGTTTCTTATCAAAAGAACAGACACCTTATTATGATGTTTTCTAGAACGGGGTGTTCAGTTCACATGCCCAGAGTGGTTAGTGTGTTCCTTTACCATGTCTCATTTTTATCATTTACATATCAAAAATATACTTCATTGCTACTGCTGAGAGAGATTGATCTAATGTACACATATTTGTAAATTACTCTAAGAGAGGTAGCTGTGTAGGCTTGCTCCTTCCTTACTCTGCTATGAGATTTGTGGTAACCCATGCAACCACTAAATATTATAAAGGAAGAAAATTTGCATAAATAAAAAGCAGTGGTCCTCGAATAAATAACCAAGTAGTAGACAAAGAGTCAGAGGGAAACCCTGGGGCTGTCAGACAGTTACAGCCTTTCCTTGATGTCTGAGGAGACTCTTGTTTCCTGGAAGTACAAGTTCTCTAGGGCATAGCCGCATCCCGAGCCTTATAATGCAGGTCTTCTGTAAATACGGGTTATTTTGTTTTGTTTGGGAATGGTGAGAAGAGAAATCTCTGTACTTGTTTCACAGGTTTATTTAGTATTTTTTTTCCTGAAGGTTTTTCATCTGCAGCTGACTTAATCTTGATGAGGCATTCACAGATGTGGAAGCTGGCTTGTCAGTTGCGTAGGGCTTGGCCGATTTGCCTTTTCTTAAAGGTGTTGCACCTGTCTTGCTTGCATTCATTTCTAATGGGAAGGACTTTTGCTTCTAGGATAAAGACATCACCAGGTGCCTTAGGGACACAGCGTGGTATGTGAGCTTAGAGGGTAGCCCGACAGAGCCGAACCTTACCAGCTTACAGGGACGGGGACACTTCATTCGCGAGCACAGGAGTAAACAGGGTGGGTGAGCTGAGATGCTGATCCAGCCGCAAGTTTCTTCTGAGATTGTGTAATTGCTAGAGAAGAGAGACACAAACGTGATAGAGCCTTTCTCTAAGAAGTCCAGACATTTCACAATTTTGTGTGTGTGGTTGAAAAGGAGCATTTTGAAAAGGCGGCCCATTTCCCTAGCAAGTGAAAACTGATAGCCCGCCCTTGTATTAAGAGCCCTCTGCCTCTTGGACAAATACCACATACATGGCCACTTCATCTCTAGGCAACGCATCACCAGCAGGAGCAGCCCGCTGAAGAGGCTGGGTCCTCAGGAGAGTGCAGGTCAGAAGCCAGGCTCCCCTTTTACTAATGGAGAATGCTTTGGAACCAACTTGGCAGTTTCTCTTTTAGGCAGAAAACAGAAATAATAACTTAGGAATTTGGTGCCCTTTTCAAGTCTTTGCCGGAATGGTGTAGCCTGTGACACTTGCCCCTGAGGAAGTTTAGCAGATAACGGGCAAACTGTGCTCCACGTAGGACACTGTGCAGTTCAACCTTTTACCAAAATTCCGTGGAGGGTGAGTGGAGCATAGACTCACACCTCCGTGGGCCCAGCTCACGTTGACCTTGGGGAATTGCAGATGACGATGGTTCTAAGGCAGTGGTAGAAAATGAATTATCTCAAAAGATTTTTCTTCAACAGATCTGGATCTTCATGCTGTCTGAAAAGCATAGTGTATAAATACTTATTAAGTAAATATAATTTTGATGTCTACGTACCCAGATTTTTAACTTCCTTTGCCATCAGTCCATCAGTTAGGGGACAAGCTAAAATCGGAGCCCTGTAATTTTCAGAACTTGAGAGTTAAAATTTTAGTTTAGGTTGGGTGATAACCAAAGCTGTTTCTGAAATGGCAAAAAGGAGAGAGCACAGAAACATGGATAACTAGCCAGGTATGGTGGCCAGTCTGGGCTACACAGGGAGTTGCAGACTTAGGGGTAGGGGTTGGAGCTGGGGGCTGGGGCGTGTCTCTATCTCAGACAAGAAGAAACAGTCAGGCAAGAAGAAACTGATAACGAATGCCTCCATCATAACCCAAAGCACATGCGTGACAATGGGGACTAACATTAAGAGAAGAGAACGCGGGTTTCTCAAGGGCCAGCTCAGCCTGAGAAGAAGCGTTCTTGCTAATTTCCTGAGAAAGCAGTGGAACAAAAGGGAACATTGTTAACAAAGGTGAAGTGGGGATGCTACCCATCCAGGAGCCTGCGCTCTCTGAGTCTTCGCGTTTCACTGCGGCTGCCATTTCTTCATATGCCGGGGAGGTGGGGGGAGAGCAGCCTGAACTGTTTCAGGAATCCCGTGTGCTGGGCAGTCTTCAATCCACTGAACACAAACTGGAATCCTTTTGGAAGGGGGATCTCAACTGAGAAAACAATCCACTAGATTGGCCTGTGGGACCCTGTGGCGCATTTTGATTGACTGATGTGAGAGGGTCACTATCATGCTCACCGTGGTCATTGTGGCCCCCCTCCACCCTCCCCCCTTACTACATGCAGTGGTCCTGGGTTTTGTAGGAAAGCAAGCTGAGTGAGTCAAGAGGAGCAAGCCAGCGAGCAGTGTTCCTCCAAGGCCTTGGCTTCAGTTTCTGCTTCAAGGCTGCTGACCCAATTTCCCTGGATGAGAGACTACCAGCTACAAGGTGAATCAAACTCTTTCCTCCCCAGGTTACTTTCAGTCATGGTGGTTTTTTGTTTGTTTGTTTTTTTTGTGTTGTTTAATATTTAAGAAAAAATTTGCAATTATACTAACATAATTTCTCCCTTCTCTTTCCTCCCTCCAAACCCTCTCATATACACTCCCCTTTTGTTCTCTCTCTAACTCATGGCCGTTTTTCTCTTAATGTGTGTATTCCTAAATCCATAAATACAATCTGCTCCCTTGCTTAACAGTCATGGAGTTTTGTAACAACAATAGTAACTCTGTCTGAAACTCTGAAAGAGAAGGTTTGATTTCTCATTTATATAACTTTTTATTTCGAATATTGTTGAGCACTGGTGGTTTCAATGCTCTTCAGAACTAGTGATGAAATAGATATTATCATTATTACTTCCCTCAGCATTTTTGAGAAGATTTATCTTGATGAAAACGATCAGGTTTCTGGTCTGATTTCCTGCAGATATTTTAAATTTCTTCTATTAGGATTATTTTTAAAGTGAAATTATAATGTAGTTATATCATTTTCTTTTTCCTCCTTCACCCTTCAAACCCCTTCTTTCTCTTTCAAATAAGTATATGTATTAACTATATATATATACATATACACAAAGAGATAAGTTTCTAAGTACATAAATACAGTCTTTTCAGCCTGTATAATGTTACTCGTACATATGTTTTGAGGGCTGGTCATTTAGTATTGATAATCAATTGATGTGCTTTTCCCAGGGGAAGACAATTTCTGCTGCTGATAGCATTCCTTAGCTTCCAGTAGTTCTTTGTCTAGAGTTGAGGCCTCCTGGGCTTTCTAGGCAGTCACTGGTATGAGCCATTTCTTTTTTTTTTAATTCATTTATTTATTAAAGATTTCTGCCTCCTCCCGGCCACCGCCTCCCATTTCCCTCCCCCTCCCCCGATCAAGTCCCCCTCCCTCGTCAGCCCAAAGAGCAATCAGGGTTCCCTACCCTGTGGGAAGTCCAAGGACCACCCACCTCCGTCCAGGTCTAGTAAGGTGAGCATCCAAACTGCCTTGGCTCCCACAAAGCCAGGAGTGCAGTAGGATCAAAAACCCATTGCCATTGTTCTTGAGTTCTCAGTAGTCCTCATTGTCCACTATGTTCAGGGAGTCTGGTTTTATCCCATGCTTTTTCAGACCCAGGCCAGCTGGCCTTGGTGAGTTCCCGATAGAACAGCCCCATTGTCTCAGTGTGTGGGTGCACTCCTCACGGTCCTGAGTTCCTTGCTCGTGCTCTCTCTCCATCTGCTCCTGATTTGGACCTTGAGATTTCAGTCCGATGCTCCAATGTGGGTCTCTGTCTCCTTTCATCGCCTGATGAAGGTTAATATTCAAGAGAATGCCTATATGTTTTTCTTTGGGTTCACCTTCTTATTTAGCTTCTCTAGGATCACGAATTATAGGCTCAGTGTCCTTTATTTATGGCTAGAAACCAAATATGAGTGAGTACATCCCATGTTCCTCTTTTTGGGTCTGGCTTACCTCACTCAGGATAGTGTTTTCTATTTCCATCCATTTGTATGCAAAATTCAAGAAGTCATTGTTTTTTACTGCTGAGTAGTACTCTAATATGTATATATTCCATACTTTCTTCATCCATTCTTCCATTGAAGGGCATCTAGGTTGTTTCCAGGTTCTGGCTATTACAAACAATGCTGCTATGAACATAGTTGAGCATATACTTTTGTTGTATGATAGGGCATCTCTTGGGTATATTCCCAAGAGTGGTATTGCTGGGTCCAGGGGTAGGTTGATCCCGAATTTCCTGAGAAACCGAAACACTGCTTTCCAAAGTGATTGCACAAGTTTGCATTCCCACCAGCAATGGATGAGTGTACCCCTTTCTTCACAACCTCTCCAGCAAAGGCTATCATTGGTGTTTTTTATTTTAGCCATTCTGACGGGTGTAAGATGGTATCTTAAAGTTGTCTTGATTTGCATTTCCCTGATCACTAAGGAAGTTGAGCATGACCTTAAGTGTCTTTTGGCCATTTGAAGTTCTTCTGTTGAGAATTCTCTGTTCAGCTCAGTGCCCCATTTTATAATTGGGTTGATTAGCCTTTTACGGTCTAGTTTCTTGTGTTCTTTATATATTTTGGAGATCAGACCTTTGTCAGTTGCGGGGTTGGTGAAGATCTTCTCCCAGTAAGTGGGTTGCCTTTTTGTCTTAGTGACAGTGTCCTTTGCTTTACAGAAGCTTCTCAGTCTCAGGAGGTCCCATTTACTCAATGATGCCCTTAGTGTCTGTGCTGCTGGGGTTATACGTAGGAAGTGGTCTCCTGTGCCCATGTGTTGTAGAGTACTTCCCACTTTCTCTTCTATCAGGTTCAGTGTGTTCAGACTGATATTGAGGTCTTTAATCCATTTGGACTTGAGTTTTGTGCATGGTGATAGATATGGATCTATTTTCATTCTTCTATAGATTGACATCCAGTTTTGCCAGCACAATTTGTTGAAGATGCTCTCTTTTTTCCATTGTATACTTTTAGCTCCTTTATCGAAAATCAGGTGTTCATAGGTTTGTGGGTTAAAGTCAGGGTCTTCTATTCGATTCCATTGGTCGACTTCTCTGTTTTTATGCCAATACCAAGCTGTTTTCCATACTGTAGCTATGAGCCATTTCTTGAGATTTCATGTGAGTAGTGAATTTACATATTTCCTATCCTTCCCTCTCCCCACATGACTCCTCTTGTGTCTCCTTCATCCTTCATTCCCTCTCAAATTTATCAACTCCTCTTTCTTGCTGTACACACACACACACACACACACACACACACACACACACACACACGTTTGTTACATTTGTTGAGTTTATTGGGTGTTGCTTATATGTATATGTGTTTAAGGCTCACCCCGTGGGACTGGATGAACTATGAGGAAGCTTAACTTAGTTAAACTCCTATTGCTATGAAGAGACACTATGAACACTGCAATTCTTACAAAGGAAAATATTTCACCAGGGCTAGCTTACAGTTTCAGAGGTTTAGTACATTATTGTCATGGCGGGAAGCATGATAGCATGCAGGCAGACATGGTGCCGGAGAAATAGCTGAGAGTTCTATATCCAATTCAGCAGGTGGCAGGAAGAGAGACAGACAGACAGACAGACAGACAGACAGACAGACAGACAGAGAGACAGACACTGGGCCTAGCTTGAGCATTTGAAACCCAAAGTCCATCCCCAGTGACACACTGTTTTCAACAAGGCCACACCTACTCAAGCAAGGTTGAGTCACTCACTAAAGACCAAGCATTCAAATCTATGAGCCTTGGAGGCCATTGCTATTCAAACTACCACAGGGCTCATCACTGGAGACTGACTTCTCTTTCCCAGCAGATACTAATTACATGGAACTCGTCATCTTGATGTAGGGCCTTTGGGATGTCTCTCATCCACATTGGCACATTAACTGCTGTTGTTGGCCAGTCTTGTTTAAAGTGACCATACTTTGAAGATTTCATAGGTGCAGCTTCCCTGTTCTGTACAGGAGACACTGTCTCACAGCTGATGGTCTTACCATCTTTTTACTCTGTCTTCCATTATTGGGCCTCAGTGTTGGAGTTGTGTCATAGATGTCTCTCTTGGGGTTGGGCTCCCCATAGTCATAGTTCTCTGGTTTGGACCAGTAGTAGACTTCTGTAATAATCTCCATGTGTTGCAGAAAGAGACATCTTTGTTGAGGACAAAGAGCTACCCTTACCTGTGGATGGTAAGGTAGGTATTTGGAATGCAATTAGAGACTCTACCAGTTTGGGAAAGCGGCTATAGCTGATTCTCCTCCAGGGCCTTTTTACAGCACAGTAGTTAGCTGTCAGAAACAAGAGGCAAGTTTCTACTGACAGCATTTGCTCAGCGAAAACCATGCCGTCTGGAAGCTGGATTTGTGCCTGTCGTTATTGGAATCCACTTTCTGTGTCTTAGAAAGGCAGTTCCTATCACAAGTATTCTAAGTTCCAGGACTTACTTAAGTCCAGGAAGCCTTTCCAGCTGTTCTTAGCTGTAGCCCAAGTGTCTACAAGGCATAAATAAAGTTTTAAAAATGGCAGGTTAAAAAAAATAACCTCAGTGAAAACAGCACAACAAAATATCTTAGAAAGAATTTCCATACTATATATAATTTAGAAAAATAGATATAAAACACACAAAAGGTAGTCATTTTATGTTACATCAACAGCTTCTGACTTTAGTACAACCAGAATTTTTTGAGCATCTTTAGATGCAGACATGCTCACATCCAAGGGCATCAGACTCCCAGGACTTTCCTTTTCCATGGTATTTTCCTGGGAAAAGGAGGTCAGAGGAGGGAATTTTTCTGCTGAGTAGCTGATAATATCCTACCTCATTAAAAACAATTTGTTTGAACTTAGCATTAGCCAAATCTGTCTTCTAGGTCTTCGATTAAAATATTATCAAAAGCTCCTTGATCTCTGTCTGTGAGAAAGGAGACCCGAATTCATGACTGTCAGCGAGGCTTTGACCTTAGCTACTTGCTGAAATATGCAGGCCACATGGGCCATGTGACTTCCATTTTGGCCCTTTGTCCTGTAGCGTTTAGCTAACGGTTGATACAGAACATATCTCAATGAAGCAATAATGGCTGGTTAACTTTTAACTTTCTTTTTGAAATAGGAATAAACAGAGAAACATGATTACTTAGTCAACATGGTTATTAAAATTAGAGCATATATTACTGAAATAGCAGTTATCTGATGGCTAGACACTAAAAATTATAACCAACATACATTTTTTGCTTTAACCAAATTATTATCTCTTTTTCCTCATTTCCAGTTAAAGTTCTTTCCTATTTTTCCCCTGAACAAACACAATTGCTTCCTACTGGTCCCTAACCCTATGAACGTGTTCCCTCTCAGATACCTGCATCCAGTAGCCACAGTAACACCTTAAAACAAAGCTTTACTGTTTTCCAATGATGCCCTGAATTACCAGGTGACTTCTTGGGGAAGGCAAGCTCCTAAGACAGCTTCCTCTACAGGTACATATACCGTTATTTAGAGCAACCCCTTGTTGTCAACAGATCTTGTAAATTGGGTGTTTTCTTCTTGAGATTGTTACATTACTTGGAGAAATGGATTTACAGCTGCAGCTGAGGTTCCCACATCAAAACTTGATCTGAGATAATCGAAGAGAAAGTTATTTTGAGTGGACCAGAGTAGGGACTAACCAAGAGACATCTGGAGAGCTCAAGAACTTCCCAGAAGTGAGGGTGATGTGTCGGCAGACAAGCAGCCTGCTGCTCTCCTGGGAGAACACAGCCTTGCCTGTGGAAGAGGCATCTCGACTCTACAGACTGATTTCTGCTCCAGCATGTAGCAATATCTCGTATCACTTTCCATCCCTCCAAGTTTGGAGGCAGTTGTTTACCTCACCATGGTAATTCCCTGAGCACTCTTAAGAAGATACCGACTTTCATAGTGATCAGTTTTTATGTATTTTTTCTAAATGTTTATCTTGCATGGATAAGAGTGAGTATTTCCAAGCCCCTTGCCTGCTGGACTAGAAACCAGTGGACTCAAAGCTTTGCAAGGCAACAAGAAAGCCCTCTGAGAGCTGCACCCCGATTCCTAATCCCTCACTTTGCTAGCGACGCCTCCCTTCTCCTAGTTCATCAGCTAACATAAATCATATGGCCATGCCCGATTTGTAAGATCTGAGGAAATAAAACCCTTCTTTGTTGGTGGAAGAAGAGAAGAACCAGAACCACCGTTAGAGACTGTTAATGATGGGAACCAGCGTGCACTCTGTACGATGCTATTTCTGACTCCATCCATGCCTCTCTCTCACTACCTCACATTTTCTCCTTCAGATTTCCTAGAATCATATTAGACCATGCATTGTTAACATGCTCATCGTGCAGAAGCTCGGTTTGTTGTTTGTCCCTCCCTCCCCCCTCTACCAGTGTGAGCACCACAGGACTAGAAACCATGTCTATTCTCTTCTCATTTTCTCCCCAGAGTCTGGATTGTTCCAGGGCTCAGCACTTATTTGGCTAATGAATTAGGAGATGTGTCTTTGTTTAAATTCTGAGAACTCTGGAAAACAAAATGGAATTGTTGTTTGTACTTTTACTGTCAGTTGCATTGGGCTCAGAAGCAGTCTCCAGCAGAGATGAAGCTGCAGGAAGCTTTAGTAGACTTTGTCAGACTGGGCAAGTGCAGGCTTTGCCATCAGACACAAGGAAGGGATGAAAAGGGGCTCAGAAGTTAGTTCCCCAGGAACGCGGGGCTAGTTAAGGCAAGGGTATACACAGCCTGAGGGAAAATGAGCTGGAAAATGAGTTTTGGCTTTTAAACAACACAGGCAAACAGTGTCAATAATTTGAAAAACAGAACTCTTCCATTCAAGAATTATCATGTCGGACTATCTTTGAAGTCAAGGGTACGCAGGTCTCATTTCTTTCTGATGGCCAAAGATGCAGTCACCTCCCGCATATGAAATGCAGACACATAGCTGGGAACACTCTCTTTCCAAGGAGGAGTGCGAAGGTCCTGGGGTGGTGGACGCTTGCCTCCTGCTGTTTCAACGACATGGTCACCATGCATTTTGAGGCTTATCATTTTCTCTGTGCGTAATGAGTGCGTTCAGGCGTGTAATGAGGAACACCACCACCACACAAACAGTTCACGGAAAGCCATAGATATGCTTGTTTTTATCAATTATATTATTCAGTAGAGTAAATTTGCAGTTTATTTTTTAAAAGCAGACAGATTGAATGACATCTGGAGCGCTGGCATATTGGCACTCACGATATGACAGCTGTGGTATAATCTTAAATTGCCGGGATTTTGCTACACCAGGTATATAGTTTTACTGCTGGCTAAAGAAAAGATGGTAGAGCCGCGTTGCTTCCCATCACAAGTCTTCTGGTGGAAAATTCATACTAACCTTAAAGCATTGGACATTCAAGGCATGGATTTCTACAGCAAATGGCTTTCATTTTAACCACCTCTGACCTCAGCAAATGGGAAAGACGTGGTCAAGAATGCCTAAGTTCATTCCACTGTGGACTTGAACTCTGCCAGCTACTCAAGCCTTGACTGATTTAGGAATATCACTGCTCTTTCCCCGAGTTCCTCAGGGTGACTTTTAGAGCTTACTGAGTACGATTATAGACATCCTCCCTGATCTGTAGATCTCTGGGAAAAGAGTTGGTCAAGGGTTCTTACTCCCACTTTGAGATGTGGTCCTGGGGGATTGAGGTGAAGAAGACTGGGATCTTGACTCTGAGCACAGAACTTCTTTTGCATTAAGCAGCAACGAAACCCAGCCTTCTGCTTCCTAACTTCAACCCAAGGACCGACATTCCCAGTTTTCCAACTGAACAAGGTTGTTGTAGGGATGACAGCTGAGAGTTGAGCTTTAAATACTGTGAGTAGTAAAAGCCATAAAAGCTCGCTTTTGTTAGCTCCAAGTTTTCTTAGAAATAATAATATCAAGGCAAAAGCCTTTCTCTGCTTCTTTCAACAGAGAATTTCTAACACTGACACACATGTATAGAGCTGTCTGTTCAACCTGTGACTGTTGAGGAATGCAGTCCCTTAAAGGGAACAAGGCTGGCCATTTAGAAATATGGGTAAATGTTAACTACAGTTTGGCTCTCTCCACGCACTGTTATTAAACTTAATATTTTACAACTACATTTGGTGTTTTGCTTCAGTGACATATTTTTCTTTATTTGACGGAGCTTTGTTATGTGGAAAGGAATATAATTTTCAAGACAAAAGCGTAGAACAAATAGCAGCTCTATATTCCAAAATATGTTATGAATGAGGTCTATTTTTTTTTTTGAAAAGAAAATATAAACCCTGGATTAGAGAGATGCTTTTCTGCAAAGGTTCATAATTGCAGGACCTGCAATCTATATCCTAAATATTCAGGCAGTTTTAGACAAGCAAAAGATTAGTCATGTGACTGAATATGCTCCAATGAAACTATTTGCTCATAGACACGGAATTTTCAATTTCATATCACTGGCAAATGTCATGAAATACTACTAATATTTTACTTTTTCTACTCCATTTGAAGAAGGAAAAGTTGTTGGCATTTTCAGTCCCTAGCCCCTGGCTGGGTTCAGTGCTGTGTTACAGGACAGTTGCTCATTAGCACGGCTGTCCGTGCTCTTTGGGGCGAGCGACTCCTTGTACTGGATACGAATTTTCAAGAAAATCTTTTTAGTTTCTAGGTCTAAGATCAGCAAAGGCAGTCCCGTGTAGCTAACTGGTCACCCGACTTAGGAAAAGCAGGAGTATTTCCTCTCTGGGAATTCAGAGAACTTGGCTTTGTACTCAAAAAAGGGACATCGAGAAGCATGATTGGCAGAAAGCTTACAAAATCAAGACAAAGACTTTCAGATTTCCACAGGGCCAAGCCCCGTAGCGTTCTCAATCTGGTATTCAATAAATATCTGTCGAGTGGCTTGCAATTTCCACGAGGTTTCTAAGATCTTGCTCATGATGTGGAATTAACTGAACGTAGATTGCAGCCATCAATTTGGGAGGCAAGGGGTTAATGAACCGAGCTATCTAGTAGCACTCCTTATTGCGGCTCATGAAGGTTGATTAAGAAGAACTTAAATGATACTGAGGTTTTAGGAAAGTGTCAGGCGGGAGGGCAAGGTGTGAACAATATCCGAGTGATTAGCCATTATGAACTTGATAATGCCCATGACTAAGCTAATCTATGACTATGAATTGGAAATCTACACAGTCTGGTAGATTCTTTCAGATCTTCAGTGTGTAATTTAATCACAACGAGGCAGCTAATTATTGTTATGTCCTATTATCGTCCTATTATCCTGGAAATTCATACATATTCTAAGCTCTGTTGTCACGCAATCAATACCATGACATGTTACTACTTAACGAACCGTTAGTGTCTTTCATGGCTGCTACATTTATTTGTTCAACCAAATCATACATTTCTTTTGAGCCGGGGCTTAATACATCCATGAGAGCAGAGGAATGGTTGGGAACACGGCTGTGGGCCAGACTTCTGGGGTTCAAAATCTGCTTTGGAACTTACTCGCCGTGCAACTTGGGGCAGACTAAACGATGTCTTGTTGCTCACAGTTCCCACACCTGCCAGCAATGATAGCGATGGTATTTCACAGGTTGGGGTGGACCATGGTGGGAGCTGAATGAGGCAATGAGAGCAGGTGCTCGGAACAGTTGTTGGCACACAATAAGCCTTTAATAAATGATATAGAAAAATATCCCTGTGGGTCCTATTCTGATGATATGAAACTCTGTTTATGAGCTGTTGATGTCTCCAGCTTTGATTCCCCCACCGAGTCCCATGGAAGTCATTTGCTTTGGAGACTTACACACTCCGTTTGGAAGCCCCGTTCTCATCTCAGAGTTATGCCCAACACAACCCGCTACCTTTTCCCCCCACTTCACTATTCTCGCAGTCATTTTCATTCCAATAGAAAAGGCAATTTTATTCTTCCATTTCTTTCAGGATGAAAATAAATTCAATCTTGATGTCATCACCAAGTTCTATTTTTCTTATTAACGATCCACAGCGTTTTCTAAATGTTTAATAGAGTTTATCTAAACCCAAGAAAATGACCCGCCGGAAATGCCAGCCAGCGCCACAGTTCCCTGCTGGTTAGACTGCTGGCAGAAAGGTCTCCTGAGTGGCCTCCCTTCCTCTGTCTACAGATGTCTTACATCTGTCCTCTCCACACCAGTCAGATCCATCAAACGTGCAGGCTGGTTTTCTGGCACATAGTACAAAGTCAGCACTAAGGGAGAGTTTGGCTGGAATATTTGGGAGTTACTTGACTTAGAAGGTTTTCATAGGCAGCTAGACCATTTCATTCAAAGTGATGGGAAAAGTCTAAAATAGTCTTTCTCCTTTAAAATAGCCACAAAAGAATTCCTTCAGAAGTGGGCACAGAATGTAAAAAACAGGCCTGTATCATTTTGAAAGATTCTGCAGATGATAAAACTCTGCGTTCCTGACTTTTCTGAAGCCAGAAAGCCAGAAAATTAACTTAGATGAACACAGGGAGACAGTCATATAAACCCAGCATCTTTATTGGGAAGGCTGAAGTGTGTGTTCTGCGTTTGTCATAGACGTCTGTGTTTTCTGCTCATCCCATTAGTCAGGACACATGGAGAAGAAAAGACTACATGCTCTCTTTAATTAGTTTTATAACTAGGAAGTTGGGGCAGCAAGCATTTTATATCAAATTATAAATCTCAGATATTTTTCTTCTGAAGTCCTGTTGTGATCTATAAATATTTAAGTAGCATAAAACACATTTAAGTATCTAGCATAATTTCTTGAAATCGTGGCTTGTTTTTATTCTTAAGTCTATCTTTAATTGTCAGGGACACTTTCCTTGTTTCCAGAAGTAACTCTACCAGAATTTGGAAGCTGTGAAGGACAGCTGCTAGTAACAGTATCCTGTATTGGTGATGGGGGAGGGGACACAAGGAACCCCAGGAAAGCTGGTGGGTCTGTATCTCCGCACAGGACACTTCTTCTCTCCTACAACTCTCCTAATACCCCAGTTTTCCTGCACCAAAGGAGAGGGGAACATGTTTTCTGTCTCTAGACAAAGATAAAGAGAACACAGACAGAGGAGGAAAAGAGGGAAAAGGGAAATGGAGATAAAATATTAATTAGCTCAAACTTGAATACCACAGAAGGAAATAAATTATTCCCAAACACATGAACATATCTCTATGTACAGATATCTATATATGTGCACTGTCTGTGTGCATGTTTGTGTAAAGCTGCCTGTATAGCACAGAGAATATCTAGAACCCAAATGATCTTGATCTAATGTCAGAGTCTCAACTAAAGGAGCCAGAACTGGGGATTTGCAGAGGATCACTGGTTCAGAAAGTTGATCAGGATAGAACGAGATAAGCCAGGACCATTCTGCTATCATAGAACGTGAGGATGTGTCTGCTCTGGTTTGGGCAACGGTGCTGTAAATGTCAGTTCGATGGTGAGTAAAGGAACAGAAAATAGCTATCAAAGACTTTATTAGAGCAATGAAAGAAATAAGTGGGGACTCTGGGGTGAAGTCTGTCTATTCAGCTGCCATGTGAAGGGAATACTGTAGACGGCTTGGCTGAAATGACAGATACAGCACTGGAGGTGACATCAAAGTGTCAGCCACATCTTTCTTGCTGTGGGCACCCGTGACTCTTTCTTTGTATGAACATATGGAAGGAGAAAGACCAAGTTCTCTAGTGAGGGGTACATGGACAGGAGGAGAGCAATTGGTGTCCCCAGAATGTCCAGGCCAGCAAGAGAAAGCGATGAGGAGAGTATTGACTGTATACTTTGGGCAGACTCTGCCCTGGTATAGGGGATGGGAGGGAGAGGCACCTCACATCAACAGCTGCTGTTCCTGACGCTGTATTGGCCGTGGGCCTGAAGACATTACTGCCTGCTGTGTGAGTCTCTATTAAACATAATGTCACTTCCAGAAGTAACATTTTGTCTGCTAAAGGACTATTATATCAACTTTACTTTTCACCTAGGGCTGTCTATCACTTTTCCCCATTTCTCGAGAAGCGCACAGATATAAAAGTAACATAGATTTTCCATGAAGAAAAGAAGGGAGGAAATCAACAGTCTTACCCATCTGGGGTGCCTAATAATGACATCAATGACCAGCTTGGCCCAATCACCCTAAGAGTAGTGGCACACATACTTTGGAGGTAACTAGCAGCTTTCTAATTAGACTTATGACTCTCAACAAGAATTTAAAATGCCTGGTATTGGGAAACCTAGCTAAAGACTCAGAGATAGTGAAATCTGCAACCACTGATTTACTTAACAAGCCTGATCCTAACAACAATCTACAAACATTTGTCCTTATCCTCACAGAAGTATGGGGCTTACCTCTTCATCAATAAAACTTTGCAACAGACAGAGACCACTACAGAAGACCCCACCAACCAAAGCACAGTTCTAGAGCTCAGCCCCAAAGGATACATCTACCAAGACCTTCCTGCACCAAAAGCCAGGAAGCGTTGCAGAAGATGGAGTTGGAAGATTATTAGAGTCAGAGGACCTGAGAATTTGCTGTGAGATTGTGTCTTCTAGTAACACCAGACACGTTCCATCCTCAAAGTCTCACCCACATGACTGCCCAAATGTGATCTGAGAGAAAACATCATCCATAGACATGCCAAAGTGGACAGTGAAAACCCTGTAAGGCCTCAGCCCTACACAAAGAACCTCAGACAACTGAGGAAGGCTAAGAGAGAGAGAGAAGTGGTCTTCCCAAGAGAACAGCACGAAAATCGGTCATCCAGTGCCAAATGGACATCTCTAGAAATATACACGCAAGTATCAATATACAAACTGAACAGGTTATATTAGGACTATACATGTATATACAGATATACATGCAATAACAATGCAGAAGAGAGGGCATAGATTTGAAGGAGAGCAGGGAGAGGTAGATGGGAGAGTTTGAAGAGGGGAAAAGGAAGGGAGAAATGTAATTATAATCTCAAAAATGCATCTTTCTTTATCAATAAGCTGAACTAGCTTTTAGAGTACTGGAAAACCTGGCCTTTTAAATCAAAAGTGTTATTTTGATTGGTAAATCCTAATCACATACATTTATGAAGTTCAGTGTTATATTTTGATACACACATAAACATATGCAGCTCAATTAGGACTGGGTAATGAGTACATCCATCATCTTGATTGCCCATCGTTTTCTGTGTGAGGCATTTGCAATGCACCCTCTTACTTATGGAAAAACATATACTATCGGTGATGATAGTCATTCTGGCTTGCAAAGATCTCAACACCTATTCTTCTTCTGAACCTGAAGTTTTATGAACAGTTTCTTTTCTTTTTGTGTGTCGTCTACCCAGGTACTTGTACAGAGAAGCTGAACACATGGCAAGCTATGAGGTGTGTGTGTGTGTGTGTGTGTGTGTGTGCCTGCGTGTATGCTCTTGGGCAGAAGATAGCACACTCTGCTTCCTTTCGAAGCCTCTGGAGTGGGATGTGATTATTTAGTGTGTCAGCTTGTTTGCAAACGTGCTAGAGAGAGTTTCTCTAGTACATAAGCTAGCTTCCCCTCCGAGAGCCAAGTAGGGATATAAGCATTTTCCTTGATGAAAATGTGCCAGACATTTCAAAGCAATCTAAAAGTGCTAAAGGCTGGCTACAGGAAGCAAATTGATGGAATCTGTGCAGAAACCTGCACTTGAGCTCCACAGGACTTCCCCATGGCTGCCTCCTCAGTCCCCATGCCCGGCACACCCTGTTGGAGAGTTCTACATGTCAGTATTCCCTCCTAACAGCTCACCAAAGTCCTCTCTGTTTCTCCAGGGGAGGAGGTAGAACATTCTTAGAAGCTCAATAGAAGTCTGGCCAGGGATAGTTGTGTATACTCTTGTCTCTCACTATCTACAGTTGATGGGTTTGAGGCCCCCTTACTGCAGACTCCAGACCCATATATGCTCAAATCCCTTACATAAAAATGATGCAGAGTTTACCCATAATCTCCATCTTTCTACACACTTGAAATTGTCCCTAGACTGTGTTTCTACATAGTATAAATGCTATACTATTAGTTATATCATTTAGAGAAAAATGTCAAAAAATCTGTGTAATTTCTGAACAGATATGTCTTTAAAAATATTTTTGAGGGGCTGAAGAGATGAGTCAACAGTTAAGAATACTTACTGCAGCTAGGTGGTGGTGTCACATGCCCTTAATCCCAGCACTTGGGAGGCAGAGGCTGGTGGATTTCTGTGAGTTTGAGGCCAGCCTGGTCTACAAGAGCTAGTTCCAGGACAGCCAGGGTTGTTACACAGAGAAACCCTGTTTCAAAGAGCAAACAAACAAACAAAAACAAAGCAAACAAAAAGTAAAACAGAGAGTACTTACTGCTCTTGCAGACGACCTGGGTTTGGTTTTCATTGCCCACATGATGGCTCAGAACCATGCATAACTTCAGTTCCAGGGTATCTAGTGCCAACTTCTGGTCTTCACAGGAGCCAAGTGTTTATGTGGCACACACAAACACACATAGTCAAATTTATCTATCAGTCTTTCTATCTAATATCTATGTATCATGAATACATTATATATACAATATATACTCACATCCTACTATATCTAGGGACCTTTGGTCAAGGAATTTGGGGAAAAGAGAATACAGAAGAAGAGGTTGGGGTATAGATGTATAAAGAATGAAAAATATTAATCTCAAAGCTCTATTAAATTGGAATAAATGTAAGGAATAAACTATGAAACTGTAGCTAAATATAAGCTACAATCTCATTTCTCTCTTTTATTTCAGCCATTAGCTACCAATGATCTTTTGCCTTTCCCGTGAGGAATAAACAAGCCAGAAAAAAGACAAGAATCATTGCAGCATTTAAACAACAGTTTGATCCAGCTTGCCATAGCCTGCTCAATGTGATGCTATAAGTAGCTGGTGTTGCCTTGGCAACATGACAATGGTAAACAAAGATGTTTTCTGAATAGCTACAGCAAATGTGGCTTTTATGCTCACGCCTGCCTTCTACTACCAACCCCCTACCATCATAAAAGAGATCTTGCCACAAATTGAGTTTTCCACCTTGAGAGAGAATAGGCAAAGCGGGCCACTGTTTTCTTGTTTAGTTTTTATGCTCCACAATTTTACAATGCTGGAAATTTTGTTGACACGACTCAATTTAGAGACTATGATATTGCATACTGAATCCTCACACTCCCTGTTGTGTGGCACGGCTAAGAATGCACCCGGTGGAAAACCTCTGATGGGGAATCTCTGGTTATGACAAGCCCGACAAGGGGAGCTTGAGTGCCCTCACCTCGTGCGGCCACACAGCCGCGTACACCATCAGGGTTCTCGGAAGCTGAGGGACAGATGAAGACTGGCTCTCGGGAGATAGTGCAGATCTGCTGAAACCAGGCAAAACCAGTCCAGGAGACTAGAGTCATTGTTTAATGGCTGAAATAAAGTGGTGTGAAGAATAACGGGGTCAGGCAGACATGTGGGCACTTAGAGTGCTCTATAATTGCCGTAGCAAAGATCACAAATCATTTATGCTTTTTACCAAAAGATAGCATGTTTAAAACAATTATACTTGGGAAGGAAGATAGAAAGAAAGAAAGTCTGCTCAGAGTATGCTTATTGCAGTGCCTATACCTGCCTATAACTACATGACCTAACCACTGACACCTAATATAATTTACTTTTTCCTCAAAAAAAAGCTCCTTGAGATAGTTGTGCTATGGTATCTCCTAGAAAAGGATTATTTTTTTGGATGGAACCTCATTTATTTAATTATTTAATTTATCATAAATTTGAATATAAAGTAACAGATCTCCTTATGAGACTTATCATATACGTTTAGTTCTGGTTGCTCCAGCCCATCTGCCTGTCCTCTTGACACGCTTGTAGCCTCCAGCCCCCCAGTGTTCCTCTTCCAATTTGTCTCATGTGCTCTACTTTTCTCCCCATCTAGCGTCCCCCGCCAAAATAAAACCCTTTTCTCTATCCTGGGCCTCTTTCCAGTTTTATGATCTATACAAACTCACTCTCCCATAAACACACATGTGTAAAAATAAGAAACATACGAAAGAACATATGGCATCATCTTTTGTTGGCCTGGTTGGCCCCATTTAATGTATTTTCCAGTTCCATCTGCATTCTTACACCTTTCAATATTTCATTTTTCTTTATGAGGGAATGCAAGTCTATTGTGTATACACATGACATTGGCATCATCTTTCAATCAGCCGATGGACACGTAGGATGATTCCAGGACCTTGCTATTGCGGATACACCAATAATAAACATGGACGAGCAGCGAGAATCTTTATGGTTGGATATAGCATCTTTTGGGCATGCATCCAAAAGTGATAGAGTTAGGTCATATGGTAGGTCTAGTCTTTTGAGAAAAGGTTACAATCATTTCTGCGGTAGCTGCACAAGTTTATGCCCTCACTGGCGGTGAGTAAGAGCCCCCTCTTTTTCCATATCCTCGCTGGTATCTGTTACTTATTTCCTTGATGATCTCCCTTCTGACTGGGCTGACTTTATAGAAATGTAAGAGTGAGCTGTAGATGTGTGTCCTAGGTGAGCACACGTTCATACGGAGCTCAAATTCTTTTCTGCACTAAAATTAATTTCCGCTGGGATTCAGAAACAAAAGAACACATGTTAATGGGAGTGGAAACTGCGAAACCATTTCTGGATCCTAGGGCAAGGATGGATGGGAATACAGGGAAAGCTACTGTCTCTGCTTTTTGAGTTGCCACCAGTAAGTCAAGCTCAGTTAGTTGTGCGTTCTGCTCCCAGCCAAGCTACTAGAATAAGCTCTATAACTGTGAAGGGAGGGAGAAAGAGAAACTGACTTACGGCATCTGAAAGCATATCTTTCACGGACCTATTTTCCTACCTATGTGGAGAGAAGCTGGTGCATATAGAAATGGAGGGGTTGGAGGAAACCATGTTTAGTGGCTGGCAGTGCCAGGGATCTAGAGAAGGCAGCGAATCCTTGCAGATAAAGAAACGCTAGGGGGAAAACCCAGACACAAATGCTTTCAAACTCTTTGTTTCTTCTGAGTCTTGACTCCTCTCTATCCATCTGTGTGACCACTGCAGGTATTCAGAGACGATGGTTTGTGAGTACCTGCTCATCTGATTGAAACCCTATGATCTCTGGGATAAATTCTGTGAAGCAACGAGCACAAAATGCGTTGTGAAACCATTAGCAGTGACAGAGATGGGTTGTGGCTCTTAGCTGAGGTACCGCTTTGGAAGAGTCCCCCAGAACCCCCAGGTTTTCCTAAGGAAATGCCACTCCCTGTAGATGGTGATGGGTGATAGCTGCTTCTTGTCAAATTCCCCAAGCAGGCAGGCTTTTGTTCAGGGTTCGAGAAGGGTGCTGCTCTCTGAAGAAAGAGAAGGGCTTAATAGAGTCTGGAAACATAATTCAAAGTAAATGATACCTGAAAACTAGCATTAAAAACTCAAGGACTCTCTCAGTTACGGTACAAGACTGGAAAGCATAAAGCAGCAGCATGTTTCTAAGAAACGAAAAGGGACAAATTTTCTAATCTGAGTTTAGACCTCCATCTTCCCACATTCAGCTCGTTTACCAACACCCAGAAATATACAGTTCCCAATGATGCTCCAGGAAAGTACCAACTTATGCTTAACTTACCATACAAAGTGGAACTATTGTAAAGATACAGTGAACACTTAAAAACAGAATTACATTAAGACAACAGACGTAATCTTGATAGTATGTCTAAGCAAACTAAACAGCTAGAGCCATGTCCCTTATCTATACATACATCCTGTCGGTGTACACAATTGGTTCTGGAACCATGCTGTGAATATTTTTTCAGAGTGCTTGAGCTGGCCTCTTACACTGATTCACTGTACAACTCAGATTTTAGTCTGCAGTCATTCCATCCCAAAGAAGCACACAGATAACCCTTTGTTTGCTTTTCCTATGAGAAATGCCCCTTTGTCTAACTAGGGGTTTGAAAAGTGGGGCTCATCAGAAATGGATGCATGGACAGAAGCCTGGCTGGCATTTCCTGCGTGCCTCAGCAGTAGAGATGAGTCAATGCGAAAATCTTCCACGATCACATCAAATATCAAAGAAAGGTTCTTATTTTTAAGAGATGAAAAGTCCACAGCCCACCTTTTCAGGCTTCGTCTTCCAGAGCTGGTGTTAGATGGCCAAACAGAACTCCCCACAGGTGTTCCCATCTCCAAGATTGCCTTGTTTGACAAGTCTTTTTTTCTGTCCTGCCAGTCAGTTCTCAAATAATGACATAAAGACTTATTAGTTATGCTCGACCTTTGTCATAGCTTTATCCCAACTAGCTCTTATAACTTAAATTAACCCATCTATATTAATGTACGTGTTGCCACGTGATGTTATCTCTCTTCCACCTTGCACTTCTTGTTTCCTCTCCAGGTCTGGATGTCTGGTGTCTGGCTGCACCTAGATTCCTCCTCCTCTCCCTTTCTCTTTCTGGAAATCCCGCCTGTACCTCCTGACTGCCTATTGGCTGTTCAGCTTCTTATTACACTGATCACAGTGATGCAGCTTCAACATTCCACAACACCCTTATGTCCTCATTTAAAATTCTGGAGGCTCAGTGAAGTCTGTTTGGCTATTTCATTTGAAGATCATTAGAAAATGGCAAGTCTTAGATGGTTAGGTTGAACTTCAGTTGATAGTGTGTTTTCATGGCCCACTTTTATAATACCAAAGCATTTTCCCAATGTTCAGGGTGGCTTCCTCCAGCACTTTGTTCCAGTTGGATGAGTCAGACGAGACTTCTGCACTGTAAGATGATACTGATGTTTTTGTACAGGATTTCTTTTGCCTCTGGAGTCTTGCCATGAGTTTCTGACAAGCTATGAAAAATTGTATTTGGGTTTTCTGTGTGTTGCTATTGATGGTTTGTGTTTTGTGGTGTGGGGGATTGGAATCAGGGCCCCATGCATGCTGCACAAGCTCTGCACCACTGAGCCGTATCATCTGTTGTTTGGTTTTTCTTTGTTTTGTTGGCTGTAGTTAAGACAAAGCTGGATGCTTCCATTTGCGTTTATGTTTATGCAACCCATGACCTTATGGTCTTTGGACAAATTCATTATCCGGACCCCTCATTCTTCAATAACACACACACACACACACACACACACACACACACACACACACTCACAGATATAAAGTCAAGTGTTCTAAATTTTAGGGGACATTGTCTTGACTCCTAACTTGAGATACGTAAGATTTTTTTAAACACTTTAGTCAGGCAGGCTCCCAGGATCTGTTGCTGTCTTGGTGGTGGTGGGGGGGGTGCATGGTGTCAGATCCAAGTGAGGGCTGTTCCTGTCCAGGTGCACATGGATGGCTTTCACCTCCTTGATCATGTGAAGGAAGAGGAGGGAAGAGAGTGGAGCCGCCGTGGAGATCCGATTCCCAGGGAAGTTTTGCTTGTTTTGTTTTGGGCACAATAAAAGGCAAGTGATACTTACTTCCTTTAAGAAATCCCAGCTGCAGAAAGAGCTGCTGACCACAGTATGGACGGTTGCCAAGCCTTCTGCTGGAGAGTTGCTGGGGCCCAGAAACCCTTGCAAATGAGCAGATATTCTCAGAGAAAACACAAGCTGAAAGCTCATGGAAGCAATTTCAGATAAAGGAGCTTAATCTGTGATTATGTCTAATAAACGGCTTGTTGGTTCAGGGACCAAGTTCACACGATGGCTCACATTGCCCATGCCTTTTGTTCCAAGTAGCTTGGGGAAACCTTTTCCTGGCTTAGATGACATCAGGGATGGGCTGATCGTTCTGTAGCTCTATAGTGTGTTATTATTTTATGAGCATTACTTCCTGAGCTGGGATTTGAATGTAGAGTCTTGTACAGATGACGTAAATACTCTACCACTTCAGCCACATCTGAAGTCCTACTCTCATATGATATTTAAGTGACAGACTTGAGATGAGTTTAGTGACACATCTGCAATCCTATTACTCAAGAGGCGGAGGCAGGGGAATTGCCACAAATTCAAGTCCAGATTGGGCTACAGAATAACTTGAAAAGTATCCTGAACTTCATAGCAAGACTTTGTTCTTTTTAAAAAGGAAAACAAACCCCACAAAAGTTTAAGAAAATAAAAAGTAAACATGACCTACACTTCGGCTTGAATTACATGTGTGCAATTTCAATAGGCAGGATTCTGAAGCAGGAGGGTCACTGAGCTAGCCTGGGCTACAAAGTGTCTCTAAAGAAAGTAAGGTATAAATGATAATGTGGTTCCTTTGCCTAGAGAAAGGAAGCTCTGCTTTTACAACTGTGGGAAGAATGGGTAGCTGACTCAGTAGCCTTTGTTCCATCCATCATGGCAAGTCTCTTTGTCCCAAGAAAATTCTATCATATCCTTTATTTATTTGTTTGTTTGTTTGTTTGAAAGATGACCACTGCCATTGACAAGTGTGATTTGGTGATGGGACACTTGGCATCATTTACCCCCTTCCTCAGTTTGGAATCCATTTTTTAAAACACCACAAGGCAAGACAAACAAAAAAAAGATTAAACTATTACTGTTGTTACTGGCATTATGTTGGGAGAAGAGACAGCTTTAAGATGAGATCATACAGCATCTTATATCATCTCTACCTCCATAAAGCTGGGAACATTGCTGTTGACAGGATGGTATATACCCTTGTACTTGAAAGGAGAACCTAGTAACTTCAGTATCTGGACATCCTTCCAACCATCTCTTCACAAAGGTGTCATCCTACAGGGTCCTTCCCCTAGATTCACATCATACTGACCCATCCTTTCCATTCCCTCATGGGAGAGGAATGAGAAGAAAGGCCAGATGAACGAACAAGAAGTTGGCAAAAGAAGACAAGACTCTTTAAATATTCACCAGTAGAATAAAGGAAGAAGAGAGTGTGTACCGTAGTTGCTGGAGGGAGAGAAAGGCCTTAGAATCCTTATGTAGACAGTAAATCCCTAAGAAAGTGGAATGAAAAACTGAAGAGTACAAGATTCTAAAGTATCATTTTTATTTCTGGTTCTGATGGACAGATAATAGGCTGAATAGCCCATCTGGCAGTTTAAAAAGGTGAAGAATCGAAATGATTCTTAAGGGAGCAGTTATGTTAAGGGAAAAGTACTTATGGATCTCGTTTTCTAAGGGTTTAGAACTCTGGAAGGGCTATAGCCTAAGAGAAGAAACAGGGAAGCAAAGTCTCACAGAAACCGTAACCCACACTACTCATTTAATTTACATGTCTGAGAGCTCATATGGCAGGGATGAACTCAAGTACTTCTTGGGAGAGAACCCCATCCTGATCCCCACTGCATTTCTATAAACAATACTATAGCTAGTGCCTGACACATAATGAAACATCTGTATTCATAAAGACAAGATCTCATGGATGAGAATAGATGGAAGCATCCGACAGTAGAAGTGGGGCATCAGGTACAGATACCAGTGCCATCAGGCACAGACATTCAGAACAACTACATTCCTCGTGTGTTGGTTTGTTTGCCCAATGAGAAAATAACAGGTCTGGAGGATTCAGAAAATAACAATAAAAGCTTTATGAAACAACTCTCTTGAAATTCTAAATTAAAAACAAATCCATACTAACCCGAACTGAGAACGTATTGGGTAAGTTCAGCAGCAGATCAGATGAAACTGACGAGACGGGATGCAGGGCAGGGAAAATTCTTCAGGATGGAGAAGTGCAGAATAAAGGGGTGGTCTACAGAGAAGTAATGTAAGAGGGGACGCGAGAAGGGGGAAGCACGGAAAAGAAACCAGGGAGAAAACAGGGAGACGGGAGACAGAAAAGAAGTATTTTAAATGAGAATGGCTGAGAAACTTGCAAAACAGGTGGATTGAAGAATATTACTTTCAGGTATGTGACTTTTGTTTACGCTGCATTTGTTTAACTCTGTGAAGCTGTGTTATTGTACCTGTCTAAAACACCTGATGGTCCAATAGAGAGCAGAGTAGCCAATAACGAGGCAGGAGCAAGGATAGGTGGGGCTGGCAGGCCGAGAGGATAAAGAGAAGGAGACTCACGAAGGCGAACAAGGAGCAATGTGAGGAGGACATCAGGGGCCAACCACCCAACTACATAGCAAGCCACAGAGAAAGAGGTAAAGAAACGTATACAGAGATAGAGAAAGATAAGAGCCCA